>NC_135898.1:55630629-56230629 GCF_964194155.1 Cetorhinus maximus
TGTGGCTCTTTGTTATGATGAGCAGCGTTCGCGTCACTCAGATGTGAAACTTTGGATCATGCACAAGATAAAGGCAGGTGTCTCAGTCCAGGACCTCTCTCCTGTGCAGTGTGTAATCTTCAGACCAAAGTGATGGTCCGGCTTCACACCCTCTGAACACATTAGCGATGCCTGCACATTGATGGTGCTAGTCAATGCCGCCAAATGCCGAGGACAGGTGTCACAGAGTTGCATCATTCTCTCTGTGTGCTCTCAGCACCTTTAAGGCTGGGGCTGGCCCTGAACTCTTCAGCATCTGTGACTGGCTGTGCTCCTGAAGGGGTCAGGTGCTGAAGGCGGACAAAGGAAAAGGTGCATTTGAAGTTTGAAGGCTTTGTCTCCATGATATGACACTGATCACAGGGTGCAAGCTAGCTGCCCTCAGCCAGACAGGAGTCAGACATTCACAGAGGCCATGAGAGGATCAATGGAGTGTCGTCACTGCATGTCATCATCATCTTCCATAAATCTAGCAGCTACGAGGGTCTCCCGAATGTGCCTGCTTCATCTGGCCAATGCGATGCCCTCATTGCCATCATTCTCGCCTTCGAGGACCTCCTCAATGGAGATGACATCTAGCTCCTCCATCTCCTCTTCAGCCAGTTCCTCTCCCCATTGCAGCACCAGGTAGTAAAGGGTGCAGCAGGTGACAATGATGCTTGACGCCCTCTGTGGACTGCATTGCAGGGCTCCACCAGACCGGCCCAGGCACCAGAACCTCATTTTCAGCATCCCGATGCTTTGCTCCATTTGCAGCACGAGCCTCGTCGTACCTTCACTCTGCTGCACTCTGAGGCCACCACAGGTGTCATCAGCCACATCCTCTGTGGGTAGCCCTTGTCCCTGAGGAGCCAACCCTGCAGCCTCTGTGGACCTTGGAAGACGTCAGGGATGAGACCAGCTAAGGACGTAGGAGCTGTGGACATGCCCTAACCGTGCGCAGACCTGCAGCATGTATTTGTGGTGGTCACACATCAACTGAACATTCAGCGAGTGGAAGCCCTTGCAGATGGCATAGTTGACCGCTTATTCCCACAGAGATCTGGGCGCAACGCGAGTGCAGTTGATGGTACCCTGTACTTTTGGGAAACCTGAGATCTGGGCAAATCCCAGCGCTCATGCATCCCAGCTTTCCTGGTCCCAGGCGAAATGCACAAAGTTGTATGCCTTCGCGAAGATGGCGCCCGTGACTTTATGGATGCATCTGTGGGTGGAGGCTTGTGATATCCTACAGGAGGTCACCTGTGGAACCCTGAAAGGAGCCACTGGTGTAAAAATTGAGCGCCACAGTCACTTTTATGGCCAATGCTAGTGGACGCCGTCCATGTCCCTGTGGTGTCAAATCCTGCAGCAGGTGGCAGATGTGACTGACCAGTTCCCTAGACATACGCAGTCTTCGGTGACACTGGTTCTCCATCATCTGCAGGAGTGAAAGGTCGCATCTGTAGGCTCTGGGTCTAGTAGGCACCGACCAGCGACAGCTTGCTCTGACTTTTCAGTGACTTGCGCAGGAGCCCCAGCCACCCCTTCTTTCAGAGGGTGCTGCTCTCCCCTGCCCAACCAGCGCCTCCGTCGCTCTCTTCTCTGTTCTCTACAAGCCATGAGGCATATAGCTAGGTCACCAGGCTCCATGAATCTTGTGTAATCCTCCTGCAGGATGAAAGAGAGATACACGTGGGTTAGCATAGGTGTACTAAGAACTCTCTTGGTTAAGTCTGAAGGCCCCTAAATGCATCCCAGAGAGTGCTGGCAACCACTTGGATGGCCAGAGTTTAGTGCGCTGCATGGCTGTCCAAAACCCCACCCACCTCTGCCCCTTTCCACCTGACCGATTGGCGGCAGCTTTGCCCACTGGACTCCATGCTGTGCTCTCAGCTCAGGCATTCTCCTAACCCGCGCTGCAAGGCTGCACTGTTAGCTTGAACCATGGGGGAGACTGGTCAAAACCGGGATGATGTCACGACAAGGGGCTGTGATCGCTTCCAGGGATGGCTCCATGGCCAGTTTTCGCAAGGAATTTGCAGAACTTGCGCAGTCATCCAACTGTTCTACAGTCCACTAAAATGCTCATTAGTTTGCAGTCTGTGCATGAGGGGTGAAAAGCTCTGGTGGCACTTTCATGCCTCTGCATTGCTTGAGTGGGCAGATAAGCTAGAGGCCCGAATCCAAGCATGTCAATGTGGCTGCACCTGAACTGTCTGAGCTGTGGAAGAATGATCACTTTATACACAAGGTTTCCCCTAATGCACGGCTGTTTCTTCCTCCCCCTCCCATGTGCTTGTGCACTACTATCAACCGGAGTGTAGCCCTTGCCCCCCACCCCACCCCCGACAGCATGCTTCAACCGCAGGGCAGCTCTTGCCCTGGCACCGCACTGTCCGGCAGCCAGGAAAAAGTGACTCGCCTGTGCCCGCGTCTGAACGCGCGGTGCCTCAACCTTGAGGTCCAACTGGCGACCCCTGCGAGCATGCACAACAATACTATGCACTCACCTCTGAGTTCCCCCTGAAGTGCAGCTCGCCAGGTGCACAGCTTATAAATGCTGTTGTGAAACAGGTCGGAATGCAATCACGCCAACGTGCTCCAATGATCCAGCATGGGGGTCGGGGGGAGATGATTCTGGCAAGCTGGGCTTATAATGATATGCAGATGTATTACAATGAGGTTCCCAACATCCAGTGACGGGATACGTAGCCCGCCATTGATGGACAGAGCTGACGGTTGCAAGCGCGTTTCACAATGGTGAGAAACTGATTTTTGGCTTTCCTGCCATATTGTTCACTCACACCTGACGCCAGCAGGCAAGCACAATTCTGCCCTAAGGCCAACACATGCTCAGCTGCAGGCAGCCAGGTCAGCACAGAGGGCAATATAACAAAATGCTCCATCTTGTGATATACTACACTCCCTCCCAACTTGAAAAACCAATACATTATGATTCAAATGGTACATGTATATAACTTCCCTTAATACAATATGACTAAACGAACATCAACAATACCTAAAATTTAACAAGTTGGGTTGCATATTTGTTTTTACAGTAATCACAAACAAAACATATACAACCAACACTACCAGAGTAATTTACATGTGAAAAAAATTGTTTTTCCTTAACACCAATATGTGTTTAAAAACAATATCATTTGACAAGTAGTAATTAAAATAACTTATTTCTTCTTCCTTCCTATATATTTTGAATCAACCTATCTGGCTTCTTTCTCTTTCTGTCTGGGTATCTCCTTCCATTTCCATTAGCTTGACTCTGCGCTCTCAACATCTCTGACTTTGTCAACCCTGAACTTTGACTACCAACTCCACTTAACGGTGGGGACTATGATATTGATTGCTTTCTCTTAATCAAAGGCCCTGGCTCACTTTGGTCTACTGGTTCTGTAATTCCGGCAAACTTTCAGTTTCTTTTTTACTTTCACTTTGGGATCGAGAAGAAACCTGGATTATAGGTGGTTTGTCATGCTCTCCCTTTGTCAGATTTCCTCTTTCAAGCAAATGACATACATGACAGTGGTGCAGTCTCTCCCCAGTCTTCACTAGATATGTGAATAGGCTCTTTACAACAACTCCAATCACATACTTTTCCTTTTTACCTTAGTGGTTTTTCAACATGACCTTCTGACCAGCACACACTCAAAGTTTCTAAGTTTCACGCTTCATGCACCATGGCTCATCTTCACTTTATCTTGCCTTTCTCTTACTTTGCTACTGATGTCAGGTTTAAGCAAACTAAACCTTGTCCTAGGAGTGTGTTTAAACACTAACTCATAAGATGAGCAACCGGTTGTAGACTATGGGGCTATTCTGTTAGAGAACAGAAAATTGTCTAGTCTGTGTCAAAGAGGAACATGGAAATTATTGCCTAGCTTGCCATCTGGCAAATATTTCTGCAAAGACCTCTTCGCAATCTGTACACTTCTTTCTGCAGCACCATTCGATCCTGGGTGATATTGTGATACTGTAGTGTGTTTGATTCCTTTCTTACTCAGAAACATTTCAAAATGCTTCTGATGCAAACACCTCTGGCAACCCATATATTCCAAACTAACTTCTCAAAACCTCAACAGCTGATTTACAATATTTAATATCGTACTGATGGCTAATTTTATCATTGGTTCTCCTTGCTTGAAGACCACTTTGTGCTCTCTTAACACTTTCTCAATGACAGGACATACTCTTACTGATCCCTGGTGTAAATAACTCAGCCCAGTTTAAACCACATTTTCTTAAGCCAAATCCTTCCCATCAGGGAGCTTCTGCTCCCTCCTACTACTATCAATGGCAAGTAATAGGATGCATCATCATATTCCACTCCAACACTAACTTCACCTAACACTGGAATACTAAATAATTAGTCAGTTTCACACCAGTTTTGTATAAGAGAACGTGACTTGGGAATTTCTTTTACTCTCCTTCCAAGATAACAGGCAATTGCAGGCGTATCAACAGTGAAAAGTGTTGTGAATCTCCAACTTTCATTTTTACTGTGGGCACCAGAATCATAGCTCAGCCCTATTACTCTCATCTTCCATGTGCTGTTTTTCTTGCTCTCTTTCTACACGATAACATCAACTTCTGTTTCCACAGCTATCAAAGGATTTCCAGACTCCTCAGCTGGCTTCAGACCCACCACGACCTCACCCCGGCATGGCTGCAGACTGGAGCTTTACCACGACCTGAAGCATTATTGCTTCCTTCACTCCTGCATGGCGTCTAGATGTGACCGACTTTCCCCATGGGCACTGCACTTTGACAGGAATTGGGGCATTTAAATAGTTGGTATCCACCATGGCAAGGCAATAAATAAATTCCTGACTCAGAATCTGCGAATTTGGCTTGTGGCTTTGACCTTGCTGAAATCCAGTAGACATTCCTGCTAGCTCATGAAAAGAATTCCCTTGCAATTATCCCTTTCTGCCATTTCCATGGCTGTGGCCTCATCATAGGGCCTCATTCTATGTCAGCTCATTGCTTTTGCTCAAAGGTTTGGCCTGGATTTTATTGTTCTAACTTCATTTATACCTTCCCAACAGAGAGGGCAGTAGAGAGTGTGCAGCATGGCCATGATGAACCTGTACGATGCTCTTCCTTTAATTCATTCATGGGGTGTTGACCTCTATGGCTAGGCCAGCTTTTATTGCCCATCCCTAATTGCCCTTAAGAAGGTGGCTGTGATTCACGTTCTTGTACTGCGGCAGTCCATCTGTAGGTATATCCACGGTGCTGTTAGGGAGCGAGTTCCAGGATTTTGACACAGCGACGGTGAAGGAAAGACAACACAGTTCCAAATTAGCATGGTGTGTGACTTAGAGGAGAATTTGCAGATGATGGCGTTTTCATGCATCTGTTGTCCTGCCTGTTCTACTTAGAAACATACGAATTAGGAGGAGTGGACCATTCGGCCCCTCGAATCTGCTCCAACATTCAATAATATCATGGGGAGAATCTTCCCCTTGCCCGCCTGTGATCGGGCCCCGACCATGATTTCATGCTGGCTGGCCAATTAATGGCCAGGCAGCATGAATCACGCACTGAAACGCTCAGCGCTGCCTGGGTTCCGGGGTGGGCAGGTGGGCACGGAAGTCAGCACACGGGTGCACTCAGTGAAAGCTCCCTGAAGAGCTGTCTCAGGAAGCTGAAGGTTTCTAACATTAAAAATAAAGATTTTAAAATTAAGATAAACATGTACCCTCACATTACTCTGTCACATGAGTAGGGACATGTTAAAAATGAGATTTAAAAATTATTTTATTTTTAATTTAACATCGGAAACCTCATTCCGCCCGTGGATGAGGTTTCCTCAAAAATCCAACGGCTGCTTGGCCATTTCGCCCGCCCAACTGTAAAGTTGAACGGGCAGGGAAAAATTCACTTTTAATTAATTTATTAATGGGCTTAACAGCCCTATTAATTGTCGGCAGGCGCACTGCTAACTCCCACGCACCTGCCGACCAAAATGTCGAGCGACTGCGCAATGACACCGGGACGTTCACCTAATCTCACCGGGGCGCTCACCCAATGTCATCGTGCACTATTTCACATGCGTGCAGGTCGAGCTGAAAATCCAACCCCATGGCTGATCCAATTGTGGCCTCCACACCACATTCCGCCTACACCCGATGCCCTTTGCATTAATCCTGCCTCCACTGCCCCATGGGGAAGAGAGTTCCAAAGATTCACAACCCGCTGAGAAAAGAATTCTTCTCGTCTCATTCTTAAATGGGAGGCCCCTTATTTTCAAACTGTGTCCCCTAGTTCTAGTCTCTCTCTCACAAGGGGAAACATTCTTTCAGCATCCACTCGGTCAAGTTCCCTGCAGATGACACAAAGCTGGGTGGGAGGGTGAGCTGTGAGGAGGATGCAGAGATGCTTCAATGCGATTTGGACAAGCTGAGTGAGTGGGCAAATGCATGACAGATGCAGTATAATGTGGATAAATGTGAGGTTATCCACTTTGGTAGCAAAAACAGGAAGGTAGATTATTATCTGAACGGCTATAAATTGAGAGAGGGGAATGTGCAAGGAGACCTGGGTGTCCTTGTACACCAGTCGCTGAAGGCATGCAGGTGCAGCAGGCGGTAAAGGAGGCAAATGGTATGTTGGCCTTCATAGCCAGAGGATTCGAGTACAGGAACAGGGATGTCTTGCTGCAATTGTACAGGGCCTTGGTGAGACCACACCTGGAATATTGCGTGCAGTTTTGGTCTCCTTATCTGAGGAAGGATGTATTTGCTATAGAGGGAGTGCAGTGAAGGTTTACCTGACTGATTCCTGGGATGGCGGGACTGATATATGAGGAGCGGTTGAGTCGATTAGGATTATATTCGCTGGAGTTCAGAAGAATGAGGGGGGATCTCATAGAAACCTATAAAATTCTAACAGGACTAGACAGGGTAGATGCAGGAAGGATGTTCCCAATGGTGGGGGAGTCCAGAACCAGGGGTTCTGAGGATATGGGGTAGACCATTTAGGACTGAGATTAGGAGAAATTTCTTCACCCAGAGAGTGGTGAAGCCTGTGGAATTCATTACCACAGAAAGTAGTTGAGACCAAAACATTGTATGCTTTCAAGAAGGAGTTAGGTATAGCCCTTGGGGCGAAAGGGATTAAAGGGTATGGGGAGAAAGCGGGAGCAGGCTATTGAGTTGGATGATCAGCCATAATCATAATGAGTGGCGGAGCAGGCTCGAAGGACCGAATGGCCTACTCCTGCTCCTAATTTTTATGTTTCTATCTTATATGTTTCAATAAGACCACTTCCATTCTTCTAAACTCCAATATATACAGGCCCAGTCTGTCTAACCATTCCTCATAAGATAATCCCCCCTTCCTGCATCTCAGGTATCAGCTGAGTGAACCTTGTCTGAAGTGCTTCTAATGCATTTATATCCTTAAATAAAGAGACCAAAACTGTAAACAGAACTCTAGATGTGATCTCACCAATGCCGTGTACAACTGTAGCAAAACTTCCCTACTTTTATATTCCATTCCCCTTGCAATGACAACATTCCATTTGCTGTACCTGCATACTATTCATGTACTAAGACACCCAGATCTCTCTGTACCATCGAGTTCTGCAATCTCTCTCAATTTAAATAATATGCTGCTTTTCTATTCTTCCTGCCAAAGTAGACAAGTTCACATTTTCCCACATTATACTCCTGTCAAATTTTTGCCCATTCAGTTAATCTGTCTTTGCCCCTTTGCAGACTCCTTATGTCCTCTTCACAACTTACTTTCGTGTCATCAGCAAATTTAACAACCATACATTCGGTCCCTTCATCCAAATCATTGATACAAATTATAAATAATTCAGGCCCCAAAGCTGATCCCTGTGGCAATTCACTCGTCACCCCGAAAAAGACCCATTTGTCCCTATTCTCAGCTTCCTGTTAGCTAATCAATCCTCTGTCCATGCTAATGTGTTGCCCCATAAACCATGAGCTCTTATTTCGCATAATAATCTTCGACGCGGCACCTTGTCAAATGCCTTCTGGAAATCTACGTACAGCAAGTCCACAGGTTCCTCTTTATCCATGTTGCCTGTGACTTCCTTAACTAACTCCAATAAATTAGTCAAACATGATTTCCCTTTCCCAAAACCATGCTGACTCTGCTTGATTGCATTGAGATTTTCTAAGTGTCCCACTATAACAGGGTGATAGAGATTGCAGGTTTGGAATGTGCTGTTGAAGAAGTTTGCTGAGTTGCTGCAGTGCATCTTGTAGATAGTACACACTGTTGCCACTGTTTGCTGGTGGTGGAGTAAATGTTTAAGGTGGTGGATGGTGGAGGACTATGACTCTGCCTGTGCAATTACTTGGCATTATTTTTTATTGTAACACCATTTCACCATTATTATTTCCCTCAATAATACTACAGATGCATTCCCAGTATTATGCAATCCCAAAGAAAACATTCAATCTAAGCTAATTTTGTAGTAGTACAAAGGTTTTACCAGCAGTAGGGTAACTGCCACCTGGCATCATGAAGTTGCTTCTGTGATATTACCATAGGACTGTAGTTCAGGCAGAATGGCTTCATATTAATTGGTAATAAACTCACTTTAGACTGACCTTTTTAATTTAGAAACGAAGATACAGAAATAAAAACTGATTCAATTTGGTATTCTCATGAAGCATCACAAAGTCACATTAACAGCCAGTACAGAAAGGCAATGTAACTTGCCACATTTACACAGGTCTGTTTATGTTAAATTTGGGTATGAAATAGATATCAAACTACCATCGAAGAATAATTAGCACAGATGTAATGCTACAGCACATCACCAGAGCAGCCAATACCTGCTGGAGACATGAACAATGATGCCTGACAAAGTAAACACACTATTGATTAGAAACCCAGTAACATGGATATTGGCAGTGAGGACATTTAACATGTTAAAAATAATCTAACACAGGATTTTGGGTGTTTTTATTATGAGAGGGTATCAATTTCTGAGTTGTATTTTCCTTTTTCCCTTCCCAATTTCATATCCCTCATGTTGGCCCGTAAGGAAGGAGCTGTGGTAATCATAGCCCAGCCTGATCTTGTGCCCGCTCGGTATCTACACACACGTTCTTCCAGAAGTAACCAGTTAGTAATTAAGAACCATCATCCATACCATTGCTCTCTAACCCAGGGACACTGAGGTAAACTGTAGCATTGCTGTTGCCCTTCTAGGTGCTTCATGCAGAAGGTCAGACAACAGTAAACTGAAGGGGTCAGCATCCACTTTTATAAACTGGGATGTTAACCTTCTTCCATTGTATTTGAAAGCAGCTAATTCCATCCAGTTTCTGTGGTTTGAGTTGTTCTATAGGATTTCATTATTATTACCAGCTGCCCAATCAGGGTTCATCTGCAATAATGCCCAAGTGACTTTCAAGCCTCTAAACTAGTAAAACACCACTCCGCTTTGGAGAGAGTGGAAAATTACAATAAGCAAAACAGCAAATCTGTATATCCAACTTTCATGACACGGTTATCTCCAATTTTTGAAGAGCTAAGACATCAGACCCTCAGTAATGCACTTGTGTAATCAACTCAGTATTTGAAATCAGAAAGGCCCAGATTTTGCAGTGGTAATGATGACAAAACTATCAGTTGCAAAAATCATGGTGACTTGAATCTTAACATCGGTTGGACAAATCAACTAGCAAAGGTAGTCTGGAAGATGAGTTCATAAGTGTATTCAGGACAGTTTCTTAGAACTGACCAGGGAACAGGCCATTTTAAACCTGGCAACGTATAATGAGGCAGCATTAGTTAAATATCTCACAGTAAAGGATCCTCTAGGCACGAGTGGCCATAACATGATATAATTTCATATTCTGTTCAAGAATGAGAAATGTGGATCCATAACTAGTGTCTTAAACTTAAATAAAGACAATTATCAGTGTATGAAGACAGGGTTGGCTAAAATGGACTGGGTAAATAGGTTAATTGGGAAGTCTATGGAGAAGCAGTGGCAGGCATTTAAGGAGATATTTCACAACTCTCAACTAAGATATATTCCATTGAGGCAAAATTACTCTACCAGAAGGATGTTACATCCATGGCTAACTAAAGAAGCTAACGGTGGTATCAAATTGAAAGAAAAGCTTATAATGTTGTGAAGATTAGTGGTAGGCCAAAAGTTTTGGAAAGTTTTAGAATCCAGCGAAGGATGACTAAAACATAATGAGGGGGAAATTGGAATATGAGAGAAAAATAGCAAGAAATATAAAACCAAACAATAAGTATATACAAAGTATATGCAAAGGAAAAGAGTAGCTAGTGAGGATTGATCCCTTAGAGGATGAGACTGGGGAAATAATCATGGGAAACAAGGGAGTGGCAGAGACTTGGAACAAATATTTTGACGCGCCTTCACACAAGACAGAAAAAGCATCCCAAGAACGGTAGTAAATTAAGAGCAAAAGGGAGGGAAGAACTTAAAACAATCACTAGAGGAAAATGTAATGGGAATACTAAGGGAACTGACAAGTCCTGTGGACCAGATGGCCTGCCTGCCTCAGATATTAAAAGAAATGGCTACAGAGATAGTGGGTATATTGGTTGTAATCTTCCAAAATTCCCTATATCCTGGAAAGGTCCCAGCAGATTAGAAAACCTCAAATGTAACACCTCTGTTCAAGAAAGGAGGGGAGTAGAAAAGAGCAAAACATAGGCCGGTTAGCCTAACCTCTATTGGGAAAATGCTGGAAACTATTACTAAAGAGGTAGTAGCAGGACATTTAGAAAGTGATAATACTATCAGACAGAGTCAACATGGTTTTGTGAAAGGGAACTGTGTTTGACAAATTCATTAGAGTTCTTTAAGGATGTAATAAGCAGGGTGGATTAAAGGAGGAACTAGAAGATGCATTGCCAAATGGCATTCAATAAGGTGCCAGATAAAAAGTACACAAGATAAGCACTTATGATGTTGGGGGTGATATATTAGCATGCATAGAGCATTGACTAACTAATAGGAAATAGAGTTGGGATAAATGGATCATTTTCAGGTTGGCAAACTGTAACTAGTGGCGTGTCACGGGGGTCTGTGCTGAGGCCTCAACTATTTGCCATCTATATTAATGACTTGGACTGTATTGTCACCAAATTTGCTGATGAAATGAAGAATGGTAGTAAAGCAAGTTGTGAGGAGGATACAAAGAGTCTGCAAAGGGATATAGATAGGTTATGTGAGTGGGCAAAAATCCGGCAGATGGAGTTTAATGTGGGAAAATATGACGTTGTCCACTTTGGCAGGAAGAATAGAAATTCAGAACTTTATCTAAATGGAGAGAAACAACAGAACACTCCAGTACCAGAACCATCTGGGTGTCCTTGTACATGAATCACAAAAAGTTAGCATGCAGGTTTAGCAAGTAATTGGGAAGGCAAATGGAATGTTGGCCTTTATTGCAAAGGGGGTGGAGTATAAAAGTAAGGAGGTGTTGTGTTGCTGCTACAACGTACTGGCTATTCGTGAGACCGCACCTAAAATACTGCAGAAAATAGTTTTGGTATACTCGAGGAGGAACATACTTGCTTGCATTGGGAGCATTTCAGAGAAGGTTCACTATGCTGATTCCTGGGAAGAGGGGCTTGTCTTACGAGGAAAGGTTGAGCAATTTGGGCCTATACTCAATGAAGCTGAGGAGATGCTGAGAGGATGTTTCCTCTCATGGGAAAAATCTAATACTGGGGACACAGTTTAAAACTAAGGGGTCTCCCATTTAAGATGGAATTTTTTCTCTCGAAGGATTGCTGGTGTTTGAATTCTCTTTTCCAATGAGCAGTGCAGGCCGGGTCAAGGCTGAATCCAACAGATTTTTGATTGACAAGGGAGTCAAGGGTTATGGGGGACAGGCAGGAAAGTGGAGTTAAGACCACAATCAGATCAGCTTTGATTTTACTGAATGGCAGAGCAATCTCAAGGCAGCTGAATGGCCTACTCCTGCTCTTATTTCTTAAGTTATTACGTTTATTATTCTTCTAAAACCAACAGCAACTTCTGGAGTCTACAAATGGGCAGTTAAATTCAGAAATCCAGAAGTGTTTCTAAGCTTCCCCATAGGGTGCGCTGTAGAAATCCCTTGACTGCAATCAAGTAGAAATCACTGAACTGATGAGAACATGCCCTTTGCTCTATTCTTCTTGAAAATGTTACCCTTTGCTGAATGAGGCATAGCTGGATTTTAAGCATTGTATGTAAGTTCAAAACTAATGCTGAATAGGCTTACTGCCCCCACACTTCCTTAGCAAAGCAGGTTTTTCCCAAGATGTGTTTTACAGCATTTATTACATACGCTCAGTGTTGCCATTGATGGGCAAAGACTACCAGGAGTGCACCCAAGATATATTTGAGAAATATCAAATTTCTCCATTAAAATAAAAAAATTAAACGCTTTAATGTTTATGAGAATGTCCCAATCACTTCTTTCACACACTGCAAAATTTTACTAAGAGTCAAAATTTGGTGTATTTTACTTCTAGTTTTCTGTCTGTTAGAATACTACAACCTGGCCTCCCAACTGACTATATCTTTCACCACTTGCCCATCATGAACATCATGGGGGTATTGTGGCACTTATCACCAAATCTTATCTTGGCCTGACCCACTACTCCTTGGTGCTTCCTCCTCCTTTCAGCATCGCACCTTGTTCCAACCCCTCTCCATCTGTTCTCCACTACCCTCTCAAGTATGATTTAAAAAAAACCCTCCCACCAAGATATCTTTACTGCATTTCTTGGTCCTCTCCATCTCAACACAACATGCACTCTCTCCGAGTTCACTTTACTCCCATCCTCCCTAAATCTCTCCCTCCATGTAAACTCCCAACTCTTATTCAGGGCCAATCCAGTGAACTTGCCATCTCATGCAATCTTGCTAGTCCCATTCTATCAATCACAGATAAAACCATCTCTGATCATTTCCTTGTATCACTCATCACCCACATCATCTTTCCATATCCCAACCCCATTTTCTTCTCTATTCGCCCTTGGAAATAATATCCCAGTTCACTTACAGCTACACTTTCAAAAGCCCAACTGTCTAACCTTTGGCCCTCTGATTGCCTGAACTTTTCTGCAGCTACAGATTTTCTCAACCACACCCTCAGCCTCGCCCTCCTCCTTTGAATGCCGTGATCCACATTAAAATCATTCCCCTTAGCCGTTTCCCCTGGTATGGCCCTCATCTTCGCTCCCTTAAGTCCAAGGGACACATACTTGAAAGGTTATGGTGGACAACTGGTTTTGTCAATCACCACCTAATCTGGTTGAACCACATAAAGTGATCCTGCTGGGTCCTGCTCTCGTCTGCTAAACTGTTCATGATTCCAAGATCATCCTGGAAGGCAAAGAAAACCATGGGCTTCTTTTTCTCTGCTGCAAACCACCTTCTTAAAGCCTTCTCTCTGTCTCTTCCACTCTAATCTTCAACAGTATGTGCAAGGAGGTCATGGATTTCTTTTTCCTCAAGATTAAGGCCCCTGCCCCTGCCATTCCTTCATCTATCCCACAGGACCAAATTTCCTCTGAACTTCCCCGATGCCCCAGCTTTGAACTCGTATCCTTCTCTAGTTTCTCTCCTATCTCCTCTCATTCATTCTCATCTTGTTTCCTCAACCCTATTCCCACTAAACGCTGACTACCCAACTCCCCCCTAATCTCCATGTTAATAGTTCTCTGTCATCAGGTGTTGCCCCTCTCTCCTTTAAATCTGCCATCATTATCTTATTCCGCAAAAACCAACCCGTGACCCCACTATCCTTGCAAACTACTACTCCCATCTCCAACCACCCTTTCATCCCCAAAGTCCTTGAATTTTATGTTATATTGTTCATGAAGAATTAGGAACTAATTGTGAATATACATCCAATGTGCCACGTTTTACTGCTGCACTGCAGTCAGGTGCCAAGCAACAATGCATCAGTCCGCCTACCTGTAAAAAGTACACTTGATGAAGCACCAGTATCGAGTGTAAAAGTGCGATTACTTCGAATTTCTGGCAACATAACATTGAACGTGTTGTTGGCTCCCAAATTTGTCCCCATCTTTCCTGGAACTACATGGGCAGAAATTTTCGCTCAGCGGGCGGGCACGCACCCGACCGCTCGAGTGTGAAATGATGCACATTGACGTTGGCCGAGCGTGCCGACGTCAATGCACAGTCGCGCGAAAGTTCGGTCAGCGGGCGTGCACCGGAGCCGTCAGCGCACCTGCCGACAATTAAAAGGCCTGTAAAGGCCACTAAGTTATCAATTAAAGTAAATTTTTCACTGCCCATCCAATCTAATGGTTGGTGGGCAGGCGAAAAGGCCAAGCAACTTTAAATTTTCATTAATAACCTGTCCCTGCTCATGTGACAGAGTCACATGAGGGGACATGTTTTATTACATTTTAATTAAAAATTTTTTTTTTTTATATATCCCATCATCTCTGCCTCGGAGCTGCCTCAGGGAGATTATGTAGCGCTCACTCGTCCACATGTGTGAAGTTCGCGCTCAGCCCGTTGCGCTCCCCACCTCCCCCGCCCATTCCCGCGCAGGCAGTGCTCAGTGCAGGCCTTAATTGGCCAGCCAGTGTGAAATCACAGTGCGGTGCCAATCGTGGGCGCCAAGCCCACCCAACAAATGGCAAAATTCTGCCCCTCCAATTAGGTTTACACTCAAGCCGCAGTCCTAAAATGGTTCTTATTATAGTCATAAATGATATCCTATATAACTGTGACAATGGCAAACTATCTCTCCTTGTTCTTGTCAACCTGTCTGCAGCCTCTGACATGGTTGACCACATCACCCTCCACACCTCTCCAGTGCCACCCAGCTGGGTGCGACTGCTCTCACAGGGTTCCATTCTTAACTATTGGTAGCCAGAGCATCATCTGCAAGGGCTTCTCTTCCCACTCTTACAATGTTAGCCCTGGTGTCTCCCAAGGATCTAGCCTGGGTCCATTAAGACTTGTCATCTACATTGGTGACATAATCCAAAAAAGCACAACATTAGTTTTCACATCCACGCTGATGACACCCAGCTGTACTTCTTCACCAGCTCTCTCGAACCCTCCACTGTTGCTGAATTTTCAGACAGTTTATCCAAATCCAATACTGGGTGAGCAGGCATTCCTCCAATTAAATATTGGGAAGACTGAATCCATTGCTTTCCGTCCCTTAAACAGTAACTCCATCACTTTCCTGTTCCTTTAAATCTACCTTGTGGAGAAAGGTCCAAGATTGAAACAGGTCCAAGATTAAAACAGTCTGTTCGCAAACTTGGTGTCGCATTTAATCCTGTGATGAGCTTCCAACCTCATAACCGCACCATCACTAAGACCACCTATTTCCATTGATATATCATCATCTGCCTTTGCCTTGTGACAGCTCATTTGCTGCTGAAATCCTCATTCATACTTATGTTACCTGTAGACTTTATTATTCCAATGCATACCTGATGGGTCTCCCACATTTGACTCCCTAAGCTTGAGGTCATCCAAAACTCTGACGCCCAAGTCTTCTAACTCACACCAAGCTCTTTTCACTTATCATCCCCGTGCACACTGACTTATGCTGGCTCCAATGTCTTGACTTTCAATTTCTCATCCTTATTTTCAAGTTCCTCTCGCCCCATCTCGATAATCTCCTCCAGCCTCAGAACCCTCCAAGATACCTGTGCTCCTCGAATTCTGGCCTCTTGGTCATCTTCAACTTAATTTTTTTTTAATTCATTCATGGGATGTGGGCATCACTGACTCAGTCAGCATTTATTGTCCATCAATAATTGCCCTTGTGAAGATGGTGGTGAGCTGCCTTCTTGAACAGCTGCAGTCCATGTTGTGCAGGTACACCCACAGTGTGGCTAGGAAGGGAGATCCACAATTTTGACCCAGTGACAGTGAAAGAACGGTGATATATTTCCAAGTCAGGATGGTGAGTGGCTTGAAGGGGAAATTGCAGGTGCTGGTGCTCCCATGTATCATTGTCCTTGTCCATCTAGATGTTAGCAGTCGTGTGTTTAGAAGGTGCTATCTAAGGAGCATTGGTGAGTTGCTGCAATGCACCTTGTAGAGGGTACATTCTGCTACCACTGTGCGCTGGTGTTGGAGGGAATGAATGTTTGCCAATTGGGCTGCTTTGTCCTGGATGGTGTCCAGCTTCTTCAGTGTTGTGGGAGCTGCACTCATCCAGGCAAGTGCGGAGTATTCCATCACACTTCTGGCTTATGCCAAGTAGCTGGTGGACAGGCTTTGAGTCAGGAGGTGGGTTACTCACCACAGAATTCCTGGCCTCTGGCCTGCTTTTGTAGCCACAGCATTTATATGGCTAGTCAACTTCAGTTTCTGGTCAATGGTAACCCCCAGGATGTTGATCCCTCCACAAAGGAGGAATGAAACCAGGCGGACCACCCGGCATCGACCAAGGCACCGGAAACGACAACGACAAACTCGGCCCTGTCGAGTCTGCAAAGTCCTCCTTACTAACATCTGGGGAGAGCTGTCTCACAGACTAGTCAAGCAACAGCCTGACATAGGCATCCTCACGGAATTATATCTTACAGGTAATGTCCCAGGCACCACCATCACCATCCCTGGGTATGTGCTGTCCCACCGGCAGGACAGACCCAGCACAGGTGGTAGCACAGTAGTATACAGTTGGGAGGGAATTGCCCTGGGAGTCCTCAACATCGACTCCAGACCTTATGAAGTCTTAGGGCATCAGGTTAAACATGGGCAAGGAAACCTCCAGCTGATTACCATGTACTGCCCTCCCTCAGCTGGTGAATCAGTGCTCCTTCATGTTGAACATCACTTGGAGGAAGCACTGAGGGTGGCAAGGGCGCAGAATGTACTCTGGGTAGGGGACTTCAATGTCCATCACCAAGAGTGTCTCGATAGCACTACTACTGACCGAGCTGGCCAAGACCTAAAGGGCATAGCTGCTAGGCTGGGGCTGCGGAAGGTGCTGAGGGAACCAACAAGAGGGAAAAACATACTTGACCTCATCCTCACCAACCTGCCTGCCACAGATGCATCTGTCCATGAGACTATCAGTAGGGGTGACCGCCGCACAGTCATCGTGGAGACAAAGTCCCACCTTCACATTGAGGATACCCTCCATCATATTGTGTGGCACGACCACCGTGGTAAATGGGATAGATTTTGAACAGATCTAGCAACTCAAGACTGGGCATCCATGAGCACTGTGGGCCATCGGCAGCAGATTTGTACTTGAGCACACTCTGTAACCTCACGGCCTGGCATATCCCCCACTCTACCATTACCATCAAGCCAGGGGATCAACCCTGGTTCAATGAAGAGTGCAGGAGGGCATGCCAGGAGCAGCACGAGGCATACCTAAAAATGAGGTGTCAACCTGGTGAAGCTATAATACAGGACTATTTGCATGCCAAACAGCATAAGCAGCAAGTGACAGACAAAGCTAAGCTGTCCCACAACTAATGGATCAGATCTAAGCTCTGCAGTCCTGCCACATCCAGTCGTGAATGGTGGTAGGCAATTAAACAACTCACTGGAGGAGGAGGCTCCACAAATATCCCACCCTCAATGATGGAACCGCCCAGCACATCGATGCAAAAGATAAGGCTGAAGCATTTACTACAATCTACAGCTAGGAGTGCTGAGTGGATGATCTATTTCGGCCTCCGCAGAATGGGTTCCGCCAGGGCCACTCAGCTCCTGACTTCATTAGAGCCTTGGTTCGAACATGGACAAAAGAGCTGAACTCCAGAGGTGAGGAGAGTGACTGCCCTTGACCTCAAGGCAGCTTTTGGCCAAGTGTGGCATCAAGGAGTCCTAGCATAACTGGAGTCAATGGGAATCTGGGGGAAAACTCTCCACTGATTGGAGTCATACCTAGCACAAAGGAAGATGTTGTGATTGTTGCAGGTCAGTCATCTCAGCTCCAGGACATCACTGGAAGAGTTCCTCAGGGTAGTGTCCTCAGCCCAACCATCTTTAGCTGCTTCATCAATGACCTTCCTTCCATCATAAGGGCAGGGGTGGGGATGTTCACTGATGATTGCACAATGTTCAGCACCATTCGCAACTCCTCAGAAATGGAAGCAGTCCATGTCCAAATGCAGCAAGACCTGGACAAAATCCAGGCTTGGCCTGACAATTGGCAAGTAACATTCACACCGCACCTAGTGCCAGGCAATGACCATCTCCAACAAGAGAGAATCTAACCATCACCCCATGACTTTCAATGGCATTACCATCACTGAAACCCCACCATCAACATCCTGAGGGTTACCATTGTCCAGAAACTGAACTGGACCAGCCATATAAATACTGTGGCTACAAGAGCAGGTCAGAGGCTGGGAATCCTGCAACAAGTAACTCACCTCCTGACAGCGAAGCATGGCTACCTGGGTCAGTATTTATTGCCCGTCCCTAATTGCCCTCGAGGAGGTGATGGTGAGCTGCCTTCTTGAACCTCTGCAGTCCATGTGGTGTAGGTAGACCCACAGTGCTGTTAGGAAGGGAGTTCCAGAATTTTGACCCAGCGACAGATGGGTCACCTAGGCCCTAAGCTCTGGAATTCCCTCCCTACACCTCTTTTATTTGAATGAGTGAGGCTTCAACAACACTCAAGAAGCTCAATCTAATCTGGGACACAGAGCCCTTGTTTGACACCCTTTCCACCACCTTAAACATCCACTCCCTCCACCCTCAATTCACAATGGCAGCAGTGTGTACCATGAACAAGATGCACTACAGCAACTCACCAAGCCTCCTTTGGCAGTACCTTCCAAAGCTCCTCTACCACCTAAAAAGTCAAGGGCAGCAAGACACATGGGAACACCACCACCTGCAAGTTCTCCTCCAAGCCACACACCATCCTGACTTGGAACTATATTGCCATTCCTTCATTGTCACTGGATTAAAATCCTGGAACTCCCTTCTTAACAGCACTGTGAATGTACCTACACCAGATGGACCGCAGAAGTTCAAGGCGGCGGCTCACCACCACCTGCTCAATAGCAATTAGGGATGGGCCACAAATGCTGGCCTTACCAGCGATGCCCACATCCCACGAAAGAATAAATTTTTTTAAAACTCACTTTCCCCCTTGAATAAATTCCTTAAACCCTACCTCTTTGATCAAGCTTTTGGTCATGTGTCTCATATTTTGTGAAGCACCTTGGGAAGTTTTATCACCTTAAAGACACTATATAATTATAAGTTGTTGTTGATTGGTTGCTTATCCTGCTAGATGACATCACTGTTGCTGGATGCCTGGAGATCCCCTTGATTTAGCGCCGAATTCAGACTGACATTAGGAACAGGGAAATCCATGCCACAGAAATCGCTGGATCTTTGTTGCCAACTTTCTTCAAGGTCAGCAGCAAGCGCCACCATTTTGCTGTTGACCGTGAAGTCCAGGTTATTAAGTTAAGTTACAGCTCAAGGTTAACAAATTGTGTTCATTGTTTACTGCAGTGATTATACTGGAAACATTTAAATTAATTTATTTGTTATTTCTAATCTTCCTTGTGTTTGCGATGATCAAATTTAAACACCCCAAACATGAGATTTTCAAATTTCCCATAAGAATCAACTGTATAGCTGAAAAGTGTATGAGCTTTTCAACACTTTCCTGTTCAGACATTCAAAGTACTGCTGAGCCCAGTCCTGTTCAATTGATTAACAAGTGCAGCATCGCAGTTCAAAAGCTGAATTATAGTTGGTGGGGTAGATGCTTAGATGCACTTTGGGCTCCTTGTAGCCTTCGCTTCAACTGCAACATTGGATCAGTGAATGTAATAAATGCAGCAAAACTGATGTTGAAAAAAACTACTCTGAAGAGATTCGCTGCTCCATTGTTGAATTAGCTCCAGGTAATCGAGTGAATTAATTCCTGCCTGGTTGTTTTAATTTGCTCAGCAGAACATTGCCACATCTTTCTCCAAAAGTTTAATAACAAGTTGCAATACTCAAAAAAAAATTAGCAAACTTACTCCCTCTTCTTGGGGTACAAAATATAGAGAAGCACACAAAAAGAAAAAAAAAACTGGTAGTTTCAGCTGATTTCCTGGTCTGCCATCAGATGGATGCTCACCTCTGCCCATCTCATTTAACAGTGGAAGTACTCTCCATGCTCCCAATTATCCGATTGTGGCAGAAGACTCCCAGCAGGGCAACATAAATCCTTTAGGGATGTCCTCAAAGCATCCTTCAAGAGGTCAAACACCCCTGTGACTCATGGGAGTCCCTGGCTTGTGGCCACCCAAAGTGGAAAAGGTTTAGTCGAGAAGGCACC
Organism: Cetorhinus maximus; assembly: GCF_964194155.1. Taxonomy (NCBI): domain Eukaryota; kingdom Metazoa; phylum Chordata; class Chondrichthyes; order Lamniformes; family Cetorhinidae; genus Cetorhinus; species Cetorhinus maximus. The sequence continues at coordinate 55,650,954 of NC_135898.1, forward strand.
AAACACATTGAGAGACTATGCCAGGAACACACAGAAGCAAAGTCAAGGCACTGGATAGAACACACAAACACCTCATCTGCCTGACTCTTCAAGCACCATCTGCCCCCGCATGTGACAAGAATCTGAAGTTCGCACATTGGAGGACTCATCAGCCATCTCAGAACCCATCAAACTGGACAGGAAGCAAGTCACCCTTGATCCTGAAGGGCCGCCTAAGAGGACAACAACCCTCCCAATAACATCTAAGTTACTCAACAGAGAGCTATGCAGTCGTTAAGTAGCCTGGCATCATAATTGGAGCTCTTACTCCAATATGGCTCCATGATAGATAGCCCATTACTGGATGAAACTCTGGATGGCCTGGCCAAGAAATGTTGTCAAAAAGCAAAGGAGCTTTGCTATGTCAATAGCATTAATTAGTACATAGTAACAAACAGGACTGTGGTAGGAGGGACTTTCCATAAATTTGCTACAAATCTACAGTAGTAAACAGCAGCACCAGATAGGACTTGTTCCTTCATCATGTATATTCTCTGCACCAAGAATAGAGCAACTTTCGGGTCAACCTCCAACAAATCATGAACAATGTCCAAATGGGATAGATGGAGATCCTGCAGATCCCAAAGCTGTCTCAGCATTTTAGTAGTACTGCTACTGGCTCTGGTCAGTTAAGACAACACAAATCAAAAATCACATTTAGGGCATCAATTACTCAATGTTATAACCTGCTAATCTGATGGGGGAAGATGGACAGTATTGAATCTGTGCACCTCAATCTACCCACAAATCAATAGCAAGGTCAGCCAACTAAGACATACACCGGCAAGCCACAGGAAAATCGGGCCTTTTACTAAACCATCGCATAGCGATCTCTCTTTCTGTGATCTGTCGCTCTTCCTAAATTATGTTCAAGTAAAATGGTAAGTTTGAACATAGCTTTTTGGACATTATCATAATCTAAGATTTTTCAATTTATAATGGATGAATTGATATTCTTATGATTCCAGCTTGGAATGTTAATGTTTAAAGAGAAATTCGAATACCTAGTGTTAACTTAAGGAAAGTACGTCACAAGATTTCACGTCTTGAAACAAAAATAGATTTTAATGTGTGTATGAAAAAAATTAAAGAAAGCAAGTACTACTAACAACACTATAGTTTATAACTATATATGCTATGAATTCAGTTTTATTTTTACTTCTCCTCCCCCAACACCCATGACCTCCCAGCCAAAGATTTCCTTTATCTTACAAAATCTTGCAGGCTCATTCGCTTTTCTTGACACATAGGTTAGCTTTTAATTGTAATTAACTCAAACTTGATGATTTACATTTACTTCAGGGTTGTTTCCCCAAGTATTTAATCATGTTTTCCATTTATCTTATATTTAACACTTCAATCTTCAACCTAAATGTTGTATTCCGAAAATGAAAAGTCACACCCCTAATGAACTATGGAATCAGATATTCACAACAATATGCTTCAACAACTTTGTGCTCCAACTTTAAATTTCTAAAAACAAATATAAAATGCAAGGCACAAAATTTATGTGTTCTATAACGAAAGTTACACCAACATGTAAAAACCTAATGTGTACCAGCTCAAACTAAACTTCTGAGTTAAACCTTCCAATGAGCTTTCCAAATTCTGTCTCAGGGGAGCTTGGGGCAGGTAAGAGCTTACCTGGCCAAGGAAAGGGATAAATCTCAAAATGTGAATTAGTTAAGGTAGAAGCTGGGCAGAAATAAAAGTAACACCACCTGAGTGATTAAACTCTGGATTTCCTGCACTCTTATCAGTCTCTTATTTTGTGAGCAGATGAGACTTCATTTTGAAAATAAAATATTTATAACTTATGTAAATGAAAGGAAACCAATAATTGGCTACAGGATATTGCAATGTCTTCCATTCAGATGTTATTGTATGGTGGATCTTCCATTTAGGTATTATGATGTGGTGGATCTTCCATTTAGGTATTATTATATGGTGGATCAGTGGAGTACACTGCCTGTTAAGACCCTTATAGAAATTCATTCAGATTTAATGAGCGTTGTGAGCACTGTAAATTATTTCTTTTAAGTTTGAAAATGTTATAGATATTTAAGCTTCTTACAACTGGAAAAGTAGTTTGTGATTCTATCCCTGGTCCTTCATATTGTTTTATTCCAACTTTTTTCCTGTCTCCTCCCCTTCCCCATCACTATTCCAGGCTGAGGCAGTTAACCTGCCCTACAGCTCATTACCGATGGCACTCTATAATCAGCAAAAGAACCAGTCTTCAGATTTCAAATCACTGTTCAAAGTGGCTTGCATCAGTTTGTCCCTCCCGAAGGATCGCAAGCAAGAATTTATGAGCCAATAGGTGATCACAGTGTTTTTTAAAAAAAACATATCTAGGATGAATGCTATGCAAAAGAGCTATAAGAAAAATATTAATTTTGCCACAATTGGTTCAGTGGTCAAAGCCCAAAAGGAAAAAAACTATGCCATGTGAATGGTGATCTCTGGAAAATATTTCTGTGGGAAAGTTCTACTTATTTTTATTTTAAGCTGAGAAAGCATGGCATTTATTTTGTTATATTTCTTGCCAGGCATGTAAGCATTTCATAGGCCTTTTTCAATTTTCACAAATAATTCTGTGAATACCTTTCTGTATAATTCTAAAAGAACACAAAGAATAGGTGCAAGTACCATCAGCAAGTACCCAAATGGAAACTGAGCATGCGTGAAGTCTGGCCAATAGCACTCTTCCATTTACAAACCACCTGACTGTGGAAACAGCAGAAACAATACCGGCACGAAATGATGTTTGAAAAGGTTTACTTTTCCACCAGACAGTCATTCATTGCTGGCAAATTACACATGGAACATTCTGGCATGGAATGCACAACACTTAAATTCAATTATTGCTGATGCACATTGTTGAAAATATACAGTACACAAACAACATTCAATTGTCATTTAGTTCTGATGCAGACATGGATCTCCCCTAATGCCTTCTGAGTAAAGAAAAATTCAGAAGAATTTCGTCTGAATCGTACTCTGATCCCAGAAGCATGCAGCATTATCAGTGAAGAGTTCTTCCCTTTACCTACCTGTTTTGGGGTCCACATCTGCTGGTAAGTGTGGTGGAGGGTTACCTGGTGTGAAGTGTTCATTGCTGTATGTTATCAGTGGCGTTAACGGGTGGACATGATGGGGATGTTGCACAACGGGTACTTTGTTAGACTGCCAAAAGAAAGACGAGAAAAAAGTGGGTTAGACAACAGCAACCAACCGATGAACCATAACTTAGACTAATGGCACTGAGTTGAAGGGGGCCTCCAACAGGGGACACTTGAACATATTAAGTGTTGTCAAAAATCAGAGGCCAGCATTAGATGATGAATGGTTCCCAGTCAGATTTTATTTTGATATATGTCATCTCCCTTCTGCTATCAATTTAAAAGAATTGTAACAAAGGAGGGTAATTTGAATCACTCTGTAATAAAGCAACCATATCTGTTACTATTTATCAATCAGGTTTCGGTTACTTAGCAAACATCCACATTTCATCAAGTCAACACCCAAAAGGTTGTCCAAAAAAATGCTCATCCAAGGAAAGTGAAATTATCAAAAATACAAATCTCTTAGGGTTGTAATGATAAACAACCGTGATCACAATGAAAGAGAGGTTCTGCTTTTACCTGGTACATTTAGCTCAGTATATGAATTGTCAGGAACAAAAATATCGCCTAATCCTTTTGTCCATTTTATTGACTCCCATCCAACTTGCCCACGAGACTCTATAACCATTACTGTCCAAAAGACCAATTACAAGTGCAAGGAACAATTTTTATAAAAGCCAATTTTGATCAATATCAAAATAAAAATAACCACAGTAATCAAAAATACTTGAGTCTTGGTGCAACAATGAGCCTTTACGATAAATTAGATCTAGCACACTTTAATTCATTTATGGTACGTGCCAGCATTCAGTGCCCATCCCTAAGTTAGTCTACTGTGAATTTGAATATTAATTTAAAAATGAAGCTTTAACCACGAGTTTGAGGAAATATTTCCACACAGCTTGTCAACATTCAAAAAAGAATTAACTGCTTATGTCACCACCAGGTCTGCTTTATTGAATACCATATAAAAGTTATATATTCACTCACACACACACCCACACACATACACACAAGAAAGCAAGTACGTGATTTAATTTTGTCCTTGTTAACTAGCTGAGGACTAAAGACCCGAGAGTAAACCAGATTGAAGATTCCTAGTAAAATAAAAATCTGAAAACATCCAACATCACAACCCATTCCAGTGTTGTCTATGTACTACCACTCCATCTCTTATTACTTTGTAAGTGGGCCTACCAGTGATATCTAGCAGCACTAAACCAATTGTGCATTTTTATTTTAAAACACTGATTAAAGGTTTATAAGACTGATTAAAGGTTTATACAAAAAAGTAGTTTTTAGAGGCTATTTTTGAACTTATGGAACCATAATGGTATTAAATTTTCTGATCCTGTTTTACTTACATTCAACACGGAGTGCACAAAAGCTCATTTTTACAGCTACTTGCAAAGATGTGCATATTTTGAAAATCACAATTGACGTGCAGGATCCACAGGGTTAATATTGTTACTATTTAGACTTCTGATATAACAGTAGCCCAAAGGCAGTCATAAATAACCAGGAGAACCTTTAAGAAAAACAGATCTGCTTCCCATCGAAACAAATGAGAAGTAAAACCTGGAACTTTAGCACGAAGATTTCATCATGATGCTACAGGGCATTTTCAGCTGTGGAGTTGCAGCTGCTTGCACTTTGCGAGAAGGCTCTGTCCACTGGCATCATAAGTCCCCTGTAAGTTTACGTTTCGGAAAGAATTTGCTGTAGAATCCCGAGAGCAAACATCAGGAGGCTACAGCTAGTTATTTACTGTCTACAGTCTCTCCTGTTTCTAATTGGCGCCTGCTACTGTCGTAATGAGTTTATATGAGGCATGGACAATATAGAATAGACCATGATTCAGTTTCTTCCTCTTCATAAATGATTTGAAAGTTCCATCCCATCATCAACAAACTAATTTCAATTGTAATGAAACATTTATTAACAAAAAAAAACAATTAGGATCCAATACAATCTGACTTCAATCCATCTTATTTTAGAGGTTTCTTTGATCCTACACCGAATTCCCTCCAAAATCTATTTATTTAGGCTAATAAGGTTAATATCACAACTAGGTTAGTCAAGAACAGCATTAATTTAACATGCATTAACACATACGAAAACAGAAGTTAGAACATTACCTCTTCTGCAAAGATCACAGGTCTAATACAGTCTCGAGTAAATATTTCCAAAGAAAGTACGCACAGGAAAAGAATCTTAGCTGTCCAGCTCCTTCAGTTGTATCAGGACCTGATCTGATGCAACATTTGTATGACACCCCTCGCTGATGAATCAGGAATTGATCCAACTCCCTTTTGAATGCCTTGCCAGGGTTCAAAATTCAATTCACTCAGGTTTGTCTTAAACTAAGTTCGACTCTTGCCCCATTTTGAACATATAAATAACGGGCCTAGTTATTCATTTTGCACAAGATAGCTGTCCACATCCATCTCAATTCCTTGCATTATTTTAAATGCTTGGTTATTATTCTCTTCTAGCCTTCTATTCTGATAGAAATTAAACATTATCTTCCATTCATGGCTCTATGATATTAAAAATGGAATCATACAATCTTTTCCACCATATCTACATTTTTTGTTAAGTCATATTCCTTGTGGCTGTACACAACAGAATTTATTCTCTCTCCATAGGCTGCAAGGGCCCAAATGAGTTGTGCAAGTCTCAATCCAATTTAATTGGGCACAAATCTACAGCACAAAACTACCCATATATGGCACTAAATAATCAATCTCATTCAGAAAAGCCATAAGAATAGTTGATGTGAAAAGTCATAGCTACATGGAAGTGGATAACTTTGCTAATTTTGGATTTTTGAGGCTTTCTAGGATATAGTCAGTGCTTTGTCTGGCCTGAGATTGCTTAATATAACTGACTCAAATATCATCCTACTTAGGAATACAAAAATGCAAATCATATTACTTCCCTGAAGAATAATTGAAAACTAACATAATAAAATAGTAAAATCATCATCTGACTCAATATTTTTAGGTGGCTTAATAGAGAGTAAGGAGGGAGAGAAAAGAAAAAGAGAAAACATGAGGGAGAGAAAAAGTGGGAGGGAAAAAGAGGGAGAAAATGAGAAGAATAAAAGAAACACCTCTCTCCAAACAAAAAAATGTATTTGCATGGATTCACAGACACATAAAAAGTACCTAAAATCAATATTTGTTGCCAAGAGACAGCCTAACACATGAATTATAGCCAACCATCAGATTACATTTTGTCCAAATGTACTTTTGCATCATGCGGCATTGCAGTCCAGTTGACCAGTGCTCCCAAGTTGATTCTGAATTCAGCTGCCCATTAAAACTCATTAGGTAAGAAAACATTCAGGTGCTACAACTTGTAGAGCACAATGAATATCATAAGGTAAAAGGCAGTTACCATCCATAACATAATGCAACTCTACAGATTACATCATCAATCGCACTAGGTTAAGCATGAAAGATGGTCTACAAGGTAGTAACAGGACCAATAACAAAGTTGCTTGACAGCAAATACCGCAAAATGGGAGGAGTGAATTATGCCTGGTGCACATTTTATATATTTACAAAAAAAAAACTCAAAACAGTTTTATTGTATCTCAAGAAAAGTACATTTATCTGATAAAGTCGTCTATTAAGACAAAATAGTAATGGAGGAAGACCGTACTCAACCCATTAGCGTCTCATTTTTCCGATTTGGTATCTGTTTATTTTGGTTTCATGTACTTAATATATGCAAATCATCAAAACATATGCTGAATTTCAAAGCGGTAGAACTGGGTTTTGTTTTGTACTTTTACATCTGCCAGGAAATGCTGTATTTACTAGATTTTCAAGTCAGTGAAAATTTTGAAGAGCAGGTCTATGGGCATCTCTTTAATATAAATGATTAGCATGGCTTTTAAGATATAACTGCCTTCCAGTAACATGCAAAGGAGAAAAATACTCCAATAACAGAGCCTGAAGAAGCTAAAAATGTGTAGAATTCAAATAACAAGATCCACCAATTAGTAACTGCAGTGATGTTAATTCAGTTCTCTGACACAGATTTCTAACCTGGTGATCAGCATCTACATTAAGTACTGATGAGTACCAAACACTCACGCTCTAATCGCACAGCAGCAGCCAAATTCCGTAAAAATTACTCAATCCACTTTTGTTCTGAACTAAAAGCAACTTGTGTGAATAGGTAATAGTATTGCATAGGGAAAAATGGCACAAAAAGTGTAATTATTATTGTGTACAAATATGAGTTGTTCTTGTGGGAAAACTCCCTCCACAATCCTTAAAGCTTTCAATTTTGTTCCTTCAGAGACAAAATGACACACACAAGAAAATACTGAATGCATTTGACTGTAACATAGGAAGAGTCTCTACCTTCCACACTTAGGATAAAAAATGCATCAATATAAAGTGTATCAGCTTGATATGTAGTTCATTTGTTCAGCATTGTTATTGTGAGCTCTCTCTGATATTATCTACTTGTAAGGTGGAGAATAGAGAAAAGCAATTGCATTCTGTTTATTTTATTAAGCATGGATAATTTGTTTCTTGAATAGGTGAGATGGGGATGAAGATATTATTTAAAAACAAAAGGCCTTTTATAATGTATTTAACAGTTTCAACTTGTATATGCCAGAGACAGTTATAGTGATTTTTCATTACCCGGGTACTTCCCCTGCTCAAAATGTGTCTAGCAAAATAGAAGCAAGATAAAATCAGAAATATAAAACTACAATCGCCTACAGATAGAACCACTTCTGCACTGTCAATGAATGTGTCAAATTCACTTTTCATCGCACGAGACTTCTACTAGGGATTAGGAATCGCCTTCTGTGATGCAGCCCATTCTTCCTGTGAAAACCATAAACCTGTCGCCTTGTATGTAGGTCACACCTGTATAGGCACAAGTATAAAATGTGTGGCTCTGTGCCAGGTTCTATAGTCCTGCTCTAATACCCAAAGTTCACTTTTTTCTCCTCCCCCATTTTTATTCACTAGTTCCACACCACCACCCCAATTCACTCCCCCCCCCCTCTACCAGCAGAGATCAGCCATTTTTATCCCTTTGGCAGAATTTTCTTCCTTAATTGCGTTAGCCATGAAACTATGTTCAGTGGGTAGTGATATCAAATAATCTTGTCACTTGGCTCTATTTAAAACTGTGTTATTTGGGATTTACATGAAGGAAAGAGGATGTTAGAATATGAAGCTGTTGCCTAGGGAGGAAACGGAGGAAATGCCTGTAGGAAGTGGGACTGTCCATCAAACAGTGGCAGTAGGCAGGCTGTGAAGGGAAACCCCTCCTCTTGGATCATTGCACAACACTTTACCCAGGAAACTCTAGAGTCAACCTCTGACCTTTCAAGTGTACTTAAGCATCACATTCCAAATAAGCTGCAGTGGGAGATATTTCACTAGGGTGGACCCTACACAGTATTCACAATCAGGAATGTGGCAGTCAAAGATTGATTGAACACTCATACTCCCTCCTCACGTTTTTTTTTTAAAAGATTGGTAACCCGAGAGAAATGAAAGCTTGCCATTCACCTCTGATGTCATTAATCAAGAGGCAGGCAAAACAAACTGGAGCTGCTGTGACCATCTTTCTACCCAGTCCCTTCTACTGAATGCACCCCTATTGCGTTCATTGCAGTTCTGTGCAGCTGAAGAAAGATTGGGTCTGAAAAGTGCATTTGTGCTCAAAGTACAATAAAACAAAAGCAGCTACACAAGGGGACTTGTCAGGCTGCCTTCCCCAGGCTAATTCTGGCAAGTCCTATGCTTTGCTTAAATTACTAGCCCTGAGCTTGGCTGTACCCAGACATGGCTTACTGTTCCAAAGCTACTAATCTTAATGGTCTGCAACACTACGTTCTCTTATTCTGAAAGTCTGCTCTCTATTAACTCCCTAATTGCTGGTCAATTATGCCCAACTGCAATTTTTAAAAGAAGAGAGTTAAATTTTGGAACTCTCCCCATAACGATAATTCTCCATTAACAGAAGTCGAAGGATTTCCTAAAGGACAAAATTTAAATCCATTCATTCAACTTTTTCTTCACATTCGCACCCACCAAAAAAAAAACCTTCACACCTGAGTAAGCATTTTCTTCCAAATCTACTTTTCCTATTCTTATTTATACAGTGGTCTGCGCCCTTTCACAGTATTATACAGCTCATTTCTGGCCAAGGTCTTGCCCTTTGTTAACTGGCCATTGTTCCCAAGGACAAGGCCTTCATTGACTAGTAAAACTCTCCTGTTCAGAAAAGAGGCTTCTCTTCTCCTCCAACAAACGATGACAGGACCACTGACACGACAGCATACAAGACAAAACTGCACGACCAGGCAGCACAAAACCTCTTCAGAATGCTCTCACATATTTCCACGCTGTTCCAGCTGTCAAGAAAGAAAGACCACTTTCTGGCCACCCAATTGTTACAATTGTATAAGCAAAACCAAACTAAAATCCAGCTTTGGGGCTTAATATCCTCTTAAATCATTTGGTAGAGAACTACTGCTATTAAATGCATTTATGTTAAACCATTAATTGCTCAGCTATACCAGTTCTTGGCCTATTTTGGGAGCAGGAAGATTTTAGTGTATTTCAGTGAAACAGTCACCCTCCTGGTGGCACTGTCAGTGAACACCAGTATTCTTAAGAACTTTCCGACCCGATGGCTCTCTTAGCGAGGTTAAAATTTCAAAAGACAAATTCACAAATATGTCAGAACTACATATTCTAAAGCAAACTAAGCTCACTTCTTCACCATACTACTCTCCCTGTATGTAAATAGCTGAAAGTAGGCACTTATTTGTGTAAATTTCTGAATGAAAAGGTTAGAAACATCAAAACAGTTTGGAAGATTTTCTCAATAGCTGTTTTCAGAACATCACAGTAAAGCTAATGCGGAACAGAAAAAAAAAGGTGTATTTTAGGAGGGAGGTGGTGGGGGTGGGGGGTGGGGGTGCATTGTGTGTGAAAGAGTGGCATGATGAGCCCACACGTAAATGCATGTCTAGGACTCACATGTCTTGTAAAAGAATAATTAAGACCGCTAGATAAACACAGAGAACAGAAGACCTCAAATGAAGAAGCAAACTTAGTAAAAAGGTGGATTAACATGATATCACTGCATTTCATAGAACATTATATACCTCAAGAATATCTGAGTTACCCCAAATGGAGGGTGCATTCCATTGCAACTGCAGTGGCTTACTGAAAGGAGCCTTTTATCCAAATGCTTTAGTAATTCCACCCGTTTTAAGACATACACTGGCCATCTATAAGTCTTGAAGTCATAGAAAAAAAAAGCGTTTGAGATTCTCAAGAGTAACCCATAAACATAACCTACACTATGTTAAAAGTTTGTACTATTACAGAATGTTAAAATAAGTGGTTAGTGCAAGTAATTCTTTTTCAGAATTTTACATTTTCAGAATGTTACATTTAATATTTAAAATTGTTTTTTAGTAAGCTAGTAAGTTTTGGATAAATCTTGCAGTTCAATTCACACATTTTGAGTTAATAGAAGACAGCTCACCACCACCTTCTCAAGGACAATTAGGAATAGGCAATAAATGCTGGCCTAGCCATCGATGCCCATATCCCATAAATGAATTTTTAAAATGGATCCTGGTCTTAATAGTCATGCAATGTTACCAACTGTGCATTTATTTAAATGATTGTTTCTTATTTCCGTTTGATAACATTGAGCCTGAGGGCAGAAAGGTTGTGCTCTACAAAGCAGTTACCATTTCTTACAATGCACGTATGCTTATTGAGAGGAACCTTGAGCATCGCTTCCTTTAGCGAAAAAAAATCAATTTGCACTTAGAGCAGTTCAGTCTAACATATAAAAGAGTTTCACAGAGTCCACAGTACAAGGACTGAACTCTGTGTAGGATGTGTGTGCCAGACTGGACAAGTAGTACAAGGAAAGTTAACTGACAGGCAATGATCGATTGGTGTTTCAGGTTGACAAATTCCAGCAGTACAAGACATCTGCCAAGCATGTGACCTGATAAATAGCAGCACTAAGGCTCAAATCCTAGTGTTCATTTCAGTATAAACCAGAAAGCAGTCGTGTGCGAGCAAAAAAAACCCTAGAAACAGAAAAAAAGGACAGTGGGACAATTTTATAAATGCACAATAAAGGTTTACTTTTTTTGAAATGATTGTATTTTCATGGCCTTCAAAACATATGGAAAATGACGACATTACCTTTGTGGCTATCATTTTGCCTAAAGCGCTTAGTAACATTAATGTAGCTTCAATCAGTGAAATTACCATATTAAGTGATTAAGCAACAAAATATAGTAGAGGCCTCTTAATGGGAACACCCACATGGAGAGCAAAATGTTTCCTTTATCCAATTACTACTAAACAAATATAAAAATCTTGAGTGGCAATCAAGTGCGTATTGGAGGTGACAAAAACTGAAGTCATTAATTGATCTTTAACAGCAGGTTTGCAATATGTGAAGAGAACGCAGAACTATTTCAGTGTGTTTGTTAGAAATGCATTCATCCAACACAATTAAAGAGAAGCCTGATCAGCTCGGATTGCAAATGGTCCTAAACACTTGGTTAAACAGATTTACCTACTACTTCTATTTATCTCCCTTGATTCAATCATGAAACAGTTGCAGCTTTGCAACATCAGGCCAAAATGTTCACCACAAACCACCAGTCTTGTCATTAGAGTACATTAGGATTAAAATCAGTCATGAAGTGAATGTACCCGCTCAATTAACAAATCATTTAACTGTAGGGGGTATACTCTACTGGGTTTTAAAAAATAAAAATAAAAAATTATACCCAAACAACATGTAAGGGTATTTAAAAATGGGGGTGTGCGGGGTGCGGGGAAAAGACAATTCAAAATATTGAAGGAAAAGATAGTCTACAAGGTAAGTTCAAGTTTTGGAAAGGTGCTATATTTAATATGCTTAGAAAATTTAGCTCACATCCACAATAATGCAAGTTCATACCACTTCAAAAATAATGCTTTTTAGCTACAACCAAAATATGCAACTTAAACTTTCAGATATTATTAATTCGATATTAACAAGTTCTATAAGAACTTATTGTACGTTATGCTTAATACTTTAACCAATTCTCACAGAAATGCTTATAGTTTGCTGTAAAATGTCCCGTAAGACACTTTACATTTTTGGGTATGTTATTCAAGTGCCAGTAAATACAACAATAATATAAAAATGGTTAGTTGGTTAATTATAATGGAGGAGGGGGAAAATGACAGGGAATATTTATCAAAAAATAATAAAATTTCAGCTTTAAAATGCTCATTTTATTTGTTCTGGTGGTATGTTCAGAACATCTGGCACTAATTTTGTTCATAGCAGGAAAAAGACAGCCCCACAGCAGTGGAATACATATACAAATGAAAACCTCAACCTATATACATATTTAAGAAAAACATCAGATTTGTTTTTAAATCCAATCAGAACGCATAATATTAGACCCAAATCGTCGTTTGGGTACATTCTAAAATATCATTGAATGGAAGGCTTTTGTTACACTACCCCACAGTGCACAAAAATATGCCAAAACCTCAAAAGTGAGGTTTTCCTGTGAACTCAAAAAGACTGTTCAGAAATACTCTGCATATTCCTTTTTAAACATTTAACAAAATCTTCCGCTCCCTCAAACATCTAAATGAAATTGAGTACATTCGAGAACACCAACTTGCTGTCTAAGATTCTACAAATACCTATTATATCTGTGTTGCGCCATGCTTCTAATAATTTATTTAAGCATTTTTTTTTTATAACTTCAAATGAGTTAACCTTCAATATATCAAATTGTGTGCAGTCTGGGAAGTATCAGCAGATAATGTATGGGTTTTAAAAAGAAATAATGCAGGCAGGGAGCAATTATTCTACAGTGTTAGCAATATTTCTTTTACACTTGAATATATTAAGCAATTTTGCTTATGAAGATAAATTAAAACATTTGGCTTTTCACGATCCAAATGATGACTATGTGATAACAGTTAATTAAGAAAAAATACAACTTTTTCTCTTCCCACCCCCTTCAAACTGACATGCATAGATATTTTTTTTTAAGTCCTTGTTATACATTTGTTTTTGCACATCATTTTCACATGTTGCATTCAAAATAGCTTTGACAATTGAGCCACAGAAGCAACTCTTCCTCAAGGCATCCGAGTATATTTCACTTAAATTTCAAAAGCACAATTTGCCTAAATGGAAGCATCACAGTGGAATGTTGGAATTAATCTGGTCACCGTTCTAAAATGTAAAGTCTGCACTGAAATCTGAGTGTAGAATATCCCATACCAAACAGCTATCAAAAAAATAAATCAGTATTGAGCTGGTTAAAACAACTTTTTTTGAAGGAAGCCCAATGTCATGCTGCCTGCAATTGGATTTTCCTTTTTTGTTTCTTCTTCATAGACAGTTTCTTCTGAAAGCAGCGACACAAAGGTCACAGTTTCAAGTATTGGATAGAAGGTCGCTGCCTTAGCTGACCACCTCTTAACCACAGTAACTGGCCTTATCTGAAGCCCATCGAGTGAAATAAAATACAAACATGCACTGTAGCATATAGTAACTTACCCAGCTGTTTAGATTGAGGTGCCAGCAACCAAACTGATGGAGAAAGGAGAACCCAGAGGCAAGCGTTCCTCCTTTATTGTTCCCTTCTTCCATTCCCAGCAAAATCGCATCCCTCGGGTACATGCTGCTTTATCTTCTGTTGTTTCTTAACCTCTACAACTTTCCCCCCCCTTTCTTTCTCGCCTTGGTGCCGACTGCGCTTTGTGCCTTTGTGGTTTTTCTAGCGTCTTTTTTTAAAAAAAAGTACTAAAAAAAATGTCTCAAAAGATCAAGAGCTTTCCATTTCTGTGGCCTGGTGTTTCTAGAACCAGCGTCCCCATTCAAGTTTGCCATTAGTAGCATCTTAGTCCTGGTGTAGTCCTGTATCTGCCGTACAGCAGGCACCAAAATTTAGGACACACTCAAACGATAACATAGATCACTGCACCAAAATGCTCACTTAGAAATGAGTAAGCCCGCACACAGGGGTATAACCCCATGCGTACTATTTATTTTCTTTTCAAAGCCTACAACTCTCCTAGGATTACCAAAATGACAATGCTGCAACTCTATATGGAAAGGTATCAGTAAGTGCAGCAGCCAGGAGACAAGCATTGGTTAAGGGAGCATGATCAACAAACTGTAGCATGCAATCACATCTGTGGGAATGTCAAATCCCTCACGCTGAACTTCTGGGGGTAGAACTGCGAGAATGCTCTATTTTTTTGACATGGTGACATTATAATATATATCACACATACACAGACTCATATACATGCAAATATATAAAAATGTATATAAAAAAGACACCTGTGAGGTCTTGCCATCAGTCCCAGCAGGGTTTTTTTTTATTATAACAGTAAACAGGGTGGAGAAAAGGCAAAGCACTAGACCTCACTACAGCTTCTACTGGCTGACCTCGGCTACACACAATATACAAGAGCAGCTTTTGTATTACAAGGATTCTCTTTCCGAGTTGCTCTTTGCATACTGCTTCCCGTTGCTAATTGCATCCCAAACAAAACCCTCTCCATCTCCAAATTGGGGGCAGCTCATATGTTCCAGTAAATGCTTTTCACAATGGAAGCAAAAGTAATGAAATGTTCCCATTAACCGCGCTCCCCCACCCCCCAACCCCCAATGAGTATAGGTGGCATATAGCCACCTATACCCTCTCACCCCCAAAAAACACTCAACTTTTTAAAAACAAACTTTACATGCATTCAGTTTTAAACTCGTTTGGTAGGTTCTGCAGAACATGTCACACACTTTTCCTTCCCGTCTATCTGTCTATTAGAAAAGTGACAAGACACGAGAACAGGGGAAACAAAACAGTGTGCAGTTTTTCCCTCTTTATTTCGTACTCTGCACTAATCTGGCCTTCGCGTGCAAAGTGTCGGCCAGAAATCTTTAAGGCCTTAATACCAAAACAAAACCTTTGAATTCCCTTTATATGGTGCAATACAGGCGCTAACAAAGGCAATGAGGCTACAGTTTGACATGTAAAAAGCCCAACAACGAGGCAGCTAATTACATTCCCTCCCTCTATTCACGGTGGCCACCACACTCCAGCAGCTTCCTTTGTCACACGTGCAATTTCTTAAGTAAACTGGGAGTTTGGTTGCTGATGATGGACAGTTACTAATCATTTAGCACAATGAACACTAAGTGCGGCAGAAAGGATGGGCAACTTCAACACAGATTTCTTTGGGATTGGAGGATGTGAGAAGAAAAAGGAGCAAGGGGGAAAGCTCGCCACACAGACAACGAAAGGTGAACACTTAAAATACCAGACCCTTTCAGTTCACATATTTACCTTGCATCTATTGAGGGGGGTGGGGGGGGGGGGGGGGGGGAGGGGGGGTGGCGGGGGAGAGTGGAGGGAAAGGGAAAAACATGCTGTGGGAAAGAGAGACTGCAAATCAAACTTGCCAACTCAGATTAACTTCAGCCATTACATCAAGAAAGAAAAATTCTGAATACCTCCATTACCCAATAGCTTTTTCTTCAGAAAAGTTTTCCTTAAATCTCAAATAAAACGGAACACATTCTAAAGCACAATTCATCTAAACGGCAATCTGAAATAATGCTTTAAGGCATTCAGCCCTTCTTAAAATCTGCTAACTTACCATTTACACCTGCTCAAATTACGATGCTTCACACTGCCTGAATTCAAGCATGCTGCCGTTCCTGTGCTAAAGCACAAATCAGCCAACTCTTCATGATGTGGGCAGATCCACTGGGGGGCAGCACCCTACCTGAGCCACTTACAGCCGAGATGCTGCTGAGATAGGGACACGAAGCGATTATATCCAACTCCAGCTCTCCAGGAAAAGATGCTCAAGTTCAGGTCTATTCAGTGAATTACCTTGCTTCATGGGAAAGAGATAATGAGATGGCAACACTCATTTGATCAGAACCAGCCCCAAATCACTCTAACAGTTCAGAAAGGAACAAAAGAACAACAGTCGCTTGCTTTCTTGGCAACATTAAAACCAGTTGCAGCCTCCCATAATGTTAAATTGACTGATATTTTGAAGCCAGAGATATAAAAAAAAAAGAATTTCCTCCCCCACCCCTCCCTCCCCCGAGTTATAAAGGCTAACCTACCGTTTATTTTGCCCACATAACCAACTCAATTTAAGTAGACTCGTCGGGAAATGTTGAACTAAAAAATAATTTTGATACATCAATTCCAAGTTTAAAAAAAGGCAACTTAGCAAGTTGTATATCTGAGCTCTAATATTTGCCACAGTCGAATGTGGCAAGCGATTCCATAAAGCTTCACTGCCCACTTTTGAAGCCTGCGTTACTAACACACGCAGAATGACACCACTGAGCGCCTTTAAAGGATACTAGGGAAAAAAATGACTATTGATCTTCAAATGGTGATAATTGAAAAGATCAAAAGATTAAACAAAATCAAAAAATGCGCTGACTTACCATGTTATGCCTTTTTTTGTTACAACTTGGTTGAAATTTCAGTCAAACAAGCTTCATCGGAGATGTCAAATTTTTGGCGGACTGTGATCGTATTACTTCCGCAGCCTTGCCTCACAATACTTCAGAACTTTTTACCTAGCTTTGGTTTACTTTGAAAGCTGCAGCTCAGCAAACCAGCACAAATTATCTTGCCACCTTCTACAGCTCTGATGCTTTGGCCGCTAACTTTGGAAGGCCCTTTACTACTGCATCAAAATTAGCATTGTCAAAGCGGTTAATGAATATTAATACTGTATTTGTCATTGGAGCTGGCCTGATGCTGAACTCCGAGCCATCCATCAGGGACAAGATTAAGAACACAATTATTTCTGACTGACAGGGTCCAAATCTGCTAGATTTTTTTTGCAATCTAAAAAAAAATAAGAGACAAAAAAAACATCTTATGGGTTCCCCCTGGGGACGAACAGTCAGATTAATACACTTTTAATGAAGTGAAGGCTATTAAGTATGAAGAAAAAGCAAACAAGATGTACAAGTCGAACTTACAAATGCGGCAAGGTGGCTGATAAAAATTAAAAGAATGGCATATCTTTTTCGACAGCTGTCTGAAATTTTTCTTCAGAGCTTTCTGGAACGAAGAAAGAATCTTTCTTCCCAAATCTGCATCATTTGAATAAGGGATGCACTGTTATAACCCACATGGGATAATTGTCTCTATCTTATGTCTTAACAACATCAACTCAAAGACAGGATCCTAAATAATTCCTACACAAATATTATAATCAACGCTTCCTTAAAAGCAATTGACAATCATGATTATTCTCTCAATTGCATCTCCATAAACCATGTTGCTAAAAATACCTTAAAAAAATGTAAACGCTAAACAGACTTTGTGCAGGCTTTACTATACCACAATATATGTTGCAAAAAATTATCTTGCAGATATAAAAGACCAAGCGAAAGAAACATTAAGAGACCATTTAGAAGCAATGCCCTAACCTTTTAATGCTGGCAGTTTCTGTGGGAATTTAGGAGAGTCGTGAACATCAACAGCAAAAGGCAACTTGGTTCAACTATGTTTCTACAGATGCCTTTCGATTGCAGCTAAATATCACTAAAGTTCCTTGCGTGTAAAGTCATGCTATTTGTCTTGATCTCACATAACAGAACTATAAACACACAATAAATATCTTTTGCTGTTACTCGTATTTGCCTTCTCTCCATCTCTCGCAAGCTTTTGTTCCCTGGATTTTGGTTAATTTGCACAAGATCTTTTTTATATCAGTTACAGAAACGGCCATGGCGCTCACAGGGGTTTCATAATGGGAGACAGCGGAAAAGTTCAGATGCAGTTTCAAAGGGAAAAAAAGGCAATTTGGAGTGAAGTCATTTGAATTGCAAACCTAAAATGTTTAATTTCTCAGCCATCCTTCAAGAATAATCCCGATGCACCAGAAATGGGTAAGCATAGAACTGGTTTTATCCTCGCTCACAGGACTCAGTTTCCTTTCTCTACAACGTTAAAGCTTTTGAAGCTATTTTATTTAAAAGGTGATTTAAGGTTGGGGAGGAGGTGGTGGTGGAGGAGGAGGAGGGGGAAAAAAAAAAAGAGAAAACTGACAGATGCGGCAGTTAATGCCATCTGACCAGTGAAATGAGGGGGTCTGGGTCAAGCAACTATGGCTGCCAAGCTAATCTACTGCTCTCACTGACCACCCTACTGGCTGCTCCTAATACCATTAGCAATCCTTAGATGAACATTCTAAATTGGAGTTTTGTCCTCTGATGAGCCAGTCTGACCCCGTTGAAACAACCCTGGAGCTTCATATGCAGATGGTAAATCTCCTGAAAACATTTCTTTCAGCTTTAAGGTTCTTTTTCCTTTGCACGCCTTCTTTTGTTTTGGTCAATTCTTTTTGCCCTCTCGGATTTGAATTAAACATTGCAAGCACGAAAATATGCCTGTTTTTCTAACCTTGTTACTTGTACCCATTTAATTTTTAGAAACGCGCCCTGAAATATTTCGAACAATCCTATTATTGGTGGTTTTCATTTAGCTTGTCTTTGTGTAAATTATTTTCACATCATGCGCTCTCGAAAAGGGGGGAGTAAGGAAAAGAGAAATTGGAAGATGTTTGCGAAAACTGTCAGATTTGAAGCTTTCTAACCAAGTTAAGTTAGAGGCTGCTGATTCTGAAGCAGTGGGTGCAGAAAGCATTTGCCTGACAGAACATTTACGGCAGACAGCTCCCGCTACCTCTACTTACACAGCACGATCACATCAGCCCTAGTATCAAATTAACTCACTGACTTTGAAAGTTATTGATCTGCTATTAAGACACTAGTGAACTTGATGAAATCAGTGCTGTAGGTGCAGTGAAGACTTCAAAGTCTCACACAGACACATAAAACAAGTTTCTTTGATCCTTTTTACGATCCGCAGAGGGTTTAAAGCCCAATTCTCGATGTGCTGCTCTTCACACTCGTCAGGTCTGATTTTTTTTACCAATAGACAGCTTGATAATGTTAATAGTGCATATTTTAGCAAACAACTAATTCTAAACCAATATCTTAATCTGCTCAGACTAACAGCATCATTTATTAAAACATGTCAAACAAAAACCAATTTTACCTTTCTTGCTGTCTGCACTGCAGGAATCAGGAAATTTCAATGCAGAAGTGTACATGGTTCTTGCCATGTCTACACCAGTATTTTATCATTAAGGGGATGAGTAATTTGCACAGACTTGCTGAAATCCTTATTTGAAGGACTGGTCATTAATATTTACAGCAACATGATATGAAATACCTCAAACAAGTAAAATTCATAACTTATTTTCTGGAATTATTGAACGGATATACAAGCATAGGATCCATAGCTGTTATTCAGAGTTACTCTTTCTTTCAAAACACTGTAGGTTTTATAAAATGGCCAAAAGGCTAAAGGAACATAACACTATAATATAACTAGCAGTGTTGGTATTGGAAAAACAACAAAGACATTAAAAAGCTCAATTAGATAGTAAAAAAGGATTCAAGTAGGAAGGTGCTTCATTAGATTAGGAAATGATTTTACAATAACAAAAAAATGAAATACAACCTCAGTATGATAAAATGGCCCACAGATTAGACCTTAGATCATTCATTGGGAACCACAATTATTTCTTCGACACAGAACACACAACATGCCAACTTGAAAAATTAAGCTATTGGTAAGAAAGATATTTAAATTGCAATTCAAAATTTTGTCCGCATTTGTAAAATGACAAATTAATTACTATTTTTATACAAAGATCTGCTACACTACCCAAATTTTTAATTTTAACTATTAAGAGGATGCCGCAGTTGATGCCAATATTTGAGTTTGGATGGGTTGCACTTATTGTAAAATGTATTCAGCAAAAGTGACAATTTATGTAGTCAAAGAACGCATTCTGGTAATTATAAGAAATAACATGTTACTGTAAACAAAAAAAATCAACTGCAAGAGCCTTTATCAAAGGGATTTTACATGAAAACTAAGAAAAGGTTCATGCAAATTTGCTACAAAAACGGTTCTCCCATGTAGACAGTTCTCACCAAAACACTGTTCGCTAATGAAATCATCTACAATACAATTCAGGAACAAATTAAGTTTTTGTACTAGCTACTGGGGTCCCACTTACAATTCTAATGAAGTCAACACTCCAATAAGATGTGTTCAGAAAGTTTCCTGGGCCACCAGCACAGAGATCCTTTTCACCAATTAGTGCAAAGAAAAAGAAGGGGAAAAAAAACAAGAGTGCCCGTACTCAAAGAGCTAGGCCTTACGGCAAATCTGTCATGTCGACTGAATTGATCAACGGGACTGGTATTTCTAATGGCATCTTGTCAGGAAAAGTCAGCCATAGGGAGCCACCTGTGTTACTCTTTGCAGACAGCTAAAGAGCTAGATACCGATCTCAGGCAGAATCTTTTACTAACAATTTGGGAGAGCAGTCTGATTTCTACTGCTGTACAAGTTGTCATTCTGCAATCATCACCTGGCTCTCCTTTTTTCAGAAATGGTTATAAGCTGATCATAGCTCCTCTGCAGACAGCCAATTTATTAGAAACTCAATGTTACAAAACGGTGAAAATAACCCATTTCTAATAAAACCAATTAATTGCGCATATCATTATGCTCATGGATTCTCTTCTCTAACACCAAATGTAACCTAGAGGACTTTGCAATATAACAAGAGTACAGATGACGTGAAGTCTTATTTGACCAAGGAACACTTTTCCAGGATCAATAATATAGAATCTAAAATCTGAGCAATCAGTTCTTCAGGCAATAAGGTGTTCATGAACCATTTTGAGTTTGCTACCGTAAACATTACAGAACATGAGAGGCCAGGTCTACACCAAATGCATTGCTGAGTTCCACAAACTGAATTACGAAAGTGAGGAGCTTGCATATAAACATCAGAAGAGACAATTTTTGGGGTGTCTAGTCTGTTAAGCGAGTCAAAGGCACTTGGATTGCAAATCACGTATCGCAACCTTTCTTGCTCTCATCAGTCAATGAAATTCTCAGGTTCTTTTTTTTGCAGCCTGCGGCGGTGGCTTTGCCCAGGGATATATACCAATAGAAAAATTTTCATCGTGTTAGCATTTCAAATGGCAGAAAGTGAAAGGAAGCCCTAACTGATCATAGCCTGCGGAATTAATTGGCTATTCTCTGAATAATGTCGCTTACCGCATATCCTTGGGAGACAAGCACTAGCCGAGGCCACGTTTTGTGCAACGGCTTCAAAAAAAGCGCTTAGGGGGTACTGGGGGTCTTAAAGCTTTAGCGCATTTCCCCAAAGACCAAGCAAATAGAACCAGCGAGCCTTGCCCAACTAATCCATTTGGCAATTAAATGCACAATTCCATTAAATATTCTTCCATCGTTTCAAAATTACATGAACAATAGATTCCGATTGCTCTAAATCTATATGCAGGATACTACATATCAATGCAATGAGCGCGGCTAGAAGACTCCTGTTTTAAGTGAGGAAAATTTAAAATATTCTCGGCTTTTTGCCAGTTTTAAAACAAAGAACTCAAGTAGACGCCATGTTGCTACTTGTTTCATTCTGTGGGATTAAAGTTTGAGCTTTTTTTCATTCATCAAAGGATATGCAATGACCCTGCTTGATAGGAGTATACCTCTCTTTAAGACACATCTTAATCTAACCTTTTTAGGACTCTTTGCTTTCAAACTCAAAACAGCATTAAAAATAGGCATTGTTGGTCAGCCCTGGGAGACTGAGCTCCTGGCTTTCACTGGCCAGGGCAGTAGCCCTCTGGATACACAGCTGCTTACGCGACCAAGTAAGCTCCGTACAGCAAAGGAAAGCAAAGGGGAAGAAAGTGAAAAGATGAGATTAAAAATCTTCGCAAATGTTCCATCTTTCGTTATCGACTGCAGCCTAGCGTGAGGTGTCAATTTTCAGCTCTAAAGAGAGGACACAAATTCGCAGCGGCCCCATTATGTGGTCTCTTCGCTCATTGTATATTCCGTCAACGAAGTCAATCTTATTAACTTCCGCTCTGGTTCACACATGACATTTTCTTCAATTTTCTTGCCAACATCAAAAACATCAATTAGCAGCTAGAAAATAGGAAGGAACAAATGACAGAGCCCGATAACGTCAACTATTTGAAACAGAGGGTAAATCTATTCCGCAATACTGAATGCATTCATTACCAATTCATTTTCAAAGGAGGCTTCCAAATAGCAAGGAAAATTAAATTTATCATCTAGAAATGTCCAGAAATTGGTTGTTTTTTAATCCTATATCTACAGTGCCACTTCCAAATGCAAGATGAAGAAAATGTTACATAGTTTTAGGTTTATACAGTGCAACTTGGAGAGAACTTGGAATTAGATGGGTTCAGCAGTATTCAGGATGCACTGAATTTCATGCAGAAACATGAAATAAATGTGACGATCCTAACTTACTCCAATATTGCTATACATTTTTGTCCCTACTTTCTTAAATTTAAGAAAGATTCCTTCATCCATCAAAGTGAAACACAAATTACCAACTTATTTGCTTTTTCAGCTGACTTTGTTTCACTGGATAACTGACATGTAGCTAAAAGTGTATCGTGGCAAACGTTGTTTTACAATACTTAAGTAAAAGCTATTTCTGCTGATGTGCCTGCTTTATGAGAAGGCTTTCATGCTTGTATTACATCTCCTAGGGAGTGAATAAAAGCAAATTTAGTGACTGCTGAAGACGACTGCTCGGAATTAATGTGAACAGAAAAGAGCAGCTACACCAAATAAACAGATCACTTTCCTCTGGCCATTGATTTCTTGATCTTTTGACATTATTTACGAGCTTCCTATTCTCTTTCCTGTCTTTTTTCCAATGTCACAAAGGAAAAATGTCTAAACAGCTGATGGCAGGATTATCAATTAGCTGTCAAGATTCTGCTTTCCAGCACTGAACAATACCTGCCATAACACTGAAGATCGGTAATGCAGCGAGACGCACATAATACTGTGCTCTCTGCATATAGACTTGGATAGCACAGTGGCAAGTACTGAATGAAACTTATGACCGTTCATTTCTACAAATATATTGATTTATCTGGTTGTAACTGAATATATATTGTAAATTATAATTAAGAATTTATATTAAGTATCAGATAACATTCACTTGCAACTATACATTTTTCTCCTCAAAATGTGGGGTGGCAGTTCGGGTGCTCGATTGCTGCCACATAAGCTCCTGCAAACACATTCCATTGACATTGTAATCAGTTATTCTGGTGCAGGCTAGGACCTAACCTTGATGCTTCTATTTATTCTGTTTATACAGCAGGGGTGTAAGGTGTGAGGGGAAGAGAGAGGTGGAAAGAAGTGTCTTCGTTCAGTGATTAATCTGGCAATAATAGTGTAATGAGGATGGATACATTCATTCAAACAATCCTGGTCAATATTTGCACAAAGAATGTAGTTCTGTTTTTAAGAACTTCAGCAAGTTGTGACATTAAGAGTCAGAGAAGTACAATTTATTCAGCGTGTCACTAGGCCTGTGACCCTTTCTGTACAATTTTAATAAATAAATCATTCTAAAACAAAACCAGCAAATGAAAATATCAATACCCCTACAGTCTGTTAGCAGGTTTTGTAATGTTGTCTATCCTTCAGAAATAAAATTTCAGTTATGAATATATCTAAAACTGCATGGTAAGAATCAAGATGATACATAAATCATTACACAAGTTAGGATTCACACAAAAAAAGGAGCTAAAAATGCAAATGATCTGCATTTCAACTGTTTTTTTTTTAAATGATGTTTAAGTAAAATATAACACGTCCAAAATCATTTCAGTTTATTTAGCAACTGTGTGTTACTTTTAGTTTGTGTTGACAATATGTATCAGAATTCCCAATTCTTGCAATTTTTTTTTTTAAAAAGGTATAGAACACAGATCTGGATAACTGCTAGATGTAGAAAAATGTACTGCTCCAGTAGCTCAAGTGGGTGGTGTTTGGAAGTTCTGAAACATTTAAAACCAATAACACTGCTGGGTAGTTCAGTCAACATTTTATAACTGTCTCAATATTCTGTCAAAATCCAATATTCTATGAAGAGTTATTGCTATTTTTCCTGACAATTTACATCCCTATTTGGAATAACAGGCCCAAATATTTTTACTGTTGTGTAAATAGCAAAATGTTCATTGACCCAAAGCAGCAAACAGCAACCACAAGCTGCTGATTACCGGCATTTGCGGTTGTGGTTCTGCACCATGCTCTGTCCTTGAAACTGATGCCGCACACGAATCCATTAGGCGAGAGAGTTGGTGCTCTTGATCTATTATTTACAAAGAAAACCCTCCCCTTGCTTAAGTGGCCCCTATACTTCAGCCTTCATTACAAGATCATTTTTATTCTTGTAAAAAGCCCATACTCGGTTTAATCAGGCTGATGACACCTATACTCTGTCCAGTCTTGCTACTTGGGATTTTAAAAAAAGCCAGCATTCCTATCATGACACTGTCATTTGGAGCACTGTTATATTTTAAATGTCCAAAATTAAGTATAATTGATTAGCTGAGACCCTACGCCACTTGGCCTTTTTGATTCAAAATTGAACAGTTTGCTGCCTACTATACATTACACTGGATTTTTCTTTTGTCACTGCAGTGTATATAGCCGTCTCTCAGATAAGGCAACCATTCTATTTACAGTTATCACTTGTACATTGTGAGATGAAGATTTTTTTTTTAAAAAGGAAACTGAGAGGATCCAATTAATGTTTAGTCAGTTTTAGGTACCACTTATAAGAAACATTCATGGAATATCTCTTATATCACTGTAGAACTCATTTCTACGACATTTTATGCTTCATTAAGTGTTTATATTTCAAATTTGCAGGACAGTTTAAATGCACAATTACTAGTTATTCTTAATCACATTCTCTTCCCACTAAATCATAAGTATACCATACACTACATGAAGTATAAGATCTGATAAGCTATAGAACACAGATTAATCTCTCCTCCACTATTCTCTCCTTTACCTTTCCGACCATTTTCTAAAATACAAAGGCGATAGAATTTTTATTGTATTTTATAAAATTGTGCTACACATTTTTTGTTATGCTGGAAAAAACACTAAGACAAAGAACAGTTTACCTGCTGATTCATTTATACCATAATAATGGTTTAAGTTACACACTTCCAAAAGCACTGAATTACACTGGAGGAATTCAGACCACTTGCCTTAATCATTTTGACATTTAACTAGCAATTATTAATTCAATTTGTCTTTATTACAGCCACCAGAGACTGATGGATAACCATCACTAGATGTGGTACAGCACTGCATGACAGAAAATTGCGGAACAATGCAATATTATAGATAGAGCTGTTAAGCAGCTGCTAATATTGTACAGCTGAGACTCCCTTTCAGGTGCACACCATTACCCCGGCCACGGTTGATCTAAGCATCAGCAAAAAAATACTACAGTGTTAAACTATTCAGGTCAACATATGTGTTAGAATGCAAAAAAAGATTTATATGCCAGATGAAAAACATACTTAAGGAAGAGTCACTTCTCAAAACAAACTATTTGATTGTCATAATGCACTTCTGATGCATCTTGCAGAGAAATCCAACTTTTCCATCAGCCAAAAAACATCAAATTTGGGTAGCCCACTAAAAACAATGCCAACCCAAATCTATTTTTTAATATGCATGAATAGTGCACGCATTCTCCTCTTTAAATCTACTTTGATAGGCAGCAGCAATTCCATGCGGTTTGTTTAAATGGATAGTGTTAAGGCATCTGACATTCTGACTATGTGGAGAAACACTCATTGTCACAAACAAAATTGACACAAAGAAAAAAGTTGAAAGCAACCAGACTTCCAAAACTTGTAACATAGCAGCACAACTCATATTTTGATAGCCTGGAACTACTGTGAATTTCTCTTTCCATTTAGTGCATTCATAAAGTACCGTACGACTTATAGTACCATAGGAGTTTTTACAGCACAAGATGTTATTTTTCTAATCATGGCTGCACCACCTCAAACCATTTACTTTTTTCACCAAATATCTATCCCACTTGCCTTTCAAAAGCTTTTATGGATTCCACCTCCTCCATCATTACTGGTAGGCAATTACATGATCTTACACTAAGATAAAAGCAAAAAACTGCGGATGCTGGAAATCCAGAACAAAAATTAAAATACCTGGAAAAACTCAGCAGGTCTGGCAGCATCTGCGGAGAGGAACACAGTTAACATTTCGAGTCCATATGACTTTTCAACAGAACTAAGTAAAAATAGAAGAGAGGTGAAATATAAGCTGGTTTAATCCCCCTTAAACCAGTTTATATTTCACCTCTCTTCTATTTTTACTTAGTTCTGTTGAAAAGTCATATGGACTCGAAATGTTAACTGTGTTCCTCTCAGCAGATGCTGCCAGACCTGCTGAGTTTTTCCAGGTATTTTTATTTTTGTCTTACATGATCTTACAGCCCACTGTACATTTTTTTTTAATCTTCCAAATTCTTTTATTCTTTGTGATATCATTAAAATCTTTTATTTAGGATTCAATGACAGGAGGATATAGTTTTCCCATATTATCGAAATGCCACATGAGTTTAAATCTCTCTCAGGTCTTATCTTGACTTGCTCTGTCCTAAGTGAAAAGAGCCCCAATTTTTCTAGTCTCTCCTTATAACTAAAGATTTCTACCCCAATATCATCATCATCTTGTCTTCTGCACCCTACAAAGTTACGAATTAGGAGCAGGAATAAGCCACTCGGCCCCTCGAGCCTGCTCCACCATTCAATAAGATCATGGCTGATTTGATTGTAACCTCAACTCCACATTCTCATTTACCCCCAATAACCTTTCACCTCCTTGCTTATCAAAATTCTATCTAGCTTTACCTTAAACATATTCAAAGACTTTGCTTCCACTGCCTGAGGGAAAAGAGTTCTAAAGACTCACAATCCTCAGAAAATAATTCTCCTCACCTCCGTCTTAAATAGAAACATAGAAAATAGGAGCAGGAGTAGGCCATTCAGCCCTTCGAGCCTGCTCCGCCATTCATTATGATCATGGCTGATCATCCAACTAATAGCCTGCTCCCGGTTTCTCCCCAAGAGTTATATCCAACTCCTTCTTGAAAACGTACAATGTTTTGGCCTCAACTACTTTCTGTGGTAGTGACTTCCACAGGCTCACCACTCTTTGAGTGAAGAAATTTCTCCTCATCTCAGTCCTAAATGGTCTACCCCATATCCTTAGACTGTGACCCCTGGTTCTGGACTACCACACCATCAGGAACATCCTTCCTGCATCTACCCTGACTAGTCCTGTTAGAATTTTATAGGTTTCTATGAGATCCCCCCTCATTCTTCTGAACTCCAGCGAATATAATCCTAACCGACTTAATTTCTCCTCATATGTCAGACCCGCCATTCCAGGAATCAGTCTGGTAAACCTTCGCTGCACTCCCTCTATAGCAAGAGCATCCTTCCTCAGATAAGGAGGCAGTCCTTTACTTTTAAACAGTGACCTCTAGTTCTAGATTCTCCCACAAGAGGAAACATCCTCTCCACATCCATCCTGTTAAGACCCTCAAGATCTTAAGTTTCAATCAAGCCACCTCTCACTCTTCTAAACTCCAGCAGTTACAAGCCTAGTAACATTTCCTCACAAGAAAACCTGCCCATTCCTGGTATTAGTCTGGTAAACATTCTCCGGACTGCTTCCAATGCATTTACATCCTTCCTTAAATAAGGAGGCCAATACTGTACAAGATACTCCAGATGCAGTCTCACCAATGCCCTGTATAACTGAAGCATTAACCTCTTTACTTTTGTGTTCAACTCTCCTCACAATAAACAACAACATTCTATTAGTTTTCCTAATTACTTGCTATACCTGCATCCTAACCTTCTGCAATTCAAGCACTAGGACACCCAGATCCTTCTGCATCTCAGAGCTATTCTCTCCATGATACTGACATCCTTTCCATAGTGTACACCATTGGAATGGAATACCTATTGCTTTTCATTTTAGGATTAATATTAAGCATTCAGATACAAGCACTCTTCAATTCTATTCCCCCCATCCCAAAAACAAACTGACATAACCCCAATCCTAAGGCAACTTCTACTTATCAGTGCAACTAAATTCAAAACAGGAAGTGAAACAGTACTGCATCAATAATCTGAAGGCCATAAATCCAGGCATCGCAGAATTCCAGTACTTTGCTGCACTGGCCATTCTTAATGAGTGAACCAATACTGTAAGGACTGGAAAGCAATCTGACCATTCGGCACATTACAGTTACCCTAGTGCTGCCCTCACCAAATATTATTTAACACATACTTCACATATCAGCTACTCTATGTCAATTAAAAGTAGAATCCGGGACGATTTTTGTCCTTCATATTCTAGCAGTGCTGAATCCATTTGGAGCCATCCTGGCTAACTTAGCATAACCACGTTCAGAAGCTTCCAATTCAATGCTGCTCAGTCAAATGGTGCATTTAAACACTGACCCATTCAGCAGCACTAGACTTTAATGTTGTGGTTAATGGTGGAATTTTAAAAATTGTTTTACCAAATTTTATAAAAGCTATTGTTCAGTGCAGAGAAGATATTAAGTCTTGTTTTTAAGTATAAAAAATGTTAAACTATGATATTCATTGCAGAATGGTAAAAACACATTTTATTTTAGTATTAACAAGCCCTATATGGTTCTTTGTGACATATGGTTTTCATAAGGAGATCGAGTGTGATGGATTAAGACACTGTCTTAGTGAACAAAGTAATGAGGAAATGTCATCTTCACAAGACTTTTTTTTAAAAAGTCAATCATACTTTATTTGATATTAGAAATACTTCTGCTAAACATGTTTCTCCCCAACTAAAGAAATAAATATATTTTTAGTATTTGATAGAACCGAACCCACATACCAGCTTACATACTGCACTATTAAAGAGCAAGATAATACAGTATAGTGATCATGCAGAAAGGCAAGAACGGAATGTAGACCAAAATTCCTCTTTTTAATAAATCGGGTTTAAATCTTTTTTAGAGAGACTTCAAACCACAAGGTGAAATCAAAGTATGCAGAAAGAAAGAAGCATTTAATAGTGGCGAGAAAATTATATAGAAAGATGCTTCAATTTACATAGTAGAGATCAAAGATTTAACATTAGTGCTGAAACCCTTAAAATATAAAAAAAAGACAACACTGGCAATTTGCAGCTGGTCAATCAAAAGTTGAAAGTAAAAGCTGGGTTAATATTGCTAATAAAACATTAAAACCAAAACATTAACCCATCTTTCTCTTTCAGGTGCCGATTGACCTACTGTGCATTTCTAGCCTGTTTTTATAGGCTGCAAGGTTAACCAGTGAGTACATAGTAGCAAACAAGATGATTAAAGATATGGCTTTCTGAAGAAATTCACATTCGTTTCTACCCAGTTAAAATAAATGTTTGGTTACTAGAAATGTTTCTTTCCCCTCTTTCAAAAACTCTGATTCATGGCTTTAATTGGGGGTTTAGTTCTCTGCTAAACGATATTTATACCTTACCTGCACACCACCTCTTGCCTTGCATAATGAAAATATTTATGATTTATGAAGAGTAAAGTCTTTAATCCAGGGTAGGATCTGCTCAAAAACCATAAAACATTCACACTTCCTAACTGTCTTTTACCATTTGCTGCTTAATGTAATCATAGCAGACAAACTGTCGGGATCACTGTCCGCTCGGAGTTAATCAACCGTTCAGCCTAGACTGTTCATTCTGTAATATTACATGGAATGCAACACTGTGCACTTAATACCTTGCTGCAGTTATATAGCAATTCTCAGCTTGATGATGCCCAAAGGGTGCAATTATCTTCAATTGCACCAAGTAATTTCTATTATGGAATTCTAGTTGACCGCATCACATAAGAAGTTGGAATATTCAACCATTTCCGCTCATTTCACAAATAGTGTATATGTAATTCTGTGCTTTTGAAAGTTCAAGCATATAGGCTTTAATCGCAGATTAATGTTAGATTCTTTACAAATATAAACAAAAGTCTAAATGGACCAATGAATAATAATTGGGTAATAAAAACGAAGAGATTTATAACTTACTCTTTTCCAAAACTTGTCAAAAATGAATTCAAACAGCACCATGCTACATAAAAATTGAGATTATTATAACCAATTAAAAGTAGTGAATAATTGTTTGGTACTGCCAGAAAATCTTATAAAAATATTTTGCCAGGATGTCCTTTAATTGCTAATTTTAATGCACTGCACCGTTTACTGCTTCAGGAGGAACTGATTATGTAATAGTTGCAAGACAGTGAACATGAGAAAGAGGGAGAAAAATCAAATCTGGGATTTTTTCCAAGAGAATCTAAATTGTATTGTTCTTGAGGGAGAGGTCAATTTTCCCAGCTCGGTGTTTGAATACTGCCGGGATTTCATAATCACTGCTAGATCTTCTCTATGGGTTCAAACATCTTGGGAGATTATTCAGGTAAGTCTGCCACAGCTTCAGAAATTTCACATCATATTTGGTTTTTGTATAAACCTACTGATCTGGAATCAATTGGTTTGCTCAGGGTTAACTGTCGATTTGTGATGAATGGATAACCTACATTTAGAGAATTGGGAAAACCTCAATTCTTTCAGTCAAATTGAATTTGAAACTATAATTCTAGCCTCCTTTCTCATGTTGCAACACTCCTACACCTCCCACCCACCCACCCCCCCTTTGCAATCCTAGCATTCAACATGGCCTTTATGCTAATGATCTTTAAGAATAGTGCATCTGCATGCACCCATCACTACACACTCTACAACAACAGTATGCATAATTGACATTTAGCTACCTTTACACATAGAGAATCTGTCTCCATGTACATTCATCCCAGAACAAATCCCATGATCGGTTACAAGGTTTTGTTGCCAAGGTCCAAAAACCTTTGCCTGAAAGGCAGCAAGGCCACAGAAACAAAGATGGGCCATATGAGAAATTGCTCCCCGGTTACTGTTATCAAAAAGGCTAATGGAATGTTAGCCTTATCTCAATGGGATTGGCATTCAAAAGTGATGCTTCCATTTTACAAAGCCTGAGTCAGACCCCATCTGAAGTACTATGTTCAGTTTTGGGCGCCGAACCTCAGCAAAGATATTCAGGCCTTCGAAGGGGTACAGCAAAAATTCAGCAGAATCAAGACTTAAAGGGTTAATCTACGAGAACAGATTGCATAAACATGACTATTATTCTCTTGAGTTGAGGTTCAGGTGCTCAAGCTCTTCAAAATGATAAAAGCGACTCAATACAGAGATACTACTTCCTCTGATGGGGAATCCAGAAGGAGAGGACACGATCCTGAAAATCGAGCTACGCAGCTTAGCACTAGAAGCAGAGAGCATCTTTTCACACAAAGGTTAATGGAAATACAAAGGTTAATAGAAATCTGGAACTTTGTCTCCCAAAAGAACGTGGATACTGGGTTAAATGAAATTTAAGTCAGGGATGGAGAAAGTTTTTACAAGGGAGGACATGAACACATATGGGACAAATTTGGAGCTGAAGGACAGATCAGTCTGATCTAGGTAAATGAGAGAACACATTCAAGGGGCTGAATGGCCTACTCCCATTCCCCATGTCTTCCTGCCTGATCTGATGTACTTGGATTAAGCATAAGTTTTTCTCAAAGGGGATAATTAATAAGAAAACAAATGTTTATACCAGTGAATTCCCCAAGTATGGATAAAATTTTGGCTGATTCATTTTAGAGTGTTCTAGCTCGACCCCACTCTCCTCCTTCCAATGTCCAACACCTTCTGCACTGCCCCGCCCCGCCACCACCCCACTCCAGAGGTGACAAGCTGCCCACAGGGTAGCAGCTGTCATGCATGCGACATGGCAACAAGCTTAATCCCAGCAGTGGCAGGATGAGGTCCTTAAGTGGACTTTAAGTGGCCACTTAACGGCCTCAATTGTTGGCGGGCAGGTAGTTCAACCATGTTCCCACCCAGAACTTAATTCGGACGGAGGTGAGAAGGCAGTAGGGTTCAGTTTCACCACTATACAGCTGCCCTTCCAAGCTTGCCACCAGTGGGAGCACAAGATTCCGCCCGCAAGCAGGGCTGGATCTAAAGTTAAGCCCTCTAAGCTCATGTTGCAGCAACAATGAATCACTAAATGTTGGACCAAACAAGTCAGAAAAATTTTGAAACAAAAATGCAAGGAATTAGAAAACTTGAATGTTAACCAAAATACAGTACTAGAACTGCAGTGCCTTTTTACCGAATGCTAATATTCTGCATCATGCTAATACTGCCGATTTTGTTGCTACCATAAACATTACGATTATCCTGTTTGCAGTTTCCTGCAGGTTTCCACTGAACAGAGACCTTTGCCTCGATTCCTTGCAAGGCTATTATAGCTACCTCTCACTGCTGCTCATGGCCGCATAGTGTCTTTCAGCCAGCAAAACAATCTAGGAATCAGCACTTCATTTTGCTACCCTTTGAGGTGTTATTTAGCAAGTATAATGCTTAAATCATTTGCATGCTGTGGTCTCATGGCACAAATTTGCAGAAAAGCATGGTCCTTCAATCAACATCAAAAAAAAAATTATCTGGTCATTATCACATTGCCTATTTGTGGGATTTTGCTGTGGACAAATTGGTTGCTGCAATTCCTACATTACAATAGTGACTACACTTCAAAAAAAACACCCCATTGGCTATAAAGCCAATGATCCGGTGATCATCAAAGGCACTATATAAATGCAAGTTGCTGTTTTTTCATTTACTTATATCAGTCATGGCTCAGTTGGTAACACTCTCACCTCTGAGTCAGAAGGTTGTGGGGTTCATGTCCCACACCAAAGACTTGGAACAAAAAAAAAATCCTCAGCTGACACTCAGGTGCAATGCTGGGGGAGTGCTGCACTGTCAGAGGAGCCACATTTTGGATGAGATGTTTAACCGAGGCCTCGTCTGTCTGTTTTCTCACATGGGTGCAAAATGGCACTATTTTGAAGATGACCACGAGTTCTCCCTAGTGTATTGGCCAACATTCATTCCTCAATCACCATCAATACAGCAGATTATCTGGCCATTATCACAATGCTGGTTATGAGAGCTTGTACATTAATACGTGCTACATAAATTCAAGTATTTTCTCTCCCGACATCACCAGTAACTTGGGCTATTTCATTAACTGCCGTCATCACTGTTTATCATGACTTATTCTGATCTTTTGCCAAATGTGTAAATTGAACTATTGTCATGAAATATGAAAGACTTAAAAAAAAATATCAACAATGGTGTAGAGAGATTAAACGCAATCTCCACCTCTTCTCACTGGCCAAGATAATGTGGAGTATGATAGAGACTTGAATTGAGACACCATCCAAATCTTACATTGTCAAAACATAACCTTGGTGCCCTCAGTGTGAAAATGGTCCAAAGTGATGGCGTGAATGTCTCCACTCTCTGCAGACTGTAAGTCTTCCAAGTAAACAGTTTGTACAGTCTCAGGTTGGCTCCTAGTATGACAATGGTAAAGAAAGAGCACTACTTATACAGTAAGTTGAAGACTTCACTTGAAGAGTTCATAAGGATAGGAAATAAAGATATTGCTCCAGGAACAGCAGGAGGCATTCATCAAAGGTCTAGGCCAGGATCATGATTGGGCCAGTAAAGAAGGAGCTTTGCTTTGTGTGTAATCCATGCAAAGCTTGACATGAGGGTGATCCCACTCAGTGAAACATTTGGAAAAAATATGTTCCTTACATTATACTCATATTTGAAACACATCACTTATTTCAAAATGAAAGGTCACCACACTCAATTGAATTCGCTAGTTTCGGCACGAAGTCCCCTTTCTACTGGCCCAATTATGATCCCTGTGAGTGAGATTGTTAATTTATGCGGTACTTTTCTTACCATGAAGGTAGCACACAAGGTGCCGGGGTGAGACTGGGCAAACTAATTTAATATAGGTATGCATATGAGCAATGTAGGAGCTGTGGGATACAATTTGTAACCTATGAGTAAAGGAGTTATGGTCAGTGCCTTAGGTGGGAAATACATGTAGTATGCCATGCTCCTGGTCATGTGTTTTTAAAGCCACTTTAAGTAATTAGACGTAAAATTTTAATTGAAATCATTATTGATGCGAGGAGTGCAAAGAAGTGTCAGTTTCACTGTGAAATTCACGCCATGTACCCATTACACATTTTTTCCTCAATTATAACATTCATAAAATATGAAACTATTTCATGAAAATATATTCAGCAATGGTCAAAAAAATACTTTGTAGGGCAAAATTTCTCCTAATGGGAGAGGAGGCAAAGCACAGAATTTTATAATGCTGCAGCTGGAATTAAAATATAAAAAGGTAATTTCAACAGTTATTCCATGGTTCTAATCGAAGGTTAACGTTACAGAAATATTCATGTTTAGGAAATATTTTCTCACTCAAAGTGGTTATATTGGCATCTATTAAAGTACTGGCTCATAAGCAAGATGGCAAGTTGGACACCAAGTACAAACCACATGAAAGAGATTTGGTCGATCCAAAGGTACTCTTACTTCGTAATCACATTCATTGCACTAACTTTGTTTTCACTGTACTCTAGCCTGCAACATGACTACACGACAGAAACCGGAAGAAGGCACTATCTAGAGAATGCTGCCCAATTTATAAATCACTGCTATAATAAATGAGAAAACTTGAAGATAACATATATTAAATGGCCTATCATGAGTGGAGTTTCCCCATAGTAAAACATAAAATGTTTCAACACAGAAGTCAGAAGAGATTTAAGAACTGAAGAACAACACCAACAGACCACTGCACTGTCCAGCTACTGGACTATCAGGATACTGAATGGCAATACAGAATTTTAAAAGGTGAATTGTGAAAATGGGACTTAAACTTAGATTTCAAAATAATCTGAGCATCGTATTTTGCATGCTTAAATGCCTAACCTTGTTATAACACAGCCCCCACCCCTCCAATGTCGGACAGACCAACTTCCAAAAACATTGCCCCGCAGCAATAACACGCTGGGGTGAGCTAAACAGACCGAGTAAGTCCCACCCCTGAGGACTGCCAGCCAATCAGATTGGCCAACAGCTCTAGAGGTCCCAGCATTGCTGGAACTCAGTAGTGAGTGCTGCCAAGGCTGCACGGAGGCCCCAGGAAGAAGATCATGGCGACCAGAGACACTAAGTCCTGGGATTTTAGGGCAGGGATGGATTGGAAAGGCTAAAGAGGGGGAATTTGGGGAAGGGGGGGGTGGGGGGTGGTCAGGTTTTGGAGAGCAGGCAGGGGGTTTGGGGAGGGATGATATCTGGGGATGTCTCTGATGTGCACAAGGAAGCACCCTCTACTCCCCCCGATCGATGAGCCCTCTCCTCTCTCTTCCCACCTTTTCAAAGAAACCATTTCAAAAACGGCCTTTACACTCTGGCATGCCTGCTACTGCCTAGTGTTTTTTCGAATAGAATCATAGAAAGTTTATGGCACAGAAAGAAGCTTAGCCCACTGTGTCTGTGCTGGCCAAAAAACGAGCCGCCCAGCCTAATCCCACTTTCCAGCATTTGATCTGTAGCCCTGCAGGTTACAGCACTCGAGGTGCATATCCAGGCAACTTTTGAATGAGTTGAGGGTTTCTGCCTCTATTACCATTTCAGGCTGAGTGTTCCAAACCCCTACCACCCTCTGGGTGAAAAAAAATTTCCTCCTCTTTTTATGGCAGTGGAGGCAGATTGAAACCCTTAATTGCCAATTAATTGGGCAGTTAAGTGCATCAATAAGCCTAAAGGCATGGTGGGCACCTTACTCACACCACGTATTATGGGCAATAGGTCGGGATGGACGGGAAGAGGGTAGGCTGGGATCCGACATATTTTACATGCTCCCCGCCAACTCCCGCCCCCTCAATCAAAAACACACCTAGCAAAGGGGAGGCATAAAATATCCAATGCAATTTCCCAATGCAAGGAAAAATTTCCAATGCCTGTTAACCTCCATCAGTTTGTAAAAATAAAGTTTGATTGTAAACTTTCATTTCATTAGCATGAATCGTACTTCCCGATATTGTGAAATGTGTTTTATAAATTTAAGTCCTTCCTTCCATTGCATTAATACAGCCATTTTTATTCACAGATACAATATATATCCTACACATATACAAAAATTAAAATTAAAACACTACTTATGATAAATTGCAGAGAACCTTGGGTATCCTCCCCCACATTAGTGGCAGAGGAGATAAGATAATGTAAGAAATCAGTCTGAATATCATGTGAAAGATCAGTACAAAGCAACTCACAGTACAATGCATTATTAATAATTTTCTGTCACTATACCAGAAATCCTTATGAACTGAGATATAACAATGCTCCTTCAGGACTCGAGTGTTACCAATCACATCTTTAATCCTACTCCTAAAGTAATTTATGCTGGGTAAACAGAATTCTCAAGATGCATTTTTTTTGTTAGTCTTAAGCAGATCTGTAGGATGATTTCTTGTCATTGCTATCTGTAGCAGTATCACAAGCGCATTCCAAGTGGACACACTTTTGATTTCACCAGAAATGCTGAATGGCTGAAATATTCGCATACTGTGACGCTGCTACAATTGAAATCATCCCCACGGTGTTTCTTTCAACCACATAATTGTGGCCAAACGCATGATGAACCTCATTTACCAAATTTAAGTCTTTTCAAGAGGAAAATTATTAGATTATAAATGGTGTTTGTGCCTCTTGGAAGTTTTCAAGCAACTAGTTTAGCGACGAGGGTGGCAAGTAATTATGTTTTTTTTTAAAAGTACACCAGGTCAAGTTATATTTTACCTTAGAATTATAGAAAATACACTATTATCATTAATCTGTTACTTAATGGTACTAAACCCTGAACTAGGAGACAAAAAGTGGAGATCTTCAGCTAACTAAGATCCAATGCCACTGCTAAAAGAAGTCTGCCACCATGATTTCTTTTTGGTAACAAGTTCAACTTAGTCGCTGGTTGACATGGAGCTCATCTTCCCAACTATCAAGTCTCCCATTTGGAGCCACATGTGCTTCTCATTTGTACAAGCATCTCCCACCATGTTCAAATTCTATTGCTGCACATCCCCATCAATGACAAAAATATCTTGCTGATAACAATATGACGACATTTCTTCTGATAAAAGCCATATTTTTTCCTCTTGGTGTCTACTTTTGTGTGCCCTTATAATCTTAGATTCCTGCTTCCTCTCAGGGGTAGGATGCTTTGAAGTGGGTAACTGTTGATTTGGCAGACGAATGGAGGGGATCAGGCTACTTCCTCATGTTCATTCACAGGCAATATCCCCCTTGAGAAGAAAGTAAAGGGATTATGGAATGCAACCCACATTTCAGACAATATTCTTTATTGACATGGCGGCACTCTATGTTAAGTCCACTGTCTTCCATCAGCCCAGGTTAAATGTTTCATGGGATTCCTTCAGAGCTTAAAAACTGGTCCCTTCTTCGGTGGATTAGATAGTCCCACCTCAATTGAAGAGTCTTTCAAATTATGGGTTCAGTCACCTTAACAAGCATCGGCCTTTGGCAGTATTTTGGGTAAGGTACAAAATGGCTGCAAAGATACTTTCAGCTACTCCAGTAGCAACGGGTTTAATCTTGTTAGTTAGGGAAGGATATAACAGGACAGGACACAGATACATGATTTAACCATATTTCAGCTGCACTTATATTGCTTCGAGCCCCATCTCCTCTGCCACTGAGAGGTTATGAAGACATTCACAGCTCAAACTACCTCACAGCTGCAGGCATCTTCACAGAACAAATGGGGAAGGATAAGCACGGTTGGTGGAACATAGAAAACAGAATGCTTAAAGTACCTTGGATTCATTACAAGTGTACTGTATGAACCATCTGAAACAGGTTTAAAAAAGAAGGCAGGATTTTCCGCCCCCGTCCGCTGTCGGGATCATCGTCCCGCCGAAAGTCAATGGACTTTTGGCTGGGCTGCCGAATCTCCCACAGCTGGTTCCGTCACGACAGGGTTGGAAAAACCTGGCCAAAGTCTTCTGCAACTAACTCATTATGGACGATTTACTGGGCTGCAGGACAAATATGTGCATCACCTAACACCTGTTAAAGCACATAGTGGTTTTCTGCATTTATAATAATATTCAAATGTTTAAAAATCCACAAACAAGTTGTGATTTAATATATTTGGGTATGTTGGATGAATTTGTGCTTCCAATACAGGGTTTTTTGTCGGGAGCATGTATTAATGTTCAAACTCGAAGCTCCCATGGTATTTTGCACTTATTATCACTTGGGCTATAATGTGTTGCACATTTGCACTTGCTCTAATAACGTAATCTATCTGGGTGGGCCAATAATTACCTTGGAAAAGAATACTTAGATGCCAATGATGCTTAAAACATCAATATTAAAATTAGAATTCAAAACTCGTTCCTTCATGTTAAATTAACAGTAAAGGAAAAATACAAAGGTTTAATCATACTCAAATTGCAGTGCATACAAAAGCATAACCAAGTGTTGTCCATTCAAACTAACTTAGGACTTTCCATCCTTGGACTCCTGGTCACCAGTAAGTGTGCATGAATATTTAATGATTAGGTCAGTAAAATAATAGTGGTATAATTTGTCACAGGACGTGGGCCTTGCTGGCTAGGCCAGCATTTTTATTGCCCATCCCTAATTGCCTTTGAGGTGGTGGTGGTGAGTCACCTTCTTGAACCGCTGCAGTTCATGTGGTGTAGGTACACCCACAGTGCAGAGTCCAGGATTTTTGACCCAGTGGCAGTGAAGGAATGGCGAAAGAATTCCAAGTCAGGACGGTGTGTGGCGCTCCCATGTATCTGCTGCCCTTGCCCTAGGTGGCACAGGTTGCAGGTTTGGAAGGTGCTGTTGAAGGAGCCTTGATGAGTTGCTGCAATGCATCTCGTAGATAGTACAGACTGGTGCCATGGTGCATCAGTGGTGGAGGTAGGGAGTGAATGTTGAAGATTGTGGATGGGGTGCCAATCCAGCGAACTGCTTTGTCCTGGATGGTGTCAAGCTTCTCGAGTGTTGTGGGAGCTGGATTCATCCAGGCAATTGGGGAGTATTCCATCACACTCCTGACTTGTGCCTAGTAGATGGTGGGAAGACTTTAGGGAGTCAGGAGGTGAGATACTTGTTGCAGGATTCCTTGTCTCAGACCAGTTCTTGTAGCCATATTATTTATATGGCTAGTCCAGTTTAGTTTCGGGTCAATGGTAACCCCCAGGATGTTGATAGTGGGGGATTCAGCAATGGTAATGCCATTGAATGTCATGGGGTGATGGTTAGATTCTCTCTTGTTGGAGAAGATCATTACCTGGCACTTGTGTGGCGTGAATGTTACTTGCCACTTGTCAGCCCAAGCCTGGATATTGTCCAGGTCTTGCTGCATTTGAACATGGACTGCTTCAGTATCTGAGGAGTAGCAAACTGTTCAGCACATTGTGCAATCATCAGTGAACATCCCCACTTCTGACCTTATGATGGAATGAAGGTCATTGATGAAGCAGCTGAAGATGGTTGGGCCTCGGACACTTCCCTGAGGAACAATTAAGTAGAAATGAAGGGTTCATGCACTTTGTGCCAGGGTTCCCTTTGAAAACTGCAAATGTTGGCAATGCTGTTTGAATAATTATAACCAACCCAAAATATTTTTTAAAGTAACTTCTTATATTTTAAAGATGAAAAACAATTACAATAGCTCATGTATTCATTTTATGTTAAAAATGGTGAATGAATGCAACATTCCAATGGAACTATGTCTGCAGGTGGTGCTTTTCAGCATCACATTATGTGGTTCATTTAGTAGGACATCTCCTAAACATGCTGCAATGTCCCTTGTACTCTCCAGACATTGAGAAGTGGGAATTATTTTCTATTATTTTCACAATTCCTCCCCCAAAAGAGCTCTAAAACTCTCCATTAAGGTTAAACTTCATCTAACCACCAAAATAATTAAACCCTGCTATGATTCCAAAGCTCGCGTTTCAGCTGAAGCAGCAAGTGCCAGTAGAAACAGCCTTCAGTGTCAAGCCCACATTTGAACAACCCTGACATATTGAACTTCGAAAAGATTGCTACAATCTTGAAGTGCTGAGTATTTACTCACCAAGTGACAGTCTCAACCCGATATCCCAATGTAACATTTACAAGATGTAAACCACTCCTCTGTGCATCTATCCTCCGCACT
Organism: Cetorhinus maximus; assembly: GCF_964194155.1. NCBI lineage: Eukaryota > Metazoa > Chordata > Chondrichthyes > Lamniformes > Cetorhinidae > Cetorhinus > Cetorhinus maximus. Next base: position 55,691,445 of record NC_135898.1, read on the forward strand.
GCTGCCTCAAATAGGGATGGAAATGAGCTTACAGAAACTCCCCTTCACCATCTTTGAAGAAAATGGTTTCTGGTTCATTGCATCCACTCAAAGGTAAAAAGAAAATCAAGCAATGTCACCCATCCTTCTATCCTCTCCTCACCCTCCCTCTCCCCTCCCATAGGTCTTCCAGTACAGCCTGACCTGAATGTTGCATTAGGTCTCAACTCCCTATGTGCAGTGACATAAGAGATTTATCAGTAAACTCAAACATTAGCGCTTCAAGTAACTCCTGTGGGTAAATGTCATCAGGATGATGAACTACACAGGATCCAGAATGGACATGGTTTGATCCCTAGCCTGTGCTAATTAGCTACTGTCAGCCTGGGCAGCATGTTAGGTGTCAGCTGTGGCTCAGTTCATAGCACCCTCGCCTTTGAATCAGAGGGTTGTGGGTTCATGTCCCACTCCCGGAAACCAAGAACTGTGATTGTACTCGAAAGAAGTTGCAATCTGTGACTGTTGGTAACTCGAAACAGTTTCCCTAGCCTAGGAGGTGTCAGCTGTGGCTCAGTCCATAGCACCCTCGCCTTTGAATCAGAGGGTTGTGGGTTCATGTCCCACTCCTGGAAAAACCAAGAACTGTGATTGTACTCGAAAGAAGTTACAATCTGTGACTGTTGGTAACTCGAAAGAGTTTCCCTAGCCTAGGAGGTGTCAGCTGTGGCTCAGTTCATAGCACCCTCGCCTTTGAATCAGAGGGTTGTGGGTTCATGTCCCACTCCCGGAAAACCAAGAACTGTGATTGTACTCGAAAGAGTTGCAATCTGTGACTGTTGGTAACTCGAAAGAGTTTCCCTAGCCTAGGAAGGAAGGCTGGTTCAGCTCCCAAATGCTGCCAGTGACCATTGCTGTGGGTGAGGACAGGCTCAAATTCAGCTGAACTACCTCCTGTGTTGAATAGCCTACTCAGCTCACTAATAGCATGCCAAGAACTGCCAATTACCTGTCAGTACGCCAATAGAATCGTAGCCCTGCACAAGTAGCCGACTTCAAGAAAGGAAGGAGTGGAGGCGGGGGAAACTGAATAAAAATATTAACGTTACAGCTGCTACTGTCTCTGAGAGTTTTAAAGCCTATCTGTACAGCATTTATTTAACACCACAGCAATGATACATATATAACTGGTAGGTGCATTTTAACAGGAAATCGTTTAAACCTACCTTTTTTTTTTAAATGTACAAAATATTGCATTTTCTTTTGCAACCCACTGCTAAATATTCCCAGAAGCTCTGCATCCACTTTATAAAACAGCAGGCTAGGTTGTTTAACTTCAAACCCGTGTTTTCTTTATTGCTCAGTAGTATTCACAAGTTCCAGGATAGAGCTTCTGTTAACAGCAAGAATTTTTCTCAGTCCTGAAATTGTCTCTTGTGTTTACCCTGCTAAATATTTTCATAGAGCAGCTGAAAAATCATTAAAACCTTTGTACAACGACAATTTGCATGAGAATCTACCCCTCATGTTGTATGAAAATAAGCCCACAAACTAAGCATGCTTTGCTTCTGAAATCCATACTCTCTAGGTCTCAGTGTCAATTAACAAGCACTTAGGCCAGAATACTATGTTTGCACTAAAAACAATTGTAATTACTTCCAGAGAGGAAGAGGCTTTCACAGTGCACAGACATCTCTAGGCAGCTTTCTTAAGTATTAGTTGGCTAGTGCCAATTATGGGCTACAATCGCCAGTGTGGTTCTACAGTAATTCTAGCTTGTTCTTTTACCAACAATTACGAATTAACTAAAAGCAGTTTAACTTTTGGGGCTGCCTTCAATCACCAATAATGCCATTTTCAAATGTAAATGATGCAGTCTCCAGAGTGCAAGTGACACCAGAGACCCACTTCTTCTATATGCTTTGGGAGCTGCTGCTGAATTACCTGTGCCACTAACCATGTGCGAGTAAGTGGGCCTGATGATAAATATAAAGAAAGTGCATTTTATGTTAGCTGTGACTCAGGGGTAACAATCTCGCCTAGAGTCATAAAGTTGTGGGTTCCAGAGACTTGAGTGAAAAATCTAGGCTGACACTTCAGTACAGTACCGAGGGAGTGTTCCACAGTCTAAGGTGCCACCATTCAACTGAGATGTTAAACAGAGGCTCTGTCTTCCCTCACAACAGAGGTAAAACATGCATGGCACTATTTTAAAAAAGGATAGGTGAGTTCTTCCCAGTGTCCTGGCCAAAACACCAACACCACTAATTGTTTACACCACTGTTGTTTAATGTCAATTCAGTTTGCACACAATCTGGTTTCTGTCTGTGGGAGCTTGCTGCGCATAAAATGGATTCCATCTTTGCCTACATAATAGTTACTACATTTCAAAGTAATGCATTGGTTGGGAAAAGCTTTCAGTTTCCAGAAGATGTCAGAGGTGCTATAGAGATGCAAGTCTTCCTCTTGTTTCACAGTGGTATTAATTCAAGAGTTGGAGGAACCACATTGGCTTGTAGAAAGTTTGTTATGGCCGCACCATCAGGATTATGCATTTTCAGGAAAGATTTGGACAAAGTAACATTTCCACCTCTTCAGACATATCTGGAGTTCTTTTCCTTGTTTTTATTAATAACAGCTAGTTCCTAACAGCTGGTAAAGAGCACTGGATTCAAAATGATAGCTAGCCAGTCTTAAGGAATATTATTATTGGGCTATCAAATATTTCAATAGTTTAAAAGAAAAGCCTACATACAAAAAAAAAATCATTCAGGGGACGACATGATGAGAAACTCTTCCTAAAAGAGCAACCCATACCCCAAAAAAAATAAACACAGGCAGCATACACAACACCACATCCTGTATGCGTTATCATGTAGTTCCAGATTTGCACTGTACTGAATTACTAATCCCAGCAGTGCTGTTATAAACAAGCACAAAGCAAATGTCAGGTGTTTCCCTAGAAGGGGGAAGGGAGACTGACTTGACAATAATCATGTCTCTCACATCTTCTAGCATTTATCTCAAGAGCAGAACCTTGTTCACTCACCCTATCCTCCTGGCTCCAGGCTATGCAAGTGGTTCTCAACACCCATAAATGGAAGGGGGAGGAAGAGAAATTAAAATTTAGCATATCTTTCCTAATCTTTCCTACTAATTGAAAAAGTATTATTTTTTTATTCATTCATGGCTTTCAGTCTTCACTGGCTAGGCCAGCATTTATTGCCCATTCCTAACTGCCCTTGTTCAGAGGGCATTTTTAAGAGTCAAGCACATTGATTTAGGTTGGGAGTCACGTGTAGGCCTGGCCAGGTAAGGACAGCAGATTTCCTTCCCTAAAGGACATAAGTGATCCAGATGGGTTTTTACAACACTTGGCAATGGTTTCATGGTCATCATCAGATTTTTATTGGATTCAAATTTCACCGTCCCCGTGGTGGGATTCGAACCTGGGTCCCCAGACCATTACCCTGAGGTCTCTGGGATGCTAGTCCAGTGACAAATGCATTATGCCACTGCCACCCCGCAAAAAATACAGAGCATTTACAGTAGAAACCAAAAACTATTTTCTACTTTTTAAAATGGAAGGTAGTAACCATTCACGATTTAATGCTTTGAATCAAACTTTCAAAGAGTTTTCAAAACGACAACACATTTATATTGTGTTACGATAAAGACACAATGTAACAAGGTGCTTCACAAAAGCTTGGTCAAAGAGCTAGGTTTTAAGGGGTAGGATTTTTAGGTCAGTGTGCAAGCGCGATTGGTGGGCCCGGGAGCGGCTGGGGAACGGATCGCCACCCGCAAACGGCCCTCGACTGTGATTTTACACTTTGGCCAGCTAGAGTGAAGCGCGCACTGAAATGCTCAGCGCTGCTGGGGTGGGGGTGGGAGGAGGGCAGTGCTGACATATGGGTGCGAGGGAGCACGGAATGAAAGCTCCCTGAAGGCAGAGAGCTGCCTCAGGAGATGGAAGAATTTAAAACCAATAAATAAAGACTTCAAAATCCAGGAAAAAATGTCCATGCATCGGAATCAGTCACCTGAACATATACATGATGCAAATTCTGTCCATATATTTTTATTTTATTTAATAATGGAAACCTCATCTCGCCCTTGGATGAGGTTTCATCAAAAATGCAAAGTCTGCCTGGCAGATTCGCCAGACCAAGAAAAATCGGGCACAATTGGAATTTTAATGTTCTTAATTGCCCTCAATTGTCTGCAGATGGCTTCTGATTTTTGCGCCTGCCCGCCAACCGAAATATTGCATGAGTGCAAGATGACATCTGGACGCTCACCCGACATCATCACACACTATCTTAAGCTCGAGTGGGTCAGGCGCACACCCGAGCTAAAAACCCTGCCCAAGGAGTGCCTTAAAAAAGGGAAGCAAGGTATAGAGGCAGATAGGCATATGGAGAGCCATCCAGAGTTTTGGGCCTAGGCAACTCAAGGCATGGCCACCAATGGTGGAACAATTCAAATTGACAATGCTTGAGAGGCTAGGAGTAGAGGAGTGCAACCATCTTGAACAGCTGTGGAGCTGGAGATTACAGATAGGGAAGGTCGAGGCCATGAAGGGACTTGAAAACAAGAATGAGAGCTTTAAAATCAAGATATTGCTTCACCAGAAGTCAAAGTAAATCAGTGAGCATGGGATGATAGGTGAACAGGACTTGTGTGAATTAAAACATGACCACCAGAGTTTTGGATAGCCTCAAGTTTACAGAAGGTAGAATGTGGGAGACAAGCCAGGAGTGTGTTGTGAAAGCCAACAAAGGCATTAATGAGAGTTTCACCAGCAGATGAGCTGAGACAAAGACCTGAAAGTCTGGCCATATTACAGAGGTGGAAATAGGCAGGCTTAGTGATGGCACAAATATGAAGTCGGCAACTCATCTCATGGTCAAATGTGACACCTAGTTTGCAAACAGAATGGTTTGATCTCAGATCATTGCCAAGAGATGGAGTTGGTAGCGATGGAACAGAGTTTGGAGCAGGAGAACCAGTGGTGGCGGTGGTGTATTTGGATTTTCAGAAGGTTTTTGATTAAGTACCACACAGGTTAGTAAACAAAATTAGAGCACGTGGGATGGGGGGTAATATTATGGATTAATAATTGGTTAAATATACAGAAAACACAGTAGGAATAAATGGGTCACTCAGAATGGTAGGCTGTTATTAGTGGGGTACCACAAAGATCAGTGCTGGGACCAAAGCTGTTCACAATCTATATAAATGATTTGGATGTGGGGGCCAAATGCAATATTTCCAAATTTGCTGATCACTCAAAACTAGGCGGTAATGTAAGTTGTGAGGCAAGGAGGCTTCACGGGAACTTGGACAGGCTAAGTGAATGGGCAGGAACATGGCAGATGGAATATAATGTGCATAAATGTGATGTTATCCACTTTGGTAGAAAAGCACAGAAGGGCAGAGTATTTTTTAAATGGTGTAATGATGGGAAGTGTTGATGTCCAAAGGGACCTGGGTGTCCTTCTTCATGAGTCACTAAAAGCTAACATGAAGATGCAGCAAGCAATTAGGAAAGCAAATCGTATGTTAGTCTTCAATGCAAGGGGATTTGAGTACAGGAGTAAAGATGTCTTGCTGCAATTGTATAGAGCCTTGGTGAGGCCACACCTAGAGTGCTGCGTACAGATTTGGTCTCCTTATCCAAGGAAGGATATACTTACCATAGAAGGAGTGCAACGGGGGTTCTCCAGACTAGTCTCTAGAATGGCATGATTGTCTTATGAGGAGAGGCTGAGGAAACTAGGTCCGTATTCTCTAGAGTTGCAATGAGTAAGAGCTAGACAGGATGCTTTCCCTGACTGACGCGTCTAGAGCCAGGCAACACAGTCTCAGATTAAGGGCAAACCATTTAGGACTAAGATGGGGAGGAATTTCTTCATCCAGAGGGTAGTGAAGCTTTGCAATTCTCTACCCCAGAGGGCTGTAGAAGCTCAATCACTAAGCACGTCCAAAACAGAAATCGATAGATTTCTGGATACTAATGGCATCAAGGGATATGGGGATAATGTGAGAGTGTGGCATTAAGGTCATGACATCACATTCCCAGGACATACCAGGACATGACATTCCCAGCAAATGACATGACATGACATTCCCAGATGGGCCGAATGGCCTATTCATGCTCCAATGTTCTTACGTAGTACTGGATAAGCAGTCTGATCATTTAACAACAGTGGAGTGGCCAAGAGAGGAGGTGCTGAGCTAGGCTTGGGTGTCATCAGCTTAAATACAAAAATTAATGCTATGCCTTCAAATGATGTCACTGAGGGGTAGCATGTAGATGAAAATTAGGAGGGAGCACCAGAGGTGACTGTGCAGGAGCAGGAAAAGAAGCAATTGTAAGTGATACTCTGGCTACGATTAGATATAAAAGAATGGAGCCAGATGAGAGATGTCCCACCCCATTGGATAATAATAGACAGGCATTGGAGGAGGGTGGTTTGTCAGAGGTTGCAGAAAGGTCAAATCGAATGAGAAGGCAAACTTTACCTTTGTCACAATCACATAAGATGTCATCCATGACTTTGATAAGAGCCATTTCGGTACTGTGGCAGGGGCAGAAACCTGATTAGAGAGATTCAAACATGGAGTTCCAGGAAAGATGAGCAGAGATTTGGGAGACAACAACACGTTCAAGGACTTTTGAGAGGAAAGGGAAATTGGAGATGGGGAGGTAGTTGGTAGGGGCGATGGGTTCAAGGGTTGGGTTTTTGTGGAGAGAGATGATGACATCTAAAGACAGAAGTGTTAATGATATTGGCCAACATTTTAGCCAGGAGGGGAAGCTGACAATCAGCATATTAGTGGCAATAAGATCAAATGAATGGGAGCTGAACTCAGAGTACATGAAGGGGCCTCGGAGTGAAACTAGATAAAGGTGCTAGGTAAAGATCCAAGTTCAAGGTTAATGAAGTGTGGCATATTAAAGGAAGTTTGGTTAGATGGGTTAATGGAAGAGGGGAACATGGCAGATGTAACTGAAAAGATGGTCTTGATCTTCATGACAAAGAAACCCATGAGCTGCTAGCACTTATTGTTGGAGTTAAGGACGGAGGAGACAGGGAAGAGGGGTTTAAGACGATGGTTTGCAGTAGATAAAACAAGCCAGGGGTTATTCTGGAATAGTGAGCACTTTTAGCAAACAAGCCAGGGATTATTCTGGAATAGTGAGCACTTTTAGCAGATGAGGGAAGGACCCAATAGTGTTTTCTGTGGTATAGCCTGATCTGGCTACTAAGATACATGGTAAACTAACTCTAGGGTTAACCCTCTATTTTTAAAAATTCTGTGCTAATAAGCACCATTTTACACAGATAAAATCCTTTCCAATTTTGCTTTTTTGACAATGCTTTTGCCTGCTCCTTTCTCTTCATTGCTCCTTATATGGATTGGCTATGAAGTGGCTATGAAGTGATCGCAAAACGCTGTTTTTGTGCTATCATTTACAAGGAAATCATAAACCACAAAGCATTATCAAACTGTGCAACTCTGACTCTTGCAAATCAAACCCTAAGTTTGAATTAACACAGTTCAGCACTATGTTTGATACTCAATTCCCATTTTTTTCTGGGGGGGGGGGTGGGGGGAGTGGGTGGCTGGGAGACAGGAGAGATACGGACTGTGGAAGAATTCACATCTGCAAAAGCTTTTTTTCTATTCAAAACAGCTGCATAATATTGTAAGTTACATTTTTACTGAAATTTGCCCTGGAGAGGACTCTCTGCAATTCACTGCTCTGTTTCCCTCAGGGCCAATACTGGAGTGCTTCCAAGCTATAACACAGACAGGCGTTACATTACACTACCTCCTGCACCACCACAACTCTGTTGAATATACTTATTCAGATGTAGCTGAAAAAAACGTGAAGGCTGCAACAATCATTCAACTGTTACCACCCAGTCCTGGCCCCATTTTAGAGCCCCAAACCCCTGCCTGGGTAGTAGAATTTTTCACTGAACGATCCTGAATATTTGAAGAATCACAATGGACAGATACATTAAAAAAGAGAATGCTGCCTTAAAGGTCTTGTCAAAGTGGCATTGAAATGGTAGTAATTAGGAGAGATTTTTCAACTAACTTTGGTGCTACCTACAAGCTTGTTTTGTTTACACTGATTTTCAGTTCCAACGAATACTTTCTTAAACTCCCATAAAAGGGACTCTAGTCAACTGTCAATTTAAGCTCTTTTAAATGGAGCCTGATCTGACAAGTACTGGTGCTGATGACATATAAATGAATGTTTGCCAAGGACCTCTGTGTTCACCCTTGACCTCTGTCCTGTAGATCACATTAAGCTTGACATTATCTTACTGTCAACTCAATGGGAAAGAGTGTTTAAGATAGAGAGTGGAATCAGGCTAGGACAAGAAGTTGAAATTGGAAAGAGCATGTACTGGACTTTCTTCACCAGTAACAGACAGTAAATATTAAAAACTTCCTGCTTTCCATCAAGGGCACTAAAACACAAGTATCAGCAACATGAAGTCTGCTAGCCATAACATCAACACTTCTATTTGCTGCTTTACGACAAGGGTGGAAGTGAGAGTTGAGGTGGGCTACAATGCTCAAAAAAAGCCTTATTCATTGCACAGAAAAATAAATGGATTATCCAGTTGCTCTCATTTCTGCATTGCTATGAGTAACTTTTATCAGGCGTTAGCTAGTACAAAAAATTCATACAATTCTAGACTTTCTAACAGGCAAAACAATAATTGCATCTTGTTAGAATAATGTTTTTATTCATTCTTGGGATAAGAGCATCACTGGCTAGGCCAGCGTTTATTGCCCATCCCTAATTACCATCAAGTAGATGGTGATAAACCGCATTCTTGAACCACGGGAGTCTGAGTGTGGTAGGTAGGGGAGGGAGTTCCAGGATTTTAACCTAGCAACAGTGAAGAATGGTGATATATGTCTGAACATAAAAATGCACAAAATATCCAATTAAATGGGCCTAATTTAAATAATTCAACTCATGTGACATATAAACCTTCTATCCTCTAAATTAATTTCAAATAATACTTAATGTTTTTTCAAACATACACACTCTAGACACCAGGACTTCATTGCTGAATGCATGCTACAAGCTCCATCATGGCAGTCATTATTGTCTATTTGGGGGTTGGAGTGGGGTGGTGGGGGAGGGAGAGAGAGAGAGAGAGAGAGAGAGAGAGAGAGAGAGAGGAGGGGGCTGGTATGGTGGCTAGCATGAAGAGCAAGTTACACGACTATTGTTAGGGCTGTTGTTAAATCTCATGTCATTTCCAAATGAAATACGCTTTGTGACACCAGGTGCAACACCACAAGGCAGGTCTGCACACAATATCTCGGTGATGATGGAAGTCTAGACATACTTGCATGCTCTGCCCTTTATTCATTCCTTTTACAAACTTTAAATCAGTGGCCCAAAGCCAAAACCTTGTTCACAGTAGCAAATGAGAAGCAAAGCAATGAAAATATTTTCTTGGATAATTCCCTCTCATTTGTCAAATAAACCCACTGAAGAGAATATAATTGAATTAAACAACACTCATTATTTTAGTGGATTTCAAAAATTTGGAGAACGTAGCCTTCAACTTGCTTTTTTTAAAATGTTAAACTAAAACCTTGGAGCTCGCAGCCGACAAGATGGAGAAAGTGGAGACAATCAATGATTTCAAAAGGAATGGGCACTTGAGAGAAATAAACTTGCAGGGGCTAGGGGATAGAGCAGGGAAATGGGACTGACTGAACTGCTCTACAGAGAGCCAGCATGGACCAGAGAGGTCGAACAGCCTCCTTCTGTGCTGTAACAGCTCTATGATGCTAAAATGAAGGGCCAGGGCCTACACAGGAGTATATCATCAAGTTTGAAAAAGTCAAATGAAGGAACAATGTAAATCAAGAAACACTGAATAGGTGGCACTAAGCTTGGGTTTCAAAAGTCTGAACATTGTGAAGGGTAGTGGGAGAACTGGGAGTTCCATGGTTTTGAGGTTCTTGGGCGAAAAAGCTTAGAAGAACAAGAGAAGGTCTGGCCATAGAAAGATCATTAAAATATAGAAAGATGGCAATGAGAGAAAAGATGCAGACAAGTGTGTAATCATCGATCAGACAAGCTTCTTCTTGCACTCTTGGACAGGATAATCAGAGTGCTAGAAAAGTCTCTGAGACTCAGAGGCAGCATTCAAGTTTTGGATGGTCTCAGGCTATAGAGACAGTTAATTAGTGAGATGAAAATATGAGACCTAAAAAGAGGAATCCCTACAATGAGGAAACAGTTTCTGTAGTAGCTGTAGCAATGGCATTGAGATGGAAGGTCTAATCGAGGTCATAGTTACTAAGGCCAAAACTGTTGATAGATGAAGAACTAGTAATGAAGTCAAAGTTATCAAGTGGCAGCTGTTGTTTAGACTTGAGAGATCTGTAGAAGAAACAATAACTTGAGAGCTAACAGCAGCTTCTGTAACTTTATATGGGCAAATGGGCTGAAGATAGAAAGCTAATGTTGATGATCTTTCTCAGGGACAGGATGAATAACAGCAAACTTCCAGGGGTATAGATAGATGGATGTTGAATAAGAGGGGTTGAGGAAACAGTGCAGGGCATGGAGCACATTCAGAGGGAAACTCTGAACCTTTTGAGGATGCAAGAAGGGATACTATTAGGGACAATGGTACTGGATCCCAAACAATGAAGCCGTAAATGAAACTTGGGGAAATAAGATTTGATGTCAGGCATAATGACTGAGCAGAATGGAGGAAAGATTCCTCATGAAGGTCAAGAATAGAGCTGGAGAAAAGCAAGCCGAAAAGGTCAGCTTTATCTTTAGGAGAATTAGCAACTCTGACACTTGTAGAGAAATGGGGTGGACCTAAATAAACACAGAAGTTACAAGAGATAGCTTTACAAAGGTGCAATAGTTCTTCACTTCCACATTGCTTCAATAAAAATCCAAATTAGTTTTACACAATGAAAATTTGAAGCAGCCAAGAAATTTTGGCCAACCCACACCCCTGCCACCAGCCATTCTTTCTTTTGCTGTCCATACTGTAAATGAAGCAGTTTTCATAATATTAAGTAGTGGCTCTATCCACCTAGACAAAAAAAAAGGTTCTAAAAAAAAGCTGAAAAGTTCCAAGCTCTTATACATTTTTTTTAAACAAACACCGCACAACACGTTATTCCCCCAAAAGTTCACCTTTCAGTTACATAAGTGTCGCACTCCACGTGGGATCCAGAAAAATTACAACAATTGCACTGGGGATATAAGAGTACAGACAGAAATGTGAGCTTTAATCAGTCATATCTTTTGTCGCCTGAAATGTTTTCTCCCTGGTACTGTAACAATCTTCCAACATAAATGGAGCTTTTGCCAGGAACTGATATTCGGAATGTCCAGTCACTTCCCCAATGCGCTTCTACAGCTCAAGAGGCCACAGGGATTTAAATTCCTGATGACACTGGACCTACAGTACTCTGTACACAAAAGATACAGCAAGACAGGAGGCGGCCATTTGGTTCGTCGTGTCCCTATCAGCTCTCTGCAAGAGCAGATCAGCTCGTCCCATTCGCCACCTCACTCTTCCTTCCAAAAATTATCACTTTGCACTTCTCTGCATTAAATTTCATCTGTATTTGTCTGCCCATTCCACCAGCCAGCTCACAATGGTTTCGGGTTTTGCCTCATCTGCAAAGTTTGAAATTGTGCCCTACATACCCAAGTCAAGGACATTAATATAGATCAAGAAAAATAGCGGTCCTACTACTGATTCCTTGGGAACCCCAGTACATATCTTCTTCTAGTCCAAAAAACAATTATTCGTCACTACTCCCTGTTTCCAGTCACTCAGCCAACTATCAATCCATGCTGCCACTGTCCCTTTTATTCCTTAGCTTTTAACTTTGCTGGCAAGTCTGTTACGTGGCACTTTATCAAATGTCTTTTGAAAGTCCAAAATACACCAACATTTACGCAAGTTAGTAAAACACTATTTGCCTTTCCTTAATTAATCCACATCTGTCCAAGTGAATGGTAATTTTGTCATGTATCATTGCTTCTAAAGATTTTTCCACCACCAAGGTTTAACTGGTGTGTAGTTGTTGTGCTTATCTTTACACCCCTTTTTAACAAGGATATAACATTGGCAGCTCTCCAGTGTCTGGAACCAGTCATTAATTTAAGACAAATTGGAAGATTATGACCAGTGCCTCTGCAATTTCCACCCTTACTTCTCTCTGCTTCCTCGTGTGTGCGAGAGAGAGAGAGAGAGAGATGGAGAGGGGGGTGTGCGCGACGGGGGCGCGCATGAGAGAGGGGGCGCGCGCAAGAGAGAGGGGGCACGCGCGCAAGAGAGAGGGGGCGCGCGCGCGCAAGAGAGAGGGGGCGCGCGCGCGCAAGAGAGAGGGGGCGCGCGCGCGCAAGAGAGAGGGGGCGCGCGCGCACAAGAGAGAGGGGGCGCGCGCGCACAAGAGAGGGGGGGCGCGCGCGCACAAGAGAGAGGGGGCGCGCGCGCACAAGAGAGAGGGGGCGCGCGCGCACAAGAGAGAGGGGGCGCGCGCGCACAAGAGAGAGGGGGCGCGCGCGCACAAGAGAGAGGGGGCGCGCGCGCACAAGAGAGAGGGGGCGCGCGCGCACAAGAGAGAGGGGGGCGCGCGCGCACAAGAGAGAGGGGGCGCGCGCACAAGAGAGAGAGGGGCGCGCGCGCACAAGAGAGAGAGGGGCGCGCGCGCACAAGAGAGAGAGGGGCGCGCGCGCACACAAGAGAGAGAGGGGCGCGCGCGCACACAAGAGAGAGAGGGGCGCGCGCGCGCACACAAGAGAGAGGGGCGCGCGCGCGCACACACGAGAGAGAGGGGGGCGCGCGCACACGAGAGGGGCGCTCGCGCACACAGAGGGGCGCTCGCGCACACAGAGGGGCGCTCGCGCACAAGAGAGAGGGGCGCGCGCGCACAAGAGCGAGGGGCGGGCACGCACACACAAGAGAGAGGGGCGCGCGCGCGCACACACAAGAGAGAGGGGCGCGCGCGCGCACACACAAGAGAGAGGGGCGCGCGCACACACACACAAGAGAGAGGGGCGCGCGCACACAGAGAGAGGGGCGCGCGCACACACACAAGAGAGAGGGGCACGCGCACACACACAAGAGAGAGGGGCGCGCGCACACACACAAGAGAGGGGCGCGCGCACACACACAAGAGAGGACGCGCGCACACACAAGAGAGAGGGGCGCACGCGCACGAGAGGGGGCGCACGCGCACAAGAGAGAGGGGGCGCACGCGCACAAGAGAGAGGGGGCGCACGCGCACAAGAGAGAGGGGGCGCACGCACACAAGAGAGAGGGGGCGCACGCGCACAAGAGAGAGGGGGCGCACGCGCACAAGAGAGAGGGGGCGCACGCGCACAAGAGAGAGAGGGGGCGCACGCGCACAAGAGAGAGAGGGGCGCGCGCGCACACAAGAGAGAGAGGGGCGCGCGCGCGCACACACGAGAGAGAGGGGGGCGCGCGCACACGAGAGGGGCGCTCGCGCACACAGAGGGGCGCTCGCGCACACAGAGGGGCGCTCGCGCACAAGAGAGAGGGGCGCGCGCGCGCGCACAAGAGCGAGGGGCGCGCGCGCGCGCAGAGAGAGGGGCGCGCGCGCGCGCACAAGAGAGAGGGGCGCGCGCACGCACAAGAGAGAGGGGCGCGCGCGCACACGCACAAGAGAGAGGGGCGCGCGCGCACACAAGAGAGAGGGGCAGGCGCGCACACACAAGAGAGAGGGGCGCGCGCGCGCACACACAAGAGAGAGGGGCGCGCGCGCGCACACACAAGAGAGAGGGGCGCGCGCGCGCACACACAAGAGAGAGGGGCGCGCGCACACACACACAAGAGAGAGGGGCGCGCGCACACACAGAGAGAGGGGCGCGCGCACACACACAAGAGAGAGGGGCACGCGCACACACACAAGAGAGAGGGGCGCGCGCACACACACAAGAGAGGGCGCGCGCACACACGAGAGAGAGGGGCGCACACACACGAGAGAGAGGGGCGCACGCGCACGAGAGAGAGGGGGCGCACGCGCACAAGCGAGAGGGGGCGCACGCGCACAAGAGAGAGGGGGCGCACGCGCACAAGAGAGAGGGGGCGCACGCGCACAAGAGAGAGGGGGCGCACGCGCACAAGAGAGAGGGGGCGCACGCGCACAAGAGAGAGGGGGCGCACGCGCACAAGAGAGAGGGGGCGCACGCGCACAAGAGAGAGGGGGCGCACGCGCACAAGAGAGAGGGGGCGCACGCGCACAAGAGGGGACGCACGCGCACAAGAGAGAGGGGGGCGCACATGCACAAGAGAGAGGGGGCGCACATGCACAAGAGAGAGGGGGGCGCGCGCACAAGAGAGAGGGGGGCGCGCGCACAAGAGAGAGGGGGGCGCGCGCACAAGAGAGAGGGGGCACGCGCACAAGAGAGAGGGGGCGCGCGCACAAGAGAGAGGGGGGCGCGCGCACAAGAGAGAGGGGGGCGCGCGCACAAGAGAGAGGGGGGCGCGCGCATAAGAGAGAGGGGGCGCGCGTGAGAGAGACAGACAGACGGGCAGAGTTTTCCTGCTTCATGTTACTCTTTCATCATCCAATGAGCTAGGACTTTGGTTATCCTACCTTTTCCCCTTGTGGCAAGGTATTTCAACAGTATATGAACCAACTCCTCTTTAAAGGCATTGCAGCTTTTACAGCCAATCTTTGTTTCCAACTTACCCATATCAGATTCATTCGTGCCCCACTTAAATTGGCCCACCTCCAATCTATTATTTTTACTCAGGATTGCTCCTTGTTCTTTTCCCATAGTTAACATAAACTTTATGGTACTATGATCACCATCTCATAAATATGCCCCTGCTGACACTGGGACAACTTGGTCCACCTCATTCCCAAGAACCAGATGCAGAATGCCTCCTTCCTCGTTGGGACAGAAACATACTGATCTAGATAATCCTCCTGAACACTTCAGAAAATCTTCCCCTTTGCTGCTCTTTAATTATAAATTTGGACAACACTAGTGTAAAGTCCCCCACTGTAAGCATTCCATAGTTTTTGCTGCTCTCTGTAACTTCTTTGCAAATATGTTCCACTATCATTCCCACGAGTTGGTGGCCTATAGAATACACGCACTAGTGTAATGGTACCTCGGCTCTTTCTTAGCTTTAACTAAATAGATTCTGTCCTTGTCCCCTCTTGGACATCCTCTCTTTCCAGCACTCGAATATTTTCCTCAATACTGCCACCCCTCCTCATTTCTTCCCTTCCACACCTTTTCTAAACACCTTGCATCCATAAATATTTAGTACCATCCTGCCCACTTTTAAACAGGTTTCTGTTATCACCAGAACATTATATTCTTATTTATCTGCACCTACAGCACACAAACCTTATTTACCACACTCCATGCATTCAGCAACATGCACAATAAACCTAACTTGACCTTACTAAATTCCCTCATACTCTGGCCCCACTTAATGCCTTGCTATTTCTTACTTATGTTATGTTTCTCCAAGGTCTTTGTGCACCTTGCTTTTCCTCTCTAATGTTACCTCCTGGTCCCACCTCCCTGCCAATTAATTTTAAATCCTCTCCAACAGCATGAGCAAACAGACCCTGAAAAGACATTTCTGTTCAGCTGCAACCTTTCTGGACATGACTGGTCCCAATGTCAACAGTAATCTAAAGCCCTCCAATCTGTCCCATTTCTCCAGCCACATATTCATCTGCTCTATCCTCCTATTTCTATACTCATTAGAAATCTTTATCACTATTGCTTTCCCAATCTCCCTCCTGCATCTTGCCACCCCCTCGCTCTCCCGACCCCCACCCTGAACAGCTCAGCCAGCCCTAGTGCTGAGGACTTGGCTTTGGCTGCATTTCTCAAAGAAAGCATGACATTCACCAGTAATCAGGGCTGAACACCGGTTGGAAAGCGAGATGCCCTCAAGGGACTCCTACACTACCTGCTTGGTCCTCCTCGACCCATTCACTATCTTCCTACAAAACCTTAAGCTGCAGAATGACCAAATCCAGAAACATGCTATCCACAAAACTTTCAGCCTCATGGATCCACCACAGTGAGGCCAGCTGTCATTGCATTCACACGTTCTGAAATTAACTCCACACTGCTATGGAAATTCTCTGTACTAGTGAAATGTATTATAATGCTCTTTTGATCTTTATACACACACACACACACACACACACACACTCTTTAGAAACAGGAGGGAGAGACATTTAATGATGCGTTTTTTTTCCCCATGAACAACAGGGCACACTCATAGCCAGTCAAGAATGGTTAAGAGAACCAGAGGGAACTGGATCAGGCAGAAAAAGGAGAAGGCAGGGAAACTGTCAAATCTGGAAAAGAATATCAGCTGTGTATGAGAACACTCAATATCTAGCCCAAGTCTCCACTCCAAACCTATTTCATCACTCAACATCAAACTTTCCCAGGCCACTCTCATGCAGGATGAAGGCACAGGCTGCTGCAGATCATCTTACCAAGTGCCCCTTCACCACATGACCTTCCAAATTACCCACTGGCTTTGGCTTGACAGTAATTGGTAAACCTGCTGAACCATATTGAGGCAAACAAAAAGACACCTGGAGTTCTGTCAAAACATGTCGTCAGTGAAAACTGAACAATTTAAATGGGCTCAGGCCAGCCCTACAATAACCTGGGTAAAAACAGGGTGAGCATAATCTACAGATAAACAGGCTCAAAAAGAAGAAATTCTAGAATTCTCCACTTGTATACAGATTATACAATTTGAAATCAGTTTAGATCTAAGAATTGAAAAGAATGTGCATTTGTACTTTGTCACTGGCAGGTTCCTTTACAATTGAAACATCTCTATGACCAGCAGCATAAAACAAAATGGAAAGTTTTCTACAATAAAGTGGCTTTGAATAGCTTTGTGAAATAACAGATCAAATTTCACATTAATGTGGGACTGTAGGCAAGTAACTTAAAATGTGGGATTCGAGGTTCATGCCATTGCCTGAATTTCAAGATTTAACCAAGAATTTGCTGTTTAAAAACATAATTTGTGATGCTTCATGAATGTTTGTTACAGTTTGAACTGCAATCCGAAACTTCACAATAATTAGTTTTGCATTAAAATAATGGCATATTGGAATACAATCTAACTTGTAAGATTGCAACAAAGTGCCTCAAGAGCCCACACAAGAGCTAAGTCACTGCAAGGAGGAAGTCTATAAAATAGATCAATTCACTTCCCATACAAGCCTCTGCCTTTTACCAGCATAGTTAGTCCAAGGTCCAAAAATTGTATGCCTTCATTAACTGCCTGTTCTTTTCCAAAACAGAAATTCCTCACTGCTGATTACTATCCAATAACCCCTGCTCTGAGGTGTTCATCCATGATCGATGCAGTGTGAGAACAGGATCATTCAGTAAACCATTCATTATTAATTTCTTTAAAATACAACGAAGCCAAGCCGGGCATGTGGAATTTGTGTTCTGTTTACTTCAATTGTGAAAACGCCCAGCTATGTGATTACAGATTATGTCCCAAATGTGTATTGACTACAGATAGCAACTTGAGCTGTATACAGTTAATTCCTCTTAATTCAAAGGTGCTTAATTTCAATACTCCTCTGATCATTCAAATATATTTTGGAGCAACTTAGGTTGGTGGCACTAGAGCAAAGTAGTGAAATTTAGAAATCTGTTATCAAGTGGCAATGAGCGACACGCTATGCTGACAATTAGTGCCAGCTCTGCTGCACCACCAATTCTCTTGACCCCACTGTCTCTAAATTGTCAGACTGTTTATCCAATATACAGTACTGGGTTAACAGAAATTTCCTCCAGCTAAGTATCAGGAAGACAGAGACCACTGTCTTCGATCTCTGCCACAAGTTCCATTCTCTGGCCAGCGACTTTAACCCTCTCCTCTTGGGCTGAATCAAACTGTCCACGACCTTGGTGTCATATCTGAACTAGAGTTGAGCTTGCAACCACATAGCTGCACCATCACTAAGGCCATTTATTTCCACCTCTGTCATATCACTTAACTCCCCCTTACCTCAGTTTATCCACTGCTGAAACCCTCATTCATGCCTTGTTACCTCTGAACTTGATCATCCCTAATGCACTCCTGGCTGGCTGCTCGTGTTCTAACTTCTATAAACTAGTGGTCATCCAAAACTCTGCCTAATTTGCACCAAGAACCATTACAACCATCTTCACAAGGGCAATTAGGGATGGACAACAAACACTGGCCTTGCCAGTGAAGCGCACATCTCATGAAAGAATAAAAATAATCATCCTTGTGCTCCCTAACCTACACTGGCTCCTGGTTAAGCCACGTCTCAATTTTAAAATTTTAATGCTGGTTTTCAAATTCCTCCATGGCCTCGCACCTCCCGAGCTCTAACCACTTTGGCCAAGTTTTTGGTCATCTGCCCCTTATCACCTTATGTGGCTCAGTGCCAAATTTTGTTTCATAATGCCCTGTGAAGCACCTTGGTATGATTTACTACATTAACAGGTGCTATGTACAAGCTGTAGGAGTGCCATAAAACCAGAGCTATAAATGTAATTTTTGTCATAGCATTTTGTAGCAGCACTTGAAATAATCTAGTGGCAAATTGATGAACTAAAGTTAAATGTTTGATGACATCTTGTTTTGTAAAACAAATTAACCTCCTTTCCAATGATAAGCTACCCACATTCAGTACTTCAGTAAAGCAGACAATAGTCAAAAGCTGTACAGATTTCACCCAGGCCCCCACAGTGAAATTGAGTGCAAGGCCAGTGAACAGAAGACCCTGACCCACTCCTCCATCTTCCATAGATCCTCACCATCACCCTATACTGGTTTCACCAAACATTAAAAAATTTTGGAATTGCAAGATGCTCGCAAACTAAAGTGCATTGCATTCTACTGAACTTCAGTCAAAGTGTGAACCAACACAAGATAAATGGATTAAAGAGCTCCTATCTTTTCATCAAACTGCGTAATTTCAAGGCCGAAGTTCATGCCCAAAATTGCTTGCATCAACACAAGTGACGGGAAGCGAGTAAAAAGTAACCATCATCCAGTAACATATTCTTAATTACGCTCAAAGCTTAAACGTCACTCTTGCATTTTAAACTCTGTGCATTAATGTGCATTTCCTACAAAGTTTTCAGCATTCAAATTTCCATCAGTACTGCAGGTAAAATTAGAATGAAGCTGAACAATTCAAATCACATTTCAAAACACTGAATAAAAAGGAGAATATTTTTGCATCTAAAATGGGGGCATTTTGAAAGAATTAACATTTGTTGGTATTCACAACACCAAACAGTTTTACTCTTAATATTTTAACAGAACGGGAGCATTCCCCCTTTTTTTTAAAAAAACCAGTCATTTAAAGTACCTTTATTTGTGGTGCTTCTGTAGATTAGAAGGTAGAAGTCTGGTTTAATGCAACATTAAAGTCTAGTAAAACTAGCTCCCTTACTCAACTGTTGGACTGTGGAACAACGTTTTCTTGAGTCTACGATTCTGTTGTCAGGATTAGGAAAACAATTTCAATGTAAACTGGGTGAGCTGTGCAACAGATGTCGATCCTGCCACCCAAATTACAGGAACGCCATGTGTAAAATGTCTTATTATATATGTTGATTCCTCACTTATGTATTTTACCACATGCATCCACTTACAAGGGAGATGGTGAGACACAATCAACTGTTAAAAATCAATGCTGTTTTGCAATTGGTAGATAGGAGGCAGCACTTATGAAGATCTTGTCTATTTTAGATGTCCTCTTCCTCCTTTTCCCAAAATAAAACCTTGCATACTCTTAGTAACTTCCACCTAAGTGCCTAACTGATTGCTAAGGAAGTGTTTGACTGTCTAACCCCCTTCAACTCTGCTTCTTTCCCCTCAAAAAAAAAGATTATGTATTTAAAAAAAGATGAAGATACCCATTGCCAACAAGAATGAGAGCATTACATTGTGCATATTCACTTTTAAGTAGATCTGAAATAGAGCCTAGAAGGGTTAACAAAGAGGTACTGTCCTGTTGAATAATCATTTATAATTTTTATTCTTCAGGCTCAGTTACAAATGAACATTCTATGAATGAAAAAGGCTACTTGTTATCGTTCAGAGAGAACACTGAGGGAAGGAAAAAAGACGACATTATTCCCTTTCCAGTGCAGCTCAGAGTGGGCTGTTCTTAACTTCATGTCCTACATGACCTCTCAAGTCTATGACTCCATAGTTTTAAATTTTAGTTCAACTGCTCATTTAGTTCAGTTTGAACAGTCGTTCACTGCAGCTTTTGTATGGGGAGGGGGAGGGGGGGAGGGAGGGAGGGAGAGAGAGAGAGAGAGAGAGAGAGAGAGAGAGAGCGAGTGAGAGCGAGAGACAGAGAGAAGGGCAGGTGTTCTTTTCCCACCCATTTTAAAAGAGGATATATGAGGAACAATGCAGTCACATTAACAGTGTGAACAATCTGCAGTCAGCCTGTAAAAGTTGACAGCCATCGCCACAAGAGCCAAGCCAAGTCTACTCCGCCCCCACCTCTCCGGAAAACATCAACCCTCAACTACAGATCTCTCTGCTGCCTATAAAATCCACCAATACAATGGGAGAATTGTCCAGCAAGCCAGTTTCCTAAAGTAATGACATTTCTTTGTTTATGGCCTAGGTCTAAGGCTGTCAGTTTCAACATCCAGTTGCTAAAACCCGATCTGCTTAAATACAATTCAACCCAATTCTGGAAGGGTATGGTTTAATTTTTAGACCATCTCAGAAAAGAATTTCTCATTGTGTACTTCGGCAAATACGTTGGAAATATCACCTCGTCCAACATATATTATGCTGCCGAACCTCTATAATAACCAAGCCTGTTGACACATTACACTGTTTCAAATCACCCGTGTAAGGTGTAGAACCGTTGAAGGTTCTATGCTGCCTCAGCATAGGTTTGTTATAATGCTCTTCCCTTTCATGCAGGTTACTGTTTGAGGAAGGAAAATATCTCTTCCATTACCACTGGAAAGTTACTGAGCAAAGTGTTTTAAATCTAGCTCCACACAAAATCAACATGGGTACATTGAGTAATTAAATGAGGTGCAAATTGGGATTTCAACGCTTTCTTACATTAACCCTGCTTGATTTTTTGAAACTAAATGCAACACTGCAAAATAATTCACCGGTCTTCAGAGCTAGTTTCATGGCCAAAGGAATGAAGGAAGAACTTTCAGAACATCCTTCTTTTTAAATTCAGATCAGATAAAATGTTGCTGCCCAATGCCAATCATTTGGAAATTATTTTGGTCTTGCTATTTCTGTTCGGCTCCCATCAGTCACTGTCTAGATGGATACAAGTTTATGCATTCCATGTCACCCTCGTTCAAAAACTCACCCAGCTTGTCAAGGAGTAATTCCCTGATTCATACTTCACTACGAGAAGTTTACAACCCTGAGAGGGACAGAAGAAAAAAACCTTGATACCTCACTGTGTTATGGGGTTCCCATTTTCAAATGGAGTATTACCAAGCATCTCTCTGGCTCACTCATTACTTAACAGTATATGGGTCACAGCTGGCCACAGTTCTTAAGGAAAATGTTGATGCTCCCTCGTTCTGCCTTCATAGCACAACAACCCCAATACAGGAGCCACCTTATCTCTAGGTTGTTTCACACACAAAGACTAACCCTCAATGTACTCAACGGTGCAATCAAAAAGTCAGAACAATTCATTTTTGTTCCTTTTAAACTGTTTCTAAAATACATTGTCAAAAACCACACTTAAGCTCAAAGACATCTGACTTGTGAGAGCTTCATTTTTATCTGACAGACAGACCAGTGAAATGGGTAAACTTCAGTTATGTGTAGAGGCTAGAGAACCTGAGATTGTCCCTCCTGAAGCAGAAATATGGGGAAATTTAATAGGTGTTCAAAATTATGGGGAGCAGGCTGACAGAGTGAACAAGGAGAGACAGTTTTGACTGGAGGGTGCATTGGTAACAAAAGTAACTTTTTAAAAGGAAATTGGCTATATAGTTGAGACAGACACATCTGTAGGTTTATGGCGAGAGAGTGGGGGAGTGGAACTAACTGAAGAGCTTTTTCAAAAGAAATGGCAGAGGCATAATGGGTTGAATGGCCTTCAACATAAATATCATGGTGGGCCTGAGGGGGTCTTATGGTCTACTCCTGCTCTTATTTCTTAAGTACTTATCTTGCTCCACTGCCAGGCTAAGCCATATGCCTTTGTGAAGTAGTGTTAGTGGAAGATTTTCAGGGCCAGTAGGGATTTTTTACTTATCCAATGATGTTTTGCCCATCAGCACGTAACACAAACACTTATTCTTAAACAAAAGTGCTGGTTTGAGAGTAGTGGCACAGCATGTTGCGGTGCCAGTCTGCCATACCACCCCGTACAGCTCACTCACCTATACACATTAAGCAACATGTTTTATAAAAGTTCCTTGCTGTGCAAAGTACGGCCCAAATGTTATTCTCAATTCCAAGTACAGATTACCATTCAAATACAAATATTAAGTGCGTTAAGACATTCAGTCACCTCAAATGCACAGAGAAAAATGGTGAAAGCTACAAATGCTAAAAATATATTGCATTACAAACATTTTGTATCTAAACTTGGCCTTCTTTGTGTTTTCTATTTCATCCCATCTCAAACCTATACTGTATTAGTATTCATCGAACCACAAAAGCCTAGGCCAGGGTATAACCCATCTTGACCTACGGTGGCACTCTTCCATTTACTTTACTTCTGTAACCCTCCAAAGTCAAGTTAACAAATTACATTTAGATAATGCCTTTAAGGTACTAAAACATCACAAGGTGGTTCAGAGGAACCTAATCAGGCAAAAATTGACACTGAGCTAAACTAAAGGAGACAACATTAGGCCAAATCCTTGGTCAAAGAGGGAGATTTTTGAGAAACATCTTAAAAGAAGTGGATAAGTTGAGGGATGAATTCCAGAGCTTGGGGCTTACACAGTTGAAGGCTCAGCTTCTAATGTTGGGGTGAAGGAAGTGGGGGGTGCACAAGAGACAAGAGTTGGAGGATCACAAGTTCTTGGGAGTGTTTTAAGGCTGAAAGGGCTTACAGAGATAGGGAGGGATGAGCCATGGAGGACCATTTGAACAATTTTGAGCTTAAATTTACAAAGGACAGAAGACAGATGGTAGGGTAATGTTCTAGGGACCTAGGCAGATGGCGGAATTTGAATTCAATAAAAATCTAGAGTTAAAAGATTGTTGTAAAAACCCACCTGGTTCACTAATGTCCATGAGGGAAAGATGTGTTGTCCTTACCTGGTCTGGCCTAAATTTGACTCCAGATAAACAGCAATGTGGTTGAGTCTTAAATGCCCTCTGAAATGGCCTAGCAAGCCATTCAGCTGCATCAAACCACTACAAAGTCACAAAAAAGGAATGAAACCGGACAGACCATCCGGCGTTGGCCTAGGCACCGGAAATGACAACAGCAATCTCAGCTGACGACTCTGCAAAGTCCTCCTTACTAACAACTGGGGCTAGTGCCAAAATTGGGAGAACTGTCTCACAGACTAGTCAAGCAACGGTCTGACATAGTCATCCTCACTGAATCATGTCTTGCAGATAATGTCCCAGACACCACCATCACCATCCCTGGGTACGTCCTGTCACACCAGCAGGAGACACCCAGCAGAGTTGGCGGCACAGTGGTATACAGTTGGGAGGAAGTTGCCCTGGGAGTCCTCAACATTGACCCCATGAAGTTTCATGCATCATCTCAAACATGGGCAAGGAAACCTCCTGCTGATTGCCACGTATCACCCTCCCTCAGCTGATGAATCGGTGCTCCTCTATGTTGAACATCACTTGGAGGAAGCACTGAGGATGGCAAGGGCACAGAATGTACTCTGGGAGGGGGACTTCAATGTCCATCACCAAGAGCGGCTCGGTAGCACTACTACTGACCAAGCTGGCCGTGTCCTAAATGACACTGCTGCTAGACTGGGTCTGCGGCAGGTGGTGAGGGAACCAACAAAAGGGAAAAACATACTTGACCTCATCCTCACCAACCTGCCCGCAGCAGATGAATCTGTCCATGACAGTTTCGGGGTGACCACCGCACAGTCATTATGGAGACAAAATCCCACCTTCACATTGAGGATAGCCTCCATCGTGTTGTGTGGCACTACCACCATGCTAAATGGGATAGATTTCAAACAGATCTAGCAACACAAGACTGGGCATCCATGAGGTGCTGTGGGGCATCAGCAGCAGCAAAATTGTACTTGAACACACTCTGTAACTTCATGGCCTTGCATATCCCCCACTCTACCATTACCATCAAGCCAGGGGATCAACCCTGGTTCAATGAAGAGTGCAGGAGGGCATGCCAGGAGCAGCACCAGGCACACCTAAAAATGAGGTGTCAATCCGGTGACGTTATAACTCAGGACTACTTGCATACCAAACAGCATAAGCAGCAGATAGACAAAGCTAAGTGATCCCACAACCAATGGGTCAGATCTAAGCTCTGCAGTCCTGCCACATCCAGTCGTGAATGG
This sequence comes from Cetorhinus maximus, assembly GCF_964194155.1. Lineage (NCBI taxonomy): Eukaryota > Metazoa > Chordata > Chondrichthyes > Lamniformes > Cetorhinidae > Cetorhinus > Cetorhinus maximus. The sequence goes on from NC_135898.1 coordinate 55,716,016, forward strand.
TGGCGGACAATTAAATAATTCACTGGAGGAGGCAACTCAACAAATACCCCCATCCCTAATGATGGAGGAACCCAGCACATCAGTGCAAAAGATAAAGCTGAAGCATTTGCTACAATCTTCATCCAGAAGTGCCAAGTGGATGATCCATCTCAGCCTCCTCCAGAGGTCCCCAGCATCACAGATGCCAGTCTTCAGCCAATTTGATTCATTCCATGTGATATCAAGAAATGGCTGAAGGCACTGGATACTGCAAAGGCTATGGGCCCTGACAATATTCCGGCAATAGTACTGAAGACTTGTGCTCCAGAGCTTGCCGCGCCCCTAGCCAAGCTGTTCCAGTACAGGTACAGCACCCGGTTATGTAGAAAATTACCCAGGTATGTCCTCTACACAAAAAGCAGGACAAATCCAACCCAGCCAATTACTGCCCCATCAGTCTACTCTCAACCATCAGTCCATTAATGCAAAGCGTCATCAACAGTGCTATCAAGCGGTACTCGCTTAGCAATAACCTGCTCACTGATGCCCAGTTTGGGTTCTGCCAGGGCCACTAAGCTCCTGACCTCACTACAGCCTTGGCTCAAACATGGACAAAAGAGCTGAACTCCCAAGGTGAGATGAGGGTGATTGTCTTTGACATCAAGGCAGCATTTGGCTAAGTGTGGCATCGAGGAAACCTAGCAAAATTTGAGTCAATGGGAATCAGGGGGAAAAACCTCCACTGGTTGGAGTCATGCCTAGCACAAAGGGAGATGGTTGTGGTTGCTGGAGGTCGGTCATCTCAGCTCCAGGGCGTCACTGCAGGAGTCCCTCAGGGTAGTGCCCTCAGCCCAACCACCTTCAGTTGTTTCATCAATGACCTTCCCTCCATCATAAGGTCAGAAGTAGGCGTGTTCACTGATGATCGCACAATGTTCAGCACCATTCGAAACAACTCAGATACTGAAGCAGTCCATGTCCAAATGCAGCAAGACCTGGATAATATCCAGGCTTGGGCTGACACGTGGCAAGTAACAAGTAACATTCACGCCACACAAATGTCAGGCAATGACCACCTCCAACAAGAGGGAATCTAACCATCACCCCTTGACATTCAATGGCATTGCCATCACTGAATTCCTCACTATCAACATCCTTGGGGCTTACCATTCGCCAGAAACTGAACTGGACTAGCCATATAAATACTGTGGCTACAAGAGCAAGTCAGAGGCTAGGAATCGTGTGACAAGTAACCCACCTCCTGACTCTCCAAAGCCAATCCACCATCATTAAGGCACAAGTCAGGAGTGTGATGGAATACATCCCTCTTGCCTGCAGCTCCTACAACATTAAAAGCTTGACAGCATCCAGGAGAAAGCAGTCCGCTTGATTGCACCACATCCACAAACATTCACTCCCTTCACCACCGACGCACAGTAGCAGCAGTGTGTAGCTTCTACAAGATGCAGTGCAGGAATTCACCAAGACTCCTCTGACAGCACCTTCCAAACCCACGACTGCCATCTAGAAGGACAAGGGCAGCAGATACATGGGAGTGCCACCAGCTGGAAGCTCCCCTCCAAGTCACTCACCACTCTGACTTGGAAATATATTGCAGTTCCTTCACTGTTGCTGGGTCAAAATCCTGGAACTCCCTTCCTAACAGCACTGTGGGTGTACCTACACCAGATGTACTGCAACAGTTCAAGAAGGCAGCTCACCACCACCTTCTCATAGGCAACCAAGGATGGGCAATAAATACCAGGCCAGCCAGAGAAGCCCACATCCCACGAATGGATAAAAAAAGATGAGACCAGAGATGCTCCATTCCCAAAGCTAACAAAGGAAGGGAATCTAGCTCCACGTGTTCAGCTTCAGCTGGAGATGTGACAACAGAATATGGGTTTCTTGGTGCTTATTGAGAGTAGCTTGCAGGAGGGCAACATGGAGGCACGGGCAGCCTGCATTTATAGTGCTAAAACTGGCTCCCATTTCCCCACAAAAAAACTGGGAAGAAGTATGCTGCAATAAAGGGAGCAGTTTCAACATGTAAATGTGTCACTCAGACACTTCTCTCCTGTGATCTGAACCAAACAAGTGCTTCTGATGCAAAAGTGCTTCTGATGTCACTGGGTCTCAAAATCAGATTATTTATATTAACAACATCATTGGCACAGCATCAAGGGAAAAAGTCTTCAAAACTCCTTGGGTAAATCAGTTCCATGCAGTGCACTTGATGGCAGTCTCTTGTGCTGGGGTCTAATGGAGAGCCCATCTAGAAATGTGGATTTGTTTTTTTTTTCATTTTAAAAAAAGTTCCAAAATCTTGCAAGCCTCCCACTAAAGCTCTGTCTTTCTGCAATCCTGATAAATCACAACTGTAAGTGACATTAGTTGTTCTGTGCCTTGAGCAATTTCTTTCCAATTACATTCTTGAAATAGTGCCATTAACTGCCTCACTAGCTTGATTACCCACTTTGTCCAGCTGTTTTGATTGTGCTAAGTTTGATAGCCAGCCATGTGCATCTACTAAAATGCAAAGCTTCATTTCAGTAACTCTTTTTTTATTTTGGAAAAGGAAGAATATCTGACTTCTGTGATCAATAAAAGACACAAAGCATGTATTTCTTTAATTACACTTTAAGTACGTGGATAATTATTAAAAGTGCTCCATACTGTTCTTTATGACATTTCTGTGAGCCACAACAGAATGACCTCTGGCACCAGCATCATGTATTACTTTTACTGCTTGGCTGAAAGTTGCTGCTTCTGGGCCATAACAGCTGCTGAGTGGAGCAGACAGCATTAAAAAAACACATGAAATACTGCCAAGAAGTATATCCATGATCTAAACTCATCAAAACAATAAGACTATAATATAGATACAGAACAAGCAATCAAAGAAAACTAGAAAGATATAAACAAACTATTGCGGGCAGACCATTTAACTCCAAGATGCCATCACATGAGCAGGAATCGAGGGACATTGCCAGGCGCCCTAAACCCATGAATTCCTCAATCACATTTTTGCATTAGTACATTTCATTTTGACGTTTCAACCTAATAAGATTATTATACATCACCTTTCCAAAAAGCCTTTTTTTTTTTCAAAATACCTTTAGGATTAAAAGAGCTGGCTATGAAGTAGATAAGCTAGAACACAAGGGTATTTGGTGCAACTCGGTTACTGTGATGGTCTACACTCTACAATGTTCAGGAATACATTCTTGCTAACCCCAGTCACCTCTGAAGACACTGGGCTTAGGGATGCTTTCTTTATCTATAGACATTTAAGCAGCACATTATCAGACTTGCTTAACTTCCTATCCTTGACTCAGCAGGTCATTGTGGCAACATTTACACAGGGAGTTGAAATATTTGCAAGTTATGAACAAGTTTGCACGTGGATCTTATAACATAATTTCAGTTTGGATTTCCAAGTAAATTGCTTGTACTTATCTTCAATGGCATTTAAGACACTGTATCTATATGCAGAGCTATTAATATCTTTACCCAATATCTTGAACAAAACAATCAGCACAGATATCCCTACTTTCGATATATTTTTGCTTGGGGGGGGGGGGGGGGGGAGAACGGAGTAAAGAGTCAGTTTTAATATTAAATTATTAGAAAATGGAACTGAGAGATTTACAAGTCCCACACTATAAGGTGAATTCAAGTATTAAAAACTTTTCCAACTTCAGTCAAGCAGTGGAACAGCATCTGGTATACATACAAGGCAGATAGTGTTCAGAGGAAGGTCTGCTTAGAATTCAGTGAAAAACAACCCGTCATGTTACCAAATTGCAAATGTTGGACGTAAAGCAGTCACATAATCATTGGTATCTCACAGTAGGAAGATTTCCTCTGCTCGCTATCTGTAGCAAAATCATAAACACATTCTTTGTAATTTTGCTTTGAAGAGAAGCATTCTTCACCCCAGAATATTGGTTGGTAGCCACATGTTCAAGGCTCACACTGATTAGGGGGTTTTGCAGTGTTTGCATTTAACAAGATGAGATTGGGCTGAAAAATGCATGAGCACATGACATCAACTCTTCTGTTTTCCAACAGTTTGTACAAAAACACATCATACAATTTTCATTGGCAATTTTAGTTCCAAATTGTCATTCTAATACGGAGTAATAGGCATTAAGCCACTATTTACCTTCAGCTCAATTCTATACAAATCTCCAACTATTTACTGACTGCAACCAAAACCTGATTACAGAACTACACCACACACGGAATTTTCAGTGTCCATATAAATTAAAAAGTGTTTTCAAAACTATCTTCTCAAAGTCAAAGTAAGATTCGATCAGAACAAGTTGTTGAAGTGTTATCACAATAACAGGAACGCAAACTACACGCCTCCCTCTGCACGCACTTTTCTCAATTTTAAAAAGAGAAAGCTAAGAAAATTTAGCTTCATTAATTGCCACGGACAACAGGTAAAAAAAATTTTTTAAAAGGCAGCGAAGTTGATAAAGGGAACCATCTTCTGATAATTCCTGAGGGGTGTCAGTCACACAAGAGCTCATATCCAACTATGAATGGGCAGAGCAATTATCTAAAACATTCCACCTATAATCACAGGGACACCAATTCTTATTAGAGAAAAGGAGAAGAATTACTGCCAAATAAAATAAATAGTTTGACAAAAAAATGTTTTTCTTTCATTGTCGGTTCATTTGCACATCAACACATTGAATACCATAAACAGCGTTAAGAGAAAACCAAAATCATGCACAATATATGTTGCCAGAAAGCTACCATAAAGCTTGGCTCCAAGTTTTTAAAGATAAACAGCATCATAATAATATCTTACAAATTTAACAATTGGACTATTAATCAGGGCTTGATGATAATATAACAAAGGACAGCACACAGGTGTTTCGTTAGCAGCTGCAGCAGATCACAGTGATAATTGGGGTCAAAGAATAACCTATTGTGCAGTGTTCAGACCGTCACTGAAGCAGAGCAAAGAGCACTGCTCAGGGTTCACTTGTGTTTGTGAATACAGAACAGGAATGCTGCTGGAAAGGGAAAAGGACATCGTGATCTTGTACAACTCTATAGTTACTTTCAGACAGGTACCATTTTAATATAGGTCCCATGTTACTGATGTCCATGAGCTGGTTCCTGGCATATATCCTGATAAATCTGGCTCTCTTATCACAAAAGCAGACTCATGGGCCCACAAAAATCAGGGTCCACAAGTATGCTGCTAGGTAAGGCAGCCACATTAACAGGATAAATGCCGAGAAATGGTGCATGAATCATGGTCTCCCAGAAGTCACATTAGAAATGGGCAATATAAAGTACCAAGTGCCACAGCAGCAAAACTCTCTTCTGTTCAAGAGTTCTACTATGCAGCCTTTTCAACTGCAATGGAAAATTCAATATTAAAACACTTAATATTTTCAGTCTGGTACAGTCAATAGGACTCCTTTTTACTTCACTGTAGTTGTGAACACATTTCACAAATATTGAGGAGAAAGTTACCTTGCGCACATCTCTATACACAAGGAAACCATTTGAAATATGTTTTCCTGCTTCAGAGGCATCCACTTCAGAGGATTAGCTGGTAATCTATTTTTCACTAATGTTGAGCTCATTCGTACCCCCACCCTCTATAGTTTTCTGAAAATGAGCCATAGCTCAATGTTTTCTGTAAAGATAAGTAAAACTCAAAAGGGAATTGAGGCGCTGTTGCTAAAATAATGAGGAGGGCACATTTTTCAGTTAAGTTTTTTTACTCCTCGTACCAGGGGCCAGAGGCAGCAACCTCACTGACTGCACAAAACTGGCAAGTCCACATTTGTTATTTTAAGATTTGATGTGGTTCTTCCTTTGGCAAACGGATATCGTACACAATAGTATATTACAAACCCTATGCGTGCTGAAATGTATGGTATACATTAGCGGCAATAAGACAGGTTCTCAGAGCTCATTTACCATCAGTTTTATTCTTGGTAGGTTCTACCTTGTTTTTTAAAGAAAGAAAACATCAAAGGTCCAATTTCTCCTACTGAAGCAAAGAAAATGCAGCTAGCCACTACTTACAACAATATGTGCTGGAGATGGGGACCTAGCATCCTTCAGTCCTTGCCTACCCTGTAGGCTCCCTGCCTGTACATCAATCAATGGCCATTTCATCTGCAGGTACTGGATATGGGAAACAGAATAAAGGAAAATGATTAAATGAAAGGAAAACAAAAATCCATAAATACAAATGAACACAAACACAAAATGAGAAAATATAAAGATGAATTGTCATAACCAAAACATTTGTTGTGATGAAGAATAATGTCCTTGACATAGGTCTGAATAATTGTTTCAACATGCACATTTGTAATCTAAATATTTATTACAGCAATAAAATTGGACTGGATGGCAAATTTGCTTCCATTTGTGAAAATAGCACCACCTGTTTCCCTTGAATCCTCTTGTTTTTTTTTCTTTCTATACATCTAACCAATCTGAAATTATCTCCCTGGTTCCCAACTCTTACACCTGTTGGTGTAGTCAATCGGGTATGAACACTCGAGCAGCGAGATGACTAGGCCAAAATTTAGTAAGGAGCATACAGGTTAGGAACAGGGTGGAAAAATAAACTTTACACGATTATTTGGGCTGCGTTGTGGTTAGAACACTGAATTTAACTAACTTTCAATCTGAAGTAATGAGCAGGTGAAGGAAGGAACAGATACATTTGGATAGGGCTTCAACAGGCTTAAGATGGTGAATTCTAAGGGAGACTAGGTCTAGGTTATAAACTAACAATGTGGTATGCTGTTGGTTAAAAATTCAGAATTATACACTACCACAATTTTTGTTATCAATACTCTAATGAGTAGTAACTCCACAGTAACAGAATACAAAAGAAATGGCATTAACATCAAAAAATTGGAATATGACAGCATTCATGCCCAGGAAACCTATTACATTCCAGATTAGCAAGGCTGGCTAAAGTGGAATATTCAAATTAAAGATAACCAAATTTAGCTATGTATTTATGTATAACGGTATCATTTTCACATTTGTAACAGTATTAATTGAATTACTTTTGTAGCAATAAACGCCAGTGATGGAAATAGCAAGTGTTTCCCCTACCTCACTCCAACATGGAAACTTGTATAATTTTACATATAAGGATAAGATTTCTTGCTTTTCCAACACAGCTATTCATAGGTGTGCAATACTGAGCATTACAGCTATTTAATGACATGTTTAAATCATAGAAAAATCTGATTTTCCAAAGACATTAGATTCTTAGCTTTGTGACTGGGGATTCTATATAATGCACACATGGAACACATCCCACACGCCTTCTCAGGGAAGGATTTTTAATCACACTGACCTGCCATAGAACTGGATACTTTTAGGTGTTCTCCTAATGTTATTGTTTATATATAATGAAAACACACAGGAGATGGAAAATAAAGTAAAACGTATCATTATTAAAACATGTCTAAAGTCAAAACACGTCAAGTGATTGATATCAAACTCCTTTCTTGATCACATCCTCATTCCATTTGATGCCATTCTAAAATAGTCATTTTTTCATTATAAATTACTCATCACCATTTGAGCTGTGATCTTATTCGCAAAGCTGTTCTTGAATTTTTATATGCTCATAGAACAAACTTCATCTTGTTAAGTGGCTTGACGACAATGGATAACAGAGCAGTATCAAAAATAGCCTCAACTCAGAATGGTTACAGCACAGGAGGCCATTTGGCTTGTCAAATCCATGCTGGCTCTTAGCAATAGCAATTTAGTTTGTTCCACTCTCCCGCTCCTTCCCTGTAGTCCTGTAAATTTCTCTTCAGGTGCTTATCCAATTTCCTTTTGAAAACCAATTCCCTTTTGGAATCGTTATTGTAAAACTGTTTCAAATTTGGATAGTTGCAATCACATATCAGTCCTTGAAAGCTCACATATGCGCATGCACACATACAGTTTGGCAACTGCTTGTGTGGCTTTTCACAATCTCTAATGATATGCTTGGAGAGGAAGTCTTATCAAAACCAGTTTTCTAAAAAAAAATGTAGCAAGGATTTCTGATTAAAATTTAACATCTTTTCATTTTGTTACATCCACTAGATTCATGTTTTGTGAATATTTTAATAGAATGCTTATGGGATAATGAAGGGTACTGAGCCTGACAGTGCATATGAGTGAGCACTGCATCAATACTTAAGGACTTCTTATATTAGGACTCTTGCCTCTACAAATGGTAGTTTATGTTCTTTTATCCTGCCCAGAAATTTTTGTGCTGATTTTGCCAATCTCTAAACTTGATACCACAAAGAGTAGTTGAGGCAAATAGGACAGATGCATTTATCCCAAGGCAGATAAACACAAGGGAGGAGGGAATAGAAGGATATGTTGATGGGGTTAGTTGAAGGGTAGGAGGGGGCTCATGTGGAGAACACCAACAAAAAGCTGTTCGGCCTGTCTGCGCTTTAAATAATATGCAGCACTAAAACTCATGTTGACATTATCGTTTGGATAGCTGGTTCTTAATAGTTCTTAATTTTACTTTTTACTAACTTGCATACAGCTAGTGAGAATGTTGCCTTCTGCGCCTCCCCATTACGCAATACCAAGATTACCTGAAACAAAACAAGTTTGTCCCACTAATAATGGAAACCCCAACCCCACCCTCAAAGGAAGAGAAAATATAAGTGGGTATCCCAGTGTCTTTCTATTTGAGATGAAAGTCATCTTGCTTGTCTACAAATGTGCCATCTAATTTCTGGGTGGCAAGATCCAACAAAGAGCAAATGACTGGCCTCTGCTTTGGTCATTGGTCAGAATAGTGAAATGGGATCATTTACTACTTCCTGGACGGGTAGACAGAAAACATTCCTCCCACTTAGCCTACCCAACAACCCAGTACTGCACTTAAAAGTGCTAGCCTAGATTATGAGCTCAAGTTAGGGCTCTCAATTCTGACTCAGGAGGGTGAACATGTCCTGTTACCTATAATCTCCACCTCCAACCTCAGAAGAACTGCCACTTGAATAAAGAAGTTGATTTGCTATTACTTGTCTGGTTCTTCACTAATCTAGATGCATTTAGTTAGTGAGGCTTAATAATACTGAGCAGCATAAATTTCCATTAGCTCTCTGTACAATTGTGCCTTCAGTACTCTGAACATAATCTGGATTTGCCATTTTGCATCCAATTTTCCCTTGAAACATTTCAATGTTAACTTCTTTTGTTCTTGAGCCAACAAAACAATCCTGCCCCAGTAGAATAACTCTTTTTTAGCCAAACTTTAGATCAAATATTTAATATTTTCCAGAATTAAAATCTGAATGCATTAACAGTCCTCAAAATTGAAATACAACATTCAATTTCATATTATCCATTGGGATACACAGCACATACAGGAAGTGTTCCCGCTTTCTTCATTTATAAGTTTTGATCTGTTCAAGAAAAAAAACAGCATAACTTTGTGTAATAGAATCTAGTGCCAGCAAAACTCCCAGGTTAACTGCAACATAGGATGGGTAAAGCTCCCTCAACACTGCCTTAAAAGAGCACCTCCCCCTGTCTTTTCCATTTTCAATGTCAGTTTACCTACCTACTCAAAGTTTAATCCCCATTTATGCCTAATTGCTGGTTTTGTGCTTTGAGTCCATGACTAAATAAATTGAGAGTACCCAAACTCATCCGACACAAGAACCCTCACACTTTCAACCCATCCATCTAGGTTGGATTGAAACCCAGGTTTCACACGTGAAAGGGCACCATGTATTCTCACTGAAATACTCAGTTCTAAACCTGTGCGGCTGTCTAGGTTTCACACATCACAGCCATAATACACAGGCGTTCTAAAATCAGACACACCCTGTCCTCTAATTTATTACATAAACCATTCTACTCACAGGTACTAAACCAATCTCACATATCTAGTTGGTTGGGATCTTAGGGCTACATCTTCCGGTCAGCAAGTGGGGTCAGGGCCCGCTTGCCGACGCGTAAAATGACACAGGGTGATGTCGGGCGGGCACCCCAACGTCATTTACATTTTCAAGTCGGCGGGCGTGCGGCCAACCTGTCAACGGTCTATTAAGGCCATTAAAAAAGTAATTGAAATCATTCATGGACCTGTCCATCCAACCTTAAGGTTGGCGGGCAGGCCGGGAGCACAGGCGGGCTTCTGATATTACATGAAACGTCTTCCATGGGCGGGATGAGGTTTCATGAAGGATTTAAAAATTTCTGAATATTTTAAAATAGAAGTTATGGACATGTCCCAACTCATTTAACAGTGTCACATGAAGGGACATGGCAGCGAAATTTTTTCTATTGTTTAAACGTGCGCATACGTGAAAGAGCGCACTCCAGGCTCAGGGAATGCCCGCCCTCCACCCCATATAGGGAGCGCACAGCACTTCCTGGTGGAAATCACACTGAGGCCCGCCCACGTAAAATGATGGCGCACCCCCAACTGGAGGTGCCGATCGGGAACCTCCTCCCTCCCCCCCGCCGCCCCCCAAATGGGGAGAAAATGTCCTTAAGGTCATTTGGATGCTCACCACTGTAAATCACCAACGGGTTCCATATACAACTCCCAATTTAAGCCATTGTTCAGGGGCGGTGTAGCGGTGTCGTCACTAGACCCAGTAATCCAGAGGCCCAAACTAATCCCTAGGAGCACGGGTTCAAATCCCAGCACGGCTGCCAGTGGAATTTAAAATTCAATTAATAAATTCAGTTAATTAATAAAAGATCTGGAATTGAAAAAAATAATTTCAGTAATGATGCCATTAAACGACCATCGATTATTTGGGGAAAAAAACCCCATCTGACTCACTTTTGGGAAGGAAATCTGCCATCCTGACCTGGTTTGGCCTACATGCAATTCCAGATCCACGGCAATCGGGTTGACTCTTGTGGTCTGAAATGGCTGAGTAAAGGGCATTTAGGGGTTGGCAACAAATACCGGCCTTGCCAGCTATGTCCACATCCCATTAAAGATTTTTTAAAACCACATTTCCCTGTTGAAAATACTGCCCCGGTCCACCACTTCTATTTCTAAGGACTTTCATATAGGCTGATACCATCAGAACACTTTCGTGGGTGTCATATATGGAACAGAATGCATCAATTCTCAGTATGATCGATGTATTAGTTGAATATTGGAAAAGTAGTGGGGTCAGGTAGGATGAGAAAGAATGGTCATCCACAAAAAGCTTTTACCACACTGCAATAATAAGGTTTTCCAGGAGGTCTAAATCAGTTTCAAAAATCAATATTATCCCAAAGCAGCAATTACTAAACACTGAAGAAATATAACAGATAAATTGGGACATCTACTGCTGTTGTCAATCTACATCATTTGGTGGACTTGAGTAAAACTAACCCCACCAGTTATAGTAATTTATACAAGTACATGTTGGTGTGAAGAAACAGCCAAAACGAGCAAGAAAATAAAACTCGGGAGGATTCAGCTCCAGTTTGGGAGCTCAATATGAATTTTTCTGAAGTCAGAGTTCCTGTCACAAAAAACATGAATGACATCCACAAGTGAATTTATAATGGCGAGTGAACACAGCTGTTGCCAACCTGCCTTCCCTTCCAGCAGTTTTCAATAGACCCACCTCAAACTTCTACCCCCACTGTGGCGCTGAAAGGATTCCACCGCGCCCCTCCCCCCCCCACCCCCCGCCAATTTTCTTTCTTTGCTCATTTTTATACCCGCAGTCAACAGTCCCAGAGATCCCATGAAATTCACCTTGTGAGCAGCTAAAAGGAAAGCAGCAGGGCAGCTTGGTAAAAGGCAATTCCCGCTATTGTGATAAATGGGGTGGTTCCACCGTGAGGAAGTAACTCTGCATTCTTGGTTGCTTTCTAATGTGCCACTACAGCAGAAAGTTGGCAAGTCTTTCCAGCTTTTACGTTTGCTGATTTTCAGTGTTTATTTTGGTGACCGTCTAACTATGGCTGTAAATGGCGCTCCACGATTAGCCGACTGGATGTGTGGTTCTATGGGAACAGTGGACATGATCAGCTGTTCCTTTTAACTCTACCCTCGCTCCCCTCACATCCCCTGCCACCCAGGAAATGGCTTGAGTTATCGCAATAGTCCATCCAAAAGTGCAACCATGAATTGGCAGTCATTATCTTTATTAGCTTGGAGTATACTCAGAAGCATAATCAGACATTAAAAGTAAAAGAAAATCCTGAGAATATAATCAAAGTTAAGTTGTCTATTTGAGGCATTTATGGAACTAGTAACAGGCAAACTGCAACTTCATTTTGTTTTTAGATGGGTGGGGTTCTTGATCATGTTTAACTAAATAAAAAGGAAAGCCAAATCTTGGTGGTCAACTGTATGAATACTTTTTGGACAGGGCCCTTTATTTAATAATTGGAGCACATATGCAAATTATACTGTAGCCATCTAAGAGTTAATACACAAAAGGTTTCTTTGTTGCAGCTTTCTTACCCATGCGCTAGGTCTGTTTAAAAACTATCAAGTGCAGGACATCTAGTCAAGTTATTTATCAAATGGATTTGTGCAGAGGAAGCCAGGGGGAAGATAGGTCTTCAACTTGCTACAGATTTGATTTACGATTTCATATTTTAATCAAATTGGCTGCAAAATAAAACAAAGCGCAGAGCCAAAAGCACTACAGAGAAAAGAAAAAATCAAGATCGATCCAAAACCTGCTGATCTGCTTTTTTGGGTTTAACTTTATTACCAATGCAACTTATTTTCCTTGTTTCTTTACCTGAACCACATGTTTTATGTGTCTGCATTTTAGTGCTGCTAGTCTGCACAACATGTAATTTTCAATTATGTTAAGGCATAACAAGATCACTGCTTGTAGTGCCTTGTGAGTGTGAGGAAATGAGACTCAGCCCTACTGCAGAGAGAGATAACCAGAACCAGATGGGCACAAGCAGTCCTACAGAGTTACGTAGTAGTAACCACCCCACAAACAATTCACTCACACAATAGAAACAGACGCCAGATAATTGCTGAGGCCCCATGCTTTCTGCACATAGCATACAGCGTTAAATTCTAGACTAGGAAAGTATGAAGGAAGCACAGGTCAAGAGGTTTAATGACAAATTGCTATAAGCAGAATATTTTGTAAGTCTTAAAACTAGATTTCCTACTAGCACAGGTCGAAAATATTCGAATACCGTAGTTATTTGTTCCTTAATTCTTCCTTACCCCAAGAAAACTCAAATACACATATCTTTCAAACGTACAAACCTAAATCTAAAATTACACAAAAGGAGTAAAAGGCCTACATGCTGTTTAAGAAAAAAGGTTGTAGAATGTTTTTTAAAAATCCAACTGCTGGTTTGGTAGAATTATTTATTTTATTCTAAATCCCAAAAGAATCCACTAGCCACTTTAATACAACAGGCAGATGGGATCCCAAATCAGTGGCCCAGTCAAAATTCTAGCCTCTCCTTTGCTCGAGGGGTGCTTCGCTGTCTTTTAGCCAAAACACTCAAACTGACCCCAATGTTCATCCTCTTAAAACTAAAACCCCTCTTCCCCAACCAACAGCAGACATACGGACTTGAAACGTTAACTGTTTCTCTCCACAGATGCTGCTAGACCTGCAGAGTTTTTCCAGCATTTTCTGTTCTTAATTTCAGATTTCCACCACCCGCAAGTATTTTGCTTTTTTCAACAGCCCATATTGGCCGGTTAGAAAGAGGCTTTAAAGTACAAGTAAAGGAGAAAATATTAATTTCAAGATAAGTTAATGTACCTTCTAACTGCTATCTTCCAACATCTCATCGCCACATGGTATGCACGTGCAACTGGGATGCGTCAGCTTCCAGAGTAGAGTTAACTTTTCCTACAACATTTTTTTAGATTTCTTGCAATTGGGTAGTGAAAAGTGTTTCATGGGAAATTTGACCACACTATTGAGAAACCACAGTGATCTCATTAAAAGGAGGCAGCAACACCCAAGTGAATAACAATAGAACTCTAGAGGAAGAAGGGAAAGTATGACAAGTGATTTTAACCAAATAAAAGAGGAAGTTTAGAAGACTCTTTAATCAAGACCAATTAGTATTAGTGGGTTGTACAGTTTTTAAAAATCAAATATTTTTAAACAAATGCCAAACTATTAAATACATGGGACCACTGTAAATAAATAAGGTACCAAAGAAGATCAAGTTACCATTACAGGTTTTCAGTTTTCAATTGTGGCAAAAGATTACATCCAGAAGTTAACTTTCCTCATTAGAGATCAGAGTATCTGCAGCATTTCATTTCTGACTTCCAACATTTCATTTTTTTTTTACATGAAAAAGCCGCTGGACTGAGCAACACATTTCTGATCCCTAATTGTTCACACTAAGCACACGCCATTAAGCACATCGATCAGTAACATGTACTGCAAATGCCAAGCACCGCTGTATTAAATCGTCTCTCTTACATCTCTGCAGACTGCATGCGTGCGCATGTGCGTGTGTGTACACGCGTGTGCATGCGCCTTTGTGTGTTTGTATGTTTTATGTGCATGCACACCTGTATGTATACAAACTAAAATAACAGTAATTCAAAAGTCCAATACCACCGTCTGTTTTATATGGTGCCCACTGATCACAGAGTCTTCCAGTTGATTAGCAGAAATTTCTCCTGGTACTTTAATGCTCCCCTTTGTATATTACTGCTAAATTTACACAAGAAGTTAATGATTCTTTCACTCTAACCTCCCCTTTATATTACATCTATATTGGTGTGTAATGCCTCTTTTATATTACCTTCACATGAGTTTAATGTCCCTTTGTGCTACATGTTCAAATAGAAGTAGTTCTCCAATCCCAAACTTAAGAATCTGTATTATTTATATTACACAGCATAACGATAGACAAATACACAATTTTATAGACGCATGGCTGTTTGAAAGTCGTAATCACCACTTCCAATTTTAGCCACTAGGTAATTCCCAATAGTTGAAGAGCCTCAATACAGATCTACAATGAAAAAGCAGTTGCCATCAGCAGTATTTATATTTGCTACAGTCAGCTCTACTGCCTCAGGAGGAACTATGGAAAACCACTGCTTCCTTCAAGAGCTGCTGTTAGTAACAATACAGGAGTTTAGAGGGGTCTTTTGTTCATCCAGACATACACCAAAAGATCAAAATATAGAAAAGCAATAAGACATTCTGCCCATTGTGGGCTTGGGGATAGAAGTACAATTTCAGCTAAATCTAGGATCAGGCCAACAGAGTTCTGAGGATCACACAAATTTGTTCATCCTATCACCAAGCTATGTGATGAGGGAAAATGAGTTAGAAATCAGACTTCAAGCAATGAAGTATGTTATGGCACATGTTCTCCCTTTATGCTGTGCGTCTACTCTGAAGTCGACATAATAAGAACATAAGAAATAGGAACAGGAGTAGACCATTCAGCCCCTCCATTCAATAAGATCATGGCTGATCATCTTTTGTTTCGACTTCCACATTCCCCTAACCCCGATAACCTTTGACTCCCTTACCTAACAAGAATCCATCTACCTCTGCCTTAAAAATATTCAATGACTCCGCCTCCTCCACTTCTGAGGCAAAGAATTCCAAAGTCGCACAACCCTGAGAAAAAAAATTCTCCTCATCTCTGTCTTAAAGGGGCACCCCCTAATTTTAAAACAGTGCCCCCGAGTTCTGGACTTGCTCACAGGAGGAAACATTCTTTCGACATCCACCTTGTCAAGGCCATTCAGGATCTTGAATACTTCAATCAAATCACCCCTCACTCTTCTAAACTCCAATGGAAACAAGCCCAGTCTGTCCAACCTTTCCTCATAAGACAACCCACTCATTCTATGTATCAATCTAGTAAACCTCCTTTGAATCACCTCCAATGCATTTACATCCTTCCTTAAATAAGGAGACCAAAACTGCACAGAGTATTCGAGGTGCGGTCTCACCAATGCCCTGTATAACTGAAGCACATCATCCTTACTTTTATGTTCAATCCCTCTCATAATAAAGGATAGCATTCCATTAGCCTTCTTAATTACTTGATGTACCTGCATACTAACTTTTTGTGATTCGTGTATTAGAACACCTACATCCCTCTGCACCTCAGATTTATGCAGCTGTTCTCCTGTTAAGTAATACTCTGCTTTTTTGCTCTTTCTGCCAAAGTGAACAACTTCACATTTTCCCACATTAAACTCCATTTGCCAGGTCTCTGTCCACTCACTCAACCTATCCATTTTCATCTGCAACTCCCTCACGTCCTTTTCACAACATACTTTCCTGCCTATCTTTGTGTCATCTGCAGATTTAGCTACCATGTCTTCACACCCCTCAACTAAGTCATTGATGTAAATCGTAAAAAGTTGAGGCCCCAATACAGACCCCTGTGGGACTCCACTTGTCACATCCTGCCAATCAGAAAAAGATCCACGCATACTGCTTTCTGACAGCCAGCCAATCTTCTATCCATGTTATATGTTATAATGTGTTATAACATATATATAACCCCTACACCATGCGCTTTTATTTTCCGTAATCATCTTAGATGTGGCACCCTATCAAATGCCTTCTGGAAATCCAAGTACAGTGCGTCTACAGGCTCCCCTTTATCCACTGTGCATGTTAATCCTTCAAAATACTCCGATAAATTAGTGAAACATGATTTCTCTTTCACAAAACCATGCTGACTCTTAAATACTGCCTTGAGCTCTTCTAAGTGCCCAGTTATAACTTTCTTAAGGATCGATTCGAAGAACTTCCCCATGACAGACGTCAAAGCTAACTGGCCTATAGTTGCCTGTTTTCTGCCTCACTCCCTTCTTGAATAGAGGGCTTATATTGGCTACTTTCCAATCTGATGAAACCTTTCCAGAATCTAGCAAATTTTGGAAAATTAACATCAACACATCGACTACCTCTTTATCCACCTTTTTTAAGGCCCTAGGGATGTAGTCCATCAGGACCTGGAGACTTTCCAGCCCGCAGCTCCATTAATTTGCTCGGTACCATTTCCCTAGTGATTTCAATTTCACCAAGTTCCTTTCTCCCATTCACCTCCTGATTTGCAGCTATTACTGGAATGTTTTTTGTATCCTCTATAGTGAACACAGAAGCAAAATATTTGTTCATTTCTTCCACTATTTCCTTGTTAACTACTATTAACTCCCCACTATCACTCCAGAGGACCAACACTCACTTTACTTGGTCTTTTTTCTTTTTAAATACCTGTAGAAACTCTTGCTATCCATGTTTACATTTCTAGCTAGCTACCTTTCATACTCCAATTTCTTTCTCCTGATTAACCTTTTAATCATTCCCTGCCATTCTTTATATTCTGCCCAATCATCTGTCCTGCCAATGACCTTTGCGGAGTTGTATGCTTTTTCCTTAAGTTTGATGCTTTCCTTAACATCTCTAGTTAATCATGGATGGTGGGTCCTCCCCTTAGAATTTTTCTTTATACTAGGAATGTACTTCTTCTGAATACTCTGAAATATCCCCTTAAATGTCTGCCACTGCTTCTCTATTGATCTATCCTCTAGCCTAGTTTCCTGGTTCACTTCAGCTAGCTCAGCTTTCATCCCCACATAGTTGCCCTTATTTAAGTTTAAGATACTAGTCTTAGACCCAGTCTTCTCCCTTTCAAACTGGATGTAAAATTCAATCATATTGTGGTCACTGCTACCAAGGGGTGCCTTTACTCTGAGGTCATTAGTTAATCCTGTCACGTTACACAATACCAGATCTAATATAACCTGCTTTCTGGTTGGTTCCAGAACATGCTGCTCTAAGAAGCAATCTCGAAAGCATTCTAAGAGCTCCTCATCCAGGCTACTACTGCCAATCTGATTTTTCCAGTTCGTGTAGATTAAAATCACGCATGATTATTGCCTTTATCACAAGCACACAATATTTTTTCTTGGATACTTTGTCCTATATTGTGACTACTGTTAGTGAGCCTGTAGATCACTCCCACTAATGACTTATTTCCCCTACTGTTCCTCATCTCCACACATACCGATTCTACGTCCTGGTCTCCTGAACCAATGTCATCTCTAACTATTGCACCAATGCCCTCTTTGATTAACAGTGCTACCACTCCACCTTTACCTTGCTTCCTATTCTTCTCGAATGTCATGTACACTTCAACATTAAGGATCCAGTCTTTGTCATCCTGCAGCCACATCTCCGTAATTGCTATCAGATCATATTTATTTACTTTAATGTGCACAATCAATTCATTTACTTTGTTATGAATGCTACGTACATTCAGACAGAGAGCCTTCAGTTTTGTCACCTTTGTAACATCTAGCCTTGACTGTTGATGTATTCTTAGGACTTTTCTCTCTGTCCCTTCCTGCCATTCTCTGACCTTCATTTCTCATACTACTATTTTGCTCTCCTGTCTTGACTCTACACCTTGAATTACTACCTCTCCCCAAGCTTGATCCCTCACCGCTCTTGTTTAGTTTTATGCCCTCTCTACTTCCCTAGTTATGCGATTTGCGAGGACATTCGTCCCAGCACAGTTCAGGTGTAAACCGTCCCAATGGTATAGCCCACACTTTCCCCAATACTGATGCCAGTGTCCCACAAACCAGAATCCACTTCTCTCACACCAGTCTTTGAGCCACACATTCATCTCTCTAATCTGATTTGCCCTATGCCAACTTGCAAGCGGCTCAGGTAATAATCCAGAGATTATTAACTTTGAGGTTCTGCTTCTTAATTTGGTACCTAGCTTCTTATACTGACTTTGCAGAACCTCTTTCTACCTATGCCATTGGTACGTACATGGACCACAACAACTGGATCCTCTCCCACCCACTGCAAGTTCCTCTCCAGCCCTGGGCAGATGTCCCAAACCATGGCACCGGGCAGGCAACATAGCCGCCTGGGCTCTTGCTCTTTGCTGCAGAGAACAGTGTCAATCCCCCTCACTTTACCATTACCCACTACCACCACTGCATTCCTTTTTGCTCCCCCAGCTTGAAGGGCTTCCTGTGCCACAGTGCCATGGCCAGCCAGCTCATCCACCTTGCAGGTTTCGCTTTCATCCACACAGGTTGTGAGCACTTCAAATCTGTTTGACAATTGCAAAGCCCGAGGCTCCTCCCCTACTGTCTGCTCAGTTCAACTACCTGTCTCACTGAAAGTCACATCCTCCTGTCCCTCACTGCTGACCAAAACAGATGTCCCTCTTCTAAGAGGTGTGACTGTCTTCTGGAACAAAGTATCCAGGTATTTCTCTCCCTCCCTTATGGTGCACAATGTCTGCATTTCGGCTTCCAGATCAATAATCCTGATCCGGGATTCCTCAAGCTGCTTACACTTCCTGCAGACGTGTTTGTCATGGATCACCTTGGCGTCCAAAAGCTCCCACATCTCACAGCTGCAACATAACACCTGGCCCACCATTGTTACTTATGTTATTTAGTTAATTTACTTTAATTACTTTCTCCCTATGTGTGCTACAATTTACTGTGTTTATTGAATGCTAGTAACCACTGACAACTAAAGGTTAAAAGTTTAACTACAAAGGTGTGTTTTAGATGTTTGTTTAAATTACTTTATTTTTATTGCTTTTTTTCATCTTTACTGTTTGATTTTAATTTTAAGTTTTCAAATTTTGGCTTATTATTTTAAAGTTTTAGTTCTTTTTATTTATGGATCTACCTGAACTTGCCTGTCCTAAACTGGTTTCTCACACACTGTCCCTTAGACTGAGCACTTACAGGCCAATCAACTTACTAGCTTCCTGCGACATCACAGTTGCTTTTTTACTTTTTCCACCGACTGCAGCTTCACAGCAGCTGAAACAGTGAAACAGCGCGCTGCTCAGCTCCTGAATGTCCCCCGCAGGTCCGCTCCACTCCGAATACCAGCAAGGCAGCCAACAGCAGCAAACCTGCCCCATGATCGTATTGATGGCACTGCAACTCTCAGATCAGGGATTAAACACCTCACCTCCAAACTGGATGTGCCAATTATTCCAGTTACCACTGGCAAGGTTTATGAAGGTGTGGTTACATGCGAGATGTGATATCATTGCAGTCAAAAGAAAAGAAATTTTAAATGACAGAGAAATAAAAGAAATTGATGAATTGCAAAGTTGGTGCCTGTGGACAGGGTGAAATTAGAATCTTTTCTTATGACAGATTTCAAGATTGATCCAAAGTGATTATATGCATCTTCCAGACAACATCCCAACTTAATTGTTGCCTGTGACACATGCTGTACGTGACAGCACCCAACATTGATGCCTCCAAAGGCAATGACCGTCAGGTTGTTTAGATGCAACCCTCTAAATTAATTGTGCATCAATTAGAAAGCTTGTTGGCTAGTTTGCAAAGGCATTATTTAAGAAATCAGAAACCTGATGGATATAGGAAGTTAATAATTATTTTAGTCGCAACAATCTAAGAATTGATGACTATGGAACATAAGAATTGTTATCAAGAAAAGATCAAGGCCCATCAAGACCACCTTCTACCATCCTGGTAGCCATAATGACACAATAATGAAGCTGTTGACTAATCATGGCAATCAATCTCTATGATTAGTCTACATCATAATCAGACATGAGACAAGGAAACCTCCAGTGATGCAAAGCTTTGGGAACCACGGGTCCAAAGTTACCTATTTCCACAAGCAGGCTACATTCGCCATGTCATGTCTTAAATTACTCATATACTGTATTCCAAAGTATTATTTGTGACAGGAAAACTAATTTGCATTTGAATTAAGTAATACTGTTTGCTTCCACTATCTCCCTTCGGAGCCTGTTCCATAGGTTCACCACCTGCTCACTGAAATATTAGCCTGGATCTTGCAGTTAGCGGCCAAAGCATCTCGAAGAAAGCTGCCCATGACAATTTAACGGGCCCCATGGCATCAATCTTCCCTATTATAATTTATGAACATATAAAATAGGAGTTGTAGGCCATTCAGCCCCTCAAGCCTGCTCCACCATTCAATAAGATCATGGCTGATCTGTTTGTGTTTTGAATTCCACATTCCC
This sequence comes from Cetorhinus maximus, assembly GCF_964194155.1. Classification (NCBI taxonomy): domain Eukaryota; kingdom Metazoa; phylum Chordata; class Chondrichthyes; order Lamniformes; family Cetorhinidae; genus Cetorhinus; species Cetorhinus maximus. The sequence goes on from NC_135898.1 coordinate 55,737,004, forward strand.
ATCTACCCCCGATAACCTTTGATCCCCTTGACTAACAAGAATCTATCTACCTGTGCCTTAAAAATATTCAATGATGCTGCCTCCACCACCTTCTGAGGCAGCGAGTTCCAAAGTTGCACAACTCTCAGAAAAATACTCAGTGCCCCCTAGTTCTAGACTCACTCACAAGAGGAAACACCCTTTCCCCGTCCACCTTGTCTAGACTGTCCAGGATATTATATACTTTAATCAAGTTACCCCTCAATCTTTTAAACTCCAGTGGAAGGAAGCCCCATCTGTCTAACCATTCCTCATAAGACAGCCTGCTCATTCCAGGTATCAATCTAGTAAATCTCCTCTGAACCCCCCTCCAATGCATTTACATCCTTCCTTAAATAAGGAGACCAAAACTGCACACAATATTCAATGTGGTCTCGCCTTGTATAACTGAAGCATAACACCTTTACTTTTATGTTCAATTCCTCTTGTAATAAAGGATAGCATTCCATTAGCCTTCTTGATTACATGCTGTACCTGCATACTAATTTTTTGTGATTCACGCACTAGAACACCGAGATCCCTTTGCACCTCGGAATTCTGTAGTTGTTCTGTTTAAGTAATACTCTGCTTTTTTATTCTTCCCACCAAAGTGAACAGCTTCACATTTTCCCACATTATACGCCATCTGCCAGATTTTTGCCCACTCACTCAACCTATCTTTAATGTCTACAAACTCATGTCCTCTTCACAACATACAAAGATGGTAGGAAAGTGTCATCTGCAAATTTAATTACCATACCTTCACTCCCCTCATCTAAGTCATTGATATAAATTGCAAAATGTTGAGGCCCCAGTACAGACCCGTGGGACTCCACTCGTCACATTCTACCAATCAGAAAAAGACCCATTTATGCATACTCTGTTTTCTGCCAGCCAATCTTCTGTCTTTTTTATTCAAACACTTCTAAAAGGGGGTCTCTGATGACTAGGAATGGTATCAACAAGAAGAATGAGCAACCAGATTGAAGAATTCTCAGACAGCAAACTGAGAAGCAAGCAACTCTTATTTATATTGTGTCTTTAACAGAATAAAACGTCCCAAATAAAAAGCACTAATCATGCAATTTTTAATCATGCTGCAAAGAGCGAAATAAAGATTAGGACAAACATGGGATTACACTAGAAACTGAAATATCAGAATACAATCAAAATTTTATTATTTTAAAAATCTATGGAATTTTTTTCTCTCAGAATGGAGGGAAATGCACGCCAAGAATTCTAAAATCAGTTTTTTTAGGGGCAGGGTTGTTCAGCAGTAATTTACCTTAGCACACCATTAAAAACTCAGTAACAACATAGTCAACAAGGTTTAACATTTTCAATGGTTATTACAGTGGGAACAGTACATAAAAGTTGAAGTTCACATCAAATCACTGATTCTGTATTGATCGCATCTGTGAAGACTGCAACAATGCACCCCATGGAGGAGCGGGTAACTTCTAGATTTCTATATGTGAAGTCAGAAGTTGCTGTCAGTTTTATATAGCAATGATGCCAAACACCAACAGTTTCACTATCATTACGACCACAAATTCCAGGTCAATATTGCTGCATAATCCAATCCCTCCAACCCCATAATCATTCTGTATCCTTCCAACAGCTGCAATCTCCTTATTGAACTGCAGCGACCAGACAGCTTTCTGAGTCTGGTCACATCCATGATTTATAAAATGGCAGGAATACCTCACTCTTTAAACTCAATGTTAACCTCATCAGCCCAATGTCTGGTTTGCTTTGCAAGCAAGCATGATAGCTTCAATTTAACAGATCTTTTTCCTTTTCCATACATCTTTTCTTTCTATTTCAGTAATAGTCCCTTTCTGGATTTAGTGCCCACATGTGGAGTACTTTGGATTTCTCCGAATTGGATTTCAACTGCCATACGTCAGCCTAATTCCAAATCCTCCTGTAGCTTGTGTTGTTTGGATTCAGGCTTCACCGCTTTCATTAGCTTTGTATCATCCGCAAATTTAACCACTTTGCTTGTAAATTCTAGCACCAGATCAGTTGTGAAGAAATTAAATAAAAGGCCATGGTAACAAAATCCCAGGCCATTGGCAATCCCTCCACCACTACCCTCTGAATTTACAGTTAAAACTAGAGCCCAATAATTGAATATTCTTTTATGGAGCAGATTAATGAGCAGTGCAAGCAAGTTAAAATTATCTTTCACTCTACACTGCCCCCAACAATAAGCTCCAACTACAATCTTAGAAAAGCAGTCATTTCTGTTTCAGTATTTCCCACACAAATTCTCATTGCTTCTTTTAAGGAGACTTGCCCAATTAGGCCCAAATTATTGGCAGTTGATGCTGTGGACAGAGATCCACTGGGAATGGGCTGAGACTGCCCAAACTCATTTGACCCAAGACCCTTAACAGCAATCAGAGAAAAAAAATCTTCCATTCTACTTGAGCTTGAGCCCCAGAGAGGAAAGGACATTCAATTAAAAACTAACTTCCTAATCACACTGGGAAAGTTTAATGTAACAAATTCCATACACAGGTTAAAGCCAAGTTTTTACAAATCCAAATAGGTGCATTATGAATGGGCACTATACAGACAAAATAAACTGAGAAAGATGTTGCTTTAAACACTACACATAAACATAAAATCTTAAGTTAAAACAGAACAATAATGCTCCAACAAATGCTTATATACAGAATGTGAGGTTTAGTCTTATACCCAAGTATTGAACATCTATTGTCAATTAATAATTAAAAGGAATCATTCTTAACATTTGCATTTCAGTGCTTTTTAAATAATTTGTATTTAATTACTGATGAGAGGGAACAAGTTTAGAGAAATAAGAGTCCTCCATCTAGCTGAATTAATAGACAGTTGAAACATCACTGGACTATGTCAGGTTATGAAAACAGCCTGGATTTCCCTGTGGTTATGCTAACCAGCCGATTTATCATTTCCCCAATGGCACAAACTTGTCATATTGAATAACCCAGGTGTGACACAGGCACAACAATCAGATTAGGGGCATGCCTCTCTTCCAAACTCCAGAATTGTACCTAATGTTTGTCCCCAACTCTTTATACATGGTTGCAACTCTGTTGGTTCTACTAAATTAACCGCAACCTCCTTTTTGTATGCAGCTTGTTTGGCGGCAGAGGGTGCAAGGTAAAGTGGAAATTATACTGCCATCACTGCAAAATACCTTCTTTTTTATTCATTCATAGGATGTGGGCTTCACTGGCTGGGCCAGCATTTATTGCCCATCCCTGGTTGCCCTTGAGAAGATGGTGATGAGCTGCCTTCTTGAACCACTGTAGTCCCTGTGGTGTGGGCGCACCAACAGTGCTGTTAGGGACTTCCAAAATTTTGACCTAGCAAGTGAAAGAACGGCAATATATTTCCAAGTCAGGATGGTGAGTGACTTGGAGTGGAACTTCCAGGTGGTGGTGTTCCCATCTATCTGCTGCCCTTGTCTTTCTAGATGGTAACAGACGTGGGTTTGGAAGGTGCTGTCTAAGCAGCCTTAGTAAATTCCTGCAGTGCATCTTGTAGATACTACACACTGCTGCTACTGTGCTTCGATGGTGGAGGGAGTGAATGTTTGTGGATGCGGTGTCAATAAAGCGGGCTGCTTTCTCCTGGATGGTGTCAAGCTTCTTGAGTGTTGTGGTCAAGCTTCTTGAGTGTTGTGGGAGCTGCACTCATACAGGCAAGTGAGGAGTATTCCATCACACTCCTGACTTGTGCCTTGCAAATGGTGGGCAGGCTTTGGGGAGTTGGAAGGTGAGTTACTCGTCACAGGATTCCTAGCCTCTGACCTGCTCTTGTAGCCACAGTATTTATATGGATAGTCCTATTCAGTTTCTGATTAATGGTAACCCCCAGGATGTTGATAGTGGGGGATTCAGTGATGGTAATGCCACTGGATGTCATGGGGTGATGGTTGGGTTCTCTCTTGTTGGAGATGGTCATTGCCTGACATTTGTGTGGCCTGAATGTTACTTGCCAATTGTCAGCCCCAAGCCTGGATATTGTCCAGGTCTTGCTGCATTTGGACATGGACTGCTTCAGTATCTGAGTTGTTGCGAATGGTGCTGAACATTGTGCGATCATCAGTGAACACGCCTACTTTTGACCTTATGATGGAGGGAAAGTCATTGATGAAGCAGCTGAAGATGGTTTGGCTGAGGACACTACACTGAGGAACTCCTGCAGTGATGTCCTGGAGCTGAGATAAGTGACCTCCAACAGCCACAACCATCTTCCTTTGTGCTAGGTATGACACCAACCAGCTGAGAGCTTTCCCCCCCCCCTGATTCCAATTGACTCCAATTTTGCTAGGTCTCCTTGATGCCACACTCAGTCAAATGCTGCCTTGATGTCAAGGGCAGTCACTCTCACCTCACCTTGGGAGTTCAGCTCTTTTGTCCATGTCTGAACCAAGGCTGTAATGAGGTCGGGAGCTGACTGGCCCTGGCGGTGGTCCCAAGAGCATTAGCCTGGGCCTCTGGATTACTAGTCCATTTTCAATACCACTACACCACTATCTTCCCCTACTGTCCTGCGAGGCCCTGTGCATGACACTATACAAAACATGCCTTTTTAAAACTGTCAAATGACAGGAAAGAATGAAAAGGAAAACTTTGAAGATACAATGAATGCGTGCTAATCCTTCAATCGGTTCCATGTTACTTTTTAAAATAATCACAATTGCAATACTTCCCAATGGAACGATCACAAGCATTTTAGTGAAGAATATGGACCAAAATGCACGTGCAACTTGAAATTCCCCAGCACCAACTCCATTCCACAAGGCTGCCACCATCATCAGCAGTGGTGCAATGTTGAATTCAACTCAGACATCATTCTTAGACATAAGCCCAAGGTAAAGAAACCTAGCAAAATACTGAAGCCAGCATAACATTTATAGATATCAATGTCTTTGCCTAACAGATTTTAAAATTTACTTTCTTTTTAAAATGGAGATTCTCAGACACTACACACATGGGTTGAAAGCCAAGAATTAATTCTGTTCAAGTAAAACATTCATGTGTAAGTGTAGACAGAATGAAATCCAAAATCTCAGCTCACAAAAGAATTAATTTTAAAACAATTTAACACTGAATTCTAAATTGAAACAGCAGTCACAACTCTAGACATTCCACTTGGAGGTAAGGGGTCATCTCACCCACTTACAACCCTGCAGTAATACGAATACTTCATTTGTAAAGTTATAAGTCAAATTCCACATAGCACTTGCAGATAATTTTTCTTAATATAGCTTTCTTAATATCAGCCAAATACTTCCAGCAAAAAAATGATTGAGGTTTTTTTAGTTACGCACAGCTCTTAACTCAATAACCCTTATTCACATGCTTCTGAGAAGGATCACGAAATATAGTTCAGTATAATATGGTATAAAGCTCAGACTTAATTAGACTCACCCAAGCTTAACATCAGTTCTCATAGCAATGTCAACATACCAAAAGAAAAATCCATTTTTTTTTTCATCCTCTCAAATATGGCTCATTTTCTTACTCATGAGAATTGGGAGGTTAAATTTTGTATCTGTTTAAAAATGTCATATACCCAATGTTAAGACAATCAAGATGCTACTGAACTGAGCAACCCATTTACACCAGTCCATGGTTGAATGGTTGCTTTGTTGTTAAAAGATGTAAAGGGATAGGTTGTTAGGTGTAGCACAACACACAAAACCTCCCTTGAAAACTAATGCAACAATTCACCTTGACCAAGAAAAAAAAAACAATCTAAACTATGCCAATGCAATTTATTTCCATTTCCCACATAAGTCACCCATGTACAAGAGAGAAATTTTGGTTGGTGACAAATCGAGCGTTAGCCTACAGATGCATACTGACTACTAACTGAATTAAGACTTCCCAAATTCAATTCATACTGGATCATTAATTCTAGCTAGCAAGGAGGAAGCTGGTTGGTTTTCAAGTTGGTATTCAAAGTTTCCATTTAGGGATCCTGGGTTTTGGAGTAGAACACAGGTCAAAGGATGTGTGTTCGGATCCAGAATGCAATAACTAGCAAGTTATTTCAGTTACAACGCACTACGAATTCTGCCTTGTTTGGGGAAGCTAGAGCACAGGTGTGCCAAAATTTGCAGAGGCTTCCAGTATTCTAGACACCTCCAGCTAGATTCAGAACTCAAGGCAAAAACGACAATATGCAAAATTCAATGTTCGGCACCAGTTTCCAGAATTTTGTAGTGTTTCAATTAAAACATTGAAAAGGCCTAGCTTGTGTGTAATGCTTTAATCACAAATCTATGTTTTGTCATGCACATGGAATACCATGGCTGTTACCAATGTTCAGCTTTTCTGAACACAGGAAATCTCACAAACAAGACAAGTGACCAGTTAACTTTGTGATGTTTAAGGGAGGAATTTTGGCCAAGTCAACAAATTGTATAAATACTTGAAGGGAAAAATTTTGCTGAGAGAAAGAAAAAGGGCAGGGGAGTAGAACTAATTGGATAGCTCTTTCAAAGGGCAAGCACAGGCACGATGGGACAATTGGCCTCCTTCTGTACTTAACATCCTCATGAACTCTCTTTCTCCAAATAGCAACCCATCTTCAGCTGCTTCATCAATGCCCTTCCTTCCATCATAAGGTCAGGAGTGTGGATGTTCGCTGATGATTGCACAAATGTTCAGCACCATTCACGACTCCTCAGTTACTGAAGCAGTCCATGTCCAAATGCAGCAAGACCTGGACAACATCCAGGCTTGAGCTGACAAATGGCAAGTAATGTTCACACCACACAAATGCCAGACAATGACCACCTCCAGCAAGACAGAATCTAACCATTGCCCCATGAGATTCAATAGCATTACCATTGCTGAATCCTCCACTATCAACATCCTGGGGGTTACTGTTGACCAGAAATTGAACTGGACTTGCCATATAAACATTGTGGCTACAAGAGCAGGTCAGAGGCTATGAATTCTGTGGCGAGTAACTCACCTACTGTCTCCCAAAGCCTGTCCACCATCTACCAGGCACAAGCCAGGAGTGTAATGGAATACTCTCCACTGGCCTGGATGAGTGCAGCTCCAACAACATTCAAAAAGCTTGACACCATCCAGGGCAAAGCAGCCCGCTTGATTGGCACCTCTTCCACAAATATTCACTCCATCCACCACTGATGGACAGTAGCAGCAGGATGTACCATCTACAAGATGCATTTCAGGAACTCACCAAGGCTCTTTAGGCAGCACCTTCCAAACCCACGACCACTACCATCTCCGCAACTCCGCCATCTTCAAGTTCCCCTACAAGCCACTCACCATCCTGACTTGGAAATATATCGCTGTTCCTCCACTGTCGCTGGGTCAAAATCCTGGAACTCCCTTCCTAACAGCACTGTGGGTGTACCTGCACCACAGGGACTGCAGCAGTTCAAGGTGGCAGCTCACCACCACTTTCTCAAGGGCAATTAGGGATGAGCAATAAATGCTAGCCTAGCCAGAGACACCCATGCCCCATAAATAAATGCTAAAAACCCATGAACTTTTAACATCCATTCCAACCACTGGAATAGGCAGGCTGATGAACGTTGGCTTAACACCTCAGATGAGGCATACCATCTGCAGCAGTGCAGGACACCCATAGTCCTGCACTGGAGTGAAGCCTAAAGCTTGAGCACTTAAGCCTAAAGCACAGGAAGCTGCTCAATAAGAGCCCATGGTGTTAGAGGCAAGGTACTAGCATGGATAGAAGATTGGCTGTCTGGCAGGAGGCAGAAAGAGTGGGGATAAGGGGGTCCTTCTCAGGATGGTGGCCGGTGACTAGTGGAGTTCTGCAGGGGTCAGTGTTGGGACCACAACTTTTCACTTTATACATTAATGATCTAGATGAAGGAACTGAGGGCATCCTGGCTAAGTTTGCAGATGATACAAAGATAGGTGGAGGGACAGGTAGTATTGAGGAGGCGGGGAGGCTACAGAAGGATTTGGACAGGTTAGGAGAATGGGTAAAGAAGTGGCAGATGGAATACAACGTGGGGAAGTGTGAGGTCATGCATTTTGGTAGGAAGAATAGAGGCATAGACTATTTTCTAAATGGGGAGAGAATTCAGAAATCTGGAGTGCAAAGGGACTTGGGAGTCCTAGTCCAGGATTCTCTTAAGGTTAACTTGCAGGTTGAGTCAGTAGTTAGGAAGGCAAATGCAATGTTGGCATTTATTTTGAGAGGACTAGAATATAAAAGCAGGGATGTGCTGCTGAGGCTTTATAAGGCTCTGGTCAGACCACATTTAGAATATTGTGAGCAATTTTGGGCCCCGTATCTGGAGAGGGTCCAGAGGAGGTTCACGAGAACGATCCCAGGAATGAAAGGCTTAACATATGAGGAATGTTTGAGGACTCTGGGTCTATACTCGATGGAGTTTAGAAGGATGAGGGGGGATCTAATTGAAACTTACAGAATACTGAAAGGCCTGGATAGAGTGGACCTGGGGAAGATGTTTCCACTAGGAGAGACTAGGACCCGAGGGCACAGCCTCAGAGTAAAGGGAAGACCTTTTAGAACAGAGATGAGGAGAAACTTCTTTAGCCAGAGAGTGGTGAATCTATGGAATTCATTGCCACAGAAGGCTGTGGAGGCCAGGTCATTGAGTGTATTTAAGACCGAGATAGATAGGTTCTTGATTGGTAAGGGGATCAAAGGTTACGGGGAGAAGGCGGGAGAATGGGGTTGAGAAACTTATCAGCCATGATTGAATGGCGGAGCAGACTCGATGGGCCGAATGGCCTAATTTCTGCTCCTATGTCTTATGTCTTATGTCTAATATGCTGAAACCCTGGAGTTGGGCTGCAAGCCTGACTACAAAATGAGTACCTCAGACTGCTGGAAATAAAAAGAATTCATTTGTGAATTCACTGTAACATTCAGCTTTAAAAGATGATCTATTGCTGTAAAATTGTTGTTTTTTCATTACACTTATGATTTAAGACCTCTGAAGCACATTAACCGATCAACTGGTTAATGAGCTTTGGGACAGCAACTCAAGGCTCTAATGTAATTAAAATTGACAAGACTTCTTTCTTCATTTTGGTTGGATATTGACCAGTTTATTTTTTTTTTAAATTGAGTATTGGGACTTCTTTCTTAACTTTGAAATTTCTTTGTAATGCTTTTCTATAACTGTTCTGATGAATACTCGGTCAGTTATTCAATGATACTGCACGTTAGACTCTTGCAGCCTTTTCCTTTCAAAAGATTTTGCAATGTTTATGGCTAACTTCAGTGCTGTGTGGCATACTCTCCCTTGTTACTTCTGCCTGACAGGAAACAGATTCTATCTCACGCTCTACAATGGTTTGACACTTACGATCTGCTGTTAAAACCATACTATTCTTCGAAGGATTGTAACAAAATTCTCCACAGTAACTGCTCAAAAACTACAGCATATAATAAACTCAGTAGCCTTAGAAAACAAAATATATGAAACCAAAGTGAGAAGAACAATAACTACTGTACAATTGGTCAACTAAAACCAAAATAATAAAATCAGACATCTGGGTGGGTTGTGCACTTTTTTAAAAATAGTCCATTTGTGCAATGTACGTTATGCTATTCCTTACGCACACACACAATCCAGCACTTCACTAAATGGCAATCATCTCATAAAAATTGAATTCCAATACAGTAGGCTAAAACTTCAGCTCCTGCTCTGCTCAAATATTCAACAGATTGAAAGTTAAAACTAAGGTAAAAGTTGGAAAAAGATTTGAGAAACTATTTCATTAAAAGTTAACATCCCTTGGATGTCCCATACAGTGGGCAGTCAGAACAAAAAAAATGCATCTGCAATAGCACTCATTGCAATCTTTGGATGTCCCAAAGCACTTTACAGCCAATTAGGCACTTTTGAGGTGTAGTCACAGTTGTAATGAAGAGAAACGAATTAGCCAATTTGCACTCAGGAAGATCTGACATAGAGCAATGGGATAACAATTAGATAGTCAAGTTTTTCTTTTAAAAAAAAGAAACAGATATTAATTGAGATAAATTTTGGCCAGGACAATTCTGCCCAAAACGGTGCCATGGGATCTTTTTTGTCCCCCCAAGACTGCAGAGGGGCCTTGGTTCAACATTCCAACTGAAGGAAGACACCCCTTTTCTCACAACCTTCTCCCACTAAAGCTATTTGCACATCTCTAATGCTGTTTAATCTACTGGAAACTAAGATGCTTTGAAACTAGAATGGATCATAGGATGTTTCTCAGTTGCTTCCAGCTCACTTGCTGAATATATTTTCAGGAGCACCAGAGCTTCATAGTTTGTTGTTGGATTGCTGAGCTGGCCTTCGCTGCTAAAAAATGGTTTATGACTCAAGACGGCAAAACAATCAAACGCACATTAAGGACATCAGTCTTGGTGTTCAGTATCTGTGTCCAAGAATCCACAATTTTCTTGTCCTTTACAAAGAATATAGAGGGCGACTATTGAAGTGAAGCCAGGAGACAAGTGGAAAATCTTGGCCATAATTTCTTCTGCTGATAATCCAAATCAAGTCTCTGTCACAAATTTTATCAGAGAAACAGGGACAGTGAGCAGAGAGGCTGAGCAAACAGGTACACAGGCAGCAATGAGAAGCAAAGAAGCTGGTGAATGTGACTGAAACCAATCTACATTAGCAGCTCAAAACAGCATCATTCACCAAGGCAATGAGGTAGCGAGGCAGTATTGTGGTTTTGTTTTTGGCAAACCAAGGACCAATTTATCAAGAAAATCATCACCCATCAAAAATCATTCTATGATTCTACAGCAGGCCAGAGACTGGATATTTTGCAACAAGTGGCTCACTTCCTGACTTCCCAAAGCTATCTTGTTACCTATCAACTACAAGTAAGGAGTATGATGGAACACTGTCCACTTGGCTAGAAGAATGCAACTGCAACAGCACTCAAGAAATAAGATATCATCCAGGACGAAGAAATACTGAATGATTTAAGAATATCATATTTGAATCCTCCAATTTCTATTTGCATTAAGAATGAACCAAAAACGCTGCCACAAAAGTCAAAATGCATGAAGAATACATGTTTTCACTTCAAAAGGACCCTACATAGTCTTTCCTCCACAGCAATACAGATATCCTGGTCAGCAGGATTAAATTTAATAGGGACAAGACTAGACATTATGGCAAACCTCTCAAATTTTGGTAGTGGCAAAGCATACCCCCATCCGACAAATACAATTGAAATATCACAGAAATGAGGCAAGATTTATACATAATCTAATTGAGGCACTACTTAACAGCCCTCATCTCGGGGCTGTCCAAACCTCCGAGTGCGAGATCCTGCTTGCCTTGTCTATCAGCTTGTGAAGCCACACACCACTTGTTTAAATGACTTAATGCTGATGAACAATGACCGCACAACACAAGACACATTGCGACAAGGCTTTAAGAGATCATAATGTAGACACGGTAAATTGCCTCCATTTGCAATGCACTTGATGGACTAGCAAATAAAATTGCTACACCAAACCTCCACAACTAGTGCTAACCAAAACATCAATGAAAACACAGGACATAGGGCTAATCCTTTTCTGAAGTGGAACTGCATCCCAAATACCACTGACTTTGTCTGTTCCTAAAGATACCACTGGATTCCCCAAATGAGCAACAAGTTTTCTTCTTTTTCTGATCCCCCCTCACCATGTGGCTCTGCAGTCACTTTTGGCTCAGAGCCTCTGCTGTGCAACAAGTGGTCAAAACTGTGCCAGACAATAGTACAGATTATTTATTAGGATTGCCTTCTATTTTCAAGCTACATAACTTGTGCATTTATATTACAGCACATAGGAGAGGATATCAGTTACCCAGTAGAGGCTCCATTCTTCACAGTGCAGCCTGTTTACTTTCCTCTCAAGAATCAGCAACCGATTCAAGCAGGTTTAGGTTAATAAGAATTGTGATGTATACGTGGCATAGTGTAACACAGTCAACAATTGTTTCAAGTCAGGAGGTAAAGATTATACAGGCTGGGTGACCAAATCTGTTGGGTGGTAAAGAACAGGACTTGCAACACTCATCCTATTTGAGTTGCTACCCAGAGTGGTGTTGATGTAATGCACCTCTGTTGATGGGCACAGACCCTACAGGTGATTTTACCAAGCTGAAACTGATCAGAAATTTCACAGTAGATATGATACAACTTCTAACCCATGTGTTTCATGGTTTGGGGGTTAAAGTCAGTGACCATGGATTGAAGGAGCTGGAATAATCCACATGGGGACCAGCTGAAGTCGCCAGTGTGGAACCAAAATAAGCCAATGTCAAAATCAAATAGATAAAATTAAAGAGAGGAAAAGTAAAAGCTAGATGGCAGAAGAGGTAATTTCAGAATCACAACTACAAACTTAAAAAGGAAAACATCCTCTGGCTAGATTCCAATGAGAATAACACCACAAATGAAGTTAAGTATATTGCTCTACTGTGCTAGCAAAATTCTACTAAAGCATGTACGCCTAAACTAAAATAAAATTAAGAAAAAAATAGTTTGTGCGCTCTGTGTAACAAAACAATAAACACGTTTATATGTTACTGCCTTGTTACGCATAATGCAGAAACTCTTGCCTTGAAATCTCTACTGAATAACAATCTGACAATCAGCAATCACAATCCCATTCCTTTCATTCAATCAAACACCTCTTAAATAACTTGCTGAATTCAGCTCATATTTGGGAAATACTTTCTTGCACAGGCTATTTTTTTGTCTTTAAGAGACGTCAATAGATTAAATCACAACAGTATGTCAAAACAGTAATTAAAGTGACTAATTTTTTTTTGAAACCTGCAACCATGTGGTTTTACTTTTATCTTTTTGATTAGCAGGGGGCTGGGGTACAGGAAGTTAATTCCTTCTGCAAAGGAATATGAACTTCAGACCAGCTGAGGTTGGAGCCCAACAAGGTTCAATTATTGGACTCTATCCCTCCTGTCCATTGCATAGTGAAAATCTCCATGATGCATATAGTTATGCAAGAATGTATCAGTACTGCATACATGAATCATCAGTTCTATTGCATTTCCATTTCTGACCGAAGACCCAAGAGCAGTGGTTATCTAGTTTTATGATAGTCACTTAACTTTTTTTACAATCATGATTCAACACTGAACACTGATAAGCAGACTATATTTTCTGTGCTCCTCCCAAAAAGGCAATTATTTATATAAGTACTGAATCAGGGCTTTGCACGTCTCCAAATTTATGGGTGAGGCATCTGAACTTCAGCTTATATTGTGCAACTAGCTTTCAGTTTCATTAACCATTCCTTTTGGTAATTTCTGAATTGGGTTAATCACAGTGATGGATGACAGTGCAACACATTGCAATACAAGCTGTTTTTTTTTGCCACTAGAATCTGGGAATGAATTCAGTCGACAATAAAGGATTGAGGAAATCCCAAACTGACTATGAAGGGAAGCAAATGATTTTGGAAAGTGTCATTTTTGGGGATTGAGCCCACAATGCAAAACTGAATGTAATTCCAGTCTCACATAGAAAAACCTGAAAGGCTGGCTGATGCAGATAGCAGAAGGGGCATATTGCTGTCCAGCCAGGCTCTAGGGTTGGATTAAAGAATTTTGTTGGAGCAAAGCTCAGCAAGCTATTGTAACAGCTGACCTTGCAGTGCCTGAAGCCAACAATAGGTGCCAAAGGTGTAAAGCTTTCCCTCTCCTCTCACCAACCCCAACCTGCCATGAGCACAGTACATAAAAGGACTAACTACAGAATAAAACCCCCACATAAAACTGAAACAGTAACAAACACAAGGGATCTATTTCAAGGTTGTAATCAGAGCTTAGTGTACAGATGAATGGTTGAGTTTGCTGTCATGGTTGTGGGATTTACTGCAATTCACAGGTTCCAATTTTAATCAAAATAATTTCCCCCCCCCCCCATTTTCAGTTTCTTTCTTTTCTTAACTACTTTGATTTCCCTCCATTTTGTTTTTCCCATTTCCTCTTTTAGATCTTCCAGATCATGCGAATGCAGATACTTTCCTCCAGACTGCACAGCTTACCTCAGTATAAATATAATGAAAATATTTTGATAAACATAGAAGAGATATTTGTTGACATATAGTGTCAATATGAAAACTAAAACTTGTGGTGCTGAAATACATCACAGAGACCCTTACTAAAGCCACACTGCCCACGTTTCACACCGCATTTAAAGAATCTCAATTTTGAAACAAAGTCCTCTTTGGTCTGAAAGTTAACGATATAAAGCGTGCTGTAACAAAGAGTGCAGCTTACAGCCAACATTGGGACTGATCATTTGAATTTGACTCATTTAGCTTTCAAGTAAAATACTCCTCTCCCAAATCAAATGCAACCAACCCAGCTTCATTTTGAATTCTTTTTAAACAAACTTTACCAACTATCTAACTACAAAAGTGGAATTTCAAACTTTTTATAATATTTTGAGTTACCTTGGGAATGTTTAAAGCAAAAGAAAAGCATATTATTAACCAACATGGCAACATTTTTGAGGATCTACTTGGACACCTCGTTAAACTTTGTTGTGCCCTTTTTACATTCCCTTTGGGATCTGAAAAGAATCCAGTTGCATCCCAGGTCATCCAGAGTCAGCTTGTACAATTCTTGCCATTTTACTGACTGCAAAATGAGAAGCTTCTTGCAGCACACTCAGGTCAGCAGAGCGCTGCAGCAACATCATTACTCTGCAACTCTGAAAATTGGCATGTTGATTTCATAATGTCGGACGTGCTCGTCAAAGAATGTGGAAAGTGTTGATACCAGTTGATTTCACTAACAAAAGCAGGCCAACCCCCTCTAGCAATGCTACATACAGTTTGGTTTCCAATTGACAATGTATGAGAAATGTGTAAACGCATCTTTGCCAGCCACATGATGGAGCATAAACTGATGCTAACTATACTGTCAATTATAACTTTTATAAACAGTATTCAAAATAATCTTTTATTTAACTTTTAAAACCAATTGGGATAGTCGCAAATGCTTTAAATTGCACCTCATGTCAACTGCTATAAAATCTTTCCTGAGGGCATCTCCTGCCCTGTCTTAACTTTGACAGAAGTTTAGTGGAAAATTTTGCTTGCATAAACAAGATTTCTGCTAAAATTATGTCAATGGATTGGGAATAGTATTGAGAAAGTTGCCAGTGTATGTATATGGTGATGTATTGCCACATGGCTGTGCAGCCTTCACTCCATGTCCTTGCTGTGCTATAATTTACACTAGGAGTGTGAACGTGATGCAAAACCCCCTGTAGTGCACACATCCAATAGAGCAGTCAACTCAATAGGTGCCTCAACTAGCGCAATGGTACCTTCCTGAGAACAGTTGAAACTTGGCACTGTGCCTCAGAAACCAATGTGCATGTAAACACTGCAACTTGATCTGAAATCAATCGATTTCCTTGCATGGTTCCTACATCCCCCACCACTTGTTGTAGGGTGTTGGATACTATTCAGTTCTTAATGAAGTCCCAAGTCTTAAGTAGGTTAACTGTATGTATTTATAAACTACAAGAACTATGTACATACATACAGTAAAGGGTTCAAGCTAGGAGCTGGCTCTATATTTGCTTGTACACACGGCTCTGTCCAACACCAGACTGACCTCTAGGTGCAGGTCATCTGTTAGAAGTCAGTCATACAGCACAGAAACAGGCCCTTCAGCCCATTGTGTCCATGCCGGTCATCAAGCAGCTATCTATTCTAATCCCATTTTCCAACACTTGGCCTGTAGCCCTGTATGCTATGGCTCATATAAATACTACTTAAATGTTGTGAGGGTTCCTGTCTCTACCACCCCCTCAAGCAGTGAGATCCAGATTCCAACCACCCTCTGGGTGAAAACATTTTTCCTCAAGCCCCCTCTAAACCTCCTGCCCCTTAACTTAAATCGATGCCCCCTGGTTATTAACACCTCCACTAAGGGGAAAAGTTTCTTCCTAACTACCCTATCTATGCCCCTCATAACCTCTATCAGGTTCCCCCTCAGCCTTCTCTTCTCTAAGGAAAATAACCTTAGCCTATCCAGACCCTCTTCATAGCTGAAATTCTCCAGCCTAGGAAACATCCTGCTGAAATCCCTCTGCACCCTCTCCAGTCAATCACATCCTTCCTATAGTTTGGCGACACAGTACTCCAGCTGTGGCCTAACTAGCGTTTTATGCAGCTCCAACATAGCCTCCCTGCTCTTATATTCTATGCCCCGGCTAATAGGCAAGTATCCCATATGCCTTCTTAACCACCTTATCTACCTGTGCTGCTGCCTTCAGGGATCTATGGACATGTACACCAATATCCCTCTGATCCTCTGTACTTCCTAAGGTCCTACCATTCATTGTGTATTCCCTTGCCATGTTAGTCCTCCCAAAATGCATCACCTCACACTTCTCAGGATTAAATTCCATTTGCCACTGCTCTGCCCATCTTACCAGCCCATTTATATGGCCTGTAATCCAAGGCTTTCCTTCTCACTATTTACCACACCACCAATTTTTGTGTCATCTGCGAACTTACTGATCATACCTACTATATTCACATCTAAACCATTAATATACACTACAAACAACAAGGGTCCCAGCACTGATCCCTGCGGTACACCACTGGACACGGGCTTGCAATCGCAAAAACAACATTTGACCATCACCCTCTGCCTCCAGCCACTAAGCCAATTTTGGATCCAATTTGCCAAATTGCCCTGGACTCCATGGGCTCTTACCTTCTTGACCATTCTCCCATGCGGGACCTTGTCAAAAGCCTCAGTGAAGTCCATATAGACTACATTAACTTCGCTACCCTCATCTGCACAACTGGTCACCTCCATGAAAAATTCAATCAAATTTGTTAGTAGCTGATCTAAGCAGCAGGAGAAAGGCACAAGTTACAGACTCAGAAAATTAATTACTACACCAAACACCAAATGTTAGTGCATTGGAAATCTGGGAGGCAGATAGTGACTGAAGGGCAGTCCTGAGCAGCACTGCAGAAACAACAGGATACGTGGTGTCAAAGGGCCAGTGAAATGCAGGTGGTTACAAGAATAGGAAAGTGGTAGGAGATTCTATATTCAAATAAATAAACTTAGTTTTACAACCAATACAGGAAGTCCCAAGTAGTTTATTACCTGCTTAGCCCTATGGTGAAGGACATCATGGAACAGGTGAAAACATTTCTTAGAAGGAACCAAGATCAGCAAAAGGCTGTGCTCTAGATTGCAACCAATGACTTAAAAGCATGTTTGATACCTTGCACAGGGAATTCAAGGAATTAAGCACTAGATTGGGAATCTCCAGGTTGCTTTGCATTGTATGCACTGGATAGATTAAGGAGAGCAAGTCAACATGTAGCTTCAGAGTTTGGTGTGGATCACATCGCTGGGGCACTGGAACGAGGAACAGCTAAACCAAAGAAAGGTCTACACCTGAACTGAAATGTAGAAGAGTGGGGTATTGGCTTCTCAGAGACACATTTTTCTTAGATTATTGTGTGGACAGTACTGTACTCAGTCCCATGTTACACCACCTGCTTCCATCCCAGGTGAATAACTCATGCAGGTGAGTAGATAAGCAAATAGAATAAAATGCAGAACAAAAACAGAATTACCTGGAAAAACTCAGCAGGTCTGGCAGCATCGGCGGAGAAGAAAAGAGTTGACGTTTCGGTTTGGCCAGATTAAAATCAGATGTCCATACTAGGTGGGCTCAGTTCCTTTTCCACACAGCTGAACTACCAGGCAGTATAACACTGCTGGCACAAACAAGTTCCATGTACCATATGGAGAACAGAGTTGGAAGTTTCGTGCACATTTCTGTTCAGCATAAGGTATTAAAATTGGCACAAGTAGCAAATGAATGAGGCTGACCCTGGATGGGGTGGGGGGGTGCAGCGTGAGGGTGTGAGAGCGCGTGCGAGTGGGGGAGACCTGCATTTATATAGCGTTTTGTGACCACAGGGCATTCTAAAATACTTTACATCCAATTAAGTATTTGAAGTGTAGTCATTGTTGTTTTGTTGGATATTGAAATGCAATCATAGGGAAGGAACCAGGAGGAACAACTGCAGAATCTAGGTCTATTCCACTTTGTCAAGCAGGTGAACAGTGGCTGCTCCACAATCAGTGCTGCCTTGCTCCTCTTACAAGCAGCTCCTAATAATCATCAGCTCTTAATATATCATCAGCACAGGAGCAAACGATGTCTAAGAAAACTGCAGGGATCAGGAACTGCGACAACATTTATGCCCTAAACTGTGGAATTCCCTCCCTACAACTCTGTCTCTCCAACTCCTTTTAGACACTCTTTAACACTTACCTCTTTGTTCAAGCTTTTCAATCATCTGACCTAATATCTTCTTATGTACCTTGGTGTTATATTTTGTTTGTTTACACACCTGTGAAGTGCCTTGGGACATTTTATATTTATATTGAGCCTTTAATAAGTTGTTGTTGTAAAGCAACAATCTCAGAATAAACCCGAGAGATATACAAGGGGCCATAACTTCCTCAGAGTGGCAATCAGTTTGGGGGTCATTTCCATCCTCAGGCTTGAAGGGAGGTGGAAGGGGGCAAGGATTTGTGGTGTGCAGTTGGATGGTTCCCAGAGCAGAGGGAGTTTACACTTTTACACAATTGCCGCGTAAACCCTTACCTTTGAAGTTCCGAGGGAGGTTCCCCAGCTTATATTTGGGGTGCGCCCGAAATCAGACACTGGGGAGCTTGGAAGTTATGGTCCAAGGTATTTAATAGGATAGTGAAAGTGAGCCTGGAACAACAATTTCAAGTATGCCAAAGTGGTAGGATATTTGAGTAGAGGTTCCGGGCTGAGAAGGGCAACGTTAGGACCGAGATCGGGAAGTAGTTCTTCACACAGATGGCGATCAATAGCTGGGATGTGTTACCAGGAAAGGTAATTGCAGCCAAGGCGATGCACTCTGTTAACATACAATTAAAAGACTGGGAAAGAATGGAAGGTGGGCTGACATTTTGAAAGTACGAGATAAAATGGGATAATACTGTTTTTGGTTAATCTTACCTTGTGGTCATTTACAATAGCACCTTTACTATAGCACTGTAAATATTTCATTTGAAATACAGAATTAGATTGTCATTCTTTTAAAATGAGCGCATGCCAAAAATGATTTGCGAGAGATAAAGTTTCAGCTGCGTGTGCAGTTCATATTAGTATAAAGAAATTATTACCCCATAGGCTACACATCTCCAATCTACAGACATCATAAGCGCGATGATGCAAGGCACTTTTATGGTAGTGCTAGAGTTCTTTGAAAAGTATGTTTAATGTAAGTGGTGACCCGTACCATTCAGGACTTAAGTACAGAAGCAAGATGTCTTACTGCAGCTGTACAGGGCCTCGGTGGAGTATTGTGTGCAGTTTTGGTCTCCTTACTTAAGAAAGCATATATTTGCCACAGAGGGAGCGCAGCAAAGGTTTACCAGGCTGATTCCTGGGGTGGCAAGATTGTCGTCCGAGGAGAGATTCAGCCAGCTAGGCCTGTATTCACTGGAGTTAAGAAGAATGAGAGGAGATCTCATTAAAACATATAAAATTCTGACAGGGATGGATAGACTGGATGCAGGGATGGTATTGTCTCTGGCTGGGGGCTCTAGAGCAAGGGATCACAGTCTCAGGATACAAGGTAGGCCATTTAGGACTGAAACGAGGAGAAACTTCTTCACTCAGAGGGTGGTGAACCTATGGAATTCTCTACCACAGAGGGTTGTGGAGGCCAAGTCACTGAATATATTTAAGAAGGAAATAGATAGATTTTTGGACTCAAGGCATCAAGGGGTGTGGGGAGAACACAGAAGTACAGCGTTGAGATAGAGGATCAGCCATAATCGTAGTGAATGGTGGAGAAGGCTCGAAGGGCCGAATGACCTACTCCTGCTTCTATTTTCTATGTTTCTAGAAACCTGTTTGAAATACCACCAGTCTCTGTCAGAGGTCTAATAGGAAGGGGTGTGCCAGTGCCTTCTGTCTGGAGCAACATGTGGGAGTATTGGTGCTGGTCACCAACAATACACAAATCAATATTACTATTGGAGCTACTATATTTCTCTTAGCTGGATTTAAGGATGAGCAGCAACAAGTAAAGACTGAACATCTTGAAGAACATCATGGGCAGAATTTTTAGCTCAAGCGATCAATGAGAAATCATGCTAGATGTCGGGCAAACGTCCCGACGTCATCCCGTGCCTGCATGATATTTCGGTCAGTGGGTGCGTGCAAGTGTCAGAAGCACGCCTGCCAACAATCAAGAGAGCAATTAAAGTTGTTGAAGTTCCAACTGTCCCTGATTTTTCTTGGTTTGTCCAACCTTACAGCTGGCGGACGGGCAAATCTGCCAGGCGGACTTTGCATTTTTGATGAAACCTCATCAAGGGCGGAATAGAGTTTCCGTTATTAAATAAAAGAGAAATGTATGGACAGAACTTCCAACATGCATATGTTCAGGTGACCGATTTTGATGCACGGACATTTTCTTTCCAGGTTTTAAAATCTTTACTTAATTTTTTTGAAGCCTTCAGCTACTTGAGGCTGCTCTCTGCCTTCAGGGAACTTTCATTCCGTGCTCCCCCACGCTTACGTCAGTGCCCACCCTCCTCCCACCCCCACTCCAGCAACACTGAGCATTTCAGCACGCACTTCATACTGGCTGGCCGTTAACTGGCCAGCCAGTGTGAAAATGCGGTCAGGGACCAATCATGGGCGGCAGTCCGTTCCCTGACCACTCCAGGCCTGCTGATCGCACCCGCACGCCGACCTAAAAATCCTGCCCCATTAGTCAGAGTCACTGTAGCTTTAAGAGGTACATAATACAGAGAAAATAACAAATATCAGCTATAAAAGGCAAGAGGATCAACTCAGCAACTCTTATTCCATTCATAACATTTGGGCATTGCTGGCAAAGCCAACATTCATTTCCAATCACTAATTGTCTTTGAACAGGTGGTGAGCCACTTTCTTGAACCACTGATGCCTATGTGGCGAAGTTATTCCCACAATGCTAACAAGTAGGGAGATCCAGGATTTTGATCCAGCGACAATAAGGGAACAACAATATATTACCAAATGAGGGTGATGCATGACTTGGTGGGGAACTTGGAAGATGGTGGTGTTCCTATGTGCCTGATGCCCTTATCCTTCTAAGCAGTATAAGTTGCAGGTTTGGAAGGTGAATTTGTTTTGCAAGTTGCTGCAATGCATCTTGCAAATTATATACATTGTTGCCACCGTGCATCAATATTGAAGGGTGTGAATGTTTATGGTAGTGGACAGAGTGTGATGCAAGAGGGTTACTTTGCCTTGGATGGTGTCGAGCTTTTTGAATGATGTTGGAGCTGCATTCATTCATGTAACATACGAACTAGGAGCAGGAGTAGGCTATTCGGCCCTGCAAGCCTGCTCTGACATTCAATAAGATGATGGCCATTTTGATTGTAACCTTCTAACTACCCCGATAACCTTTCACCCCCTTGTTTATCAAGAATCTATCTATCTCTGACTTAAAAATTTTCAATGACTTTGTTTCCAGTGCTTTTTGAGGAAGAGTGTTCCAAAGACTCACGACGCTCAGAGTTTCTTTCAGCTCTGGGCCCTTGCAGACAGCAGCTTGAGGCTTACCGGCTGGAGACTTCTCACACTGGTTGAATCTTAAAATGCCTCTACCTTACGCACAATCTCCTTTCTCCATCTATACATGTCTTTTTCTTTGAATGTAAATTTTATAGCAGTAATTTTGTAGACGTATGTATGTGTTCACAATCTTTGTATAAATAAATGTTTAATTTAGTTTTATAAAAAACCTCTTGAGACTCAGTGGTCTTATTATTATTGAATTCAAAACCTGCACCTCGAAACATACAAATTGCAAAAATGGGCTATTACAGTTGTTTCAAGTTTCCCTCTGGGATTTGAACAACTCGGCCTTTACCATCGCTGTATCATAATATCTCAGAATCTAGGAAATTTTGAAAAATTAAATCTTTATATTCTACCCAATCTTCTAACCTGCCACCCATCTTTGCACAAACATATGCTTTTTCTTTAAGTTTGATACTGTCTTTAACTTTTTTAGTTAACCACGGATGGTGGGTCCTCCCCTTGGATGTTTTCTTTCTCATTGGAATGTATCTATTCTGGATTCTGGATTCTGAAGTATCCCTTTAAATGTCTGCCACTGCATCTCTATTGACCTATCCCTTAACCTCATTTGCCAGTTCACTTTAGCTAGCTCTGCTTTCATGCCTTCATAATTACCCTCATTTAAGTTTAAAATACTAGTCCTGGACCCACTTCTCTCACCCTCAAACTGAACGTAAAAGTCAATCATATCATGATCACTGCTACCGATGGGTGCCTTCACTATGAGGTTATTTATTAATCCTATCTCATTGCACAATACCAGGTCTAGCATAGCCCCATCTCTGGTTGACTCCAGAATGTGCTGTTCTGAGAAACTATCCCAAAAACATTCTATGAACTCATCTATGCTACTTTTGCCCACCTGATTTTTCCAGTCTTTCTGTAAATTAAAATCCCCCATGATCATTGCCATACCTTTCTGACAAGCTCCCATTATCTTTTCCTTTATACTCTGTCCTACCATGTAGTTACAAAAAAGGGGCCTGCACACCACTCCCACAAGTGACTTCTTGCCTTTATCATTTCTCATCTCAACCCAAGCCGCTTCTACATCCTGGTTTCCAGAACTCAGGTCATCCCTCTCTAATGTGCTAATACCATCATTAATTAACAGAGCCACCCTCCACCTTTTCCTAGCTTCCTGTCCTTCCTAAATGCCATGTACACTTCAATATTCAAGTCCCAATCTATGTCATCCTATAGTCATGTCTTTGTAATGTCCATCAGTTTGTATTTATTTATTTCTATTTGCGCTATCAGTTCATCCGTTTTGTTTCCAATGCTACATACATCTAATTTTGTCCTTTTATTATTTTTGTAATGTCTAGCCTTACCTGCTGATTTACTCTTGATTTGTACTCTCTTCCCCTTCCTGTCACAGTCAGTTTATCATTTCCCATATTAGTACCTTGCTTTCTTGCCTTGTCTCTTTGGTTTACATCTTCCCAACTTTGATCCTTGCCCCCACCATTTAGTTTAAAACCCTCTCTACTTCCCTAGTTATGCACTTGCTAGAATATCAACCCCAGCATAGCTCAGGTGTAGACCATCCCAACTGTACAGCCCCCACTTGCCCCAGTACTGGTGCCAGTGCCCCGTAACCCACTTCTCCCACATCAGTCTTTGAGCCAAACATTTATTTCTCTAATCTCATTTGCCCTATTCCAATTTGCAGGTGGCTCAGGTAATAATCCAGAGATTATTATCTTTGAAGTTTTGTTTCTTAATTTGGTGCCTAGCTCCTCATACTGGCAACGAAGTACCTACTTCCTCATCCTGCCTATGTCATTGGCACCTACATGGACTACGACAATTGGATCCTACCCCTCCCGTTAAGTTCCTCTCCAGTCCTGAACAAATATCCCAAACCCTGTCACGGGGCAGGTGACACAGCTATCTGGACTTTCGCTCTTTGCTGCAGAGAAGAGTGTCAATCCCTCTCACTATACTGTCCCCTACTCCCACTACATTCCTTTCTGCCCCACTACTTGAATGGTTTCCTGTATCACAGCACTTTGGTCAGTCAGCTCATCTGCCCTGGAGCCCTCACTCTCATCCAAACAAGATGAAAGAATCTCAAATCTGTTGGACAGTTGCAAAGGCTGACACTCCTGCCCTCTGGGTCCCCTTACCTGCCTCAGCTGCAGTCAACACCCTCACCATCTTCTAAATCAGAAGACTCTATCCAAAGGGGTGTGACCGTCTCCTGGTACAAAGCACACAGGTAACTTTCCCCTCCCTCATGTGTCGCAGTGTCTGCAGCTTGGCCTCCAGCTCAGTGGCTCGGAGCTGAAGCTCCTCAAGCCACGGACACTTACTGCAGACATGTTTGCCCTGAATCACACTGGCATCTAGGAGCTCCCACATGCTGCAGTCATGACACATCACCTGTCCTGCCATCCTTTTGTGTTTTAATTCACCACTTAATTATTTTATTCAATTATTTATTTTCTTTTCTGTATTTAATTAACCTTATCACAAATTCCTGCACTATTTTAAATCTTAGGAATAGAATAGACCTTAACCACTCGCTAGCTACTCATCAGTTAGCTTCTTCCCCCATAGTAGAGAAAGAACCAATTCCTACAGGATGAAAATGTTAGGAAACGCAAAGGACCACCTCCCTCCCTTCCTCACTGAACTCCGTCAACTCACCAAACTCCCAGCACTCCAGTGGGGAGTATTCCACCACACTGCTGACTTGTACCCTGTAGGCAGCATAAAGGCTTTGGGGAGTCAGGAAGTGGGTCACTTACCAGTGACTACCCAACCTCTGACCTCCTTTTGTAGCTACAGAATTTACATGAATGGTCCAGTGAATTTTCTAAACTGTAATGACCCCAGCATATTCAAGGTGGAAATTCAGCAATGGTAATGCTGTTCATGGGAAAATGGTTAGATTCTCTCTTGCTGGAAAAGGCCATTATCTGGCACTCATGCAACGTGAATATTAGTTGCCACTTATCAGTCCAAACCTGAATGTTGTCCATTCACGGGCTGCTTCATTATCTGAGGAGTCATGAATGGAAGTGAAGACTGTGCAATCATGGGCAACCATCCCCACTTCTGACCTTATGATAGAGTGAACATGGTTGACGAATCAGTTTATGATGCTTGAGCTTAGGAAACTGTTGCGTGAGTTCCTCAGCAATGTCCTTAGGCTGAGATGATCAGCTTCCAACAACAAATACCTTCCTTTTGTGTTTGATATGACTCCAGCCAGAAGAATGTTTTGCCCCAATTCTCAGGCTACAATTTTACTAGGGCTCCTTGATGCCACACTGTCAAAGGCTGTCACCCTCACCTCAGTAATTCAGCTCTTTTGCCTATGTTTTGGACCAAGACAGGCAGAACCCAAACCATTGTCCATTTCAATTGTATTGAACTTTCTGAGAGTTTACATGGTCACTGTCATGTTATAACACACACTGGATCTTATCTTATCGCTTAATATCTACAGTAATCACATGACCATCGTTAATCCTCTTGTTTAAGTGCAGTCAAGTATTAAGGGGATCATGGCTGCTTGGCATTAGCACTTAACATCCATTGCCAAAATAAAGCCTCCCAAAGTAAAACTGAACAGAATATAAGCTAAATCTACTGCATGGCTCCAAGATAGCAATCTCTTAATCATATGAGCTTTGTTCATAGTTTAGGACATCATCTGAACAATTTAATGAGATATGATTACTATATGCTGAGTCATTCGTTATTTACTATGTGATAGAGGCCTCATTTCCAACCCAATCTTTATATTGCACACACACACCCCCCTGCCCCGACCAGTTAAAATTAGTTTTCCTCTATATATCCTTCAACTATAAAACCAAATTCCAATGTGCATGAAATGATTGAGCTTGCAAAAGGTATTTATTACTTTTTGTTGTAAAACATTTATATGAGTAATTAAGGGTGTACATCATTTTATGTGCAGCTGGTATTTTTATGCAAGTTGTTTGTGGTATATATATTAAATTGTCCTATGTTTGCTTTTACCATTAATACTGTGTCTTTTTGTGATGTTGCCAATAGGGACTTATGTTTGACTTGCCTCATGGTTGGCTAAGTGAGTTAGCCTATATAAATACAGTATTAGGAACAAAGAAAACAGTTCATAACAGCAATTCCTACACCAACTACAGGCCTGTGAAATGGGGTACATTGGTGATTATAGCAAAATGATTTAAACCAGCTAGTTTCCTATGCATTCTAAAGGCAATAAGGGAAATTAACTTAAAACAATAAGATAAAAGCAAAAACTTAAAACCTTAAAACACAACCATTAAAACTTTCAATCTTTAAAGCAAAAGGCAGGCAAAATAATTATAACCTTTAAAGAGAGCTATTGTTCAGAGTTAGGGCCATAATTCTGATTCCCATTACTCTGAAAAAGAAAGGGACTCTTGCAAATTGAAGTATATTATTGATATTCCCAAAGCATGACAGCCATGGTCAATTTAGGTGGTAAGAACTGCACAAAATTCCTAGGGTATATTCTTGTAAAGAACCTCAGTTGGTGGCCTCTTACTTCCATATTAAAAGTAGTAATGTTTTTTTCTCCCATACCAACAGTATTGCAAAGCTTATGACAAGAATCATACCCGTGCAGCTCTACAGTTTTGACAGTTGAACATTAATCTTACTGAATGCACTCAGCTGCCAGTGGTCAAGCTTCTGAGGTTTCAAGTCAGCCTGACCTTCAATACCTTTTACTCCTCCCCCTAACCCTACTCAGCTACCTTGCCAAGAGCCCCCTGCTATTCAAGTATCATCTTGCTGTAACAAATTACACCAGGGGCAGGATTACAGAACCTTCCATTCCCTCCTAGAGAGCAGGGAAATAAACATTCCCTCCCAGGATTTATCACCAGTTGTTTCTCAATCAGTAATCCTCTGGTTGCCATTTCTACAGAATAGGCTACGAGGCTTGCAACAGTACTCTCACCCTTCCCCCAATCAAAAGTAAGCCGAATGTCTTAATTGTCTATTATGAAGTGAAAGACAAGGGCTTTCCTTTGAATCCTCACACAATGCTGGACTATCTCCACACACTTGTCTATCTGACAGCAGGCTACGAGAGCCTAATCCTGCAAGTTCGGGAAGGAAGAATGTCCCCTAAAGCCACTCATTCAGCTGATTTGTCAAATCTCCCAGGGATATATGGCTGGCTATCACCTCTCCACTGCCAAATAACGTGGATGCCAAAGACTTTGAACCACACAGCCATTGGTACAATTGCTTACAAAGAACACAGGAAAGCCAAGTAAAGTAAATTCTGAGTTGCTAAGGTCTTCTACTGGCAAGGGGGATTTAACCAAACATTAACCCCTTCCCTTCCTAGCAGCACCAATCAAGGGAAAAGGTTGCAAACCCACAGATTTCCGTTGGAAAAGTATACAGTTGTACATTTACGATAAAGATAAGGCACTTCTTGCAAGTCTTGAAAACTAGCATTGTAAAGATTTTCACAATCATGCCATCCAGTTCTGCTGAAAGGTTACTGACCTGAAATGATAAATCTGTCTTTCTCCAACCTGCAGCTTGCTTCCAGCATGTTAGTTTTATTTAAAATTAATTCTGTGTTTGAGATGAGGAAATCTTTGGATATCCTTTGTAAAAGGGGAAGTGGAAAGAACCAACGAGCACTGCAAAAAGTAGAGGGTGTGGGGCGAAGGAGAGTCTAACCAGAAGCACCATACTAATGTCCAGACACAAAATTTTCACACAGCATTTAATAAAATTAAATGTTAGTCAAGCTCTTTGCAAACATATATTTATCTCCAAAGTGTCCAAAAGCATTATTCACACCTACAAATTTTAAATACAAACTGAACCGTCACTATGCTATTTACATAGGAATGGTATGAGGCATTTGCATTAAATAAAAAATTTGAGCTCCAAGTATCTGTCCAACACAAGAATTAAACACATGCTCAGAAACATGTTCTCACTCCATGTTCCTTCCATCTGTTGTTTTTTGCCAAAGGTGACGTGGACCAATTCAGATTCAACATGGATTACAAAAGTAACATACTCCACCTCAGATACTCACTTCCTATCACACCATGTAATTGAATCTTCAGCCAATACCACATTTCACAGATTCAACATTTAGGTAGTAGCGTGAAAGCAAACTAAAGATTTTGTAGCTATCCAACATTAGATACAATGTATGACTATTTACTGGTTCCAAAATGATGGACCAAGATTCCAAATGTGTTGTAACACCTGGAGTGTATCACACTTGAGCACTTCAGATTTTATTTTGGCAGAACAGAAACCAAAACCAGCAGTGAATTTGCTCACAAATAACAATTCCTGTCATTATCAGGTGGTTAAGGGTTAAGTGTTGGCAGAGTTCAAAACTGCAGTGATAAATTTTTTCAGCAAGGAGATCAAGCTTGATTGGGCAAAAACAAACTATTTTCAGAAGAAAACTGTTCTTATTTACTTCATATGCATAGTTTTCAAAAGACTTCACTTAGACAGATCTTGTACTATTATGGGATTAAAGTGCAATTTCATAAAGCTCACCAAGCTTTTTTTAAAAATGATCTTTCATCCGTTGACAGGACCAAGGAGTCTTATGAGATATCCTCCTTGTGCTCAGATTTCTTCATGTTTGATCAATGTACATTTAACATTTGGGAAATACATTATTAAGTAAATGCACCTCAACAGGCCTCATGAGAGACCCAAAAAGGAAGTTGAAGCATAGGACTGACTAGCAAAAATAGCAATTATTTCTAAAACAAAAAAAACCTAGAGTAACATCTGGCACATTAAATCTTTGCAGTGTACCCATGATGATGAGATTTATCCAACTCAAATTTTTTTGGCATTTACTGTGGACATAGGATGCAAAGGTTTACAGTTAACAAATCAATAACTGAGTAATTAAACCAATAATCAGCACAAAGTTAAGCAACCTTCCCAACAATCAAGGACTTAACAAGTGTGATGGGGCCCTCAGGAAGAAATCTAAAATTTACAACTACACCTCTAAAATTCCAGATTTTTTTAAATAAGAGGAGCCTTAATGAGTGAAGGTTAATGATTTGAGATCAGCTTACAAACAAAAACACAAGATCCTGTATTACGTATATATACTGTCAAAATAGCTCATTTCTTAAGTACTTATGGTTTAAATGAATTGATGCAAAATAAATCAGTTGTTACTGTAAGCAAATAAAAATCAACAACTTGAATAGCCAGAGGGAGAGTAGGTAACTGCAGACAGGAAAATACTGCTAGAGATTGGAGGTGGGGGTGGGGTGGAGAGCCTCATGTTTCATAGCCTCAGGGCAGGTCCAAGAGGCTTCAACATGCCTGTATTTGCTCAACAGCTAAGAAGGAAAGCAATCTGCTGAAGGCAGGGGCAGGAATTGTGCCTCCATCGTAGTGCCTCTCCACGAGCAGGCCTGGATTTCATTAACCCCATCTTCTCCTCCCCCTTATATCAACATAATGACATGTCATTCATTGACAACATCCAATTTCCATGTGCAAAAGGTACAATAACTTACAAAACAGGTTAGCCAATTCAATATCAATCCTCCTGGAGAAAGAAAACACCATAGCCAGAATTTTACACTCCCCCACCAGGGGTTTTTTAGGCAGGGGTTGGCAAGAGCGTGAAATTGAAGGGATGGGATTCCCACCTGCTCCGGCCATACAGCAACTTTACACTGGGGTGGGCAAGGCCTCGGACGGGAAGTCTGCCCTTGCCCCAATTGAGGCCCGCAAATGGCCACTTAAGGGTCATTTCCCATCCAGCCTGAATTTTTAGGCTGGTGAGAAAATTGAATCTCCATGGGGAAGCCCAAAATGCATCAAAGTTACATCCCAAACAGGAAAGGGTGTGGGGATGGAAGGGCGCCTCCATCAGAAACCCCCTTCTGAAGTCGGGTGCCTCCCCATTTCAGGTCCGGTGGCTTCCGGACCAACCTCCAACCTCCACTCCCCCACAGGCCTTCCCTATCCTCCCCAGCCTGGATTTACCTTGGCCTCCAGTTCCCAGGCTTAGTCTCTGACATCTTCTTGAACTTCCTTTTATGCTCACTGCAGCTCAGTTGCTGCTGCAGGCAATCAGATTGGCCGGCAACTCTCTAAGACAGGACTCCCTCCCAAATGATTGCAGGAAACAAGACCCCACCATCCTAAAATTCAGGCCCATTTCCTGGATAGCTACTATATAAGAGTAGAATAAAGTAACACAATAATGAAAGAAATCATGGCTTTCAAAAACCTAGGAAGAGACATCTGCAATTTCCACTAGGCTGATGTAGTTTCTTCTACAAAAGCTTTTGAACTTCATAGCCAATTCGAAAAGTATCTGCTTTCACAAGACACTCATTTTCCTTCAAGCCAACTTTTAACAGTGCACTCACACTACAGGATTCGCATCAGCTGAACTTGAGTGTGATTCAGGTGTCAAGACCCAAAATGGCTCTAAAGCAAAGAGATGAGACCCCACCTCCCTGGAGCTTCTCACTTCTCTTTGTTCCAGTGTCGACTTGCACTGAGACTCTAGATTCAGGACTTAAACCATAGCCACTTAGTATGGGGTGGTGCTTTAAAGTGTGACAGCAGCCCAAAGCTAAATGCTTCTTTGGCAAGTATGTTAGTGTGTTTTAAAATCAATGTTTCCATAAAACATATGTATTTGCCTGGTATTGCTTTTAAAGCTAAAAAAAAACCATGCATTTCTACAGCACTTTTCATGATCACCTGACATCTCATAGCACTTTACGGCCAATGAACACTTTATGTAGTTACTGTTGTAGGAAACACAACAGCCAATTTGCATACAGCAAGTTCCCAAACAACAATTTGATAATGACCAGATATATCATGTTATCGTGATGTCAATTAAGGGATAAATATTGGCCAGGACACCAGGGATAACTCCCTTGCTCTTCTTCCAAATAGTACCTTTGGATCTTTTATATTCACCTGAGGGGGGGAGACAGGATTTCACGTTTTAAAACTTTTACTGTAACAAATGACCAAAACACTGTTGACTAAACACTTTTTTTTAGGCAACTTATACTTTCAAACTACAGAAAGAAATGCTCCCCCTTTATACTTATCACACATCGCTATAAGGACTGCAATGGCATGGAGATTGCAAACAGTCTGCAGTCGCTCCCAGCTTCCAATGAGTTCACATTTCCTTGTTTCACCAGGTAGTAACTGAGTAATCGCCTCCAGGCCCTTCCTTTAGTTTTCAGAATTTCCTAGATCAACGAGCAGCATTAAAGCCTATCTTGATCATTTTCTCCCCTCTGGCCAAGCCAGGACGAACCTCCCAGAATCCTTAGATGACTATAGAATGCCTTTCTTTGACTAATGACCATTATTACAGATGAGGAGAGATGCAAGATAATTTTCCCCTCTTTTCTCCCCTCTCAGCTGACTGCAACAAGATGCGTTTTAGAGGCGTGCCGTGACTTTAAATAACAGACAAAACATATTTTCTTGTAAGCCTAAAGCAAAAATGGAATAAATGTTTCTTTCTCACAACGCCCAAAATGTAACTGCAACAGCATTCACTCCTCACACAGGTACACACACAAGAAAAGATGATTTCTGAAGATGTAACATACACTTAAAATTACTAGAAGGGTAAAAGCAAAACAGGTCACTTCTTTATACAATCCTCATGATGGTGGTTGAAACACTGCAGGCCTGAAGGATTCTCTCTTGGTTCACTGATGACAAAGAAGGTTTTGAAGATTTTGGTTTATCAGTTGAAGTTGTGATCAAGCCTCTGTAATGAAGAAATATAATCTTGTAGATAACACAAATTAGCCCCTCTTCTCTGCCTAAGGTGATTTTAAGGCAGGGTCCTCCCTTGTGATGGGTGCAATGGTTTCCCTCTAGACTTCGTATCCCAGGCTGACCCATTGGGCTGCTCTTGTGAATTAATAAGGCACTGGCTCTCTCTCCAGCCAGTTTCAGACATGTGAGGACAGTATTGATGTATTCCATTGTCCACGCAATGGGTTAACAGCAGTTGTAATTGACACACAATGGGGAATGAATAATATCCCATCAACATTTCAGCTATGATTGGCCTCTGAAATGTCTTTATTTGAAATGCCATCTTCACTGGGCCAGCCTGCCTGGCAGCAATTGTCATTTTAAATCTCTTCCATTGAAATGGTGAGGGATAATCAATCAGCACCTGGGAAGGCAATTTACATTTTAAGTAACTTCCTAGAGGAGTTCAGTCATGCTTGTCTCTCTAAGGAATCGAATAAAGAAGTCACCTGACTCTATGGGGTCCATTTTGTGCAGGTACAGTGTCCATATTCCATGTTTCTTTTTTTTGAAAAAGTAAAATGCCCATTTCCCAATAAGCTTTATGGGCACTTGACGTAACCGTAACAGTGTCTTCCTCCCACATCTGGTTGTGGCAGTTCACAAAGCCAGTCGGCCTCTTCCCTGCTGACCACACAAAAAACTGCCGTCTGGCTGGTGATATTCATTGATTTGTAGGGAAGCCTGTAAACTAACCTCAAAAATGGCTTTCGCTGACCTCTTCCCCATAGCTATGTGAAACACATTAGCCTTGCAACTGGATGGAAATGCTGATTAGCTCTTCTTGACCACAACTCTCTTTCATCCTAGAAGTAAATGGACAGTATACAGCACAACTGTTTATAACCCAATACTTCCAACACCTTTCTGGGGCTTTGGGAGACTCAGAATCTATCCATTGTGAACTCAGAGACTGCTGCCATCGTGTTCAACCGTGAACACCTTACACCGTTGCCCCAATTTCTCCAGTAACACAACCTGAGCCTCCCCTTAATCTTTAACCACCCCAGGCCTGTTATCAAGCAGACTTCAGAACAGCCCACATAACCCCCTTTCTTTCACCTTAGATTTAAAGACACAGTCCCAAAACATAACAATCTTACAAGTCTCATAATTGTAACACATTTCTTCAGTGTTATGCTGGAGTGTCAGCCTTGATTTTGGCTCAAGTCCTGGAGCGGGACTTGAACCCCCAACCTTCCGACCCAGGAGGCAAGGATGTTACCAACTGAGCCATGGTTGACAGTATTCTAACCCTAAATCTAAAGAACCCACAATTCTGCAAAGATGCACCGAAATTAAAAGCTGTAGCCTTGAATACACCAGCATTATCAATTTAAAAGTAGAATTACTCAACACAAGGTTTTCCTATTTCATTAAAGGATTTCTCCACAATAGTTAAAAACTGCGAAAGCTTAAAAATTTACGCTTCAAAACAGAAAGGTGAATATTTAGTGAGGGCAGTTGTGGGGCGGGGGGGCGCCCACAGAGAGTGGTGAGGCTCAATAGCCTATCTATACGTCGACGTCGACGTCAGCCTCAGCAGCACCTCCCCCCACCCATCAAGCCGTCAACTTGAATGTTGAACTTCACAGTACTGGCTGGCTTTCTCAACAATCCTTTTGATGTTACCTCCAAAGCTAGAGATCAAAGCAGCAGAGTGTGGTGTGGGGAAGTCCCAGGCTCTTAGGCTGCCAGCCTGTGATATATGTAAAAACCAAGCCAAAAAGGGAAGGCTTGAAGGGAGAAGTGTTGAAACAGTCCAGTCTAGTCAGACGGTAAATCAAAAAGGGGAGAAAGAAAATTAAACAAACCCTAATGTTTTTGCTCTAAATCAGTTTAGGATTAACAGCAGTAATAATTTTACCTCACTGATTTTAACTTTCAAACATGTTTGGCTCTGATAAATGTAAACATGTTTGGATTTGTCAGCCCTCCCCCAACACACCTATACATAGGGATGCTATTAATGTACAGCTCAACAAGTGTAAACTTGCGAAGTCTTCTTTCTGTAGTCAGTCATAATATATACCCTTGCAAGAACAGGGCTTGTTAAAATCCAGCTTCACTATCTGTCAACTGTTTATTGGAGGGGAGCAATGGCAACCATAGTGCAGTTTAGTTTCCCAGGTCACCACCAAAATTTTTACAAGGATCAATCTGCACCCCATATTGTCTAATGTTCTATAATACAATAGTAAAGATTACTGTAACAATCATTCCTTGGAATTTTAGGGTTAATAAATCTTTCCGTAGTGATTATTAGTTCGACAGTGTATTTTAAGTGGTGATATTATTTGCCTTATCATGCCTACAAGCTATTGAAAATAAAAAGTACCTGTATTTAACATGACAAGCCTATCATTTTTGGCGGGGAGGGAAGCGGCGGAGAGAGGAGTTGAAAAGCACCTTATTAAAATATAAGGACTAAGAGTTTATGATGTATAAATGTAATAAGAAGACTTTCTCCCTTGAAGATCTCAATCTAATGCTTTTTACTGCAGAAATGTCAACTTAAAGAAAATGAAGATCAAAGTTTTAAAAAAAGACCTCTCTAGTTGATCAGACATTAACACAAACAGCAAGGAAGTCAGTCAGGAAAAAAACTCCCTTTTTAAAAAATGAAAGGAGGGAAGAAAATAGTGAACCAAATTCATACAAGTTATATGAAACAATCCACAGTAAAAGCCACAAGAATATGTAGACACTGCATCCACTCAAATGTGACCAAATCCAATGTGCAGCTGCAGTAAACTTTCAGCACATCTTCTCCAAATGTTTTGTGTAAACTTACATGAGGGCCGGGGCAACATATTGCTTCTGGCCAAGATTGTGGCAACACAGCTCAAAGTTAATAAGTGTGCAGACACTGCCTTCTAGGAATTTCAGACAATTTCACATTTAACCCTCTCTCTCTCTTGACCAAGGCAAATAAATACTGAATCAGATTGACTGTATACTTTCAACACCAAAAAATGCTATTGTGGAGAGACAAACCTACCTATGCGAATGAATTTTCATTCGAATGGGATTTCACATCTACAGGAAAACAGGACCATCACTTATTGGAAAATAGACATCTGCAATTATAATCACCAGATTTAATCCATCCCAAATCAACATGTAATACCAGAGGGAGGGTTAGAAAAACAAAACCATCCAAATTTTCACTTCCAATCGCTATCCTATAACCCCTGCTGGAAGGGCACACCAGCGAAGGATAGGGCAAAACTGCTACCCATTATAGTTGCATTGCCTACTATTGGGACAGACTGGACTGTTCTACAGAGTCTACGTGGGCTCAATCAGCCAAATGGTGGCCTCTTGTGCCATTATGATTCAATAACAATGTTAATTGCCAAAGCTCCCTTAATGAAGGGCAAGACACCAGTAGAGGATGGGTACCCAGGAACTGTACGACTGTTTGTGAAACAGCACCTTCAGGAAGGAGAAATGTAGAAACTGTCTTATACAATCCACAGCAATGAAATGGGACAGCACCATTCAGCCTGCTCTGCTTGCACAAAGTCAGAGTCAGTTCAGTAAGTTTGGATTACTCCGAGAACAAATGTTTTTCAAGAAGTTGCAAAATTAATCAAAATCAGCATGCAACAATTACATCCCCAAAGATTGTAGTCAAAGTACATAAAGCCCAAGACATTAGAATAGAAAATGAGTGCTCAGGATATTAGCACAAAACAATCAGCACATGTTGTATGAATGGCATTCTTGGAAACGGTGCACCAGACCACCATGCCCTGGTTTCTATTCCCAGCAAGGAGGCTGTCTCATTAATTAATATTTTTTTTTTCCACAGCCATCATTACAATCTTCAGACTATGTCCTCTTGTTTTACATAACCTGGAATAGTACCGTTCCTGATATGGCTGAGTGGACATCAGCCTGCTCTCCTTCGCATGGAGTCTTTAGATGCAGGTGCATTTGGGCCTTTAATTTTTGAACTACTGGTCTCACTTTTCTTCCTATGGGGGGAGTTGTCTAGCACTGACCCATCCCCTTCCTCCACTGTAGTAACATCTCAGTAGCATGACTGAATTTAGGAGCTTAATGTATGCTGAAGTGACAGATTCAGACTCTCATCTCATCGTTGTTGTTGTTGTTATGTTGCAGCATTTCCAAATACTACCCTTTGAGGAAGGCACTGCTTGGGATCAATGAAATATTACTAACACTGATCTGGCATAGCTTTTACAGGCTGTATAATACTAAAATTTTAAACTTTATTCCAACATAAGTACACTATTACCTAGTTGTGGAGTTTAAGCTATCTGGCTGATGGATTGGCTCAGTGAATAACGAAATACTGTCTGCTGGCCAAACGGCTCCTATTACCAACGGTCAGATGTGTTGACCACAATAAAGGGAAGAGGGTGACAATAAAATCTCCTGACAACTTCAAAACCTAGATACCAACAAGATAACTTAAGAACTTTAAAAAAATAGAAGTGGTGCATATATGTGGCAAGAAACAGGAAATAAAAAAAATTGAAAAGCTAAATCAAAGTAAAGTAAGAATTTTGATTTCTAAGTGAAACTTAAATTTCAGAATGTAGGAAGTTTTTTTAAATGAAAATTTCATTCATTTTTATATATTGAAGCATGTTCTATGAAATGAAACACTGAGTAGTTTCACATTGGTTGGTAACATTTCCCATTAAAAAGGGCAGTTCCAAAAAAATTCTGACTGAAGAGTTGGATTCTCTTCAAATAAACCAGTTAAGATGTTAGGGGGCTGGCGGGAGGGAAGCGCCAAGGAAAATAATGTTTCACTCCATACCAGGGCTCACCTCAGTGTCCCCCATCATTGCTACATTCTGCACAGGCATTGTGGTCACCAGCAGAGCTCCATGCTTGAAATGGCCTCGTGTTCCCAGTGCAGCAGCTCTAGTCCTGGATAACTTACTTTTATTTCCAGTGCAGTTCTAACCCTGAACAGGCAGAGTGTTTCTCAGCCCAGACCCATCTTGGAAGGGCTGGGGGGTCCGATGTGCATAGTTCTCCACCACCAACCCCAGGAGATTTTAAATTACTGGCTTCCCACCTGTAGTCTTCTCACTGGCGTGCAAAACTACTTACCTTTTAAGAAAAATCCCAATCAGAACCAAGAAAGATATTTAAAGGCAAGCAGGTTGGATCACAGGTGGTCAATTCAGCTGGCAAATTTCAAATTTGAATATTCATGAATGGATCTGTAGGATATGTACTACCTACAAGCCTGTACTCCAAATATCTATTTCTACAAGTAGTGAAAATCTCTCAGCAATCAAGGTACCGTATCACTTGTATATTCAATTACCAAACTGAAAGGAAATGTAAAGAGGATTACAAAAAATTCTCTTTTAAGAAAATACACAGTAGAAGTTAGAGGAGCCTCTAGGCCTCATCTTCCCCTACTGATTTCTCTCTTCATTTGACCAATAGTCTGCCCTTTCCAGTTCCTACACAATTACATATGGACTTATTTTTGCTAAGGCATATGGCCTGGCCTTCCTGGGATGTATTTAGAAGTTACATCCCATATCACTGCTATAGCTGTCAGAAATTATCCCAGTGGGTTTGTAGCCTGTAATTTGTCTTGTACCAATAACCCAATTAGTGCAGCTGATTAATTTGAAGGCAAATGGCTTATCGTTCTCCTGAAGGTCTATTTGCCGATTCTCTACAAAAAGATTTCTCCTCCCAAATATAAGGCTCTACCAACTCGCCATACTAAAGGTGCTGGCCATTATTAGGCAAGAGCTTTCACAGAATCACATAATTGTAGCAGCACAGAAGGAGGTCATTGGTCCCATCACGTTAGTTATTACAAAGGAAGACTTTCCATCTTTTCCATGGCAAAAGTTTACACAGACCCACAGTTCCTTCTACCTCGCCTACAAAAAGAGAGAAAAATTCTGTTCTAGGAGCATATTAAAAAGGCACGTGGCTGAACTTGTGACCTCCATAAACAGATCATTGAACAGAAATATAAAAATTCCATTTTTATACAAGTCAGGTTTACTATATTCTCACCAAATTGCAAATACATGCGAGACAGAACTTCCATTTCAAATCCAATCTTCTGTTTGAAAATGTCTTGATCCTGATACTAATTAACAGGTATAAAGGGAACAGGAAATTACATTCAAAATACTTAGTACTTGATTTTTAAAATAATTCTCCATTAACTGAAAAAGAAATCAGAAAGTCAACACCAAATGTTGATTGGCCACTAAAAGTGTGAAGAAATGGACTAAGAAAAACATTAGTTCTGGAACAGAAGTACTAACCTAATTTCCTGTTAGTCTGCCTGTCTGACAGCCATTTTCATTAGCACAAAGCCAGTATTTAGTACAGGAGATTTAGAGTTTCTGGTTGTCCAACCAGAAGGTTCTGGCTGTTAAAGATGACAGATTAATTTATCAAAATAACCTTTATTCAAAATTCTGATTAAATAAACAACAGACTTGGGTATCTTAACTTAAACAGCCTCTTACTTTCTTTGGAATGGAATTATGTATTTTTGAAGAACTGAATTTAGAATTAAATTAAAACTACACACATGCCAGACATATCTTTCAGTAATGTACCAACTCTAATATACCTTCTTTACGACATTGTCAAATTCTGTGAAACTTCATTAAGCAATCACAACTGAACCTCCTGTTTAAGAGACGAGAGTCTGTTTGTTTCTCCAAATCAACAAGTTGGACCTCGTCTGTACAGCTTGGTAGCAAACTCACGCTACTGACATGTTAGAAGGGGGCTCATTGGAGCTTTACTTTGAAAGATCTTAATTGATCTTTTTGATAGACTCGAAATAAATCAAACCAGATTGATTCACATGAGAATGGAACCTAATCCCACAGTCAGATCCATGTGAACAGAAACCAAAACAGCTGTTAATTTGGGCTTTATAACATGAAGCATGAGAAATCCCAACTGATGTACAGGAGAGCAGGGCTTTAGGTAATATCTGCAATAATGAATCCACTTGTGAGAATTCACAAGTCAACACATTTAATGAAAAATGAAAGAACAAAATTAAAGGTAGACCTCACATTTTTGGCAAATAAGGTCAATATCAAACACAGCCCAACACCCAACAGCAGTTTCTCCTGCCTCATTTTAGTTGTTCACAACTTACTAGCACTTAGCCATCAAGAGGTTAAATCTTCGGAATCAATAAAGATTTGGCTATCTCAATTCAGCCAGCAAGCCGACCACTAGGTGGCTATCAGGAAAAACATCTATTCAGAATTACGATGGAAGGAAAGGTTTCTCAACTCTCCTTATTCAAAAGCTCAATCTCAAAATGCTGAACTACTGCACTAACGGTTCAGATAAAGGCCCATGTGAAAATTTCCTTTATTTCAAGGATACCTCCATAGTATTGCACTCTTGACTAGTCGGTCCTACTACACAGTGCAGCAATTGGAATGACTTTTTTCATTCATTATTTCATAATCAGAAATCAAGCATTTTAATGAAGCACAACTTGAGCTGATTAAAAATTGTCCAAATTATATCTAGTTTTCTTTTAGACTAATGGAACCTTGCAATAGATTTTCTAAGAATGGGATTCCAGGAATTTCAAAGTTTTAAAATTCCCACACACATTAGTTTAGGATGATAGTCTTGGAAACACCAAATTATAGACACAAATTACGGTTAGAATGTGAATCCAGACAGCAGAAAGTGTGGTATTCCTCACAGAGGCCACTCATAGTCAAATTCATAGAATTGCCTTCAAACAGAACAAGCAGTATCTCTAGCACTGAACACTCTCTGTTTTCAGACTCTCATTGCCCAGAATAAGCTGCTAATGACTAGATGGCAAATACCTCTTGGCTTGAATCTGTGCCAGTTAGATCACCAATTACCAAGATTCAAACCCTCTCTGTGATGCTATGATAAAAACAGGCAACTAGCACAACAGCAGGACGTACAAAGACCATTAACTCTTTCATTGCCATTCCACTAAAAACCGCAATATTAACACTATGTAAAATAAAGCTGGATTATCCTAATATTTGTAAAGGTGGCTTTGTAAATACGAAAAAGGAATCCTGCAACTGGACTTGGCCAAGTTAATGGAATCATATGTAGCTGCTTAGTTTGTTTTTACTTTTTTTTTGAAAAAAACAAAGTATAGCCCTTTTGGAGTGTTCGAAGAGGCATCTTGCCCAAAGGTTCCCTCAACAAACCACTTCCATTAACTCCCTTCTATTACTTGAAACAAACCATTTACCCTGCAACACAGCCTGGACAAAAGTCCAAATTATGTTTAACAATGAGGGGGAACGTGCATTAAATTTTATAACAACGTTTGCATAGGAGTACTAAACAATGCCACACTGTCTATCGGACACACTCCCGGGGCTCAATCTAGCCTCACAAATACCAAAGGGAATGCACATACAACCACTTAGCTATGAAGCTCAGGTTGCCAATAACCTCTGTAAACAATTAGGGAAAAGAGTTCACAATTTACGAGGCCTCAGGTCCCCAGCAACAATTCATAAATCACAATAAATCATAATCTGGTCCAGATTGCCCCTGCCGTCTTGCCAAGAGCTACGAAGTAAATAAGATCTTCCTGCGCCAGCCTGAAACAGAGCAAGGATCTCAACAATGAACTGGGACACAACATTAACTTGAGCACAGGACTGGAAAACCAAATAAGCAAATACAAATGAAATCAGCCGTTACATTTTTCCTCGACTAAAACTTCCCACCCGCCATAGACACCACGCAGGACTGAAAATGATAGCATTGCAGTCATGAACTACAATGCCACGATCTATTTTGTCTCTTTAAAAAAAAAACACCTGTGCAGGCACATGCAAACTTTTAAATAAACTTACAACATCCTGCAGTGTTTCCAATGCCAAAGTGAAAAATTACGATAACAAAAATTTCTTCATTTGTGGTAAGGATTCATTATAAATCCAACACTGACATTTAATCAAATGCGTATCTGTCAAAATCTACAATTAGTGTACATTTTGTTCAATGAAAGGATGTACAAAAGCCAAAGTCTTCGTGATAAACTGGAGATTTTCTTACAAAATCTGATAAATTGTAGCTAAGAGTTATCTTTCACAACATTTGAATAAATATTTCATCATTCCTCTCTCTGACTAATTTTAATTTACATTTATCAAAGAAGAAATCTACCCAAATAAGTCCTGTATAAAAAACAGAACAAGTTATTTTGCACTGATTAAAAATCAAAATCAAATGACTGACTAAAACGACTGAAAAGGTTCATAACTTAAGGTCAGCTCACATCATACTGCGAGAAATGACATGTCAGGAATGTTGTCCATCACTACTGCCAATGTAAACACTGCCACACAAAGATTCCGGGATCCTACGCAAACCAGAGATTAACTGACAATAAGAGACAAACTAATGTACAAGGTAGGAACTCCTGCAGTAGGCATATATAAATTACTGCTTCCTGCAAATATAACAATACCACTGCTGCTGAGAAAACACTAATGCACAGCACAGCACAAATACAGTACAGCTGGAATGCACACCTCTTTCCAAAAAGAGCCTGCTTTGTTCTGAAAACTCTTGCTTTTTTGTTAAGACACACAAAAGCACTTACCAATACTTGCAAAATCCAATTCAAAAGTAGTTAAACTTGGAAGCCAAAAACTTAGAATAGCCTGAAACTGTATCAAGAGATTCGATCCAATTTAAAGATGAAAAAAATCTATAGATGTGAAACTAATGAACACATGCAAAGCCTTTCTTAATTAAAGCAATGATAGCACCTCCTGGACATTACACCCACAATTTCTCCCTGCACTTTACAGGTTTTCCTTGTTTGACAGGCCAATAAAATGAATTTTAGCAGTAGCTAACTCACTGCAGTTTTGATTCAAAGAACAAAAAAGTTAAATGAAGCATCAATAAGACACGAAATAAGCCTAATGTAAAGTCATAGATGATTTAAGTCAAGGACTTCCACCAGAAAAAAACATGTTCAGAATAAAAATATCAGATCAACAAACATAAAAACACATTTATTTTTGTAGTACTCTTTATTCCAAATAATATACACTTTAAAGCACTTGTGGAACACAGAATATCAAGAAATATTGAAAAAGAAAGCTCAAAATAGGACACAACTTCATGCCATAAAAAAGTGGCACAAATATAGAAATCCGGAGGCACAATTTATATTATAGATAATAAAGTGGTACGTTACAATACTGTTATCAGGATAGCTCAGTAAAAATATCATGAATTGATGTGGCCCCATGTTATTGATGCACTGACCCCATTATCATGCAGTGACAGTTTTAGTTTGAACTCATCACATCGCACCTTCTTTAAGAAAGCTGACTGAAAACAGGAGATCAAAATTAAACTGTAATGACGGGGTGTTTAGGAATGGAAGCAAGCAGCAGAGACTGGCAACTTTCTGACTGGTCATAATTCATATTTTAAAAAATGAACTACATTAATAAAGGACCCAACTGTATAATCACGATCAACAGACTACACTTTACAATCAAAACCACAAACCAAGCCTCTAACCATAGCCAGTTCATATGAATTCTAACACTCAGATGAAAAGCCACGTATACTGAGGCTAAGACAATAATGAAGTGAGTAATTTGAAATCAGAAACCTGCACAGTTAACATTTGTGGTTTCAAACTGTGAACCAATTCTTCTTTTAGTCAAACCGCTTATTTTTCAAATTTGCATACTGGGTTAATCTGCCCCCTGACATAATCCTAAATAGTGCAGATTTTGTTTCAAACAATAATTTTGTTATTTAACTCTTTTAATGGATCACAGGAGTATTTTGCCATTCAGTTTCAGGAAGAATTAGAATTTTTTTTTGCCAGTCTGCTGTACTGTGTAAAGGACAACCCTGGTTGTTCAGAGACGAGGAAATGGCTATAAAGATTCCAACTTAAATTTATCAACCAAATACGTACAAGAAAAAATTCAGGTAGAAAGGTTACGATTTATTACATTGTAAACTGTACCACTGACAAAGCAAAAAAAACATGCAGAACCCCAAAAAACAAAATGGTGCCAAAAGATTAATCTTAAACATGCATTGTAATGCATGTTACTGTTTACTTACACTTAACAAGTAGATGTGTTTCTATGACAGATTTCAAATTGGATTATGCTACTTAAAAGAACCAGACCACCTGGCCATGAACAGTGCTGGTAATTTCTTGCATTCAACTGTGTTCAAGAAGGCAGCTCGCCACCACCTTCTCAAGGGCAACTAGAGATGGGCAATAAATGCTGGCACAGCCAGCGAAGCCCACATCCCGTGAATGAATAAAAAAACTCTTACTTTTCAGTTCAGTCTTGCAGGTTCCAAAACTTTGATTTCAACAACTTTAAAAGAAATTACTGCACTGGTCTATACGACTTGTTTTTGGAGTGGGGGAAACAATTATTCAAGCTTCCAAAGCTATTTAGGCTTGTCTTTCTGCCTGAGGTACCTCTTGTTGCTGTATTTACACTGCACTGCTCCTGTAATATCAGTTAGTACATCTTTTTGCCATTTGAGCTTGTGAAACCCATTTGTACTAGCTGCTGGAACTGGGCACCTCTCTGCTGCTGTCCCAACAAGAAACAGCCAACATCTGCTTCAGCGCATCCAATCACTCTTAGCACATCCATCCCCCTTTGACTAATGTGCACCGACACTCGTATATCACCTGCAAATTGGCCCAAATGAATTAACCAGTGCTCTGCTTAACATTACGAGATTTAAATGGATTT
The DNA here is from genome assembly GCF_964194155.1 of Cetorhinus maximus. Taxonomy (NCBI): domain Eukaryota; kingdom Metazoa; phylum Chordata; class Chondrichthyes; order Lamniformes; family Cetorhinidae; genus Cetorhinus; species Cetorhinus maximus. Next base: position 55,780,322 of record NC_135898.1, read on the forward strand.
TCTCTCTACAGGTCTCCTCAATAATTGCATTTATCCATCTTGTTGAAATACAGTTTACACTTGCTAACATCATTCCAATTCAAGCTACATTTTCTGCTCCAGTGGCAGGAACACTGGAGATTTGTCATCATATCATAACGGGTAATTCAAACAACAATTAGTTCTATGACTGCCCGTATGTCAACATCTGCTCCAGTAAGCTCAGCTTCAGTACCCCATACAGCTCGCTAAGATGAATTGTGCTTACTAGTCTTCAATTTGGATACAGGCTTAACAAGTCAATACTTCAAAAGCAGAAGCGTCGTTACAATTTTTTTTTGAAACTGTGCTGTTAAAGGGAGGAGATTTTAAAAACAGGAAAGAGGTGCAGCAGTGTTAATTTACACTACACTATATCTTTTTATAAAAAAATAAACAATTCAAATAAAAACGGTATCTTTTTGAACAAGCCACCAACTGTGTGACTCTTATTTATTATAAACCTAACCGGGACATCCTTAGTCTCAATCACTGGAACCTGCTAAATACCTTAACCGTCAATTTGGGCCAGATTTTATTTTGTAAATAAAAATGTCTTACGGAAATAGGCGAGTAAAATATAGAGAGAAATGACCAATATATTATAGAGCTTTCCAGTCTACTGCAAATACCTTACTACAAAACTGGTTTCATTCAGGCAATTAAAAAATTGCTTTTGATGCTATTTAAGAAAGTAAACAGCACCAATACCCATTTTTAAAAAGCATCTACCCAGTGTTTCATGCATTAAGTTCTAAGGTAAACAAGAATACAATTGATGAAACCCAAGGCTGGGCTAGGCAATGTTGTGCAGAACAGAGCTGGTAATGAGCACTGCTAGACAGCTGAAGTCTCGTGCAGAATTGCTAGGAGATGAGTACTTCTGCATTCAAAAAATAGAATGGAACAATGTAACTAACTCCTAGGCAACAGCACCAATTCAGCTGTGTAAACACATGCTTTCTCTCTCTTCTCATCTCCCCACCCCCTCAAAAAATCCTCATTATCTGTAGAGCTCCAGAAACTCCTCAACCCCATTACACACATTTCTGAACTATATGATACAATGTCAGCTGGGTACAGGATACGATTTCAATCACTTTGTTTTCAGGTTTTCTGCCTTTAACATCTGAAATATTTACTGAGATTCAGAGGGGAGCTAATTAAAACACTACACAATCAATTGACAAACAGCCGAACAGTACTAACATTTGACATGTGCTGGACAGAGGAACAATCTACAGGTGCTGTTTGCCACTGTTGATCTAACAACAGAAGAGTAGCTGCTTTTGTTCTCCAACTCACTGCCCAATACAGTTGTAGAACATGGAATCCGTGCTCAATATTCCTCACCTGACATGTTCCTGGTCTCAGCCAAGTTGTCAAGAGGCACTGAGTACAGTCCTGGTACTATCCTCAAGCAACTTATGCTGGGTCACTCTCTTGTAACTAGTAGGAGCTGAAGGCATGCTTACGTTAGTGTCCGTTTAGGGGAGATTGACATCTGTGCATCAGCTTTGCACATTTACATTGTTAACCCTTGACAAAATGCAGGTCTACAATTTTGACACTTAGATAATGGAGCCAGTTTTAGCAGTGTACATGCAAGGAAGTTGCATATGGATGGTACTCTCCCACAATCCAAACTAAACAAGCAACAATGGAAAATAATCCTATAAGGTCAAGCAATGAAGCACAACAAAACTTTTTTTTAAATTCCCTGCAATTATATAAATATGCGAGAAGCTTAACTTTTGCATGTGCGAGAAATTAGCAGTTTGAACTTCCTGCAAAACAGTCACTGTCACTAGCTGGAGCCACACTGACTAAACCATAGACAGGAGAAGTCACTGGCTCAATATTTGTTCTGTGCTAAGTTAGGTGATCTCAGGCAAGCCAGCAACTTGGAAGACAGAAAACAAGAACAAAGAAATACAAGGAGTAGGCCATATGGCCTGTCGAGCCTGCTCCACCATTCAATATGATCACGGCTGACCTTGGGCTTCAACTTAATTTTCCCACCCACTCTCCATATCCCTTAATTCCCTGAGACACCAAAAATCTGTCTATCCCAACCTTAAATGTAGTCAACGATGAAGCATCCACAACCCTCTGGGGTGGAGAATTTCAGATTCCCCACCCTTTGAGTGAAGTAATTTCTCCTCATCTTAGTCTTAAGTGATCAGCCCCTTATCTTGAGACTCCCTGACCAGTGGAACCAATCTTTCAACATCCGCCCTATCGAGCCCCTTCAGAGTTTTGTAAGTTTCAATGAGATCATCTCATTCTCCTGAACTCCAGAGAATATAAGCCCAATTTAGTTTGCCTATAATAGGACAACCCCCTTATTCCAGGGACCAATTTAGTGAATCCTCGCTGTACCATCTCCAATTCAAGTGTATCCTTCCTTAAATGTGGAGACCAAAACTGCACACAATACTCCAGATGCAATCTCACCAAAATCCTATACAACTGTAGCAGACTTCTTTATTATTGCACTCCAATTCCCTTGCAACAAATTGTTCAAGTGCTCCTGGAAATGAACAGGGAAAGGGAGTGTGGATAACAAAAGAGTTTCCACTCTTCAATTACAATCCCAGTAACCCCAGCTAAAATTTGTGCCTATAATCAACTTCAGATAAAACTGGCAACTTTCCATTATTGCTTATATAATGAAACATCTAAGGTGGTGGACAACAATGATACAACTCCAAATAAAAACTTGTACTAGACTGATGCCATAGAGAGTGGTAGAGCCCCAAGTCAGACAGCATTCAATCAAGTTAAAAAGGCATTTAGCATAATGCAGATTACCATGCTGAATATACCACCTCGCAATCCAAAGTACAGTACCCTATTATTTACTTGGTTGATGAGAAATATTTGGAATGCATGTTAAAACATTTAAATTGCTTCACACAATTAATTACTTTTTGGAGTGCAGCGACTGTTGTTATGTCGGAAAACGTGGCATCCTTTCTGTATCCCGCACAGGCCACAAACAAATGAGGTGAACAGCAGTCACTGTATTTGCTGTGGTATAGGGTGAGAGAAGAATACTGCTCAGTAATGAAGAAGTTCTTGCTCTTCTACAAAAAGTATCATGGCTTCTTTAGCATCCACTTGAATAGACGGGTAGGATTTCTGTTTAATGGCACCTTCAACAATGCAAATCTCTTCCAGGGCTGCACTGGAATGTTAACCTGGCAAAAGACCCACTGATAGGAATACTCTGTGAATATAACCACTCACTCAAATTCAATAATTAAACCCAAAACAGTATTTTACATTGGACTATGAAAATGGCGGGTAGTTATAAAATAGCAACAGTTCAGGTATCCAGATAATTATTCCTTCAACTAATGACTTTTTTTTAAACATTAAATAAAACATCTTGATTCCCAGACATAATTAGGAAAATCTTATTACACAAGAAAAGCTAGATTGTATTCAGGCCCTTAAAATGTGAGTCGACAAATAAACTTTTACAAAACGGTTCTAACAACTCTATTTACATAACAAACACAGAATATACTTTCTAAAGTTTAGTCTATAGTCTTGGGGTTCCAGGCGATGGAATTAGAACAGACAACTCTGATGGAAGAGTTAGCATTGGTACTTGCTATAGTAGTCTCGTTCTGGAAATGGTAAGGCTTTTAAGAATTAAAAATCAATTAATCTTTGCTCTCATGGTTGCACCATCTGAACTCCAGGCTTTAGGTCCACTCCTGGATACCATTAATTATTATGCAAACTGGGAATTTTTATAAGCAGCTATACTCAATTCTGCATTATGTTTGGTGCTGACAGTTTTGACACAGAGTAGGAAAATTCCTCATATCTGGTGTGCAATGACCTTCATTTTGAACGATTGACTGTGAAGTTATTTCTGCAGATGTATTGACAATGCTAAGTTTGGCTCAGCTGCTGGCACCACAAGATTGTTGGTTCGAGCTCCAGTTCAGGACTTCAGCAATCCAGCGCAATACTGAGGGAATGCTTCATTCATTTTCATTGGCTCAGCCCTTTAGGTAAAGCACTGAGCCAAGGTTCTTGTCTACTTCCTCCAGCAAATGTTAAGAACCAGATGCACAACTGAAAAAGCGCTGGAATTTCTCTCCATTTCCTCCTTAGTTTTACCCACCAACCAATGTTCCTCCACATCCAGTAAAAATGATTGAGCACTCATTCATTAACACACTATTTTTGGAATCTTGCTGTGCACAAAAGTGTAACAAGGTTTGTCCATGTAACAATACTAACTGCACTTCAACAATAATTTATTATATCTACAGTGCACAGAAGTATTTCTGACAGATCTGATGAAGATATTAAATAAACACAAGTTTCAATGAATCACTCAAATTCTACAACCAGTACAAGTTAGAAACAAACATTATACCAGTGGCAATTAATACTGCAAAATACCAAGTTTAAAACAATAAAACTACTACTATTGAATTTCAACATCTGATTAGGTTGCCTTATGTTAGGCAACTTCAGTATAGCCTCCAAATGCTACTCTGTACAGTTAGGGTTCCAACCTGAGATGAATGCGCATTGATCTGGCATAGCGCACCATGCTTATGGAATTGACAGGAGAAGAAGTTAGGAGTTATTAGGGTTACCATATTCTCTGTACAGAGAAAGGAGTAGAGGTGTAAGGGTTTCAAGCTGTCAAACTGATAGAACCATGTTTTTGGACAGCTGGTGACTTCACTTTTGTCATTGTTCATTATGCTACATTAGTCAAAAAACAAAAGAAGCCAGAGACTTGCTTGGCAAATCTAACTTTCAATGAAGAACTTATTATTTCCTACAAAGCACCTTGAGACATTTTCCTATATTAAAGATGTTATCTAACTGCAAGTTCTTGTTGTACAGTAGGAATACCAAATTGGACAACTGTTTTCTAATGAGTACATATGTTTGTGTTTGCTTAAACACAAGACCAAGAGGTGAAAGTGCATATCGTCCCACCCTACTATACAACCTAACCTGGCCAGATTGTTATATGAAAAACATGAAACTAATTCATTACAAAAATTCAATTCCACATGACAATTATTGAAGGAGATCACAAAACATAAGAGGTTGTTTTTATTTCAAATTAAGCCAATCCATTGGATGAAGAAGTAATACATTCACTGAGCATAGAATACCGCAATGAACAATCAGGAAGAAGCATCAGTATTCGTCTGCTTCATGGTGCAGTTAAACTCTACGGGTGCTATCACAAAGGTAACAGACCGCTGTGGGCCAGAGTCTGAAGTATATAATGTACTTACGAGACACAAAAATTCAGAGAAACATATGGACTGTAAAATCTGCACACAATATTTTCTTTAAGAAATTAATACTTTTTAAAAAACTTTAGTACAATCTTAGCACAAGATTAAGCCATAGCTCTCAACAAATTAACTTGCATTGAGCGAGAAATCGATTGGTATCTCTTCTCCCAACCTTCCAAGATCATTACGCAGAAAGTTAAAAAACATGTACACTTTTTAAAAATGGACAATTTGCAATATAAATAAGCAGCACCATTCCTTACACCTCAATGTACATTTCAGTTTAATTTAAAAGCATTAGATGTGTTTGTATTAAACTATTTTTTCAGTCAATTTAGATTGCTAAACATAACCAGTAGTAAAACTGACATGAATAAAGGTTTACATCCACTTTAAGGCTAGACAGAAATTTGCATAAAATCCTATTGTTCTTCCACAATTAGTCTAACTTTGGAACTACATCTGCATCACTATATTGTATAAAATGACTGAAAATGTCAGTCAAGTATTTAAAATACCAATACTGGCAATGGCAGGTCCATTTTGGCCTTGAATGGGTTAATTTTGATAGAAATACAGAACCTTATGAACGACAAACATTATTTATGGTTATAGCCTTTAACACATTCTACCTTTCAGGTAAGTTCAAAGATTCTGCACTTTCAAACATACAAATATGTGAACTGCACAAATTGATTATTGTTGTAAGGGAAAATATAGTAGCGTCAAATTGTACGCAATTACTGGTCTCTACAACAGTAATCTTGTTCCTATATAATTTAAAATCTGGGGTTTAAGCTCAATAACAAGTAGTCACTGTATATATATTAGCCCGCTTAATGTTATCATTTGCAAACAAGCTCTGTTGCATCTCCCTATTATTCATAAAACAAATAAAGGTTTTAATAGAGACAAGAATCTCATCCCACTGGACAGAAGCTACTAAATTGCAAAACAATAATAGAATCTAAACCTGTACATTTGTTTCCATTGCACACTAACTAACACTGCACTGAAGGACAAAGTTAAATACAACTGTTGGGGCATTTATCCCAATTTCCTAATTTTAATACCATGGTTAGTTTTGGTTATGTGAGATTAGGTAGGAAACACTATAAAAATATCAACGTTAACGACAAGTTTTCATTTCAAAAGCATGGACAGGCTCATCCGATGGGTTGCAACCAGAGCCAATTTAAAACAACAGATAAAATCTGCAATACGAGAATTTACTTTACAAAAGAACTACAGCAGTAAATTATTTGAAGATTTTATTCTGCCTAAAAAGCAAAGTTAGTCAATACAGAAAATTGCATATTAAAAGAGCATAATCTTTTGGATTTTCTGAACTACAAGCATCCATTGCACAAGTAGTGAAATGGTAGAGTGACTCATAAAGCAATTAACCAAATGGCATTAGAAAGGTATGGTGGATTACGGAAGCCATACAGTGGTCAAAGGGTCACATAGAAAACAATGATAAGGATAGTGGCACCATACAAAATATTTTTTAAAAGGTATAAATTGTTACTTGATGTTTAAGTTTGAAAAACATCTGAAATTTGTAAGTTATGGTATATGCCAAAGATTTATAGTAATATCACCTTTGCTATTCCCAATAGTTTAAAAGGAAAAAACTCCCAATGACTCCACTGCTTGAAAAGGAGAGCAAAAATAATGCTGAACCAAATTTAAAACAACTTAAAGAAAAATAAAACATTCAGCACTGCTCCTATTCCTGTCTGCTAATCATAACATCATTTTCATCACTGCACCACAGACAACATTAATGGGTGAAGCCACGTATAGTCAAGATTCCTTCTGAGATTTTCCTCAGCTATAATTATAGGAGAATCAAAACGCTGCAAAAGTAAAGAAACATAGAAAACTTCAACTCAAGGAACAATCTCAACTAGTCATAGGTGATCGTACTAATTTTTAATAAAAGTAATTAACAGATTAAATTTGGAAAAAGGAAAAGAACAGAATGCATTGCCTACACAATGTTCTAACTACAGAATAAAAAGGAAGTTACATTATAAACTACAAACAGGAAAAACAGGCAACGAGGTTAAAGTGAAAAAAAAATCACATTTTGTTTCGGCTTCACAAAAGAGAGAAACTAAGCACGTGAGAAAATCTCATATTTCAGGCCAAGAAGCAGGAAATGGAGCAAGAAACAGCTCATTATTATGTACTAATTCCCTGTAAAATTCTCCAAATTGGACATTAGCGTTTTAAAATAATTAAATCTCGTATTAATACCATTATTCTCTTTTGGGCTACTGCAATTCCAAACTCAATGGACCACACACCTTGACATTCACTCCATTTTACATCCTGCAGGTAACTACATATTGTATGAAAAATTCCAGAGTATTTATTATTACAATGGAAGGAAGTCAGTACAGACAATTAATGTTAGCTGTGACTGCCACAGTTCGAACAAGGCCTCTAAACGAACCTATTTTCCCCTTCAAATTCCTGTGTAGTAATTGAATCCTTAACTGTTTTCTTAAGGATTGGAGTTACAAAAACATCCAGCCTTTCTGAATCCATTTGTACTGAATAAGTGCACAGAAGATAGGGCTGAAATTCAGAAAAGACAGACAAGAACCACACACATGGAAAACTCAAGATTATAACAAAAGCACCCCCTTCCCAACCCCCCTTTGACAAACATGAATTTGAATCCCTCATCCCTTTTCTTCTCATCGGAAGCCACTGGGGGGACTGTTCTAATTATTCTAACATTAACAGCAATTACAAGTACTACTCAAACACCTTTTGTTTCCTGTACAGCTTTTGCCAGCCTGAAATTCCTGTTCTAAGAATGCTCTCTCTGGAAGCTCTTTTCCCCTTCAGAAAACAACATTAACAAGTTTCTGCCCATTTTATTCATGTCCCAGTGGCCCAATTGAAATTTTAATGGAAATTTGTCCAAGCTTTTCTTCCCAGAAAGCCAGTGCAGCCCTGGGCAATCCCTGTGGAGACTGAACCCACCCCTCTTTCCCCACCCCCCCCCACCCCCCCAAGGAATCGGATACTGTCACAGAAGCAGCCCCCTTCTCCCACAGGCCTCTTTAGACTAAGCAGCAATCCAGGTGTCTATTCAACAGTTTGCACTGGGGTTTAATTTGAAAATTCCATGCATTTTCTTTGTCTGAACATTTCATTACTCTCCATTTAAAAACAACTTCCAGGTTTCTCCACTACAGTAATCACTGGAACAGCAGCAAAGTAAAAAAAAATTGTATTTTCACAGCCATAGCAATTTGTCTTTCTGTGGCAATTTTATTGCTGCTTTCTGGTACTTTAAACTCAGCAGGCCACTGTTGTATTAAACCCAGGTCACTGTCAAATTTATCTAAAGTATCATTGGCCACAGCTCGTAAGTTACAAGCCAATTTAATTTTGTAGTTTTGTTAAAGTTACACGATTCTTTCAATGGCCCTAAACTCAATCATTGGTCTACCATAAATGGCAGCAAAGAAGTCAACCTCTGAAGTCTCCAAATATCAGTCCAAAAACAGGGGTGACCTATATGCCAAGTATGAAATACGAACCACTCTAGTGGGTGACTGCCATTTTGAAATGTCGAAAAAAAACACTGGTAACTCATAGTAATTTATTCAAGACACCATGCCACATTAATTTCTTGTACAAAGACACCTTTCACCACAATGAAAGATTAAGACGCATCTAAATCATTGTCTTCAGCATCGAATTCAGTCATTTTGGCCATGGTGTTATCAGGTGTGGCGCTTTGTTTCAGAATAATCCATCCGCAACAAATCACCTTCCTCTCCATCCATTGAATTGGATTGCATATTCCACATTTTTTGAAAAACCCCATGACCGTTTGCCCACTAGTAGCCCTGGATTTGATGACAAAACATCAAGCAGGGCAGCGCACATATTTCCAATCTCTGTGAAGGTTTTATTCTCCAACAACCATCCATCTATTCCATTTGGTGCAGACATGATCTTTGAATGGCTTGTTAAGGTACACACCCAAAAGGTTGAACTACGGACACTAAACCCCCGGTATAACTGCAACGTGGGTGTTATTTATTTGCAGGCACTTCTTGATCTCATCAGTTATATGGGTCTCTACATATCCCACACTAGTAAACTGCATTTTTTATAGGTCACCAGGACACCTATTCCACACATCATCAATCCATAAGTTCACTCCATCCTCATCCACCCAACCATTATCACAGTCATGCACAAAAATTCCTGCAGGGAACTTGATTATCGGCATGGCTTTACGTTTGAAATTTGCCACAGGCTTTAATTTTGTTCCATCAGCCACGCAGGTTGGTACCACAGTGAATCTTGCATTCTCAGGTTCTGTGGCTTTTACTGGAACTGTTTCTGAACCTTTCCACTCAACAGTTCAGTTGTTAGACATATCAAAAGTCACGGTCAGTTCATCTATGTTGCCAATGTGGCCTAACGGGTGCTCGCGTTTTTGCCACGTCTGGTGAATCTCTGGAAGCTGGTAATTACAGCAGAGATCTTTTGGTAGTCTGAGTGATCTTGGGTCTTCTGCTTCAACACTAGACATTTTTGATCCATGAAGGTGGTACATAAACCAGCTGTTGCTCCGTTATCTGTGCTGGACTCTGGGTTTGATTTGGTCCATTTTATGTGCAAACATACATATTTCTGGTGATGAAGAAACCATTCTAATGATTTTCGAGGACCCATTCTGATACATGCTTCTACAGATCAGGCCAGTGGCTGAGTCCCGTTCTCATGATGTATTTGACCTTGGGCATCTTCTTTCTTTTTCCATTCTCACACCAGTTTTACACTAACATCGAATTCCCTCGCTACAGCAGTTATTTGATGAGTTAAGAAATGTGATAACTTTTAGCTTGAAATTAGCTTCATACTTCATTCGCTTTGTTGGGTGACTCATTTCTCTTTGTTATTCACCATATGGGGTCTGCTCTGTTTGGGCGTGCCTTAAACTCCCGCACATCTTCACAACACAGTCCACATCACCTGCTTGATCACTTGAACCCAGTTACAAAGCAAAGTAAAACATGCCTTTGTGGGGAGAAAAATTGAGGCTAACTACTATTGAGTATAAATGTCATAGTTGAAATGGGAGGTCGACTTATGAACTGAGTATATGTAAAAAAACACAATTTTTGGGGCTGAGAAAATGGTGTTGCCTTATATGACAGGTTGACTTATTTGACATGATCTATGATATGTGCATTCAAGATAATATACTCAAATAACCACTGATCTTAAGACCCTCACCAGTACATTGAGGTCTCTCCATGATCTTGCCTCACCTTACCTCAGCAATCTCTGTCTGCAGCCCATCCTTGAAGCTATTCTCTGCTATTGTGACGCCACTTAATCCTCATTTCCTGTATTTCCCACTCTACCAGGAAGCATCAGAAAAGAACTGTGCTCCACAGCCTTACGGAATAAAGCATGTACACCAGAAGAGTCCAGGATTCGATTCCCAGCTGGTGCTGAATTTGCTGATCTCAAGCCAAACAACAGGGATGTAACGATCTCAATGCCATTTAAGTTGGGAAAAGAAGCCAAGACAGGATTCTTGCTTCAAATGTCTATCCTATTACTAGAAAGTATGCATGTTATGTGTATTTGGATACCCAGCTATATCATGTATGGATAGGATACCTGCCATTAAAACATAGCTTACTGACACATTACACAGCTATCTGGGTGAAGAACCATAAGACTGCCAGCACATATGCAACTGGACCACAGCAAGAGCCAGAACCTCAGGTTGTTAAAAATCTAGCCATCGTACTTCGAACCATTAATTTTGTATCGGTCTTCAAAGTGGAAGACACAAAGCATCCTAAGAATAATAGAAAATCAAGAGGCAAAAGAGAGGGAGGAACTTAAAACAAATAATCAGGATCATTAGAGAAAATGTATTAGGAAAACTAATGGGACCAATGGCTCACAAGTCCACTGGACTTGATGGCCTGTATCCTAGAGTCTTAAAAGAAATGGCTACAGAGGTAGTGGATGCTTTGGTTACAATCTTTCAAAGTTTCTTAGGTTCTGAAAAGATCCCTGTGGATAGGAAAACCACAAATGTTACACCACTACTTAGGAAAGGAGGAAGACAGAAAGCAGACTAACTGGCATATAGTTTCCTAACATCTGTCATTGGGAAAATGCTAGAATACGTTATTAAGGAAGTAGTAGCAGGACACTTAGAAAATCATAATACAATCAGGCAGAGTCAGTATGATTTTGTGAAATCGTGTTTGACAAATTAGAGTTCTTTGAAGATTGAACAAGCAGGGTGGATTAAAGGGAAACCAGCAGATGTAGCATATTTGGATTTCCAAAAGATCTTCAATAAGGTGCCATGTAAAAGGTTACTGCGCAAACTTAACAGTTCATGATTCTGGGGATGATATATTAGCATGGAGAGAGGATTAGCTAACAGGAAAGGGAGGGTTGGGATAAATAGGTCATTTTCAGTTTGTGCCACAATCTCAATTATTTGTGACCTATATTAATGACATGCATGAAGGGGGAGTTTTTCGTAGTCACATTTGCTGACTCAAAGATAGGTAGGAAAGCAAGTTGTGAGGAGGATATAAAGAATCTGCAAAGGTTAAGCAGTGGGCAAAAAATTGGCAGGTGGAGTATGTTGTAGGAAAATGTGAGATTGTTCACTAACAAGGAAGAATAGAAAAGCAGATTATTATTTAAATGGAGAGAGATTGCATAATATAACAGTACAGAGGGATCTGAGTGTTCTTGTACATGAATCACAATAAGTCAGCATGCAGGTACAGCAAGTAATTAAGAAAGCAAATGCAATGTCGGCCTTTACTGCATGAGGGATAGAGTATGAAAGTAGGGAAATCTTGCCACAACTGTGCAGGGGGTCGGTGAGACCACACCTGGAGTACTGTGAAAAGTTTTGTTCTCCTTACTTAAGGTGGGATATATCGACATTGGTGGCAGCTCAGAGAAGGTTTACTAGGTTGATTCCTGGGATGAGGGGTTGTCTTAAGGAGGAAGGGTTGAGCAGGTTGATCCTTCAATCATTGTTTAGAAGAATGAGGGGTGATTTTATTGAAACATAAGATTCTAAAGGGTCTTGACAAGGCAGATGCTGAGAGGATGTTTCCCCTCATGGGAGAATTTAGAACTTGGGGACAGAGTTTCAAACAAGGGGTCTCCCATTTAAGATGGAAATGAGGATGAGTTTTGTTTCACAGAGGGTCATTGGAATTCTCTTCCACAGAAAGCATAGGAGGCTGGGTCATTGAATATATTCAAGGCCGAGTTGGACAGATTCAGCAAGTAAGCCAAGGGTTATGGGGGCAGGCAGGAAAGTGGAGTTATGGCCACAATCAGATCAACCATGATCTTAGCGAATGGCAGAACAGGCTCAATGGGCTGAATGGCCTGCCCCTGCTCCTATTTCTTATGATCTTATTTTGTATGACATTTGATAAATGGGGCACATGCATCATTGAAAAGTCATTAAGACTACCTGCAGGTGTTTTCCACAATTATGGTCTGACACAACGCTTTCTAATTTTTGCATAATCTGGAATATGGGCTTCCCACAAATAACTCTCAAATACTTTCTGAAAAGGCTTTGACAGTCATTTTTGTTTTTCAGTAACTGATACTTCTAGTGTCCAAAAAAGGGATTTCACCAAATACAGAAATTTAGTGCAAATTCACCGGATTACATTTAACCATTGTCTCTTAGTGACTGCATTAGTTTTTACTTGAATATGCGAGTTTCTCCCAAAAGCCTGAGTTTGATCTTGACATTTCTGCCCAGAGCTGTAAGTGAACCAAGTTTGCATTGTGCAGTCCAAGCACGTTCAGTGCTCATAATTTCCCAGCATGCAACAGCACTGTTCAGTCACTTTTTATGAAAGGATGTTTTTCTTTAGGCCCTAGCACCTTATGCACAGCAGCTTTTCCCTAAATGATTGTGAAAAGCAAGAGATCAACGTTCAAAGGTTTTACGTAATTTTTTTTTTTAAATGCTCCTGAGAGGAAAAAAGTGATTATATACTTGTTACAGCTTGTTTGGTGCTTTATAAACTTTATTATGTACATTAAGCTGAGGGGCAAGGAGGAAGGTCAAGAATGTGCACTTTACATTTTTCACAAATAGAATGAAGCCAACTGATTACCTTCTCCACCAGGCATCAGTTAAGGGGAAGGGAAACAACAAATAAAACAAGAGACAGAATTAGGAGAGACAGCAAAATTAACAATCTCTCCAATTTACCAGATGTAACACCACCCACACCAACCAAAAATACAAGTAAAAACGTGGGCAATAGTAACTGAATCACATACCTAAATCATAAGTTAAATCCTGCATTCTTGCATATAGTACCTCAGAATATCTTCAATGTATAATTCCTTTCATTCAGGATTTTCAATATTGGGAGAACTGACCAATGTATTAAGACACAAAAATGACACCCTTATGAATCTTAAAAACCAAACTGTCTTTCAAGCCAAAAAAAGGTCTTGGGTTTTGATCCATGGTCTGTACTGAGTTGATTTCAGGCAACGATCCAATAAGCACTGTAATTAGCTCCAAAGCCGATGGTTTAAGGAAAGAATATAAAGAATATACTGGCCAGGATGTCCATTGCTGATACTATATAGCAACCCCAATAAGAAACGAGCAAAGTCTCCAGGAGGATCAGATCAGGCCCTGTTGCAATTCCCTCTACTGCTGAATAGTTCACTCATATTCACTGTCAAGACTCATATAATAGACAGGATGACAAGCGGAATCTTACCCACTGAAAAAAGTTTTTCAACTTTAGTTGGGCAGACAGAAAAAAAACTGGAGGTTATCATTTGCTGGACAAGTACAAGACATGTACGGTAATGTCAGAACAAGGTTAGCATTTTTCTATTTGCTATTCAAAAAAAGATACAACAGACCATATGGCAGTGAGGTCCAATTTAAAGCCGTATGAACCCCCTCAAACCCTAGCCATCCAAACCCTCAAAACCCAGGTAATACAGTTTATATTTGTGCGCATATTTCTTATCTGTTAGACTTTGTTTGAATTTTGTGGACCTGAGGGTTTGGGGATGCCTGTTTTTAGTGCTGTTGTCTCATTGGTACATAAATCGTAATACAATGAGATGTGCTGGTACCAGTACACTTGGGAACATAAAGTAAAACAGGCTCCATGGTATGCACCTATGTGCTCACACAAATAGATACCTGGGCACCTGAGCCATGTAGGAGACCTGTACATCTATGGCAGAGGTTTGCAAATCTCAAGTATCCAACATCAGGGACGTTATACACACATATTAATTGCTCTTTAACCCATTCAAACAGGACATCAGCTCAATGATAGCCTGTATTCAGTGTAGCACAAGTACAGTTCTTCAAAGTTATTTTTGTTTTTCTCTCTACATCAGCACCGTAGACTTTTTTCCAGATGTATGGCTATCCCACTCTCTAGCTTTGCAGGAACTGGCTTTCTGTTGCTGCTGTCAGGAACAGAGCAGAGGACAAAGCAGCATCTAAACTTTACTGTGTAACTCCCAATTATCCACCAGAATTCAGGAGCTCACATAGAAAATGTAGCTTATAGGCTGGCCAAGTCATCTGTTTCTACACAAGACTCAGCTGGATCCATTGGCCAAGTTAAAGACTCAACAGTAAAAAGAATTAATTTTTTCCCCTCATACAAAAAATGTGAATGTTCCTCTCCAATCCATTCCCCACCTAAAGAAAAATGTTGGAACCATCTACCTACTGTCACTTCCAGTCAGTCAGTCTGAAAAGGGGGAGGCGGTGACATAGTGGTATTGTCACTGGACTAGTATTCCAGAGACCCAGGGCAGATGGTGAAATTTGAATTCAATAAAAATCTGGAATTAAAAGTCTGATGATGACCATAAAACCATTGCTGATCATCATAAAAACCCACCTGGTTCACTAATGTCCTTTAGGGGAGGAAATCTGCTGTCCTCACCTGGTCTGACCTACACGTGATTCCACATCCACAGCAATGTGGTTGACTCTTAAATGCTCTCTGAACAAGGGCAATTAGGGATGGGCAATAAATGCTGGCCTACCCAACGATGATCACAGCCCATGAACAAAAAAAAACACCCAAACCAGTTAAAACATTGTGTGTGTGTGTGTGTGTGTGTGTGTGTGTGTGTGTGGGGGGGGGAAGGACAAGAGAAACTGATCCCACCAATCCCTACACCTCCCCAGGAAATGGAGCTCTCCACCCCTCCCCCCACCCCAGGAAACAAAGCTCTCTACCCCTCCCCACATGCCAGGAAACAGTGCACTCAACTATAAGTACTTATGACAAGGGAATATATCAATTTTAAACATTCTAACTACTTCTACTTGGTTGATCCAGTGTCATTTTGGTTTTGACTTTTACCCCTGCATCCAGAAAGACTTTTACAATTTTGTTTTGAAAGGAAGTTTGATGTTGAACCCAGTCTTGTGGGCGGAAACATTAAGTAAAGGAGAACTATGTCAGCAACTGCATTCTTTACAGAAAGGGATGCTTTTAAAAATTTCACTCCTACTGCTTTTAAAAAGCAACAGCGACAAACTGTACAGGCCGCACCCCCTTGCCCGCCAAAATCCATTTGCACTTAATCATTAGGCACAACAAAAAACTCCCGGTGTTCCAAATTTAGTTTGTAAATATTTATAGCATGAATAGTTTTCCCATTTGTTGATCACTGCTGAGAAACCTCACCATCATCTACATCTGCATTTCATTGACTTAAATTTACCACATGTTGAGATGGGAGCGGTCTCAAATCCATTTGAATCACTGCACAAATATGCAAGTGATTTATTGCTTCTTTTAAAATTGAGCTGGTTTAGTTGGACTCCACTTTTCGTGCAAATTACTCCTTCTGGTCTGGTAGGCCATGAACAATCAGTACAGACTAATTAGACTCTAAATGTACCCTGCCCTGCTAATGCCTTCCCAATCCAAAAGCAAAATACCAAAACATATGCTAAAACTGCTCACATACTGACACATCAGACTTATAGAAAAAGTCTGATGTGGTGTTAAAGAGCCCATTCAGCACCATAAACCCCCCGGAGATGGCAATTAGGGCCAATTAACATGTGCAGCCACAGCAACCGGATAGAAGACATTTACTAAATCTCGCACACACCTGGAAGCAAGGCAATATCCAATTCTTTGCCACATGCAATTACAACCCTGTATAAACACACTGATCCAGATTACAATTCTTGTTGTGTTTAGAGGGTTAACCTTGTGCATTGTAAACAGCCAACTACAAATAAACAATGCTGCAAGGAAATGATAAAACCACATTCCTAATCCCCCCAGTTTTCTTCAGCACCAAGCTCCACTCCCAACATCTCCTTGGATCATGGAGTATAAAGCCAACATGGCATCAAGTATTTCAACATTCATAAATGACACAAGCCATAAATACATTGCTGCAGATTTGTGACTCTGTTGCAATTGCCAGCCAAGGGTTTGGGCATATTTCTTCCTGATGGCTTGTCAAGGTGTAAATTTGGCTGCGCAGTAGCTGTGGAATCAAGCAGACAAAACTTCTCACACACTAGTCCAGATTAAAGCATATAAAACAAACAGCATTTCCCCTGCAATCTCAGGGATTTAAAGCTCCACTGACAAACAATTGCTGTACAAGAGAGTTAAATGTATCCCTCAAAAACTGAACCAGCCACTGCAGAAAACATTTACAGGACAGCTGGAAAATCTCCTCCAACTTTAGTCATGGTACAGAAACTTACGTTCTCACAAATCTCTGCAGCTGTCACTCCCAAGCACATCATTCTAAACAGTATTTCTTAGCTAGTTTTGCAGTTTTGATGCAATTTTTTAAAAAACCACATCAACACTTTTCTTTCGACTTCTGCAAACTATATCAAGATATATGTTTCAAAATAGAAAAACACAAGGCAAGGAAAAATGCACATGAGTATAATGTCTTGCATCATAATGCTACACATACAACCTTTCAGACAGGAATTACCCATAACTCTTCCTATTTTTAAAATGTTAAGAATTACAGGTTCTATTTTGAAAACAGTAAAAGCACAGAATTACTTGACTCTTGAAACCATGACTGGCAAAGGTTTAATGCGACACAGACATGCATTCATGCAAACCCTTAAACTCTGCTTTCCTGTTACAGTGCTGTTTCCAAATCTTATTTTAATAAATAGAAACATCACTTGTGGAATGCTCCTATATCAATTTAATTTCATAAACACAGGACAAAATTCTGTGCTTGACCAGTATTGTTTCATTTTTAGTTCAACTTGCCTCAAGCATAGTTCCAAACTCATACTAATTGTTTCCAATTACCATAATAAAAAGCTTATTGTGATATATCCTTAGTAAATATGTTCAAATTATGAAGAAGTACTTAAAATCATTATTATCCAGAAAAAAATTAAAAAGTAAATAAAATGAAATAATTAAAGTCATCTACAAAGTCATGGGTCCCATTATGACAAATATCTTTCAAAAAAATGTTACCAACCAATGTGTCACAGCAATACCTGTAATTGATATACAGGTGTTTGACTGAAGGAACAGATCAAATATTTAGAAATGAAAAGGCCTCAGGAGGAGCTGCTGACTGGGACCCCTGCAAATGGTAAATTCTTAAGATTATTTAACCTGTACTTTAACTGCTAGTCATAAACATTTTGTACATGATGCACAAATCTCCCAACACAAAAGGCCAGAAACACCTGCCCCATTCAACGTGATAAACATTTTATTGTTCCTATTTAAAACATGAGGGACTGTGTAATGATAAATAGCTTTGCATTGTACCAAGAAAATGATATGTACCACATGGAAGTACTGCCGTACAATTTGCTGGAATGGATATCATCTATCCCTCTGTGGAGGAGCCCACATAGTTTCATTCAGGTTCTATTTGCTTTTGCCCACTGCCCCATGCTGGCAATATGCATAATCTCGGCAGAAAACTAGCATTAAAAATGTTACGACACCAAAATTATAGTAGTAATTAACATAATCATAAATGTCTCATCTACTTCCTCCAACATAATATACTGACAGTACCAAAACTAGACATTTAATTATGATACCACTTGGGTTGTTGGAGAGCAGTACAATCTAATACACTATTGAAAAGATACAGCAAACATAAAGACCTGCAATTTATCTACATGTGCAAATTTCAAACAAAAGTCTCAACATCTTCTGCACCTAATGCGCTACAGTATATGTTGGTCTAACAAAGGGCATCAAGTCTGTTTGCCCATTTTAAAAGTCAGCATGTGGGCTAATGCATTAACCTACAGCGTACAAGAATACTGGACCAGCTACTATTTGTGAATACTAAAGCCTTTCCAAACAGACCAAACATTGTACATTTTTATCTGAATAATTCCACGGTTCTCTAATGATGTACTTGCTGTAATGTCTTTAAATCTATAACAGATCTTTTCAACTGAAAGGGGAACTAAACTTTAAGGGCTGGATGTTAAATCAAACAAATCTGGAATAAACTAAATAAATTACAATTTTGTTTAATAAGCTCTCTCTACATATTTTAAATGAATTAAAACGATCATAAATATCACCTATGCTCAATCATGTTGATACCTTCAGAAAATATATCCATGTATAGAAAAAGCTAATGTATCTTAAATTACTATTTGGACCAAAAACATTTCTCTCAAAAAATCAATTGTTCTCTAGCTGCAGTAAATTCAACAAATGTTACATAAAATCCAAAAATTTTATTAACAAGGTGGTTCAAATCTTGCTCAATGAAACGGAAAGTCAAATCGTTTTGCAAGCTTCTATTTCGGTGAGCAAAGAGATTTCAAAACTGCAACCAATCTCACTGGGCATTCTTAGTGACATTTTCAGAATCCTTCTCAATAAACATTTCCCTCCCACCACCCCCTTCCTCGAATCCAGCACGGAGATAAATTAAAACCGCCAGGTTTTTTTGGAGGGAGGGGGGGGGGGGGGGCGGTGTGGAGGTGGAGAGAAAGACCAAACGTTAATAATAATGCAAAGTAATCCACGTGGTGGGGATTTTCAATTCTGGTGCAGAACAGTTTCAGAGTTTACGTCTCTTGTCTAAAAGTATCAAAGTTTCCCTTAGCTTATTTCACGTGACTCTGATGCTATTCCGAGGCTGACGGGAGCTGACAGTTCGAGAAATCGTGGAGGTAAACTGGGAAGCAACATAAAGCCTATCGAGTCGAGCAAATTAGCCCCAATCGCAATAGTAATGTCCCGCTGAGCTTCCCATTGTATTGCATGATGACCTGTAAAATTCTACATTTCCAATGCAGTTAAGGTTTTACAAAAGGTCTGACTGCCTTAATTGGAACGCCATGAAAACAAAAGCAGCCAAAAAAAAAATCGCCTTCCACAAGTTACTGTAAAGGTGATCAATAAAGGCTGCCCCTTTTAAAACACAAACCCAACCAGCTTGCAATGAAATGCACAGAGGATATTTCTGCTGGGGAGACATTTTTTTAAATAAGAGGCAGTAAAATAAATAATCCGACTTCACAGGGACTAGCTACCCCCCCACCCCCAAAAAAAAATGACTGGAAACAAACAAGTGGCAGCTGACAATAGGAACTGGAATGTCATCAACTTGTTAAGGGGGGGGGGGGGGGTTGTATGCAGAGAGGGAGGTGGTTTACATCCAAATGTAAAAAAAAACTTTTTGCAAGTTCACCTAGTCCCAACCACAAGCACCCAGCAGATAAGCGCTGGCAACACACACATGGCAAAAGGTTTTAGTTACCAGTCTTTGAAAGATTTTTCTTTAAAAAATCAGCTGCCCTCTTTCTTAATAAAACGAGAAAATTAAACAGCTCGGCGCTGATGCAAGTTATAAGTGTTTGTGCGGGGGGGTTTTTTTATAATACTCCAGAAACAAAGCATGCGTATTTTTCTTTATTTTTGTTCAAGAGACTTTAAAATGCAGAAACCTACCGTCCTCGCGCTGGGAGATAAAGATCCATTGGGAAGGTAAGGACTTGCCAGGTCAGGAATCATAATAAATGGATAGCCAGGGTATGGTGGGCCCTTGAACAACCCTCCATCTTGCCTCTTCGCCGCTAGATCAAGAAACATGGCGGGGAATGAGAGAGAGAGAGAGAAAAAGAAAAAAAGTTAGGGATCAAACTTTTCTCAACATACTTTGTGCAACAAAACACTTCGCCACAGCCGCTCCCGACTCAACGAGAGACATTTGAGAAAGGAAGAAAAGGGTGAGAGGGGGGATTTTTTTTTTTAAAAAAAAACTTTTTTTTTGTTTCTTTTCCGGCCAACTCACCTTCTTCTAAACTCTCCCTGGATTTGTCCCGAAAAGTTTCTGGCTGCCGAGGCGGCGGCCGCCTTTCCGCCTGAGAGGAACATGGTGGATGCGAGAGAGAGAGAGAGACACACACACACAAAGTCATAAGAGTTTGGATTATTCAGCAGCGATCATCAGGTTGCAACATTATTATAATTTAACAGAAACACAAAGTATCTGAGGTACAGAATCATTTTATTTTCCCGTGCGTTACAATATAAATCCCCCACCGCCACTTTACCTCAGAAACAACAGAAAAGAAACTAAATAAACAGGAGATTTTGCTGCTTACCTCCGAGTCTGATGAACTGTTTTGGTTGGTCTCTGACTCGTTTACTAATGAAGACTTGACGTCTGCTAAATCCCTTTCTGCAGAAGCGTTCTCCGAGATCTTTTCTTCCTGCTCCCCTTCATCTTTAAAAGAAATCATTTCATCATTGGCCCCCAGATCGTCGCCGCCACCGCTGTTTAGCTGCGGCATCTTTAAAAAAAAATGCGCCTTTTCTCTCTTTTTTAAAAAAATATATAAAGTGATCGACTTGATGCAACTCGTTCGGGGGGGAAAAAGGGAGTGGGGAGTGTTGGTGAGGAGGGGAGGGGGGGGGGGGGGTCTGTTAATCCGTCGCAAGTATTTTTTTTCTTCTTCCTCTTCTTCTTGTTCTTCTTGCCCCCCTCGCTATCTGTGAGTGAGTAAATAAATCGCAGGAGCGGTAATTGTTAGTGAAGGCACGCCGAGGAGCTGGCTCTCCTGCTCGGAGTGAAGTTGTTGGAGACTCGGCGGCGGCTGCTCCACTTCAAAGGCTCGCCGCTGTTTGATTGACACTTTGATTGACAGGGAAAGCTCCACAGCCTGTCCCGCTCCCAAACTAATGAGATGCATAAGAGGGGAATACGTACGGAGTAATGAGGAGGGACTTACATGACGTCTGCATCAATAAATTAAAAGGCAACAGAGAGAAAGAGAGAGAGCGAGCGAGCAAAAAAGGAAAGGGGTTGGCTGAGGCTTTTAGTGTTAATCAAAAGCCCTTGAACTTGATTTCCACAATCTTTTTATTTTGCTGTTGTTTTGATCTTCTAACTTTTTGCTCCAGTTTATGCATCAACCCATTAAGGGTTTTTCAATTCCATTCTAGTTTTTTTTATATTACAATGTTGCAATCGATCTTGAGAGATGTACATACATAATATATAGTGAATCAAACAACAGTTTTAAAGTCGACACATCCTTACATGTGCTTAGCCTGACCAGTTTTCATGCTAAACCATTCCAAATAAATAGTAATAATTTTGCAAGTGTTATGCATTGCTTTTGTTAATGTCGTTTAGTTATTAAGTATGCAACAGTATATTTCCTTCTCCTGGCAAAAAAGTGTTTTAATCTGTTACTGTTATTTCTTCACAAAGCTGCCGGAAGTATTTGCATACTGACTTGAACATGTTCGCCAATATAAAACACACTGATAATAGTAATTTTAATAATGAACTAAACCATACGAAGTGATGGGAAATCTCTAAAACGGAAAGTTTCAATCTTGCCGTACCATTATTTTGAGTTCAATAGACGTGTGTGTTTACAAGGTAGAACCTAAAATATTAATTGAAATATGGTAGCTCCTGTAAAATGAAGTTCATTTGTACCAAAACATGTCCAATAAAATACCACAACATCACTCTGAGGAGTTTAAAGTGCAAGAGTTTTCAAATACACTGTATGGATGTGCATCGTTTTTGCAGTTTAAGTAATGTGAACAGGAACCTTCATTTAAAGTAACGCTACATTTGACAAAAGGCAATATAATCGAGTAGTTTGCATATAGTTAGTACATTTTTCTAAAAACGTATTATTTTCTAAATAAATCAATAATAAAAAAACACAACATATTTAATATATTCCATACATAGCACGACCACTATTTTTACAAATTTTTGTTTTAAAATATTTATGTGATGGTCAATTATTTATTTTCTGCCCTTTTATTAAAGCAGCTTATGAATGAAATGTGCATCAAATGAGCATGCTGTGTATAAACTGTACGGGGAATTAACATCTCTACATCTCCTTTGATTCGGGCGATTACTAACGCCTCTGCAACCCCTATACAAACCCGCTTTTTACTTAGCTATATTAAATCAGCACATGCACGTTATAAAGCATTGCAAAGACAAAGGCAAGATTTGCATCCTTATGCAACTGTCTTTCAACTATTATTAAGCCATCATTGATGTGTGAAAAATTGATGTTCTGTAAGAGGACTAATAGTGGAGGAGGGATTCGAGGTGGAGTTGTTGGCACTTTGATCTTTGATCGGCAAATTCCCATTTTTCTTTGTGTGACTATATTTGGTAAATCAGATTTGCACTCCACGTGTTGTGGGGAGTAAAAAGACTATTGCTTACTTCCGGGTTTGGGAGGGGAAAAAAAGCCGAAACTGGTAATGACGTTTGATTATTTTTCTAAGCATAGCAATTGTAATGGTATTTTCTCAATATATTGGCGTCTCAAACCTCGGGGATCGAGTGTAGTTATGCTGCAAGGTGTTAATAAATATTAAAGTGCGTGAATCAGACGCGGTAAATAACTAGTTTTACATTTCAGATGATTTCCACAATTCAATTACTTTATATTGTAAAAATATAGGTATAAGAATTTCCCCCACTAATATCCATCAAAACGTTTCTATTGAAGATGAAAAAATAGCATCAATGTCAACACGCACCTTAATTAATTAATACTGTACTAATGTGCATTATTAATGTTGATAGGTCAAAACCATGTCTGATTTGAATATACCACAGAGAAAACCTATGGTTAACATTGCCATAATAAGAGGATTGTTATATTTAATTGGCCCGTTATTTTTTATTTAAGCATAATGTTTTCACAGTTTATTGTGTCCCTGGCGGCAACCAACCAGAAAGGGTCGTGACACGAACATTGGAGAGATTGGAAAAAATAGAAAAGGACATGGAGCAGATTAAGCGCAATACACGCAGATACCAGGCTGAAGCGTCTGCTCATCTTCAATAGGAGGCTGTGGGCTTGCTGGAGGCATGGCATGCATTAGGGGATTTTATCAGGACTGCAACTTTCCAAAAACACTTGCAAAAAAATTTACACAAACACACACGCGCGCACACACACACGGATCTCTCAAAGATACAACTTCAGCAAAGAAACACCTATTCCAACCGCAGACAGGAGATTCAGTAAGGTGACTTGTGCTCTCTGGCGATCTCTGCTACATCCGGAGTCTGCGCCATTCGGTTTACTCACCAATACAGAAAGAAAAGTTTTATTGAACACGAATCTTCGCCAGTAGCATCATGATTTTTTTTTCATTAACTGCAAAATCCTATATTAGCCTGACCCCTTTCTAGCGGCAGTGTGGTTAGACCTTAGTCGCGTGTTAAGTATCAGAACGCTGAAGCAAAACATGATTTATCGTATAAAAATGCTACACAAATTAGCTTTGATGCATAGATTGTTTGCACTCTTACTTTATATTGATCTGTTTGTATTGATTTTGCTTTGTTGCCCAAGACGACGCTGAAGTTCCCGCTATTGCTTTGTCTGAGAGGTGTGGGAGGATTAAAAGAAGTCTGAAGTTTCAGCATTTGCTAAATATAAAGTACCCTCAGTCCCAAGATGTTCAATTAGTAAAACAAATCGTGCATTTCATCGTAAATAATAGTGACATGTTTGTAGAAAAGGTTACTTCGATAGCCCTATGTAGAATAAGCATGCATAATTATGCACAAAATATTTCATTATTAATTGTGTTACATAAAGGCAAAGTGAATGCGGAGCCCTTAAGTTTCAAACAATCCTGTTTCCGACGAAATCGTTTGCGGCACATTAGAACGTTACTTAAGAGAACTGTAGCAATATTAATTTGCTATTAAATGATACAGTGGGTATTTTTGCGAGCTAGGATTAATGACCAGACAATTTCGTTAAAGAAAGTTTAGCCTTTTAAAATGAGTCCTTGAATATTTGCTGAGGCGTGACTGGAAATGAACCATATTAATTGATCCAAGATGTACCCAGGGTGCAGGAATGATTTCAGTTTTGAAACACTCGCTCGGTCTCTGAATCACGGTTGCAGTAAGCAGGGTGTTTACACTGAACAAATAAAAAGCAGTTACCTTCCTTATAATGGTTTAAAGGCTGCATGATCGCCATGTACCTGGGAGAAAGGACGTTGATTCGAGGAATGCCATTAGCATGGTATAGTTCGAAACCATGGAAAATTACTGATGCGGAGAAAATAAAATAAAGGAAGAAACTGCAAGAATAAAGAGATGAGTTAAGATGTAATAAGCAAGAATGGCTAAAAAATAAAGCTTAAAATAATTGTTTGCAATAGTTGGGTAAAATATGTTCACGTTTCATGGTTTGAGATATGGCGTTTACTTTGTCTGAATTAAAACTTTTATCATTATTCTATATATTTCTTAAAAGTCCTGAACCTTATAGGGCATACAGACAAGGCAACTTCAGTTTTGATGGGAAAATGGGTGGAACCACAAAATACCATTTTTTTTAAAAACCAATAAAATCCCAAGATGTTATGTAATGAAAATGGAATTTGACTTATTCAGTCAATGGTGATCATTATAAATGAACAGAGTTAGGGAATGCTAATCCTGGTTAAAATGAAAAGCAAAACATGGATTTTGACTTACTTGGCCACAGTAAGCAGGTGACAGCACCTACGGGGAACATGGTCAAATGAAAATATTTTTCTTTTTGTAGTTATGTTAAAGAATTGTCCTATATCCTAATTATTAAATATAGCTATGATTGCCAATTTATAAACATGTTTTAAGTTATATTTTTAACATGATACCCCAAAAAACATCTCTTAAGCTACATAAAATAAGACTCATTGATATACCTGTAAAATAACATGAAGTAATACCCTAAAACAATACTCACTGATACACCTATAAAATAATGAAGTAATACCCTAAAACAATACTCACTGATACATCTATAAAATAACATGTTGTAATACCCTAAAACAATACTCACTCATATACTTATAAAATAACATGAAGTAATAGACAAAAACAATACTCACTGATATACCTATAAAATAACATGAAATAATACCCAAAAACAATACTCACTGATATACCTACAAAATAACAAGAAGTAATACCCTAAAACAATGCTCACTGATATACCTACAAATTAACAAAAAGTAAAACCCTAAAACAATACTCACCGATATACCTATGAAATAACATGAAGTAATACCCTAAAACAATACTCACTGATATACCTATAAAATAACAAAAAGTAATACCTTAAAACAATACTCACTGATATACCTACAAAATAACATGATGTAATACCCTAAAACAATACTCACTGATGTACCAATAAAATAACAAGAAGTAATACCTTAAAACAATACTCACTGATATACCTCTAAAATAACATGAACTAGTGCCCTAAAACAATACTCACTGATATTCCTCTAAAATAACATGAAGTAGTGCCCTAAAACAATACTCACTGATATACCTACAAAATGACATGAAGTAATTATCTAAAACATTACTCACTGAGATACCTATAAAATAAGATGAACTAATACCCTAAAGCAATACTCATTGATATACCTTTGAAATATATTGAAATCCAGTAACTTAACACTCACTGATACACCCATAAAAATACACTGAAATTCCCAAAGTAACACTTACTGTTGATCCACTGATACACCAATTAAATAACATAATTGATATACCCAATAATTAACATAACCTATAAAAGCACTGATAAACCCACAAAATGTACATTGGTGTCTCAAATAATAACATAGATTGGTAACTCATAAATGACATACACTGGAACTCAAAAATAATACTATTGATATATCCATAACATAAAGTACAGATACCCCTAAAATTACCACTCACCAATATAGCCATTAAACAACACTCATGGATCAATCATTTTAAAAATAACAGTTATTCCCCCAAAAAGCACCCCAATAATATTTGTATATATTAATATATCTGTAGCAATAATATAAGAACACCATTACACAGGTAAAGTCTCTGACACACAAACTATTACATTGATTCTCTATCAGAAATACAAGATATTCCTTTCTGACACCATTTTTCAGACAATATGGGTATAGGAACAGGGGTAGTAGGCTCTTCCAGCACCATGCACCTGTTTTGCTACTTAATTTGATCACGTGCCTCAATTCCATTTACCCACACACGATTTATATCACTTGATATCCGTACTTAATAAAACTCTATTGATCTTAGTCTTGAGTGTTTCAATTGATCCAGCGTCCACAGCCTTTGGTGGAGAGAGAATAATACATTTCCACTGCCCTTCAGGTGACAAAATACTTCCCGATCTCACTCCTGAATGGTTTAGGTCTAATTAAGATAGTATCCCATTGTTGTAGATTCCCCCACCAGAGAAAATAGCTTCTCTCCACCCTATCAAATTATTTTATCATTTTAAACACCTCAATGAGATCACCCCTCGAACTTTTAAACTCAAGGGAATACAAGCCAATTTTTACAACCTGGCCTCATAATTTAACCCTTTAAGCCCCGAGAACATTTTGAGAAATCTGCACTGTATCTCCTCTAAGGTCAATATATCCTCCCTGAGGTATGATGCCCAGAACTGATACTGCTCTACAACTGAAGCATAACTTCTTTCCATTTGTATTGCAACCCTCTCGAGATAAGGGCCAACATATAATTAGCCTTTTAGATTACTTTCTGTACCTGTACATTGGGTCTTAGTAGTTTGAGTACCTGGACATCCAAATCCCTTTGCTCCTCCACAGTTTCTAGTCTCTTGCCATTTAGAAAATGAGTTGTCTTCCTTGGATTCAAAGTGGGTTACCTCACATTTCCCCATATTGAACTCCATATGGTAGAACTTCTTCTATGCACTTAATCTATCTATGTCCCTTTGCAAATTCCTGATCCCATTACACAATTTAATGTAAACTTGGATGTCCCACTCTCTAGGATAGATTTTGATTTTGTTCAACAACATAATAGTGATACTGAACCCACAGTTTATTTTACACGCCTCGCAATTTTTATTTCAATTTGACTTAAATCAAAATGAAAATCAGGAGAGACATAAAATGGGCTGCCAATTCACTATCACCCATTTTACAGCATTGCACCAAGTCAAAATTACCCCCTATTCCTTCATCAAAGTCACTGATACAAATTAAACAGAAACTCAACCGGACCAGCCATATAAGTACTGATTACTGGAGCAGGTTACAGGCTGGGTATTCTGTTGGGAGTGTCTCACCTCTTTAATCTCCAAAACATGACCACCACCTACAAGGCGCAAGTAGAAGTATGGTGGAACACTCCCAACTTTCTTGGATGTGTGTAACTGCAGTCGCAATCAAGAAACTTGACACCATCAGGACAAAGCAGCTCGCTGGATTGGCATCCCATCCACCACCTTAAACATTCACTCCCTCTGCCACAGGCAGTACACTGCATGTACTATCCACAGAAAATACCTTAGAAACTCACCAACGCTTCTTCGACAGTACTTCCAAACAACACTTTGGAGGACAAAGGCTGCACAAAGCATGGGAATATCATTGCCTCCCAGGACTGTTGCAAGAGTATTAGGCACCCCAGGCAAACCTACAGCCTTGCGAACCCCCCACCACAATTATCTTTTGAAAATTAATATTGTGCGTTAGTATGAATAAAAATTCTGCATTTATAATTACAAATTTATTTTACATGAAAAACAAGAATATTACAACATTGATTGTACATTCTTACTGTTCTACACTTTTCACAGGATATGTACTAGAAGAAATGCACATTATAAAGTGTAATTTGGCATGTGTTCTGTAATACTATGTATTCCTGCAACAGTTACTAGATGGTTTTATGTGCAATTTACACCATCAATAATCATTACAATAGAGTGGGTTAGATTAAGTTACGCTCTTTGATATTGTTCACTGGTTTGCAGTTTTGGAATAGTCATGTACAAATTTGTAAAACTGTCACATAAATAGAATGAGGAATATAATACGAAATTTTGGGAAATCCTGCAATGTAATCTATAGGTGTGCCAGTACCTGTGGATTTATATCAGTAGATCTAGATCTTTCATTCCCACTGCTGAAGCTTGTTTGTTTACTTATTAAGTTCTATGAATAGTTATAAGAACATAGGACTTAGGAGCAGGAGTAGGTCATTCACCCCTTCGAGCCTGCTCCACCATTCAATAAGATCATGGCTGATCTAGTTGTAGTCTCAACTCCACTTTCCTGTCAGCCCCCCCATAACCCTTGACTCCCTTGTCTATCAAAAAACTATCTAACAGCTTTGAATAAATTCAATGACACAGCCTCCACTGCTTTCTGGAGAAGAGAATTCCACATACTAACAACCCTCTAAGAAAAATCTTATTTATAAAAATCCTCATCTCTGTCTTAAAAGGGAGATTTCTTAATCTTAAACTTATCTAGTCTCCCCCACAAGAGGAAATATCTTCCCGGTATCCATTCTATCAAGTCCCCCCACAATCTTGTGTTTCAATAAGATCACTTCTCTTTCTTCTAAACTCCGATGGGTATAGGCCCAACCTGTTCAACTTTTTTCATAAGATAAGCCCTTCATTTAGTTCATTCATTTTTTTATAGCCCATCTCTAATTGCCCTTGAGAGTGTAGCAGTGAGACAACTTCTTCAATTACTGATGTACATCTAGTGAAGGCATGCATGATCTGAAGACTCTGGTACATGTGGGAAGGTGGTGCTTGGAGGTTTGTGCATACTCACCGATGTCTCGACTTTGTCTCTGCATGTTCGCAGCAAACTTTCTCGATGTGGTCGCTGCCTTCGTGAATGAATCTTCTCCATTTTCAAAAGTCAGACTACTCTCTTGATCACCTGCAGAATTGGGCAGCTTGTCCATATGATTTTCGTATGCCTCTCTGGTGGTTCTAGTGGAAGAAGTGAGGGCATGGAGGAAAGTACTCTTCCCCAGCACCCAGCATCCCCAAATCTGGAAGGCCTGAAAATTGTCCTCTTCCTGTCCTCTCTACACTACCACTATCATGTTCTCATCTCCACCTACTACAACTTGCATAATCACCAATTATTTCCAATACTCCTTCCTTACATCATATCACACAAACTTGCTGAGGTCAACAGAAACTCTGTTCCACTAACTCACACCAAGTCCCACTGACCTACTGATTTGAATTAGCTCCCAACTAAGCAATGCCTCAAATTTAAAAATCTGAGGCAGGATTTTTCCGTCGGCGTGCGGGGTCGGGCCCGACACGCTGAAGCGTAAAATGACGCGCGATGACATAGGGCATGAATCCGACATCATTGTGCTGAGTAGCAATGTTTCAGTTGGCAGGTGCGCACCGGAGTTGGCTGCGCGCCCGCCGATATGTAAGCGGCCTATTAAGGGCATTAAAGATTTAATTAAGGTTATTATAAACGCTGCCCGTCCAACCTTAAGGTTAGCGGGCAAGCAAAAAGGCCAAGCGGCCTTCTGATTTTTAGGGAACCTCATCCATGAGCGAGATGAGGTTTCCTAAAGCTTTTATTAAATAAATTTTAAAATTTTCATTAATATAAAAACATATCCAACTCATGTGACACAGTCACATGAGGGGATATGTTTAAATCAATTTATAAATCTTTTATTTAATTTTTTGAGCATCGATTTAATCTCCCTGAGGCCCTGGCTCTCCCTTCTCCCACCAACCACACAGGTAGCGCTGAGTGCTACCGGCTGCGTATTACGCTGGGCGGGCTTTAATTGGCCCGCCCGTGTAAAATAGTGGCGCAGAGTGGATCGTGGGTAACGATCAGCTCCGTGCCCCCCCTGCCAAGCCCGCCCGCCCACCATATGAAAAATCCTGCCCCTGATCTTTGTTTAGAAATCCCTCCATGGCATCACTCCTCTCTATTTCTGTAATTTCCTCCAGCCACATAATTCCCTGAAATATCTGCGCTCCTCTAATTCTATCATCTTTAGCATCACTGATTTTAATTGCTCCGCCACTGGTGGCCGTGCCTTCAGGTCCCTAGGTCGCAGGATCTGGAATTCCCTCCCTGCACCTCTCCAACTCACTTTCCTCCTTAGAGAGACTCCTTAAAACCTATTTCTTTGACCAAGCTTTTGGTGTGTTCTAATCTCCCCTTATGCAACCTTGGCCAGAATTTTACGTGCACGTGCAGGCGCATGGCAGTCCTGACTCAGCGCGAAATGGTGCATGATGACGTCAGGAGGGCTTCTCAACTTCATCGCACTGCCTCGTGATATTTCAGTTGGCGGGTGCGTGCGAATATCAGAAGCACGTCTGTCAGCAATTAAAGGACCGGTTAAGGCCATTAAA
The DNA here is from genome assembly GCF_964194155.1 of Cetorhinus maximus. NCBI lineage: Eukaryota > Metazoa > Chordata > Chondrichthyes > Lamniformes > Cetorhinidae > Cetorhinus > Cetorhinus maximus. The sequence continues at coordinate 55,811,414 of NC_135898.1, forward strand.
AGTCCTATCGTTCTGAGTTTTGAGAGGCCGGTGTACTTTTACGCTTGGCGCATGGGCCAATCCGGCAGGCAAGCTTCATGTTTTTTTCAAATTCCTGGATCCAGGGCAGGATATAAGGGCCAGAAGGGAAAGAGAGGTGAGGGAGTAGGAGTTTCAAATTGAAGTGTGAGTGTGTGCATTATAGTTCATTTATTGAAGCATCCTGTTCATTTACATAAATTTAGGAGGTTTAAATCTGTGCAGAGGCTTTCTGCAGACAGGCCTCTTCATACTTTATGTCAAACCTTTGCAAGTATAAGGATTAAAATGGGTATTGTGTACTCTGCTGGAGGGACCTCCTCAATTGAGGAGGAGAGGGCAATAATGGAGAGGAGGTCAGTTGGCCACAGACACCACAACAGAGTCTGTCCTCAAGACCGAGAGGCACAACCTGAAGGGGTTGAAGCCAGAAAGCATTGCAAGGGAGAAGGAGCAGGAGAAGGTACCAATACCCGACTGGAAGAGTGCACAGGCTGAGATCCAGCTACCTTGACATAACAGAGGCACAATGCCGAAGACATGATCATATGTGACATGATCAGACCCGGATGGCTTCAAACTGTGTAGGTGGCCACCCAATGCCCATGGCGCTGAAGGTCACAGTTGCACTAAATATTTATGCCTCGGGTTCGATCGAGGGGACTGTGGGAGATCTTCACGGAGTGTTGCAATCCGCAGCATATGCTGCATCAAGCTTGCGACAGATCAGATGTGGACTCCTCCATTACAGAGGCCATGGCACGCAGACCCCCAGGGATCTCGGCCAGATTTTCAAGTGCACGCTGGACATCCAGCATTTTCCACCTAATAGACGACTCCAGAGGCTCATCATCTGCCATCCTCAGCATCGTCCTGGTCTCCAGCAATCCTCTGGCTGCTGCGCTCTGGGGACTCTCTATCTCTGTCAGCTCCTCAAGCGAGTGTCATGTGCCTTCCCCAATGTGCATTGCCATCTGTTCTGGAACGCTCAAACTCACCGACGTGCCTGTAACTGCATGGGTGCAAGGTGCCGAGAGAGGATGCAACGTGGGTGCATCTGGCTGTACCTCATCCTGCACTGTCAAGGGAGGCTCTTCCGGGTCACTCTGCGGTCTGGTGGATGTACCATCTGAGGGAGGGAAAACATATGTAAATCCCCATCTGCATTTATGACTCAGAGTACAAGCATTCTGGTAGCTTCTCAGATTCGAGATCTGGGTAAGCATAAGGGATTAGTGGATTTCTCCTGTCAGTCTTACAACCACTGACCTACATCTCTCATACCCTCGCCCAATCCCTTCCTTGTCTGCTGGACTCTTACCCTCCTCTGAAACCCTTGCTTCTCCATAACCAATAGACCTGGCTGCATTCTCACATGCCATCTCCAGGGTCAGCTCCTCTGCTGGAGTTAGCACCACCAGATTTGGGACTCCACCGCCAGTTCATCCTTGCACCTGGGCATTGTGACTCCTTTTCTCCTGCAAGGACAATACTGCTTTCATGAGTCCCCCCTCTACGTGCCCGAGCATTCCATTCTCCTCCCCAAAGTTGCAGGTTTAGGTGTCCATCACATAGCAGGACTTCCCCATCCATGCTTGCCTGCCATCCTGTCTACTCACATGCAGTCTTTAAGGGCACAGAAAAATGTGCCAACTTAAGCTCGGGGCTTTACACCCAGAACCCCCAACAAGTGCAGACACACACATTGTTCATGGTTACATGGGGACTCAATACTTACCCTCGCAGAGCTGCAGGTCGTCATTGACCCTCTTACTACACTGCACCCAGGTCCTTCAGACTATACCACAGCTGCTGACTAGAGATGTCACCTCTGACCATGCCTTCTTCGTTAGGTGTGGAGGCCTCCTCTTGTCATCTCGCAGCAGCAACATTTCCCGTCGATCACTGACAGCCTCCAGTAGAACCCGAAGCATCCAAGAAGCAGGGGGCTGATTGGCTTTGGCCATTTCCGCCATGTTTGGCATGGTTTTCAGGTCCTGAGGACAACGCTAATGTCCCAGGCACACTTTTCTGCCCACTTTCTTACTGCCGTGTCTGCCTCTTTAAAGATGACAAAAGCTCTCTGCCACAGTTCCTCCACGCATAGCAGCCTTCAAGGAGCTGTTCTTAAACTCCTCTGCTGCAGCTGCAATCATTCCAGCACCTGGCCTCTTCCCACCACCCCTCCCAGCAGCGCTGGGCCTTTCTCAACGCGAGTTTCACATTGGCCAGTTGATAATTGGCCAGCCAGCGCTAATCACTTTCGGGAGCTGATTGTGGGTGGGGGCGAATTTCACATCCCAGTCCCACTGATCGCGCTCCCCCAAAAATTCAGAGCCTGGTGTGAAATTTTGCTTTATAGAGCTCCTGATGTGCCTTGGGAAATTTTATTAATTTAAAGGTGCTGTACAAATACAAGTTATTGTTGTTGTTTACATTCATCGCCTTCCCATCCTCATCCTATTTTGCTTCTTTTACACCTTCCACTATATCCATTATATGCACTAGCTCCACATCTCCACTCACCTTTTCAACAAATTCACTGACTCTCACCCTGTTCTTCTGCAGGACCGGACTACATGTAATAGCAGGGAGAGCAACAGGATGGGTGGTAGGGTCCCCAACATTATCGCCTTCATGCAGGTGAAGTAGGAATGGTCGTGAACATTGTTGAGTTTACCCCAAGTACGGCATCTGCTTATTATTTCTATCCCTTCATTCAACATGCAGCAAGCTTAGCATCTGCAACCTGCATCCTCAAGCCTGTCATGTGATAATATACAGCATTTCACTCCCTTCATAGCTCATCACTTTTCTCTAGGATCTTCGTAACAACAAGGATCTCCCCCAGAATATATGGTGGATCATTTTCTTGAGCCTGTACTTTCTGGCACTCCAGCCTTCCCTGGTACCAGCTTGGACATTGGTTCTCCCATGGGCTAGTTAGTGAGTGAGGGGACTCTGCATCACTGGGCAGTAGCAGTGACTGGCGGCAGGGAAGCCCAGCAGGGAGGAGACCGCATCCTGTTTCCTTGGGGTCATCTTACTATTCTGCTAACTACCTTGTGTAATGCGGTCCCTTCCGGTGATGTTGTAGCCAGGCCCTCTTGGCAGAAGTCCACACAAGCCTGTTTTGAAGCTTTGGTGGAAACTCAAGTGTCTGTCATGAAGGCTCCGGGCTCCAAATTGGAGATGATGGTGGATCAAATGGATAGAAGATATGATAGAGTCATTGGGCAGAATATTCCACTCTGGAGACCCGAATGTTATTCTTGCTTGAGGGATGGCCTGTAGAGAGACGCCACAGTCCGGATTCAGATCAGTCCTGAGATGTTCAGACAAGAACCAGTGATTGATGATGTCCTCCTTGAGGCACCTTGCAATGCTCCAGGAATACTGCCATGTGAGCAGCAGACCACAATGATGTGGGACACCCTCTGGGGAGAGCATTGGAGAATGCAGCCTGACAGGTCCAGACTTCGGAAATGCATCTTTAGCAGACCAATAGCCTGCTCAATCAGGGATCATGTCACGGAATGAGGCACATTGTACCTCTCCTCTGAACCACTCCATGCCTGCTGAACGGGTGACATTAGCCACGTCTTTTGGCGCCTTTGTCACTGATGAGCCAACCTTGAATGTACTGATGGCCCTCGAAGATCTGTGACACCTGCAAGTGACTGAAGATGTATGAGGCATGTGAGCTCCCAGGGTATCTTGCACAGACCTGCATAATCTGCTTTTGGTGATCACAGACCAACTGCACCTCGAGCGAGTGGGAGCTGTTTCTATTGATGAATCGTAGTGGCTGCCAGGAATCTCTTAAAGTGCAGTCGATGGCACCCTGCACCTGTGGGAAATGGGAGATCACTGCAAATCCCACTGCTCTGGCAGCCTGGCTGGCTCCATCCAGGGAGAACTGGACATAATTGTGTGCCTTACTGAATAAGGGGTCGCTAACCTCTCAGATGCTTTTATGAACAGAGGATTGTGATATTCTGCGGAGGTCCTCATTGGAGCCCTAGCAACAGCCACTTGCAAAAACATTGAGTGCGGCGATCACCTTTAGAGCCACAGGCAATGGATGGCCTCCCAGGTCATGCAGCGTCAGATCCTCCCAAAGAATGTGGCAGATGTGAGCCACCATACCCCTTGACAAACAAATGCGTCTATGGCACTATCTCTTGCTCATCTACAAGTATGAGCGGCGTCTTCAGTACACCCTGGGTCACACTAAACACCTCTGCAGAATTGGCCTCTCTGCCTCAGCTTCTGGGTCTTCATGAGGCCCCACTAGCCCATGATCCTCAGGGTGAGGATCTTCCCTTTGCCCTGCCAGACGGCGACAGGCCTTTCTTCTCCTCCTCAGTTGCATGAGAGCCATGAAAAAGGCAGCGTTGCCTGCTGCCTCCATTCTGCACTCCTCCTCATCTCTGTGGGAAGATTGAACGGAGACATGATTGAACAGAACCCTGCTATGATCACCTTCTATCGCCAAGCTAGGGAGTCATTGTGAAGCCCTTGGGCTATCCGTATGCCCAGAATTCCATTCCCAGATCACCCTTGCAGCTGTCGCACAGCCTTAAGAATCACTGGAAACTGAACCCCACCTCCCCTCACTCAAATGCCCCAGACATGAAAGCACTTTCACAAAGGGGGTTGGATCTGAGTGAGTTCAGCCAGGTGCTATCAGACTTAGTCAGGGCACTGTCAGGCTGCCTGCTTTGGAGTAGACTAGAGGCCAACCTTGCACTAATGTAAAGACTGTAATCATTGAGATGTGTAACGCCAGAACCTCTCAATTGCACTGCGTTGGGGTCTTTGAAGCTTTTTACATAGCCTTTTCAGCCATTACCTCTTTACAGTGGGATCCTTATGAGCTTTGCGCATTCCAATGAGATAGTCATTCAAATCCAATCAACATTTGGCCCCAAGCCATAATGGGTTTTCAAGAGAATGCGCACCATGAGTTAAAGGTGCCCAAATCCTTCAGTTGGCATTTGAGTCTTCCTAACGTGGCTCAGCTGAGTCCTGCTCCCCATGTCCTGAAGTGGGAATTAGTAGGATGCCCCTTCAATCACCCAAAATCACGGTAGTCAAATCCTCCCACAAGCCCTCAGACCCCCCCCACCCCCAGTGATATTTTTCCAAGGTTGTTTTTCAACTGCTTCATTCCATCGGCTGGTGAAATGGTGCTGCTTTGCTTCTATTATGAGACCAGTTTCCAACCCCACCTCCATCACAGTCCAAGTCCCTCCTATCGTCCAGGAAGAGCATAATGTGCAAATTTCCCTCCCTCCCATAACTCTCCCTCCCACTCTAATCTAATCCTGGAGCCCATCATAATTCTGGTTGATATCCCCTGTCCTCTCCCCTGAACCGTTTTCTGGTGATTTCCCAATGCTCCATGTCGACCTGACCTCTCCCCATCTTGAGGCTCTATGGACAGTGACCTACCGAGATCACCCCCTTGAGACTATTGATGGCCCCCTCTTAGTTACCAGTTCCCCATTTACAGGCTGCAGATGCCTCCCCTGTCTGTGACTGCCATCTGTGGCATAGTACCAAGCCACCAACCCCCAGGGTTGAAATGTGTGAGGGACAACCACGCCCTGCACACCATGCTGTGCATGACTGACACAGCAGATAGGCCTCCCCCTCCCTGGACTGGGACCAGGACATGCATAGCCCCAGGTGCGCACTGCCCCAGGACTATCTCTGCTTTCTGGCCCCGAACACATGGTGCGCACTCCCCCTGGACTGCCTTAGAATTATCCCCCCTCCCCTCCTGGGCTCCTTTAACCGCGCCTCCCCCCAGTCATATGTCTCTGTCCACTCCTTACCTCCTGGGCTCCAGGAAAGAACCACACCCCCACCCCAAGTCATGTGTCACTGTCCATCTCTTACCTCTTGTTCTCCAGCCACCACCCCTGTCCAGTCAAGTGTGTGCATTCCAGTCCCTTCCATTGCCTCTGTCTAGTCTCACCCCTCCCCCTGCCAGTCAAACATGTGCCTTCCAGACCCTTCCCTTCCCTTCCCGTTGGTCTTGCCTGAGCAGCCCTAGCAGAGTCAGATCAGCTGTGAGCGCAGCACAGTGAAAGGTAGGCGAGTGCTGTGTGCACAAACCTGGAAGTCACGAGTGAAGTACAGTTTGCCAGGTGCACATCTGTTATATCCAGCTATGATTCACGACTGTATAATTAGCTGCCGACGTGGCCATTAGATTTGGAGTGGGGGGCGTGGTTCTAGCAAGCTGGGTTTTTAATGAGCATTCACAGGATGCAAAGACATGCAAATGCAGTTCCCGACATGGCACGATGGGCTGTTAGACCCGCCATGAAACGCGGGAGTGGAAAATTGCAAACCATTTTCACGCGCTCTGAATTTTCCGGTCCCACCCGCCATGGTGCCCACTGCTGGTGGGAATGGGAAAACTCTGCACATTTTCTGCAATCTGCTCTCCCATGGATTACTGCGAACGATGAGCTCAGTTATTTTCTGAAAAACATACTTTATTCATTAAATTTATAAAAGTACATTGCATGACTGTTCAAAGTTGCCATTACATGAGGTGCAAACCAAATCAGTTCCTTCCAATACTGAATGTTACTCACTGCATTTACAATCACAGACAATGTTCATCATGTGTCAAACATACAACCCAAAGGGTTTTACCATGGGCGGAATTGTCCCAGATTTGCACTAAGAGCAGTAGCGGGCGTGAAGAAAGATGTTTTACCCGCCGCCCGTAATGGCGGGTTTTCACGCAGTATCGTTCCCCTTCCGGCCTCATAAACTATGCAGTCATGGGAAACACGCCAGATCGCTGGCAGCCGGCCTCTGATTGGCCTGCCATGCCATTACCTTGCCACTTCCTCACGCCAGGTGCCATATTTAAACAGCAGCCGCGCACACAGTTCTCAATGCTTGCAGCCCAGGATTGCTCCAGTGAAGACATGGCCCTGAAAGTAAAGAAGAGTGCAGCCCCCTGATTCAGTGACGCATCTCTGGGACACATTCTGGACACTGTGGAGGCCCGCCCTGGCCACAGGAGGCCCATCAGTCTCACCACTCCGGCTTGGGAGGCGATGGCAGAGGTGGTCAGTGCCAACGCTGCACACAAGAGGTCGGCAGCAAACACCCATGCTCCATATCATTCCCCCTCTCAACGTGACTCTGAGTTCACTGTTGTGTGTAACGTGGCTGCCTAGCACTAATAATCTCCACTTTATCTCCTAGGCATATCTGACACATCGTCCTCAGGCAACCGTGACCCCAACCCCAGCGTTGAGAGCACCTTGGATGAGGACTCGGAGGGTAGTACCATTGAAAACCCATCACCCCGCTCACCCACACCCTCCACCAGCGCAGTGACACACAACTCAGTGGGACCTAAATGTACAGCAGCCTCGGGATCACAATCTGGTGAGCACAGCACACAATCTCTTCCACAATAGGCGGAAGCAGGAACATCCTTGGTCACAGGCAGTTGGAGCATTGCTGGAGACTAGGAATCTGCTGAGTCCGAGTCAGATGATGAGCCTCTGGACTCAGTCCTCAATCAGTCGTTGGAACTGCAAAAACAATCACGGGAATATCAGGAAGGGATGTCGGCTGCGCTCCTCAGATTGCAAGGGGTGATGGAGTAATCTGTCCACCTTCATTCTGAGGTGATCGCGCCGGCATGGCGACACACCGAAGTCAACACTGATAGGATGGTGGCCTCCATGGAGACCTTGGTCCAGGACATCAGTTCTGCACTGCTGCACGGGCAGAACTCCATCACCGATGCCATGGTTGGCCTCCAACTGTGTCAGCACGGGAGAGGTGCTGGGCAGCTCGATCTCACTCCAACTTCCTCTTCTCCTCAAGGAGTCAGCCTGGGGGCCCTAGGGCACCCACAGGGAGGAGGACCAGCTGCCCTACACCCCGGGGCCATCCATCCAGGTGACTCCGGGAATGTCTGGCTGATTCAAATCCCCTCTTCCTGTGATGCCCGCAGCTCCAGCTCCACAGGCTGAGGAGGGTGTAGCTGGCCCACAGCAGAACACCCAAGGCATGCCAGGGCCTCCAGGCCTCAGCCCTCAAGGCAATGCATGCTGAAGACATCACAGACAGGGCGTAGCAGTCAGCAGGCTGCCTTCACCTCCGCTGTGGATGTCGGGGAGCACCAAGGTGTAGCGGCAGGGTTAGGAAGGTTAAGGAGATGTAGTTGCACAGCCTGGGCATGGGTGTTAACTACTTGTACATAATGTTCACTATTGTAAATAAACTCCCAAGAATGTCTCCTTGCCTGTGGCTCTTTGTTCTGATGAGCAGTGTTTGTGACACTCAGATGTGAAACCTTGATCCCTGCACAAGATAAAGGCAGGTGTCTCAGTCCAGGGCCTCTTCCCTGTGCAGTGTTTAACCTTCAGACTAAAGTGATGGTCCGGCTTCACACTCACTGGACATATTAGTCATACCTGCACCTCAATGGTGCTTGTCATTACTGCCAGAATGTCATGGGCAGGTGTCACAGAGTTCCGCCATTCTTTCTGTGAGCTCTCAGCACCTTTGAGATGGGGCTGGTCCCTCCATCTCTTCAGCATCTGTGACCAGTGACGCTGTGCTCCCGAAGGGTGCTGAAGGCTGACAAAGGATCAGGTGCATTTAAAGTTTCATAGCTGCGTCTCCATGATCAGACCCTGCTCACAGAGCACAAGTGAACTGCCTTCAGCCAGACAGGAGTCAGACATTCACAGAGGCAATGTGAAGATCTATGGAGTGTCCTCACTACATGTCATCATCATCCTCCTGGAGTCTAGCAACTATTAGGGCCTCCGCTGTGTCTCCATGACATCTGAATGTATGTGCGCTGCCATCAGCCACACAGGAGTCAAACATTCACAGATACAAGGTGAGGATGTCAGGATTGTCCTCACTGTGTCTTGTCGTCATTATCCTTCACGAATCTCGTGGCTATGAGGGCCACCAGAGCGCACCTGCCTTGTCTGGCCAGTGGGATGGCTTCATCGCTGGCATCATCGCCTTCGAGGACCTAACCACTGTCATTCCTTTTGATGTCCTCCTCATCGGAGGAGATGTGCAGCTCTTCTATCTCCTCCTCAGCCAGGTCCTCCCCCGTTGCAGCACCAGGTTGTGTAGCATGCAGCAAGCTACGATGATGCACGACACCCTCTGGGGACTGCATTGCAGTGCTCCACCAGACCTGTCAAGGCACTTATTTTCAAGATGCCACTCATTTGCTCCACCAAAGTTCGGGTTGCGGCATCAGCTTCGTTGTACGTCGCTCTACTGCAGTCTGAGGCTGCCGCACAGGCATCATCAGCCACATTCTCTGTGGGTATCCCTTGTCCCCAAGGAGCCAACTCTGCAGCCTCCATGGACCCTGGAAGATGTCAGGGATCTGAAACCTGCTGAGGATGTAGGAGTCATGGACACTCCCTGGGCAAACCTGCAGGATATGTTTATGGTGGTCACAGATCAGCTGAACATTCAGTGAGTGGAAGTCCTTGCAGTTGACGTAGTTGACCGCTTGTTGCCATGGAGATCTAAGCGCCACATGAGTGCAGTCGATGGCACCCTGCACCTGTGGAGAACCTGAGATTTGCACAAATCCCAGCGTTCCTGTTTACTGGCTTTCCTGAACCCAAACAAAATGAACAAAGTTCTGTGCCTTCATGAAGATGGTATCTGTGACCTCCTGGATACACTTGTGCATGAATCCTGCAGCAAGTGGCATGGGTGACCAACCACTTCCCTAGACATGCGCAATCTTCGGCAACACTGGTCCTCAGTCATCTGCAGGAATGACGGGCTCCATCTATGGACCTTGGGTCTAGTGAGGCGCCTACAAGTGAATGCTCTGTGTGTGTCTTCAGCTGCATGTGCAGCAGCTCCTGCTGTCCCATCATCTTGAGGGAGGTGCTCCTCCCTTTGCTGAGCCAGGCGCTTCCACCACACTCCTCCTCCTTCTCTGCTCCTGGTAAGCCATGAGGCATATCACTAAATCACCAGGCTCCATGATCCTGATGTTCTCCTCCTGCAGGATCAAAGAGAGAGACAGCATATGTGTCCTAAGAACTCTCTTGGTTAAGTCCGAAGGCCCCTTTACACATGTCGGAGAGTGCTGGTCATCACTTCAATGGCCAGTGTGTAGTGCGCTTCATGGCTGTCCGAAGACCCACCCACCTCCCCCCGACCCACCTCCCCCCCACTCCACTTGACCGATTGGTGGCAGCTTTGCCCACTGGACTGCATGCTGTGCTCTCAGCTCAGGTTCAGGCATTCTCCTAACCCAGACTGCAAGGATGCACTGTTAGCTTGAACCATCAGGGATACTGGTCCACACCTGAATAAAGACTTTGCAAGGGGCTGTGAGCGCCTCCACCAGTGACCGCGCCATGGCCACATTTCACAAGGGGATTGTACAACTTGCCCAGTCAGCCAATTGTTCTGCTGCCTCCTAAAACACACATGAATTTGCAGTCTGCACCCGAGGGGTGAAAAGTTCTGGAGCATTTGGGGGCACTTTCATGCTTTTGCATTACTTGAGTAGGCAGAAAAACTTCAGAGGCCTGACTCCAAGCAGGTCAATGGAGCTGCTGTTGAACGGTCTCAGTGTGGAAGAATGCTCACCTTTGACAAGCTTTGCCAAGTGCGTGGCTGTTTCCCTCACTGCCCCCTCCCCCCCACCCCTACACTGGCATGATGTGCTTGTGCACTTCCTTCAGTCTGTGCTGCCTTGCACCCCACACCTCACTGGCTTCACCCACACTGGAGCCCTTGCTCCGGCACCGTACTGAAAGCCAGTTAGGAAAAACTGACTTGCCTGTGCACCCCCTTGATGTCCTACGGGCGACGCTCATGAGCGCTGTGCAAGGTTGTGTGCACTCACCTTGGAGTTCAGCTTGCCAGGTGCAGGTCTTTTAAAGGCTGTAGGGAAGCATGCCGTTCTGAAGTGACACCGTCATGAGTGGTAAATTTGGCATGGGGGTATGATTCCAGCATGAGGGCACAATAATTAGATGCAAATGTATTAAAATTAAGTTCCTGACATTGGACGGTGGGAAATGCAGTCCACCATTAACGGGCGGAGCAGACAATCGCAAACTGGTTTCACAACGGCATGAAACCGATTTTTGGTCTTCTTGCCATATTGCCTGCTCACGCCCGCCATGATACCCATCACCAACGGGTCTGGATGATTCCCCCCTCCCAGTTTCCAACAAATGATGATATAGTCCCAGGCTGGCAGCAGTCTCTTTTAGGATGTCCGCACGTCTGGTCATTTGCTCTTCCCTCAGCCAACACCCATCATAGTGTTACCAGGACAGTTGGGTCAAACTGCCTCAGCAGCAGCTGAATTGCAGAAACCTGGCCATGTGTATTTCAAGATTCCCCACCCGAGCACCAGCTCTACTGAAGCCATTATGGGAATATCTTGCCAGAATAGTAGAGTTAGGAAACCTACTTTCCTAACAAAGAAAAGTAGAAAGGTTTGATCACCCGAGTGAGAAATGAATGGGATGCATTTATTATGTTTGCCATTAAGTTAATCGCCTTCAATACATTTGGCACTTTGCTCCAGAGTGTGGTTTGATGTCAGCTTCCGGGTCAGCATGGTCAGGATGCTATTGATGTGAAGTTATCTGAACGGCTTGAAAGGTTCTTCAACCTTGCACGAAAGGGCTAAGGAAGAACGTGATAAGCACTGTTATGCAGAGGGGTTCTGGCTAAGTTCTCAGGGTAGGAGTGTGAGAAGCTGAGCAGAATCACTGAGCTACCAGCCGACATCTCTTGGTTACAAAGTGCTGATGTGCCCCTTCTTCCTTTGCTGCTGCTTCTCTTTCCCCTAGATCTTCCTCGCCTGGTGACGAATGCTGCTGCAGGACAGCCCCCTCCAAATGCAGATCTTTCTGCAATGCAATGCTGTGTAGAATGAAGCCCATGATGGTGTGTCAAACTCTCTCTGGGCCATAATGTGGGGATCCCCCTTAAGTTCATTGCTCCATTCAGTACACCCAGAGTAAGTGGAGAAAACTGACTAAAGAGTTGTTAGACAACAAAAGTAGTGATCTGGAAGCACGAAAATCCGCTGGTAAACCAGACAGCAATAGATCCTCAGCCCCAGTGAGCTGCATCTGAGAGCTCCCTTCTATACTGCTCCAGCAGCTGCTGAGCACCAATGCAGCTTGGACAGCTGGTGGCCCAAGGTTGGGAGGGGCTTTTGCAATTTTGGGTTAAAATTCAATGAGGCCAAATATGACTTAATCGAAGCATGATTTTGACCTTTCAATGAGGACGCCACCACATTGCCCCAGGCAGGTGACTGTCATGCAGCAGAAACTCAGTGAAAATGGTGAGAGGTGGTAATAGTACTGGAAGGATGCAGGACCCCCACCATACATGATTTTAATGCTCACCCCCTTCCAAATTGTCCTGATCCCACCAAAAGGACTGGATTAAAAGCAGCCCCTACAGTAATTTTTCTGACAACTCAGATTGGGACATTAGCAAATACATATTTGTTGAAGTATCTTAATAAAATTAGAAATTGTAAATGAATTAAAACAATAGTGCAGCATTGAGAGAGCACTGCACTGACAGGGGTGCTACCCTTCAGATGAGACGTTAAACCCAGGCCCCAGTTGCCCTCTTATGTTGAAGTGAAATATCCCATGATGCTATTCAAAGAAGAGCAGATGAGTTCTCCCCAATGTCCTGGCCAATATTTACTTGTCAGCCAACATCATTAAAATAGACTAACTGGTCACTATCTCATTGTTGCTTGTGGGACCTTGCTATGTACAAATTGGCAGCCACAATTCCCGACAAGACTGGTATTCATCATAAGGACTTAATTGACTTGGGCACATCCTGAGGTCATGAGAGGCACTATATAAATCCAAGTTCTTTCTTCAGTAAACTTTGCAGATTAACATACTGAATAAGAACAATGAACATCAGATATTAATGGTTTGTTGTTAAAGGATCATCTCCTCCAGGTGTTGCTAAAAGTATCAGTTGGAAATCACTATGAACAATCTTATAATATAAACACTTTGTTCCTTTTCTTGTTTCAAATTCCTTTCATCATTGTTTAACAGATAAACCTGTTCACTTTAAATAGGTTAGTATTTCTAATAGAATTGCAGGGGGAAGGAAATTTCATATGAATCCATTAAGTGCTGATAAGATAACATCTAAATAGTCATTTTCAGATTATTTGATGAGGCCTTGTGGTTCAGTGTAAAATAAACCCAATGACATTGATTACATAACAACCTAAAAATGAGTAACACAGGCCCAACTACATGGTTGTCTACATTTTAGTAAGACACTGAACTCTCTCATGTATTTTGTTTGTATTTAACTTGATTTTACTAATTTAGTTTATAAAGCCTGAAAGGGCAGACCAACTTTATTTGACAAGGGTTTGCCCTGTCAGAATACTGTTGCCTAATCTGTTCTACAGACAGGAGTTGGTGAGTTCAATGTGGAGGCATGCTGGTTCATGTGCACCTCCTGGCATGATGCATTATAGCAGGTAAAGTTTGTATTTTATTCTTCAGTTGCTTTCCCATGGGTAGATTAATCTTCTGAGGACATTTTTTCACACAGGGCAGTTCTTCAGGACCTTGTGTTAGCTTGACTCACTGGTAGCATAGATAAGGGGAGCAGGGCCTTACAAAAAGAGCACAGCAGGTTTTTCACATTGGCTGATCAGTGGCCAATGTAGCTTAATATAGATAAATGCAAGGCGTTGTATTCGGAAATAAAAATAGGAGACAATGGCTCAGCTGCTCCACTCACCTGCTCAACATGCTCCGATGCCCTCATCCCCTCCAAATCCCTCACTGTCTTCCATTTCCACTATTCTCCTTGTACAATTCCCACCTGAATGCCTTAAAATCTGAAGGCTGTAGTAGTGCACATCTAAAACACAAGCGGCCTGTTTGTCCACTGTGATATCTAGTTCAATCAATCTGTTACACAGTCCTTTGTCTTCTCTGACATCCTAATACTGCTTTCAAATAATAACAGCAAAGTATGGCTGATCTTAAAGAAGACAAATTACCTCTTTTCATTCCCTTTTCTGCTCCCCATCTTCATTTCTAGCACCAAGTCTGAGGAGCTAATAGATTTCTTTGTTACAAAGATCAAGTCTCTTTACTTGGCTGACACAATGTCAGTTGCCCCTCTTTCTCCTCCCCATCCTAGACTCCCAGTCCACCCATACCCTTTTCTGATTCCACGTCACTTTGCAGCTTATCCCTCATCTCCTTATCTCTCACCACATTCATCACCATACAAGACCCATGTCTGAGCAATCAACCCGTACCAACCGTGGCAAACAATTATCCATCCTTAGCTCAATGACTCCTCATCCTCTGGTTCTGATCATACTTATGAAGGCTGCCTAGTCCTTGAAAAACCTACGCTTGATCCCTCTACTCTCTCTAATTACTTCAAGCCTCAAGGTCCTCTTATGTTGCTTAGGGCTTTGACCATGTGTCATCATGCAGTTCTATTCTCATCCATCCCTCTATTAATTACTTGAGTCCAATTCTGACGCTATCTACAACATCAAGACCACATTGGCCAAAGTCAACAACAAGATCCTTTGTGACTGTCACCATGGTGAGATTTCTCTTTTCATTCTCCTTGATCCGTCCGCAGCAGTCAACATAGTTGACTACTCTATTCTCCTCCAGCTCTTCTCTATGGCCCACTTCTGTGGCACTGCCCAAGCCTGTTTCTACTCCTACTTGTCCCAACAAAACCAGTATATTCCTTACAATGTCATTTCCCCCCAACCTAATACAATCACTAGGATGCACCCCAAGTTCCATCTACAATCCCCTTCTTTTCTTCATCTACAATCTGTTTCTTAGTGATATTATTTATTGATATAAGATCAACTTTCATGTTGATCACAAAACTCCCAGGTCTACGTTGCTGCCACCACTCTTGACTGCTTAGCTAACATCAAGCGATGGATGAAAAAGGACTCTCTTCAACTCAGTAAAACCAATGCTATCCTGTTTGGCTCCCACCAAAAACTCACTACCTTATCCCCTAACTACACCTCTTTCTTTGCCTGTTCACTCAGACTAAGCCTGACGCTATACTGTGTGCAACTTTTGTGTTTGATCCAGAGATGAGATTCAAATCCCATACTTTAGGTACAACTTAGGAACACCTGTTATGACTGGTGGAATTGCGCCTCCCAACCGAACTCACCATCACTGGCACTGAAATCCCTACCCATATCTGTTAGGAAATAGAGATAGTTTAAGTAAGTTATATGGGTATTTGTGGGTGTTAGGAATGAGTTTTAGCTTTAAAGTTTGATTTGTATTTCTGTATCTGTGTGTTAAGAAAGGTCAAATGGAGTTTTAGTTTCACTTTAAACAGGCGCTTGCATTCCTATTGAGGAGTTTTACGACTCCCATAAAGTAAAAGTAAACATACAAGGGTAGAAGGATTGGAATGTTGCTTAGAAACAGGGGCTGAGATAGGCAGGTCCCCCCCACAGACACACACACAGAAGAGAAACAGCAGTCGATTTGGAAGCTGTTTGAGTGCTGTTGATTCTGAAAGTTGCTGCAGGAGAGACTGGAGCAAAGGGGACAGAGAGCCAGTCCCAAGCTAAAGAGAAACCCCAAAAATCCAGGGGAGTGGAAGAGGGGAAAGTCCAAAGAATACCTTCTAGTCAAAGGAAGGACAGGAACCTGGAAAAGATCCTGTTAAGTGAAGTTAAGAGTGAGGGGCAGAGAGAAAGGCTCCATACTTCAGATATAAAGAGACAAAAGCTACAGAAAGCAGATTTAAAGTGAGAGCAGCTTGCATGAGGCAAGAAGGTCCAAAGAGATAACTGAAGGTCTGTAATTCTTTGCTATGGGCATGTGAAGCAATGTGTGCTGTTGATGACTGAGTCAGTGAGAGAGAGTGTGTGGAAGACAGCTTGAATGCATGTGGTGACCCAGGGAAGAGGAACATCAGAAGGAGAGTTTGAAACTCTGGAGGCGAACCCTTGCAGAAGGTGACTGAGTAAAAGCGTCGGTTTGGGGGAAGATTCCAAGGTCAGGTCTTGGAGAGTGGAGAATGGAAACCCTCATGTGAAGGACAGAGTTCAGCGAGACTGGTTGGTTCATGGTGTGACAAGTGTCTGGGGAGAGTTGAGGAGAGATCCATAGCATCTGGTTGAGGTGAGGTGGCATCTGTCACTTGATTTCAGAGTGTGGTGTGTCTGACCACAGGGTGCCATAGATTTATGTGGACTGTGTACTTACTGTGGACAGTCGAGCATAAGATAGTTTTTGGAGCTTGTGTTATCCTTACAAATCTGTATATATCCGTAAAGGTATCGTTGTGGTTGAAGGAGTATTGTAATATAGTTTATCTTTCTCGTTGAATAAATATTTTATTCTTTTCTTAAAAGTTCATCAGCTGACCAGTGTGCCTCTGTTCAGTAGCTACTTTCCACGTATCTAAACAAACAAATAAAGGTTAGGGTCTATCAAGCTGGGTTGCTTGTCCAGGGGTAACCTCAGTTGGGACTGTAACAATACCTTTATCAACTCTCCACATTATTACTCCAACCTTTTTTTTTAACCAACTTCCCAAGTTCTACAAAAATTTCAAATCATCCAAAATTACACCACCTGCAATTTATTTCTCTTTCCTATTGCCCCAATCCTCACCAATCTTCCCTGGTTCTCCACTCATCAATACATTAATTTCAAAATCTTTGTTCTCATTTGCAAGTCTCTCCACAGCTCCACCTTTCATTATCTTTGCAGTCTTTGGTTCTAGGTTCCAGCATATGTCCCTCAGCTTTTTGGTTCTGGCCTTGGCTGTTTCGCTGCTCTCTCTTCAATCCACCTTTGGCCATAGAGCCCTTTTGGTCTCAGCTCCACACTTTGCAATGGTCTCCTTCAACACCTCTTCCTTAATACTTTTGATCCCAACTCAAAACCTATCATTTTGACCATGTCTTTGATTATCACCCACAACCCTACTCTGTATCTGGTTATTACTGTTTTTGTAAAATTCTTTGAGATATCTTGCTTACAATAAAAAAAATAACATAAGCTGTTCTTGTTATTCAGAGGAACTTGCCAAAGAGGATAAGCTTACAAAGGGGCAAGTTGAAAGTGTATCAGAGGTTTCAGTTGACTCTTCATTTGTTACGTCTAAAGAATGTGCAATGGTAATAAACAAACCAAATAGGATATCATGGAAGAATATTGTGCAATTAGATCACAAGTGTTGTGAATGCATAAGTGAAAAAAACCACCACAGTGACTGAGCAAGTCTGATCGTGCCTGGAATGAATCCTGAACAGAATGTTTTGGAGGTTGTTTCTGAAAATGAAAGTAACCAGATCAGCACTAAAGAAAGTAGTAGTGACACAAAACAAAACACTGGGATACTAGAAATCTGAAATAAAACCAGAAAACATTGGAAATACTCAGCAGGTCAGGGAGCATCTCTGGAGAGAGAAGCACAGTTAATGTTTCAGGTCAATCAATGTTCATTAGTTCTGTGGGGAAAGAAACAGAGTTAACATTTCACATCAAGTGATTGATGAAACATTAACTCTGTTTGTCGCTCCACTGATGCTGCCAGACTTGCTGAGTATTTCCAGCATTTACTGTTTTAGTTTATACCCAATGATAATCTGATATATGGTTTCAAAGAAGGGAAGTGGAAATTGCTCAATCCACAGGGCAAGAGACAACATGACTGAAAATTTCTCCTTGATTTCCAGTTCATGGCAGCCAGTGTCCAGAAACTAGGTAGTTTACTCAGAGTCAGAAATATTGTTCTGGGCAAGATTAACCGGACCAATCTAATGATGAGCTCTTTGGACCCCTCACAAACTAATGCGAAGAGTGAGTGGCATACAGAACAAGCTCACACCATGAATGTTACAATAGTTAATGAAGCAGGCTCAGAAGCTAGCAATTGACACTAATGAAGTAGCTGTCACAACTAGGGTTCCCACCATCCCACTTTGGATGGGAGCCTACTAGAATGGGCAATTGGTCTCCTGGGCACTGCTGCTGGTACTCAGGGGAACAGTCCTTGCATGTATGGTTTGCACATGTGCAGCACACCAGCTGTCATGACTTGAAATCAAACTGCGCTGTCTGAGCTCGACAGGCTCCCAAGTTATTTGGAACATCGGGAGGAATCCTGTGCCCTCCCCCATGGTGAGTTTGGTGACAAGGACGGCCTTCTTGCCCTCCTGCCAATTGAGACCTTAAATGGGCAATTAATGCCCACTTAAGGGCCTAATCCCTCTGCTGCTGATATTAACCTAGCAGCGGATGGGGGCTCACCATGCAGGGAGCGCAATAAACAAACCCTGATGTGTTTGCTTGTGAGCTTCAGGAGAGGGGGTGGGGTCCTCCGTTCAAAGGCACTCAGCGTTAGATCAAGGGAACTGGCATTGGGAAGGGGGGAATCCACTGAAAACCACCTCCCTGCCCTTGCTGCCAACCACCCCAGCACCCTCCCCCGTGACCCACCCCCCCCCAACCCGCTGACACACCTCCAACCCGCTGACACCCCTCCCTCCATCACTCATCTGTGCCGAGGTCCTTCCTCAATGCTAGGCCTCGGGTGGGTGTAGAACTGGCCGCAGCCACCGCCATCCCAATGGCGCTGCTGAGTACAGAAGAGCTGTCAACCTCTGATTGGCCAGCAGCTCTCAGTGGGCAGGACTTCCACCCCAGAGTCCTTGATCCCAGGGGAAGGCCCACTGCTCGTCTCTTGAGTGCCTGATTGGCACAAGATGCAGAGGGCCTTCCCTAAAAGAGGTGATGGGGGAGGAGGTCTCACTGGCCAAGACCCCCATTTCCTCCACAAGATTCTGCCCATTGCTTTACCACCAGTAATAAGGTGGTAAAGTTCAATAGCATTCACTCCTCCATACCCACACTGAAGGTCAGCTTCTGTCAATTTGTTCTTCTTGATGAACTGTGTGTTGAGATATCTATATAAGCAGTCTTGTAATCAGCACCCTTACTGTACTCTTCTCAATATTTATGGTACATGGTCAAAATCTTTTCTTCGGAATCCAGAACTTTCTTGTACAAATGTTGGACGTGATTTTCCAGAAAAATTTTTGTTTCCGTGTAGAGTCGTTCTCCCAGAGGTTCTGGGTAGGCAACACACAAAGCATAAATGTCTGAGAACCGGTCATTTCAGGCAGATCTCTCCTTGAAGTTCAGTGTCAGAGATGGCTGGTTCAGAGGGTGCTAAGCTATGGGGTGAAAGATTTGTGGGAAAGATAGATCCAACTATGGAGAAGTTTAATTCCTCCATGTCTTACGATAAACGAATGTGGGCTGCAGATATTAAAGGAAGCAAGGCCTATGCCAAGGCTTTAGAGAAAGCTGGACTTTAACAGTCCAGCCCAGAGGGATGAGATGATCTACGCTAACCTCCAACTGCTTTCCCCATTCCAATACATGGCTCATTTCTACCCCAGGCAGTGTTGTCTCTTGTTGGGGTGTGATTCTTCTAGAGGGCTTGGTATGCACACTCACTGTCATTTTCACTGAAATCTTGGCGGCAGCACTAATATGTGTTGTAAGATGGGGATACAAAGCTTACAGATCCAAAATTACTTGTTATTGTTATAGCCTGTAATCCTTGATTGAGCATCTGGGGGAAGGAGAGAGAAAGAAGCACAAACTGGAGAGGGAGGGAGAAGCACAAACTGGGGAGCAAGAGAGAGAGCAACACAAATTGGGGAGGGCAAGAGAAAAGAACACAAACTAGAAGAGGGAGGGAAAGTTCATGTTGACCTGTGATGTGAGCTGTCGTAGGTTGTGTTTTATTAATGGAGACAGGCAGGTTTGGTGCTTCTCCCTGGGGACTGAGCCTCACCTCCTGAACCTGGGATTCTCAATGGGGTGTAGGAATCAATGAATTAAATTTAGTTCAGTTTGGGTTTTATTTATTATTTCCTAACTTGTGTATTATAAAAAGTCATAAAATCAAATGAGAATTTTATTTACACATTACTTTTATAATCAATGATGTTTTTATTGAATCAGTGGGATTTAGTTGGGCCGGGGTTTTGCAGTCGTAATGAAAAAAAGAACAAAAGAATATCTGTCATAGGGCGGGCAGGAGAGATGACATGACAAAAGGGATGATGGTGAAAGGCAAAATGGGTGCTATTGGGGCAAGCAAAGAAACAAAAGATGGGCCTAAAGGAGTTGTAAATAGGAAAACAGAATCATTACCAAAATCTGCTGTCCTAACAAATGGGAGCTGTGGTTATGATCTGAAATTGTTGAACTCAATTGTTGAACTCAAAGTGGAAATGGCAGAAGATGATCCATTGAATATGAAGGCTGTTGGGGTGAAAGTTGAAGACAAGGGAAGCCCTTGGTTTTTGGGAGGGAAGGGGAAGGGATGAGGGAGGGGCAAGAGCAGATGTGCCGAGAATGGGATGGACATGTCATCCTGAAGGGGAATTTTAGTTGAGGGTAAAGGAAGGCATATTGGAAGCACTGGTAGGATGGTGCCATTTTCAGGACAGATGCAACAAAGACAGACAAACTAGAATGGAAACGAGGTCTTAGAGGAAGCTGGGTGGCAGCAAGTGTAATCAAGGTAGCTATGGGAGTCAGTCTGGAGTTCAGACTGTAAATATAGCTCCTGTTTTTTCATACAGTGGCTGTTGGTATTGATTCTGCCATTGCCATTTACACCTCCTCTAGACACATCTTTTATTTCTTCAATTATTCCATTACCATCTCCTTTTACCTTGCACCATCAGCTCTTTTGTCATTTAATCTCTCCTGCCTCCCACCCCAACAAAGACCTTCCCTCTAGTTTACTTCTCCCCTCCTCCTTTCATTATCTCTATGCTTGCTTAACTACATCTCTTTTCCCAGTTCTGCCAAAAGTGACATGAAACATTAACTCTGCATCTCGCTCCATAGGTACTGCCTGCCCTGCTGAGTACTTCCAGCATTTTCTGTTTTTATTTCAAATTTCCAGCATCTGCAGCATTTTGCTTTTATTCATGGAGATCATTATTTCTGTCATTCTGAGGGGGGAATGTGATATGTATGGTACAAGATGGCCTCCTGGTGAAAGTGAGCACGTTGTAGCAATTACGCTTTTCTTATATTCTATTGTTATTCTGCAATGGCAATGCTCCAGAGGGTCTGGAAATAAAGGCAGCTAGTTATTAACACAACAATTTGAGCATTTATTTGGGCATGGTACCTGGAACATTCCTTAAATGTATACTTCAGTGCCACATGAAAAGGTGCCTTTTCTCATGAAACTCTGGGGATCTGCAGGTAAAGTTTTCGTTATTTGTAAAGTAATAACAAACTTTAAGAAATGGACACTGTGGCAGAGTAGCAGCTTTAGCAGCTATAAAATATTGATGTGAGGGAAGACATTCAAACGATGGACATCACTGCATTTGTACGTTCAGATCCTGTAATTCTGTGAGGAGAAAAAAATGTTGTTTCACACCACTGACTCCCAATCTGGGCCTCGTCACCATGGGAAAGTGCCAAGTGGAAACCAGGCATTTCCCCACAAATAATGTATTGATATTCAGTCCACACACGTAGTATAAATAAAATATAACCACACAGCTGTTTCACACATAACACCCAAACAAAGTGTGCAAATCAAATGTCCTTTTATTCCTGACCCATTGCTCTGTTTGTACAGGAAACTACATGGTTAAAAATTACATTCTTTGTGATACTTCCCACTTACCAGTCTTTGCCAGGCAACTGCAATTTATATCTTACACTTTTGATGAAAAGATATATAGGTATTTAGCGCAGAATACATATCATTTATGAATATTTCATAAACCTGCCATTTTCCAAGTTTTTACCATCCCTGTGGCAAACTGGAAGTGACACAATGGCTGAAACATGATTCTCAGTAAGCTCCCTATCAGTGTCTCATTGAACCCATCAATATACTACAGCATAAACTAGTCCACTACACTGCGGTACTCAAAAATGTCAACCTAGTGATATGGGATATTCATTACTGAATGATGATTCCAATTCAATTCCACATTATTTTAATTATTATAATTTTAATATGTTGGATCCCATTAATTAATGGATGAATACTCCTTCGAGAGTGAGCTAACCTGCTCTTAGGGTTTTATCTGTATATGGTAATGTCGTAGTTAAAAATTTGACACTGATAGTTTCATTTTAATATTACACTATATCATATTATCACAATTTCACATCTTATTAATAATTCAATAACCCATAAAAACTAAGAGAAATACAACCATTTTTACATGTAGACGAAGGCCCAAGTCATTATGCTATTATAATTGTCATAACAGAATAATGGACATTGGCAGCATTTGAAGTGGCATTACACAGTGCCACATCACTTATACCCAGTAGTTATATTTTCCCGCATAGAGACTTTCTGTGAAACTCAGAGCACCACACTGCATGTTGAGATTTGCACCAAGTCTAAGTCTAAGTGTGCAAAGTAGTGCTCTAAGTTTCAAAGAAAACTAAAGTAGCAATTGTGCACCATCCCTTTCTCCTGGTTTGGCTGCTCAAACTCCTGGGGTCAGGAGTTAGACTCACGTTGGTAACTGGGTATACCAATCTGCCAGAACATTAGGCTGAATAATAATACGCTCCGAAAATGGGAGCGTTCTGCGCCCATGCTGATGTATTAACGGGCGTGATGACATCGAGTCCCGTTCCCAATGTCATTATGCCAGTTCCAGCTGGTGGGCGGGGCTAAATATTGAGAGCCCACCCACGCTATTCAAATTTAATCAAAGTGGGTATTTAAGCCTGTTAATGAGGCAATTGACCTGAATAATACGCAGTGACTGCAATAAAACACTTGCAGTGTTTTATTTCACACCAGATGAGGTTCCCTTTTTTTTAAGAGGCAGCTTGTTAGGGTGGGTTTAAAGGCTTCAGCTGAGCCCTGAGTTTCAGCTTAGCAGTTCAGAGTTCTGCGGCTGCTGAAATGGTTCATGCAAGAAGCAGAGTTTGCATTTAAAATTTACCTTAATTAGAAGCCTTATTCCACTTGCTGAGAGGTCCATTTATACCTTCTCGATCAGCCTAGGCTTTAAACTAGCCAAAAAATGGGGATTGTGGTCTCTGTGGAAGACACAACCTCCAAAGAGGAGGGGAGGAGGATAAGGAGGAGGAGGAAGAGAGTGAGAGGAAGGAGGGCAGTTCGGGAGGTCCAGGATGCACTAGTGGGGCATGAAGGTGACAGAGCTGCGCCAGACCCAGAAGCTGATGAAGCCGTCATACATTCTCAGCGGAGGCGCAGTAGGACTTATGCAGCCCCTCTAGTATATAGGCAGAGACTGAGCTATCTACAAATGTCAGAGACTCAATGCAAGAGGAGGCTCAGGCTCTCGAGAGCCACATTGACGTCATTCTGTGACATGCTGGCAGGGGAGATCTCCTCCAACTGTGTTGGAGATCACCCGATGTCTGTCACTGTCGCACCCAATTTCTTCATGGTAGGGTCCTTTCAGGCAGTATGTGGAGACCTCAGTAGCATAACATAGCCTGCTGCACCCCACTGCATCAAGGTCTTCACTGATACAATGTTTCAAAGGGCAGGAACTTACATCTCCTTCACATTGAATGAGCAGAGTCAACTGGGTAGAGCAGAGGGATGGCAGAAATTGCAGGTTTCCCCAGGGTACAGGGAGCCATTGACTGTACACACGTCACCATAAAGGCTCCCGCTGGACAGCTCTGTAGCTTTATTAACAGGAAGGAATTCCATTTGTTGAAAGTCCAGTTGGTCTGCGATTATCATTGACGGATCATGCAGGTATGCGCCAGGTTCCTGGGCAGCAGCCATGACTCGTTCATTCTTCGAAGCTCACAGGTGCCAGACCTATTCAGCAGCCCTGAGGCCCTGGCTGGATAGCTTCTGGGTGACAAGGGTTAACCATTGAAGAGATGGCTCATGACTCCAATGAGGGCACATAGAACTGAAATGGAGAGGAGAGACAATGACAGCCACGGAAGCACCAGGGCCATTGGTAAGCAGACCACTGGCCTATTGAAAATGAGGTTCAGCTGCCTTGAGGAGGGGCATTTCAGTATGCTCCATCACGTGTCTCTCATGGCCTTGGTCTGCTGTGCCTTCCATAACCTTGCTATCCAAAGAAGGATTGCCCTTGAGAATGAGGGCATGGCAGACAGGGGCCATTCATCTGAGGATGAGGGTGAGGATGAGGTGTGGGAACACAGTGATGTTCAGGTGGAAGGCCCTGATCATGATCACATGGATGGCCATGACACCAGGGATGCCTTAATAAGGCAGAGGTTTCAATAGTTTCAAAATTCCTGGCATCAGAGATGTGTGCACAGCATGTGTCCAAAGCATTTTCCCTGTGCCATGTGAGTCTCATGTCACTGTCCTATCAACACACTTACTCTTTCCAAATATTGACACTCGAAGCATCTTGCCCTGTATCGAACTATTCAAGCTATTGTCTGTCTCCTGAAAGCAATTCTACAGCAACAACATATTATAAAAACATCTGCATGAGAGACAATGAGGTCAGAGTTTATTTATAGACTTATTATGGCACTTAACATTCACAGGCATAAGGAACGCACCCAGGTATCCTCGTGGTGACTATTGTGGAGTTTTTTTGGCGTGTTTTCGAGTGCTCCAGCACAGTATTCCCCTCTTGCTTACGGCTGCACTGGAGAGAGGCTGCTGATCTGCCACCTCCCTTGCCCTGGATAACTTTGGCGGGCATCCTCTGTGCGGCAGTAGCCTTGAGCTGCCCACCATGTTAGAAGACACCTGCTGAGTGGCAGGAGGATCCTCTGTCGCTGTGGCACTGCCCAAGGCAGTGGCACATGGATGGAGGGGATGCTGCGCCCATCAGAAGTGCCCTGAGAGGTGTTTCCAGATGGTGGCAGCTGCTGCTCAACCTCTGCCACAAAGACTGTTAGGTCCTCCCTGCCTTCCTGTGAGGTCCCAGGAGGTGGGTCTGTGCCCTGTTGCCCTGACTCTGGACCCCTGAGTTTAAAGCCAGGGTGACGGTGTGCAGGTCGGGGCACATACCTATGGCTGCACCTGCAATACACTCGCCACGTCTGTCCATGGAAGAAACTTGACGCTCCGAAGAGCACATTGCACATTGTCTGGATGGACACCTCCACA
The DNA here is from genome assembly GCF_964194155.1 of Cetorhinus maximus. NCBI lineage: Eukaryota > Metazoa > Chordata > Chondrichthyes > Lamniformes > Cetorhinidae > Cetorhinus > Cetorhinus maximus. The sequence continues at coordinate 55,836,644 of NC_135898.1, forward strand.
GTCCGGGCCAGAGTACGCAACCCCTCTGGTATATCTATCAGAGGACCTACCACTTAGACGTCCAGTATCTGCTGCCTCACAGACAACTCCAGATACTTATCATCCAACTCGGAATCAGTCTCTGAATCAACCCCGATGGTGCCAGCCTCTGTGCTGGGGTACTACACAAAGAGAGGATGTGATGCTGCATTCTCTGAGGGTTCTTCCTCATCCTCAGAGGGGAGTGATGGTACAACATCTAGGCAACGGTCAGCAGAAGAGGCTTCACCTGTGAAAGAGAGACAGAAGTAAAGGAGGTTAGTGGTCATCACAAACCTTTCCACAAAGCTCAGCAACATTAGTCATCAGCAACATCAGAGATGAGACTGTAGACATTATACACACTTGTACCAACATTTAAATTCCGAATACAAAACTTCTCTAGGTTTTAGTGTAGGAATGAGATTTTTGACATTCATTGAATCATGCCATTCTCCATCCTCCTCTCATTTGCCCTATCCCCCTTTTCTCTCAATTTTTGCCATTTGCCATCTCACCAGATCGATTGCTTCCTCCGATTGCGCCTCTGCCAAGGGACTTGGATGACTCAGACAGTGTCAAAACCTCCTTCTCAAATGGAGTCAGCATAACAGGGTTTGGCACTCCCTCTCCAGTCCAGCCTCGCTCATGGGCATTATGGCATGCGCATCCTGAAAATAGGTGTGACATTGCACTCACTAGCACTCTTAGTGTATTTGAGGCATGCCACTGACACATTATTAGCAGAATGCTTGGCAGCCTAGATGCTGTGCATCTTCCTCATCTGCACAGGCTTCCAGCACCCCCACACTGCAACTGGACCAAAGCAATAAGTGCACACTGACATTGGCGCTAACACCAGTGCCTTTGCAGTATCATGCTGCCTTGGAGCTCCACCCAACCTCATGTGCCTCCTGCATTTACAACATTACCCTGTAGCATACTGGCACAAGGTAACACATACTGAGGACTTACTTACTCTGGCCGCCCTCATGAGGTCATTGAGCCTCTTCTGGCATTGAAACCACATGCGCCTCGCCAACCCAACTCTGCTGACCTCAGCAGCTACCGCCTCCTGGGCAGCATGTGTTTTGGATGGGTTCTCCTCTTCCCGCCGGATGGTATGAGTTGATCTTGTTGGTTAGAAATTGCACAGAGGAGGGGTCTCAGGGGATCATCATTAAATCAAGGGGCTGGTTTGGCCCTGCTCCCCTGCCTCGCCCCTTCCTCCAAAGGCTCAGACATCTCTGGAGGGAAACATGCAACAACTAGACAAATTCTCTATGCTAAGATGTGGAAAATTTGCTTATGTTCAAAAAGAATGCCACCTCTGCTTATTGGCAAACTTTGGACATAAATGCACATTTAACCTAAAGGCTAGGTTCCCCTTCCAAAAAGCTGTAGAACTCTGTCGAGTGTAAACATTTGCTCGGTCCCCTGACACTGCCTTGTGCCAGGGGGCCCTTTAAACCACTGGCCATGACCTCGTTCCGGGTCACCGCCAATTACCTCGGAGGCCAGACATCCCACCCTCCAACAATGATTGGGCAGGATGCTCAAACGCCCTCGGTTCACAACTGGATGAGTTTACGTTTTATGGGGTGTGTTTCAACTGCGGGCCTGGACGTTGGAAGGCTGCCCACTTCTGGGTGCAGGTCCCACCCCCCATGTTGGAGTGCATTATTCAGCCCATTGTGTCCAGTCTCATTGTCGTACAGTGGTTAGCACAATTGCTCAACCAAATTCCCATCTTTAGGGTGGAAGTGTCAGGGGGGACATGGAATTACAAATTTAGGACACTGTTGACTTATGCCATCAATTTAGTGCCAGGCTGGCACCAGCATAAAATTGGCAATAAATTCTTCATTAACAACCAGGTTAGAGTTTATGTAATAAATCCTTTTTTTAATACACACATACGTCTGATGCATGGTGAAAACATGTAAAAATTACATTTAATGCAGTGTAGGACTTCACATATACAAGCTGTAGCACCAGACAAATAATATGAGTATAAAAACAAAAAACTACTGCGGATGCTGGAAATCCAAAACAAAAACAGAATTACCTGGAAAAACTCAGCAGGTCTGGCAGCATCAGTGGAGAAGAAAAGAGTCGACGTTTCGAGTCCTCATATGAGTAACTGGAGTAAGACAATGAACCATTGTCTTTTGACACAGTTGAGGTAATTAGACACTAATGCACTTGCACTATTGACTGCTAAAGTTACATAGACAAATTAGATCAAGGTTGCACAAACCATTTTTACTTCTCAGGTCACAAGAGGCATGCTGGTATTACAGAGACCATGCAAGTGAGATACGGTGCCTCATGGGGCTACCTGAATCTCAGCAAAGCACTACTGTAATGGTAGGTGTGGGACAGCAATGTAAGATTGACACAGATACAGCCCCAGGTCCTTGGAAGTGTAACTATGGTGGTAAACTAAGTTAAAAGGAAAATCAAAGAAACTGTATCTCCCCCAAAGGCTTGGCAAGTTTTTCCCGTGAGTAGGTGAGCTGTACAGACTAGGAAGATTCCAGGGTTGATCCATGGTGTGTTATTAATTTATCTCCACCCCGGCAGCAGTAGGATGCTAAAGTCTGGCTTCAACATGCCAAGTTAGGGAGGGAGGGTCAGCCAGAACTTCTGTTTCTGATTGCCATTCAGTGATCTCTGTTGGAGTAATTGAGATGAATAACATAGATGCATATAATGGATAACAAGATAAGCACACAAGAGAGAAAGGAAAAGAAGGATATGCTGATGGGGTTAGGCGATGAATGGTATGAGATGGAACAAACCAGTTGAGCAGAAAGGTCTGTTTCTGTACAGTACACTCTGTAATAATTTGTAACATGTGTAGAAATTTTGGGCTGGGTTCTTCTCTTCAGGTGGATTTCCAGCAGGGTGGGACTTAAGCCTGACCCACCAAAGCAAGTCCAATCCCAACCCAATTTCCTGGGCTGGAGTCATTAATGATACATGGCGGGTGGCCAGCAAGATTTCTGCCAACAAGCAGAAGTCTGTCTAACCCTAGCTTTAAAATCCCAGTGTCGCCACAGTGGGATTGTAGTTGGAGCACCAGAAGCAGTGCCTGGGGATTTAATGGTACGGAACAGCCCTGAAGAATGGAAAACCCGCTGCCTTTGTATAGGCTTCATTAGAAGGTGAGGCCTACAAAATAAAGGTAGCGGGGACAAGTTTGAAGGGAGAGAAGGTTGTCCCAAGATCATGTTTCTCCATCTGGGACCTCAGGATTATTACCAGCTTTCCAGAATATGATCCTGATGGAAATAGGACCACTGAAGTTTACCAAGCCCAATTTCCTTAAGGAAATCAGTCACAAAACCTTCAATTCCCACTTACTCTGCTGTAAGGAGTCACATTAATGTCACCCACGCATTTTAGTGGGTGCCGCGAGTGTGCCGAAAGTAGCCAGGAATCTGTTCAAATTATAGCAACGCTCTTAACCCCAGGATTTGGGATGCAGTCTGAGGTACAAAAAAGTTCTGCTGTATCCTAAATCCTGGAGCTTAACATGAGGGAAACATAAATATATACAAATAAGTACATAATCAAATTATGTAAATGACCCAACATCAAATATAATTGGGAACGTAAAATAAAATTAATGATGTATGTTGTCTATCAAATCTGACAGAAAAATATGTAACTTGTAAGCTTTTAAATTACTGCAGGCTAATCTGTGATTCCCTGTACAGTTGATTCTCATTGAGCTGCCCAGATTATTTGGAGTAGGTACTGAGTGGAGACAAAGTGGAGAGAAACAAGCCAAGGTCAAGTCAACAGGGGTTCCAATAGGCTCTCTCTATTGAATGGGTACAGGTAGCAATGATAGGTCTGGTACTTCCATATTGAATCACAGAGTCACAGAGTGCAGAAGAGGCCCTTGGGCCCATTGAGTCTGCACCGACATGTGAGAAACACCTGACCTACCTGCCTAATCCCATTTACCAGCACTTGGCCCATAGCCTTGAATGTTATAATGTGCCAAGTGCTCATCCAGGTACTTTTTAAAGGATGTGAGGCAACCCGCCTCCACCACCCTCCCAGGCAACGCACTCCAGACCGTCACCACCCTCTGGGTAAAAAAGTTTTTCCTCACGTCCCCCCTAAATTTCCTGCCCCTCACCTTGAACTTATGCCCCCTCGTGACTGACCCTTCAACTAAGGGAAAAGCTGCTCCTTATCCACCCTGTCCATGCCCCTCATAATCTTGTACACCTCGATCAGGTCGCCCCTCAGTCTTCTCTGCTCCAATGAAAACAACCCAAATCTATCCAACCTCTCTTCATAACTTAAATGTTTCATCCCAGGCAACATCCTGGTGAATCTCCTCTGCACCCCTTCCAGTCCAATCACATCCTTCCTATAATGTGGCGACCAGAACTGCACACAGTACTCCAGCTGTGGCCTCACCAAGGTTCTATACAACTCCAACATGACCTCCCTACTTTTGTAGTGACAGGGAGAGGAATTGCGCATGGATTTGACTGTGAATGGAAGATTGGGAGACTTTTAAAAAAAACAAACTGTCAGAAGACACCATCATAACAAGCAATCAAATATGATCATTCTAGGGAAGTCAAATAAGTGCGAGTCCCATTTGTCCCACTTACACATATAGAGAAGCATGTCCATCCCTCCCTCTTGATTCTGTACAAAAATTGTGTCAATTATAGTTAAGTGAAGAGAAACGTATAAAAATGACAAACTAACATTTATTTGGCAGTTGATAATTCTGAGTTGCACCATGAAACATAATACTCACTAGATCACCATTAGTACCATTGTTAATACTTACTAAAAGCAGTTATCCAAAATTGCTAATTGTCACACATCCAATGTGGGTATCTGTCGCCTGACAGCTTATAAGCATTACCATTCAGGATAATGATAATCATTATTACAGCTTCCAAATGGATCCAATCATTTATTTTTCTATTTTAAAAGGAAAATTATATGTTATATACACACAGACTAAGTTGAACAAATACCACAAGTTGTCATCCATGAGAATCAAGGTTAAACAATAGTTTAGTCCTCTCCTGTTTGGCATAAAGAATGCTGTAAAATTCTTTATTATTTACCAGTTGTCAGAGTAGGCCTTGGCTTTTATTTGGTCACACAAGCATACTGAATACTGCTGAACTCATTAAATCATAGACTCATAGATTTGTACAGCACAGAAGAAGGCCATTCAGTCAGTCAAATCTGCTCCAGCTCTTTCAAAGAGCAATTCAGTTACTCCCACACCCAGAGAGCATCCCCCATATCTGTGCAATTTTATCTCTTTCAAATATTTATCCAATTCTCTTTTGAAGGTTACTATTGAATCTGTTTCCATCACTCCATCAGGCAGTGCATTCAAAATCCTAACCACATATTCTGTAAAAAGGTTTTCCATGCCACCTTTGGTTCTTTTGCCCAATTATCATCAATATGTGCCCTCTGGTATTAACCCTTCAGCCATTGCAAAACCTATCTAAACCCTTCATGATTATAAGCATCTCTATCAAATTTTCCCTTAGCCTTTTCTGCTTTAAGAAGAACAGTCTCCAGTCTATTCGCGTAACTGTAATCTCTAATCCCTGGAACTATTGTAGTAAACCCATCTATACCCTCTTTAAAACCTTAACCTTCTTCCAAAGTGTGGCACCCAGAATTGGATACAAGAGTCCAGCTGAGGCCAAACTAATGGTTTCGATAGGTTCAACATAACTTCCTGGCTTTTGTAATCTATGCCTCTATTTATAAAGTTCAGGGTGCCAGACGCATTATCAATTGCTTTGTCTACCTGTCCTATCACCTTCAAACATTTGTGCACAAACACTCCTAAGATCTTTCTGTCCTTGCACCCCCTTTAAAATTGTACCATTTAGCTTGTAATTGTTCTCAGATAGCTCCTCATTCTTCCTACCAAAATGTATCACTCTACATTTTGTGTCAAATGCAAATTTCAAAATTGTGCCCTATTCACCAATATCCAAGTCATGACTGTATATTAAAAGCATTAGTGGTCCAAGTGCTGCATCTTGGGGAATGCGACTGCATGCCTTCCTCCAGCCTGAAAAATAGCCATTCACCTCAACTCTGTTTTCTTAGCCAATTTTGTAACCAAGGTCCATGGGCTTCAATTTTGCTGACAAATCTAATTTGTGGTACTTTATCAAACACCTTTTGAAAGTCCAGAAACACAGCATCAACTCCACTGTCCTCATCCATCCTCTCTGCTACCTCATTAAAATACCCAAAGTTGGTCAAGCATGATTTGCCCATAACAAATCAATGCTGGATCTTCATTATGATTCCAACATTGACCCTGTAAACTTTCTCCCTGAATATTGTTTGTAAAACCTTCCCCATCACTGACTTTTAATTGACTGGCCTGTATTTGCCAGGTTTATCCTTCTTCCCTTTTTTTTAAACAAAGGTGGAACATTTGCAATCCTCCAGTCCTCAGGCACCATCCCATATCTATGAAGGATTGGAAGAAAATGGCAGCACCTCTGCAACTTCTATACTTTCCTCCCTCAGCAACCTGGGATGTTTCCCATTTGAACTAGGTGACTTGTCCACTTTAAGTACCTCCAACTGTTTTAGTGCCTCCTTATCTTTTTATTTTAATCTCATCCAATATCTCGACAACCTCCTCATTTATTGTAGCTTTGGCAAAGTCCTCTTCCCTGGTAAACAATGATGCAAAGTATTCAATTAATACCTCAGGCCGCACCTTCTGCCTCCACTAATAGGCTTCCATTTTGGTCCTTAAACAGCTCCACAGCTTTCTTTGGCAGCCTTTTCACTGTCAGTATGTTTATAGAAGACCTTTGGGTTCCCTTTTATGTTAGCCACAAATCCGTTCGTCCCTCTTATTTTCTTTTTCACTTTTCCTCTGTACTTTTCCTATTGAGCTTGATTCTCCCTTGCATTATCAAGCTGACATCTGTCTTTTGCCTCCTTTTGCTGTTTCATCCTAAATACTTGGAACAAGATACCAATAAACAATCTTGGGGGCAAAATTACTGTTTTTAATCAAGTTGGAAGATTTTATTATGAGTTGATTGCTGTTTAAATCACCATAATCTTGTATTTTCAGCCATTATAGTTAAACTGGACCACGTAGCACTGATTTTTCACAAATTATGGAACCTCCTCAGACCCCAAAATGGCAGGCAGGAAATATGCTCACACTTCCGAGCAGAAGTGCACTCTGCATTAGGTAAGGACAAGTAAGAGGTGTCATTTACCCACACCTGAAGCAGGCCTCAGGCTCTTTGCATATGCAAATAAGAGGCTGAATGCTTGCTTCAGGCTCCTGCTATTGGTTTGACCTGAAATATCGCATATGTAAAAAAGTGAACGTAAAAAGGTTAGTTTAAAAAATGGCACAGTCTTTTGCTTCAATTTGAGATGGATCTCAATTTTAATTAATACATTTACTAAGCAAGTTGTCTTCATGTTTCAATGAAGTGTGGCTCAGTGTCATTTGTAGCTTCTTCTGTGAATCACAAAATCCTGACATACATCATATATATGTCATCCTGTCACCATCAAAGCTCGCCACTTGTTTAATGTATAAAATAAGCAGTGATCTTGTTAACCGGTTGAGTTCAATTAATAAATTATAATTGGATACTCTATATGTAATATAGTCCAGATTAATAACACCAAAAAGAGTTTTGCCAAACCACAATTTTAAAAAAACATTTAAAGTTTTAAGGTCAGTTCTCTACAATGTATGTTTTGTACCCTAGCTGTGGAATGGGGTATCATTAGCATTATATCAAACTTACACCACACCTGCAGCGCAATTCCTATTGAAAATAATGGGTTTTGAAATTGGATAATGAATTCACCAATTGCTCTGTCTCACTGACCAGCTATGCCACATGCTGGGTGGCTCCTTTGATCTTGTTCCTTTAGATCTGTTTTCATTGGGAGCGGTGCCCAGGAAGCTGTTTAAAATAAAAACACTTGCTGTCAAAGTGCTAATAGTACTGAGTGTCACCAAAGCACAAATGATAGAATGTTGATAGCATAAATATTTTGTGATATGAAAAGATTACATCTTGAATGTAAAATTACGAGCTGTTTTGCCAATAGACAAGACACCAATAATTAGGTTCAATCGATGAAAAAAAACACTCCCCTTTCTCTGTCTCCTGCACAAACCTTCCTTTTCGACATGTGGTACAGTAGAATCAAATCTGATATTTACATTTTGATTCAAGGTGCAATGTCTGACTGGAAATTTGGAGATGCAATTTTTGGCTAGGCACTGACAGTCAATTGTTCATGTCATTTTCTGCTGAACCTCACAAAACATGGTGGAGACCCAAGCTTATTTTTACATTGAGAGATTGTGTCTGAGAATCGGAATGTAATGTCCATTTAGTTTTGGAACATTATGCAGGGCATTCCATTACCAGAGAACTCTATCAATGATTGAAATCTGGTTAGAACACAGGTTAGCACCTCTGAGTCTGATCTAGCCTAGACTTATGGAATAATTGTCTCCTCTTTGTTCCAGCCACTGGGGTTTTGGGGAATAAATTTAGTCATTCTCAATCCATTTCTTAGTTGACACTAAATTGGCACTCTCGCACATGAATGTTTTACTTCTATTGATCAATCATTTACTCCCTTCTATTTCTCATCTACATGCTGTCCCCCCAGCAACATAATCCAAAAAACACACATTTTCCACATGTAAGCAGACAACACCTAGCTCTACCTCACCCACCATGTTTCTCACAGCCCCCCCTCCCTACCCTACCCCGCAGTCTGTGAATTGTCAGGTTGTTTGTCCAATGCCCGTACTGGATGAGCAGAAATGAAGTCTTGGGAAGACTGAAGTCATTGTCTTTGGTCCCTGCAACAAACTCTGTTCTCTAACCACCAACTCCATCCATCTCCCTGGTCACCATCTGATGCTGAACAAGGCTATATGTAAGCTTGCTGTTACATTCGACCCTGAGATGAGCTTTCAATCATATATCCACGCCATCATTAAGACTCCCTATTTCCACTTTTAACCCACTCCTGCCTCAGCTCATCTGCTGCTGAATCTCTTATCCATGCCTTTGTTACTTCGAGACATGACAATTTGAACACACTCCTGGCCAGCCTCCCTTCCTCTACTCTTTATAAGCTTAAGGTTAATCCAGAACTCTGCTTGCCACATTCTGTTTAAACTCAGCTGTTAGCTTTCTGACACCAAGGGCAGAATTTTATGTCCCACGGGCAGGCGCGCGCCGGACCCAATCGGGGGTAAAATAGCATGCGATGACATCAGGCGAATGTCCCAATGTCATTGTGCATTTGCACGATATTTCGGTCGGCAGGCGCAGCGAGAGTCGGTATCGAGCCCACCAACAATTAAGAGGCCTATTAAGGCCAATAAAGTATTAATTAAGACAGATTCTTCACTGCCCATCCAACCTTACAGTTGGCGGGCGGGCGAATCGGCCAGGCGGCCTTTGCATTTTTGGGTGGGATGAGGTTTCCGATGTTAATTTAAAAAAATTTTGACAGGATTTTCATTATGTATATGTTCGTGTGCATGAGTCCTGTGTGGGACATTTTTCAGAATTTCCACATCTTTATTTTTGATTTTAAAAATTCTTCAGCTCCCTGAGGCAGCTCCCTGCCTTCGGGGAGCTTTCATTGCGCGCTTCCCCGCGCCTGCATAGACGTCAGCGCTTGCCGTCCTCCCGCACCACCGCCCCTCCCCTACCCTGGCAGCGCTGAGCCTTTCAGCGTGTGTTTCACGCTGGCTGGCCATTAATTGGCCATCTAGCGTGAAATCGCGGTCGGGGGCTGATCGCGGGCCTGCCTGCTGCGTCCGCCCGACAAACCGAAAATCCTGCCCCAAATCCCATTTACCCAACACCTTGCTATCGCTGAACTACACTGGCTCCCAGTTAAGCATAGCCTTGATTTTAAAATTCTCGTCCTTGTTTTCAAATCCCTTCTTGGCCTCTCCCCTCCCTGTCTCTGTAATAATCTCCAGCCCCACAATCCTCTGAGATATCTGCATTCTTCTGGTTCTGGTCTCTTGAACATCCACGATTTGAATTACTCCATCATTGATGGCCGTGCCTTTAGCTGCCTGGGCCCTAACTTCTGGAATTCCCTCCTTAATTTTTTCCACCTCTCTAACGCTGTTTTTTCCTTTAAGATGCTCTTTAAAACCTACTCTGTGACCAGATGTTTGGTCATCTGTCTTCATATCTCCTTATGTTGCATTGTGCCATATTTTGTTTTATAATGCCCCTGTGAGCATCTTGGAACATTTTCATATGTTCAAGGTGCTACATAAAAACAAGCTGTTGTTTTTAGGTTCGGGGGACATTATCTAAGAGCAAGGGGTATTTGATGCAGTGTCTAACCTGTATTTGTAAATATGCAAGAATTAAGGCAATATAGTGGCACAAAAGGATCAAATCAAAAAATGAAATAAGTATGCGCACCTCAGACCGGGCGCTGCATAGGGCATGGTGTAGATTAATAATCCTACAACCAATTTGTTCATCCTCATCCTGTGAGGCTTCAAGGCCAACCCAGACATACATATTTTCAAGCTGGAAAAAGGGACTGGAATAGTCATCCTTAACAAGCACAGCTATATTGACAAAATGCGCATCGTTCTTCACCACGGATCCAAATTCATATCCATTAGACCTGCCCCCAAGCATGACCAGAAAGCCCTGCTCAAAAGTCAGTTACAAAAACCTTTGTTAGACTTGTGGTGTCTATGATAGGATTCATCCTCACAGTTCACTATGTCCACGTATGTATGTGCTGTCCAAGACACACAAAAGAGAAGTCCCACCACGCCCTATCTTATCTATGACTAGTTCAGCACAACATGAATTGATCAAATGTTTGAGCAAGCTGCTGCAATCAGTTCTCAATGAGTATTCTACATACACTGTGAAGGACTCCTTCACTTTCATGAAGACTATACACAACCTGCATATTGACAGCAATGCCATGTTTATATGCTTGTTCAACATTGTGAGCCTATTCACAACGATAGACATTTGTACCGCATCACTATATCATGGCAATCGAGATGTGCTGTCATGTTCTGAATCTGCATTCATTGAACTTATGAACTTAGCAACTCAGTTTTAACTACATCATGTATGTCCAAATAGATGGTGTTGCCATGGGTTTCTCCCTAGGGCCAGCTTTTGCTAACATTTTCTCCAGTTTCCATGAGAAATGGGTTTTCAGTGCAATGATGCATAACTCCCTACCCCTTGCATATTTTCAATTCGTAGATGGCATGGTTTCTATATTTGAATCTGCAGCTGTAAGAATTTTCTCACACACCTTAATGCACTCTATCCCACGTTCAAATTCACCTTTGAAATAGAGCAGTTTAACAAGCTACCTTTGCTCTACATGCTTGGTGGGAAATCTGCTAATGGATTCTCTACTCCTGTCTAGTGCAAGCCCACCTTCACTGGTCAATATATGCATTCAGATTTTTACAGCTCTATGCGCTACAAGATTGTCCTCATCAGCAATTTTGTAAATAGGGCATGAGGCATTTGCTCACCATGCAAGCTTGACACTGAAATAGGGCGCATCACAGCTATCCTGCAGGATAATGGCTACCCTGATCAGATTGCTGTGTATTGTAAATGGGCCTAAAGCTGCCAATTCTGGTCCTAAAAAGTGCCCAGCATGCCTCATCTTATCCTGGAGATAAGGTATATCAGAAATTTGAGGAATAGATGAAGCTAGCCGTTTCACGCTGCTACCATGCAATGGCAACATGAGTGGTGTTTTCCACTAACAAGATGCTGCTGCCAAGCCAAAAAGAATTCTGCCTACCACACAAATGAGTTAAAGTGGTATATGAATTTCAGCACCAGTGCAATGCCTGGTATGTAGGCCATGAGTCCCAATGACTAGGGGATCATATGAAACAGCAAATCCCTTCAGCTGTTTGCAATAGGCAGAGCACAGACCATACTGCACCAGCCCATGCTTGCAAAACTCAGAACATAATGTCTAATGTTAGATGTGATTCCATGATTGGACAGCACTTACTGAACAATCCTAATTGTGTTAAGAATTACACTAATAATCAATTTAAGATTATCAGTTGGATTTGCAATGTAGCTCACTTTTGCTTGCTAGAAGCTCCATATGTTCACATGCAGGGACCTGTCCTCGGCAGGCAAAAGGAAATGTCCAGATATTGCACCTTTTTTGAATTAAATATAAGCATGGGGGACAATAGCTCCCCAGTGCACTCGCCATGGCAATCTCTCAACCAATCAGAGCCGACTTGCCAACCAATCAATACCCTTTTCTCATGTAGTATAAATTGTTGTTCCCTTGGAAATTTGGCATTCTTGCATCTGCCCTGATGAGTGCAAGATGAAAAGTTTTGACAAGATGTCTCTTTTTTCAACAATATTCCCATTCACCACAGTTAAGGAGATTCTTCGGTTTTTCAGTCCAGCACAGGCATTGGATGAAGGGCTGAGTGTAGTTCAGTAAAACAAAATCAATTTACTGAAAAGCAAATCATTATCCAAACCACATGTGATCCTGGAAACAAATTATCACCACCAATTTGGTCTATTTTGGTCTATAGAGGGAGTGAATGTTTGTGGATGTGATGCCAATCAAGTGGGCTGCTTTGTCCTGGATGGTGTCAAGCTTCTTGAGTGTTGTGGGAGTTGCATTCATCCAGGTTGCTGCAAGTTCCACTTTTTAAAATTCATTCCTACTCCTGACATTATTTTGAATTCAGCAAAGGAGGAACAAGGGACTGATTAAGAAGGGGAAAATAGAATACAAGAGTAAGCTTGCGGGCAACATAAAAACTGACCGCAAATGTTCCTATAGGTATGTGAAGAGAAAAAGATTGGTGAAGACAAATGTAGGTCCTTTACAGTCAGAAAAACCGGGGAATTTATAATGGGGAACAAAGAAATGGCTGACCAACTAAATACATACTTTGGTTCTGTCTTCACAAAGGAGGACACTAATAACATACCAGAAATGTTGGGGAACACTGGGTTTAGTGAGAGGGAGGAACTGAAAGAAATCAGTGTTAGTGGGGAAATGGTGCTGGAGAAATTGATGGGATTGAAGGCCGATAAATCCCCAGGGCCTGATAATCTACATCCCAGAGTACTTAAGGAAGTGGCCCTAGAAATAGTGGATGCATTGGTGGTCATCTTCTGAGATTCTATAGACTCTGGAACAGTTCCTACAGATTGGAGGGTAGCTAATGTAACCCCACTATTTAAAAAGGGAGGCAGAGAGAAAACAGGGAATTATAGACCAGTCAGCCTGACATCAGTAGTGGGGAAAATTCTAGAGCCCATTATAAAAGATTTAATAATTGAACAGAGTCAGCATGGATTTACAAAAAGGAAATCATGCTTGACAAATCTACTGGAATTTTTCAAGAATGTAACTAGTAGAGTTGATGAGGGGGAGCCAGTGGATGTGGTTTATTTGGACTTTCAGAAGGCTTTTGACAAAGTCCCATATAAGAGATTAGCATATAAAATTAAAGTGCATGGGATTGGGGGTAGTGTATTGAGATGGATAGAAAACTGGTTGGCAGACAGGAAACAAAGAGTAGGAATAAACGGGTCTTTTTCCGAATGGCAGGCAGTGACTAGTGGGATACCGCAGGGATCAGTGCTGGGACCCCAGTTATTCACGATATATATTAATGATTTAGATGAGGGAACTAAATGTAAGATCTCCAAATTTGCAGGTGACACAAAGCTGGGTGGGAGGGTGAGCTGTAAGGAAGATGCAGAGATGCTTCAGTGTGATTTGGACAAACTGAGTGAGTGGGAAAATGCAGGGCAGATGCAGTATAATGTGGATAAATGTGAGGTTATCCACTTTGGTAGCAAAAACAAGAAGGCAGATTATTATCTGAATGGCTATAAATTGAGAGGGGGGAATGTGCAACGAGACCTGGGTGTCCTCGTAGACCAGCCGCTGAAGGTAAGCATGCAGGTGCAGCAGGCGGTAAAGAAGGCAAATGGTATGTTGGCCTTCATAGCCAGAGGATTCGAGTACAGGAGCCGGGATGTCTTGCTGCAATTATACAGGGCCTTGGTGAGACCACACCTGGAATATTGTGTGCAGTTTTGGTCTCCTTATCTGAGGAAGGACGTTCTTGCTACAGAGGGAGTGCAGCAAAGGTTTACCAGACTGATCCCTGGGATGGTGGGACTGACATATGAGGAGAGATTGAGTTGATTAGGATTATATTCACTGAAGTTCAGAAGAATGAGGGGGGATCTCATAGAAACCTATAAAATTCTAACAGGACTAGACAGGGTAGATGCAGGAAAGATGTTCCCGATGGTGGGGAGCCCAGAACTATAGGTCACAGTCTGGGGATACGGGTTAGACCAAATAGGACTGAGATGAGGAGAAATTTCTTCACCTAGAGAGTGGTGAGCCTGTGGAATTCGTTACCACAGAAAGTAGTTGAGGCCAAAACATTGTATTTTTTCAAAAAGGAGTTAGATATAGCTCTTGGGGCAAAAGGGATCAAAGGATATGGGGAGAAAGCAGGAGCAGGCTATTGAGTTGGATGATCAGCCATGATCATAATGAATGATGGAACAGGCTTGAAGGGCCGAATGGCCTACTCCTGCTCCTATTTTCCATGTTTCTATGTTTCTATGTGAGCTCTGCTGAAACGTTCAGCACTTACTGCCCATTTCTAGTTGTCCTGTGTAACTGAGTGGTTTTCTTAACCACTTCAGGAGGAAACAAACAACTTATAACTTTCAAGCAGAATGTCCCAAGGCACCTCACAGACAAACAAACTTTGACACTGAGCCCTGTAAGGAGTTATTTGGATAGGTGACTAAAAGCCTGACAAATGAGATAGGCTTTAACGTGCATCTTAAGGAGGAGAGAATTAGAGAAGCAGCAAGGTTTAGGGAGGGTATTCCAGGGTTAGGGCCTAGGCAACTGTGGTAATCTGAGGTGCAATACACCTTTAAGAGAATGTAAGCAGATTGAACATGTGATTGTATTACCCAATTGCTGTGCAGTGTGGGCTGCATTGTTAAGCAGTAGTTTTAGAATGGGTTTGGTTTTGGGAAGCACAGATGTGTTAGTGTTTCATTACTTATGTGAATAAACAGCATGTGCTTCATTTTACAACTGACTCTTCATCTACACCATTTTGATTACCAACTCACTTATCAGTAGATAGGCATGCAGCTGTGTTCGCTGAACAAGCAACCCAATCGAAGGAACTTAACAACTGGCGACGAGGCAAAACGCGACCAGTCGATGACACCAAGGACAGCCGCAGGAATTAAACAGAAGTAAATCAGCCACACCTTGCGGGTGATTGTAAGTACAGCCTTCATCATAGTCGTCGGAGTTATCTCCCTCCAGTATGCCACTGTTTGACCGTATCGAACTGTTTGATCAGACCACCAAGAACTGATCACAGTACATTGAACACCTTGCATTCTTCTTTTTGTTAAGCAGTAGTTTTCGAATGGGTTTGGTTTTGGGAAGCACACGTGTTAGTGTTCCGTTACTTATGTGAATAAACAGCATGTGCCTCATTTCACAATGGGCACATTGTTTTGATTACCAACTCACTTATCAGTAGATAGGCATGGAACTGTGTTTGCTGGACAAGCGGCCCAATAGAAGGAACATACCAGCAACTTTTTTTTATTCTTTGATGGGATGTGGGCATCACTGGCAAGGCCATTATCAGTCTACTCTCAATCACTAGCAAAGTGATGGAGGGGGTCATCGACAATGCTATCAAATGGCACTTGCTTAGCAATAACCTGCTCACTGACCTTCAGTTTGGGTTCCCCCAGGGCCACTCAGCTCCTTGACCTCATTACAGCCTTGGTCCAAACATGGACAGATAAGCTGAACTCAAGAGGTGAGGTGAGAGTTACTGCCCTCGACATCAAGGCAGCATTTCACTGAGTGTGGCATCAAGGAGACCTAGCAAAACTGGAGTCAATGGGAATTGGGGGAAAGTCTCCACTGGTTGGAGTCATATCTAGCACAAAGGATGATGGTTGTGATTGTTGGAGGTCAATCATCTCAGTCCTGGGACATCATTGCAGGAGTTCCTCAGGGTAGTGTCCTAGGCCCAACCATCTTCAGCTGCTTCATCAATGACCTTTCCTCTATCATAAGGTCAGAAGTGGGGATGTTCACTGATGATTGCACAATGTTCCACACCATTCGCAACTCCTCGGATACTGAACCAGTCCATGTCCACATACAGCAAGACCTGGACAACTTTCAGGCTTGGGCTGATAAGTTACTTCTTACCACACAAGTGCCAGGCAATGACCATCTCCAACGAGAGAGAATCTAACCAGCTCCCCTTGACATTCAGTGGCATTACCATCACTGAATCCCACACTAGCAATATCCTGGGGGTTACTATTGACCAGATCCTGAACTGAACCAACCATATAAATACTGTGGCTACAAGAGTAGGTCAGAGGCTGGGAATTCTGCAGAGAGTAACTCACCTACTGACTTTCCAAAGTATGTCCACCATCTACAAGGCTCAAATCTCCACTTGCCTGGAAAAGTGCAGCTCCAAAAGCACTCGAGAAGCTAGACACCATCCAGAACAAAGCAGCCCGCTTGATTGGCACCCCATCCACCATCTTAAACATTCACTCCCTCCACCACTGACGCACACTGGCAGCAATGTGTACCATCTACAAGATGCACAGCAGCACCTCACCAAGCCTCCTTAGACCTTCCAAACCTGGGACCTCTACCACCTAGAAGGACAAGGGCAGCAGATTCATGGTAACACTACCACCTGCAAGTTCCCCTCCAAGCCACACACCATCCTGACTTGGAGCTACACTGCAATTCCTTCACTGTCGCTGGGTCAAAATCCTGGAACTCCCTTCCTAACAGCACTGTGGGTGTACCTACAAGACGTGGGCTGCAGCGTTCCAAGAAGGCGGCTCACCACCACCTTCTCAAGGACAATTAGGGATAAATGCTGGCCTAGCCAGCGATGCTCACATCACATGAAAGAATGAAGAAAAAAATGGCCCATCCCAAATTGCCCTTGAACCGAGTTGCTTGCAAGGCCATTTCCCTCAAGGGCATTAGTCAGCCAGATTGCTTTTTACAACAATCAATGATAGTTGTCATGGTCACCATTACTGAGGCTAGCTTTATAATTCAGGTTTATTACTTACATTTAAATTCCACAAGCTGCTGTAGTGGGATTTGAACCCCCATCCCTAGAACATTAGCCTGGGCCTCTACATTACTGCTCCAGTGACATTACCACCGTCTCTCCCACACCATCTCTGACGGCACAATCGCCAGTGGTGGAACAATTAAAATTGGGACACCCAAAAGGCCAGACTTGAAGGAATGCAGAGATTTCGAAGAGTCGCAAGGTTGGTTGGGGTTTTAGAGATAGGGAGGGGCAAGGCCATGGAGGGATTTGAAAATAAGGATGAGAATTTTAAATTTGAGGCCGTGCTGGAGTAGGAATTAAAGTAGATCAGCAAGCACATGGGTGATTGATGAATGGGACTTGGTGTGAGTTAGAATACAGGCAGCAGAGTTTTGGATGAGTTCAAGTTTATGAAGGGTAGATGATCAGAGGCCAGCCAGGAGAGCATTGGATACTAAATTTGGAGGAAAGGAAGACATGGATGACAGCTTGGGCTGCAGGTGAACTACGGCAGGGATGGAGAAGAGTGATGTTAGAAAGGCAAAAGTAGATGGTTTTATGATGGAGTGGAGAGGTAGTTGGATCTTTACCTCAGGACTAAATAGGATGCCAAAATTGTGAATAGTCTGGCTCAACCTCAGACTACGACCAGGGAGAGGGACAGAGTCAGCGGGTAGGGAACATATTTTGTGAGGAATGAAGATAATGGCTTTGGTCTTCTCAATATTTAGTTGGAGAAAATATTTGATCATCCAAATGGATGTTGGACCAGCAGGATGTCAAATCAGAGACCTTGGAAGGATTCTGAGAGGTATTGATGAGGTAGAGCTGGGTGTCATCAACATACATATGGAACCTAATGTTGTGTTTTCGGATAATGACGCCGAGGCAACACATGTAGATAAGAAATAGAAGGGGGTCAAGGATAGATTCTTGGGGGACATCAGAGGTAATGGTGCAGGAACAGAAAGAAAAGCCATTGCAGATGATTACCTGGCTACAATTGGATAGGTAAAAATGGATCCAGGCAAAGGCAGTTGCAGCTTGTTGGATGATAGAGTCATTGAAGGAGGATAACATAGTCATTTGTTCAAAAGAAGCAGACAGGTCAAGAAGGATGCAGAAGAATAGTTGTCGCATAGGGTGTCATTTGCGATTTGATAAAAGCTATTCCAGTGCTGCAGCATGGTTGAAAACCTGATTGGACGAATTCAAACATTGAGTTATGGGAAAGATAGACATGGGCCTCTAAGGTGACAACAGATTTGGGTTAGTAGCTAGCAGTAAGGGCAAATGGGTCAAGAGTTGTTTTTTTGAGGAGAGGATGCAATGATGGCAGATTTGATGGGGAGGGGACAGAATCTGAAGAAAAAGAATTGTAAACAATATCAGATAGCATGGGAGCCAGGGAGAGAAGTTGGGTGATTAGCAATTTGGTGAGACCAGCGTCAAGGGAGCAGGAGGTTTGTCTCATGGGCAAGTTGAGATCAGAGAGGGCATGAGAGGGTATAGGAGGCAAATTGGAGAATGATACAAGTTCAGGGTTAGGGCTGGGGAGAACCTTAGGTGAAGTTTTGCATGGTGGATTGCAAAAGGGAGGGAAACAGCTGAGGTAACTGAATGGATGATCACAATCTTATGATAAAGAAGTCCATGAGCTCGTCATACTTGTTACAGGTGAGGGTGGGGGAGACAGAAGAGAGAGAAAGAAAATTTGCATTTATATGGCACCATTTGTGACCACAGAATGTCTCAAAGTGCTTTACAACCAATGGAGTATTTTCTTAAAGTGTTATAAATGTAGGAAACATGGCAGCAAATTTGTGCATAGCAAGCTCCTATGTACAGGAATGTGATAATGACCAGATAATCTGTTTTTGTGATGTTGGTCAAGGAATAAATATTGATACTGGGGATAATTCCCCTTTAAAATAGTGTCATGGGATCTTTTACATTTACCTAAGAGGGCAGACAGAGCCTCTGTTTTATCTTTTCCAAAAGGCGGCCCTTCCAACCATGTAGCACTCCTTTAGCATTGTACTGAAGTGTCAGTTTTGATGATTTTTGATTTAAAGGCCTAGAGGGGGATTTGAATCCACAACTTCTAACTCCAAAGCAAGAGTGCTACCAACAGAGCCATGGCTAATACATAGGGGTTTAAAAGGATGGTTTGTGGTGAAGAGAAGTTGGGGATTATCTCTGCATCCTGAGATAACCCTGGAGAAGTGAACATTTTTGGCAGAGACAGCAGACCCAATGGTGATGTATATGGTCTAGACAGATCTAACGATAAATGGCTAAACTAGCTGTATGCAATAAATATTCAAGTCTGCGTCCCTTGGACTTAAGTGAGTGGAGCTGAGGGCTGTACCAGAGAGAGTAATGGTTTTGGTGGGGACAAGGGCAGTTAAGTCAATATGTGGGTGTAGTAATTATAGTTTTGAGAAACGTAGGACTGTAGCTTTAAGAATAATCCGGTGATGTAAGATCACATGATCTGTGTAAACCAATGAGCTAGCAGCACGGGGAACCTCTAGGGGAGGGTTCTTCTTTAGTTACAGAGTTAGATGCACATGTGTAGTTGCTGCTGCTGTCTTGTAAATAATGTTAAATGTGTCCACCAAGAAAAGTTGCTTGAAAAATCAACTCTATAACAGTGGGACACGAGTCATATGTAGGCCAGACTTGATAAGAACAACACGTTTCTTTCCCCATGGAACATTAGTGAGCCAGTTGGGATTTTACAACAATCCAAAAGCTTCTTGGTCATTCTTACCGATACCACTTTGTTATTTTCAGATCTTTAAAAAAAAACTGGATTCACATTCTCAAACTATCTTGGTGGGATTTAAACTCAGTTTCATTAGATTATTAGTCTAGACTTCTTACTTAATAGCTCATTAAGGAACATAGGACGGAACTGTCCCAGATTTGCACAAAGTGTGGTAGCAGATGGGAAAAAGGACATTTTACTCGCCAGCCGCAATGGCGGCTTTTCATGCCATATCATCCCATTCCCGGTGCGTTAATAATTATTAATAATGCATTCACGGGAAACATGCCACTGGCGGGTGGGCTCGGATTTCCCCGCCACGCCATGACCTCAGCACTTCCTCGCTCCAGGCACCAGATTTAAAGTGCACCAGAGCGCAGCCTACTTCATGTCTCCAGACCAGGAATGTTCCCGGCAACAGATGGCTCCAAAAGCAAAGAAGACGGCGAAACCCAAATTGAGTGACGTTTCTCTTTGGCGCCTGCTGGATGCAGTGGAAGGCCGCCGCGTGTCCTCTAGCCCTGCTCTGGCTGCAGGAGGTCCATCAGAGTCACCGATCCGGCCTGGGAGGAGGTGGTAGCGGCGGTCAGCACCACCAGAGCACAGAGGAGGTCATCATCCAGTGCAGGAAGAGGATGAATGCTCTCATCCATTCCACCAGGGTAAGTCAACCACCTCATCACTCTCAACTCACACACTCACAAACCCATCACGCAACCCATCCACTGGGATCTCACACCTCAAGGGGCAACACCATTAACTTTCACACAAACCCTCACATCTCCATCAGCCTGATATCCTCTGGAGCTCGCGTCCTCATCCCGTCCATGGCTCCGCTCACCACACAAACATTCCATGCAGTGTCATGTGTCCTGCTCACACTCTCTCCACCTGTTTTCATGCAGGAGAAGCTGGCTCACAACAGCAGGGAGAGGTTCCAGACCAGGGGTGGAGTGGCCCACATTAGGCCCCTCACTCATTTTGAGGAGTGTGCCTTCACGCTGACTGGTGAGGATGTGGATGTGTCCATGGTGATGGTGAGGTCGGTGGTGAACACCCACATGGGGATCCTATACCCGATCATCCCTCTCTCAACGCAACTGTGAGTGCTCTCTCTCCTGCTTTTGACTCTGTTGCCATGTACTAATTGTCTCTACTTTGGTTCACAGGGAGCTCTGCCAAGCGACTGACACCCTCAGCCAGCCAGTCCCTCAGCTCCATCTAGGTCCTCACCTCCAGCCAAGAGGAAACCTCCTTCATTGAAGAGCTGGAAATAAGCAGCCTAGAAGACCCATCACAGCGCTTACCCACACCCTGCACCAGCACAGGGACACACACCTCAATAGGACCTAGATCTAGAGCAGGCTCGTGTTCACAATCTGGTGGTCACCGCACAGACACGTGTCCACAGCAGGAGGAGGCAGGTTCAGCCGAGCTCACCGGCACTCTGAGGACTGCTGGGGAAGAGGAGTCTGTGAGGTCCGAGTCAGATGATGAGCCTCTGGATTCGGCCTTCCAACTCATCATGGAGAATCAGCAGAAGGTGGGGGAACATCAACACCCTCAACAGAGTGGCACACGATTCAGAGGAGTGCATTTACCTGCACTCTGATGAAGTGGTGCCCACATGTGCACGTGTGGAAGTCTCCATGGGGAGGATGGCGGATGCCATGGAGACCCTGGTCCAGCAGAACGCAGAGATGTGTGCAGACCTGCACTCCATCACTTTCGCCCAACCCAGGGTCTGTGTCTGCCTCTGAAGCCCCAGCAACAATCCTTGCTGGCCCTTCTACCGCTACCATTACAACTTCACCCTCCCCCCTTCCGACTCACCCTGCCCCCTCCCATATTCACCATTCCCTCCTATCTTGCCCATCCTCAGTTCGTTCCCCAGGAGGCAGTCATTGACTCTACAGAAACCTCCCCCTTATTCCTTCCTCCCCCTGGATTCCATCCCCCCTCCGGACTCATTCCCCCTCTCTGAACTCCCTCCCTTACACCTACCTCCCCATTTGCCACATTTCTCCCCTGTAACACCCCCTCCCACTGTACTTCCTCCCCCTCCCAACCTCACCCCCCCTAGTATACCTTCCTCTCCCAGTGAAACCTCGACCTTCCTCTCCCACCCCCCTTACAGTCACACCTGAACCTTCTTCTCCCTCCCCTCACTGATCATCCATAGCAGCCCATCGCCAAGACCATGATTATTCCGAAGCAGATCTGAGACACCAAAGCAGACCTCCCACCCGTGAGCTGCTTCATGGCAGAACCATGTCCATGAGAATCCACTCAGCATGTGATGCACGTGTTGCTCCAGGGTCCGGTAGCTGTAGGGCTCTCGTATCTTCTGCTCCTCTGATCAAGACTCCAACAGTGAGTCCCGACTTCTGCATGTCACACTTGTCCAGACATGTTCTGGGCCGGTGTGTTTTCCTGCCGGCGTAGTAGAAAATCTGGCGGAGGTGGGGAACGATTCCAGTCGGGCCTTTCTTAATTTGCATCCCATTAGCAGGATGCAAAGCGGATTCACGCTGGCCTCCAGCAGGTTTGGTGTTCTGCTATGATGGACACCATCAGATGATCCCGTTGTGCTTTCATGCTGGTGCGAAACCGATTTTTGGCACTCTCGCCATATCATGCCCCACCCCACCCACCGTGACACCTGATGCCAACGGGGCTGGAAAATTCCAGCCATAACCGCTACGCTCCCATAACCAGTTGGAGCTCTAATGAGGAACCATTATCATTTATGTTCCTATCCCCCTTCTCTAGGTGTACCACAAGAAAGGTAAACTGTCAGCATGCAGTGTCACTCACTCTTGCTCACCAAGACACTAGGTTAGATATTTCTGTTATGGGGATTTTGAAACTTGTAGAGAAAAATGCACTGGAGTGAAAAACAGAGAATGAGTGAGCAGGAATAGGCAGGGGAAAATAAAGGAGGAGCAGGATTTTGAATCTGGAGGGCCAGTTTGCGTCCTCGTTTGCTGATGCAGACCTCAGATTTGGTCTTAAAAAGGAATGATTTCTAAGAATCGAAGATTGCTTCAATTATTGGAGACTGTATTAAGCAACCTGCGACAGATAATGTTGAGTGTGGAGGTGCGCACTATCCTAGTGCCTGTGGAATCAAAAACTACAATCCAGCACGGGAGGGTCCAGCAACTTCAGGGACGTGAGCAGCCATCATTCCAGAAGTCCTGAGGCCAGTGGTAATATTTCTCATGAATGCGGAGATTTCTCCAATGTGGAACAGGCTCTTTCCTCCACCTTGGACTGACTCGAGGGTCACCACAAATGTACAAGATAGTGCGTCACACTG
The DNA here is from genome assembly GCF_964194155.1 of Cetorhinus maximus. NCBI lineage: Eukaryota > Metazoa > Chordata > Chondrichthyes > Lamniformes > Cetorhinidae > Cetorhinus > Cetorhinus maximus. The sequence goes on from NC_135898.1 coordinate 55,859,999, forward strand.
CCCCACAGCTGCAGAAATGCTGGTACCAACACCTGAACTATCTTGGGCTCTTGCTCATTGAGGTGTAAGGGCACCTGAATTCTAAGACTCTTTCATGAGCACACAGTAACCAGCTATTTACATATTCTTGCTGTTTGACTAAGACTGGAAAGAAGCATTTTGATAACACATTATGTTGCAAAGTTCTGTAGCGTGCAGGTGACAATGATGTGAGGGAATTAGGCCTTAGCATCTGTTACTTTGATTGAATAAGCCTATGACGATGCCTCATGGATGCGTGCACCTCATTATACCTGTGTCAGGGGGTATGCCCGACTGTTATGGAAGTGGCTCGAGTCAGGGTTGCAGAGGGAAGCCACCATCTCCTATGACCCGACTTTGCACTTTTTAAATTCTGGGTCAAATGATGGGAGCATTAACATCAAGGCACTATGGCAGTTACCTGTGAAGCAGTAATTCACCTGCGTGATCCCATGCAGATGATCATAGGCAAATAGCATATTGAAGGGGTGATAGTCTTTGCAATTCATGAATGTGTGATCATGTACAGGAGCATACAGGATGACACGCAATTAATGATAACCTTCAATGTTGTGATATCCTGTCACTTGAAATAATTGCAACTGTCAATAACCCTGTAACTAGTTGTCCATAGGTAAAGTTTCTAGTTCTAGTAATCGCAGTATTAATCATCTATTTGATGTACCTGTTCATTGCAGTTTGACTGCTGTCGCTAATATTCTCAGATGACAACAGGAATAAAACCTGGGGTACAATTCCACCTTTGCTGAGAAATACAATTGGTAGGGTAACAAAGAGTGAGTACATTCCTGCTATGACATATTGCCATGACTGGCAAGGAATCAGGAGCAAAATTTTAGAATAAAATGGATAAGTGGTCATTGGTTGAAATCTACAACAGCAGTAGAGCCACCGGAAATAGAATTCCTGGATTGATAATGATGTGCACAGACTTCAGTGTAAATGCAATAGCTGTAAAACTACTTCCATATTGTATAATGATCATTATCAGCAAAATCCTTCTCAATAAAATGCTTAGCAAATGTAATTTTGTTTTTGAATAACCCAGCACCTTGTGTTATGATCTCTGTAGAGACTGGTAACTTTAAAAAAGATTCAAACTTCTAGTTAATGGTTGAAAGAATGACACGAGACGATTTCATGATTTAAAACTTTACTGTAACAAATGACTAAAAAAAGCACTATTGACTAAATAGTGACTTTTTGCAGGCAACTTGCACTTTAAACCACAGAAATGAACTTTTATAATTTATACTTATCACACATTGCACTCTCCACAGAATTACAGTCCTTATAGCAAACAGTACACAGTTGCTCCCAGCTTCCAATGGGTTTGCACTTGCCCTTTCAGCTGATTAGTAAATTTTAATGACCGCCTCAAAGTGCTTCCCTTAGTTTTCATTGAGTTTCCTAAATACCAGTAGTAGAGCATGTATTGATGATTCTTCCCCTCTGGCCATGCCAGGACAAATCTACCAGAATCCTTAGATGGCTGCGGAACGTGTCCCTTTGACAGGAGACCATCTCCCTCCAGCATCCGGCAGTGGTAGTTCACAAAGCCAAACAGCCTCTTCTCTGTGCTGTCCACACAGAACTGCTACCTGCCTGTGATGTTCATTGATTTGTAGGAAAGCCTGTAACCTGATCTCAAAAATGGCTTCCTCTTCCTTGTGGCAACATGAAATACATTAGCCTTGCATCCAGACAGAAATGTTGATTAGCTATTCTTGACCCTAACTCTCTTTCGCCTTAGAAGTAAATGGACAGTATACAACACAACGTTTACAACCCAATACTTTCAACGCTTTTCTGGGACTTTGGGAGAACAGGTCACATGACCTCTTCATTTTTACCCTAAATTTAAAGATACAGTCCCAAAACATAAACAATCTTATAACCCTCATAATTGTAACACTTGACACTGGGAAGCGTGGCTTGATTCTTCGCTTAAACAATTGGACATACTTTGTAATTCTGCTGAATTGTGTACATGTGGGGACTTCAGCACTCATGTACAGCCTTCACCTTTCTCACATTTAATGTCATGAATAGGCCGTGTAAATATCTCAACTGACTGTGATTGTATGGCCCTGTGTGGCAGTGAAGTTTCCTCTCTCACAAGCCTATTCCTGAAGGCATCTTTTTCTGCATTAACTTTTAACTGTCTTAGGTCAACTTCTAGAATAATGATCCCTTTTTTAAAATCAGATTAAATTTAGGAGGTTCATTCCTGATAAAATAAAGCACAAGATGCTGACCATTACTTCACACAACTGCAACAATGCTTCCTTGCTTTCATTTCCACAAGTCTTGTGATGAAGCCCAGTTTCCCATTAGTCCTTTTTACTGTTTTTTAACCTGTTTTTTTAGCTTGATTTTTACTGGCTTGTGTCCCAGAACCTCTAAATACATTTACTTATCTAAAAATCTCCCTTGCCAGTGTTTCCCAATTTGGATTGTACTTCCATTTGCAACACTCCCTTCCAAAACATCATGTCTCACATCTTATTATCTAACTGCATGAATCAGATTTTAAAATATATTCATATACACAATAGTATTGAGTTAATAAAAATCAGTCTTCTTGGCGTATATGATATTGTACCAATAACGCTGGATATGGAAGTTCACCATAAGAAGGAATTGTCGTGATGGATCATCTCTCTAACGAGAGATTGTGTGAAGACATACAATGAAAGAACTGCAGTAATACATGATTAAGCGCCCCATATTTCTGCAGCATAATTCCTTATTTTGCCTCGATGCGCTTCTATGAGTTGGCGCTATGATTAGAACTCTCCAAATCTGCCGTTAAAACTTGGTCATGGTTTGATATCATTTGCACTTTAGCAATTAAAACCCGTAAAATGAATCAGGTCCAACTTGTAAGGCCCAGCAACTGCTTTAGTGCATTGGACCCTTGGGCTGTGCCAGCTTGATTCCTTCAAGGAGTTAGTAGTGTGAATGCATAAATGAGTTAACGTCTTAGGTGTTTGATGTAAGATCACAGCAGGGAACAAAGTAGAAGCGAAAAGTATTTTATGTTACTTGACTGCAGTTTGGCTGATGGTATTTAAGATTTTAGTTCAGAAATGGTAGTAAAACATTGTTCAGGTCGTTTCCATCTTTTCCTCTCGAGATAGTTTGATAGCACTATGATCCTGAGTACAATGCATGTGATTTTACACTCATGTATGTGAATTATTAAAAAGGCCTTATGACTTAGAATTCAGTGAATCATTTGAGGTGTGAGGCTGCACAGCAGCCAGCAAAATTCATTGTGACAAACTTACAGATCTACTGAGATGTTAGTAATGCAACCCTATGACATGAGTTCAGTAGCAGTTACAACTGCCACTAAGATCTCTATGAACATAAAATTAAAGGTAAGCATTTATTAAAAGAAAGAAGCAAGCTAAATCCTATTAATTCCACTTGATTCGCCTGGGCTGAAGGTTGGTGATATGGAGGAGTGGTAGGTAGGTGGGGACAAGGAGTAAGAGGTGAACTGGTGCTGGTGTAGATGTGGGAATTATCAACATAAGAACACTCAAAAGTAGATGTATGCATAAACGGAGTACAAGGCTGCATGAAAATCTTGAAGGAACAGACAGACCAGCTTCCCGTGCAGGACAGAAGAGAACGAGAGAAGGACCCTGGGACAGGCAGTCAGCAGCACCTAAAGGAGAGTGCGAGAAGAGGACCCCGAGTCAGGCAGTCAGCAGCACCTAGAAGGGAGTGCAAGCGGAGGACCCTGGAACAGGCAGTCAGCAGCACCCAGCACCGATCATCACAGGAGAAACATAAGTTCATTGATTGGTGAGAAACTATAGTTAGGGAGTGTCATCAAGAAGCAGAGAATTAGAAAAACACATTCTGTTTAAAAGAAGGGGCTACTTACATTTAAGTAAGAAACACAGGCCATAGAGAAATAAAGTTAAGTTGAGGCCAGGTAAAATAAAATTGCTTAACTAAACCAAAGTAAAGTAAAGTTAACGCAAGGGGAGTAAATTGAAGTCATGGTAAGACATCTCGGTCATGTGGAATGCATGTCCTGTAATATGTGGGAAGTTTTGGATGATACCAGTGTCCTAGACAACCACACGTGCAGGAAATGTCATCAGCTGCAGAATTTTAAGCTAAGGGCTTTGGAGATCAAGCGGCAGCTAGAGTCACTATGATGCATCCACGAGGCTGAGAGCTATGTTCAGAGAGGTGGTCACACTGCAGCTTAGGAGCCTGAAGGCGGAATGGGAATGGGTGACCACCAGGCAGTCCAGGAAAATTAGTCAGGTAGTGCAGGAGTCCCACTCACCAATCGGTTTTCGGTTTTGGATACCGGTGAGGGCTTTGGTTCCTCGGAGGAGTGCAGTCAGAGCCAAGTTTGTGGCACCACAGGCAGTTCTGCTGTACAGGAGGGTAGAAAGAAGAGGGGAAGAGCATTAGTAATTGGGGATTCGTTAGTTCAGGGAAAAGACAGGTGTTTCTGTGGCCGTAGACATGACTCCGGGGTGGTATGTTGCCTCCCTGGTGCCAGGGTCAAGGGTGTCACGGAGCAGCTGCAGGACATTCTTCTGGAGGAGGGTGAACAGACAGCGGTCGTGGTCCACATGGGTACCAATGACTTAGGTAGGAAAGGGGATGAGGTCCTGAAAGCATATTTTAGGGACCTTGGAAGGAGGTTGAAAAGCAGGACCTCTAAAGCAGGAATCTCAGGATTATCCCAGTCCCACAAGTATAGAAATGGGAGAACTGAGCGAATAAACACATGGCTGGAAAGCTGGGGTAGGAAGGAGGGCATCAGATTTCTGAGGCATTGGGACTGGTTCTAGGGGACCTGTACAAGCCAGACAGTCTACACCTGGGCAGGACTGGGACAAATACCCTCGTAGGGAGATTTGCCAATACTGTTGAGTGGGGGGTTTTAAATTAGATTGGCAGGGGGCTGGGAACCTGAGGGCAAATTCAGAGCAGGGAACAGGAGGTGGAGAATCAGTGAGTGACTCTGAAAGACAGAAACAGGTTAAAAAGTGTACAGCACAGGAATTTGGCAGTTTTAAAAAGTATTTATGTAAATGCAAGGAGCATAGTAAATAAAGCCGATGAGCTGAGGGCACAGATAGACACATGGCAGCATGATGCCATCTATTATGGAAACTTGGCTTAAGGAGGGGCAAAAATGGCAGCTCAACATCCCTGGATATAGATTTTTCAGGCAGGCTAGGGAGGGGGATAAAAAAGGTGGGGGGTGTAGCCTCATTGGTTAAAGAATGAATTACAGCTGCGAGTAGGGGTGATATACTAAATAAAGCATCAAATGAGGCCATATGGGTTGAGTTCAGAAATAAAAAAGGGGCAGCTACACTGCTAGGAGTGTACTATAAACCCCAAATAGTGGAAGGGAATTAGAAGTGCAAATATGTAGACACATGGCCGAGTGCAAAAACAATAGGACAATAATCGTTGGGGATTTCAGCTACCCTAATATCACTTGGGACACAAACAGTGTGAAGGGCACAATGGGCACAAAATTCTTGAACTGCATTCAAGAGAACTTTTAGGCCAGCGCATAACAAACCCAATGGGAGGGGTCACAATTCTAGATTTAGTCTTAGGAAATGAAGCTGGGCAAGTGGATGAAGTAGCAGTGGGGGACCATTGTGGGGATAGTGACCATAATACAGTTAGATTTAGCATCATTTTGGAAAAGGGCAAAGATGAACAGGAGTAAAAGTTCTAAATTGGGGGAAGACAAATTTTACGAAGCTCAGAGGTGAGCTGGCGAATGTGGACTGGATACAGCTATTAGAGGGAAAAACTGTGTCAAATCAGTGGGCAGCATTCAAAGGTGAGTTTCCATGGGCACAGTGCAGACATATCCCCACAAAACAAATGGGTGTACTGCCAAATCTAGAGGCCCCTGGTTATCCAGAAGCATACAGGCCAAGATAAAGCAGAAAAAGAAAGCTTATGACAGTCACAAAAGACTTAATATTGTAGAAAACCTAGAGCAGTATAGAAAGTACAGGGGTGAAGTAAAAATGGAAATTAGGAAAGCAAAGAGAGGATACAAAAAATATTGGCAGGTAAAATCAAAGAAAATTCTAAGATGTTTTGCCGGTACAATAAGAGCAAGAGAATAACTAAGGAAAAGGTAGGCCTATCAAAGATGTACATGATAACTTGTGCATTGATGCTGAAGATGTGGGCAGGGTTCTTAATGAGAACTTTGTCTCTGTTTTCACTAAGGAGAGGGATGATGCAGACATTCTAGTTAAAGAGGAGGGAGGCATGTGAAATATTGGATACAATAAGCATAGTGAGAGAGGAAGTACTGGAGGGACTGGCATCCATGAATGTGGATAAATCACCAGGGCCGTATAGATTGTATCCTGGGCTTTTGCAGGGATCAGGGAGGAAATAACGGATACTCTGAGGATCATTTTCCAATCCTTGCTAGATACAGGCGAAGTCCCAGAGGATTGGAGGCCTGTGAACGTTGTGCTATTATTTAAAAAGGGTGTGAGGGTTAGGCCAGAAAATTAGAGGCCGGTCAGTCTGACTTTGGTGGTGGGCAAATTATTGGAAACAGTTCTGAGAGACAGGATAAACTGTCACTTGGAAAGGCACGTATTGATTAGGGATAGTGAGCATGATTTTGTTAGGGGAAGATCGTAGCTTTGCAACTTAATAGAGTTTTTTGAGGAAGTAACAAGGAAGGTTGATGAGGGTAGTGCAATGGATGTTGTCTACATGGATTTCAGTAAGGCATCTGACAAGGTCCCACATGGCAGACTGGTCAGGAAAGTGAGATCCCATGGGATACAGGAGAAGGTGGAAAGTTGGAGCCAAAATTGGCTCAGTGACAGGAAAGAAAGGGTAATGGTCGATGGGTGTTTTTGCAAATGGAAAACAGTTTCCAGCGGCGTTCCAGAGCTCAATGTTGGGGTCCTTGCTGCTTGTTGTATATATTCATGATTTAGACTTAAATGTGGGAGGCATGATTGGGAAATTTGCAAATGACACAAAAATTAGCCATGTAGTTGATAGTGAAGAGATTAGCTGTTGACTCCAGAATGATATAAATGGTTTGGTTGAGTGGGTGGAGAAGTGGCAAATGGAATTCAATCTGGAAAAGTGTGAGGTAATGCATTTGGGGAAGCAAGGGAATATGCAATAAACGAGAAGTTATTGAGAGGGATTGAGGAAGTGAGAGACCTTGGAGTACATGTCCATAGGTCCTTGAAGGTGGCAGGACAGGTGGATAAGGTGGTAAAGAAAACATATGGAATGCGTTCCTTTATTGGGTGAGGTATTGAATACAAAAGCAGGGTTGTAATGATGGAACTGTATAAAATGCTGGTTAAGCCACAGCTGGAATTTTCTGTACAGTCCTGGTCACCACATTACAGGAAGGACATCATTGCTCTGGAGAGAGTGCAGAGGAGATTTACAAGAATATTGCTAGGGCTTGAAAATTGCAGCTATGAGGGGAGATTGGATAGGCTGGGGTTGTTTTCCATAGAACAGAGGAGGCTGAGGGGTGACCTAATTGAGGTGTACAAAATTATGAGGGGCTTAGATATGGTAGACAGGAAAGACTTGTTTCCCATAGCTGAGGGGTCAGTTACCAGGGGGCATAGATTTAATATGATTGGTAGAAAGATTAGAGGGGACATGTGGAAAAACTTTTTCAATCACTTGATCCTAGATGCTTCAATGGAATCCCTGAAACTTGGATCATTACTGGAGACTAGTTCTACAATTACCATAGTAACATTGATTGTTTGACAAACTGAGAAAAGAAGCAAAAATAAAAGCAAAAAACTGCGGATGTTGGAATTCGAAAACAAAAACAAAAATACCTGGAAAAACTCAGCAGGTCTGGCAGCATCGGTGGAGAGGAACACAGTTAACGTTTCGAGTCCGCATGACTCTTCAACAGAACTAAGTAAAAATAGAAGAGAGGTAAAATATAAGCTGGTTTAAGTGGGGGGGTGGGACAAGTAGAGCTGGATAGAGGGCCAGTGATAGGTGGAGATAGCCAAAAGATGTCATAGACAAAAGGACAAAGAGGTGTTGAAGGTGGTGATATTATCTAAAGGAATGTGCTAATTAAGGGTAGAACGTTCCCTCCGTGACATCCTGGTCCACTCCTCCATCACCCCCTACACCTCAACCCCCTCCCACGGCACCTTCCCATGCAACCGTAGAAGATGCAACACCTGCCCCTTTACTTCCCCTCTCCTCACCGTCCAAGGGCCCAAACACTCATTTCAAGTGATGCAGCATTTCACTTGTACTTCCCTCAACTTGGTCTACTGCATTCGTTACTTCCAATATGGTTTCCTCTACATTGGAGAGACCAAATGCAGACTGGGTGACTGCTTTGCAGAACACCTTTGTTCTGTCCACAAGCATTATCCAGACCTCCCTGTCGCTTGCCGTTTCAACACTCCACCCTGCTCTCATGCCCACATATCCGTCCTTGGCTTGCTGCATTGTTCCAGTGAAGCTCAACGCAAACTGGAGGAACAGCACCTCATCTTCCGACTCGGCACTTTACAGCCTTCCGGACTGAATATTGAGTTCAATGATTTTAGATTATGAACTCTCTCCTCCATCCCCACCCCCTTTCTGATTTTTTCCCCTCCTTTTTGTTTTTTCCAATAATATATATAGATTTTTCTTTTCCCACCTATTTCCATTATTTTTAAATGTATTTCCATCCATTGTTTTACCTCTACCTTTTAGCCTTTTTCGATTCCTTCGCCCCACCCCACCCCCACTAGGGCTCTGTACCTTGCTTGTCCTGCTTTCTACCCTTAATTAGCACATTCCTTTAGATAATATCACCATCTTCAACACCTCTTTGTCCTTTTGTCTGTGACATCTTTTGGTTATCTCCACCTATCACTGGCCCTCTATCCAGCTCTCTTGTCCCAACCCCCCCCCTTAAACCAGCTTATATTTCACCCCTTTTCTATTTTTTCTTAGTTCTGTTGAAGAGTCATACGGACTCGAAACGTTAACTGTGTTCCTCTCCGCAGATGCTGCCAGACCTGCTGAGTTTTTCCAGGTATTTTTGTTTTTGTTTGAGAAAAGAAGCAACCCTAATACACCTAATTTAGTTTCTCCTCTGCTATTTTCCTTGTCACTGTCTGGATAATTAAAACTGCTGGTGATTAATGTTTCAGCTTTAAAGAGGTCTTTCTGACCTGCCGAACATTTTCATATCTATCTTTCTCACCTGCTCAGGATATATGTAGCAAAAAGCAAAAAATTACTTCTTTTTTTTTAAAACTATCTTTGACCTCATGCACACTGTAGCAACATGAACAGTTAAGGCATTTATATAATTTCTTTATTTAGGCATAAAGTACTCACTTACCTATACTGGTACTCTTCCAAATATTTTGCTTGCTTATCCCTTCTGTAAGTTTTATATGCTGATATTTTAACCTTGTTAGCATTGCCCATTGGTAAAACTCTCACCTGAGTCAGAAAGTTATGGGTTCTCGTCTCAATTCAGGATTTGAGTAAATTATCTATTCAGAGTAATTATAAAGTAGTACTGCATTGTTTGAGGTGTCAACGTTTGGATGATCAAACTGAGCATCTATCTACCAGTTCAAGTGCATGGAAAATACTTTTCAGGATATAATTTGAACAAGGGTAGACAACTCTTCTGATGTCCTGGTCAAGATTCGTATCTCAAACAACATGAAACAAAAGCAGACTAATCTGTCATTCGTCATACTGCTGTGTCTTGGACCTTGTTATGCACCAATTGACTCTCATATTTCCCTAAAACCAATGGTGAGGATGCTTCAAAAGTGATTCAATGCTTATGAATTGCTTTGAGACATCTTGAGGATGTGAAAGGCACTACATGAATTCAAGTTCTTTGATCCTTTAAATCGTTCTATACAACGGAATGACGATAGATTATTTTTCTGGTCTTCCTATCGTGCTGCATAATCAAGAAGAGGAAGAGAACTTTGTGAGGGGAGATCAAATACAGCCACAAAGAACCCTGAGGCATTTTGTCCACATCTGTCGCTATCCAGCACCTGCATTTATAGACACTCTAATGTACCTGGACATGTCAGAGGAGATCCGCCTTTGCCATTTCCACTTCATAAGAAAGGCTGCCACAGAGCTGTGCCATCTGCAGCACAGTGACCTGCATACAACATCCTTGATCACGGATGGCTGTTTCCATAGAAGTGATGCTTAACTGCTTTATGAAGCTTTCACACTACAAGATTCTTCCAAGCCACCAAGCAAGTGACACTTTCCAGATATGTAACTGGCAAGACCTTCATCATTTTTCCTTTGGAAAGGAGGCAGGATGAAGGAAGTTTCTGCAGGATAGAGAAAAACAGTGATGGTGCTCTATGGAATCCAACAAAAGCCAAACAATGTAAATGTGTTGTTAATTGTGTTTGTATGTATTTGAATATAATTGTATTTATATTTAATTGTGTTTGTATCTTTACTTTCTTCATGATGGATGTCATAATGTAACTGTTTACTAAGCCTTTATACAAGCAATGACAAAATAAATGTAAAAATTAGTAAATTGACAAATGCACCATTCTAATATTACACCTCTGAGAATATGTTGGTAATATCACTTATATTAAGAAAATATGATGGGAAACGCAAAGGTGTAAAGTTTATCATGCCACAATTATGAAAATCTGAAGAAACGAACCTGTTTGATATCTCAGCAACACAATGTTCGAAGTCATTCTACTTAATACTGTTTGGCAATAAAATAATAATCGGTGGTTTGCCAAAGGTCAACTTTATTAATAAATTATTATTGACAGATTAGGAAATGGATGAATGTAAAGGACAATAAAGCAAGATTATAGGAGTGTGCCAATCATCTTCTATACCCAAAATAGAGGGATCTGTTTAAAAAAGAGCTGTCTACTATAAATTCCTGGTTTGTTAAATAATTCTAGAGATGGGTTACCAATGATTTTGCAATTAGTGTAATGTAAATCAATCTAACAGGCGACTTTCTAAAGGAAGGTCCCAGGATTGAGAGTAAAATAACCTTTTTTATGATTTTAATGTTATTAATCCTCCTCAACTCCTATGTGTCTCTGTTTTCAACTCCCTTAGCCTCAGTGCGGGCCGCCTCGGTGCAGGCCGCCTCAGTGCGGGCCGCCTCAGTGAGGGCCGCCTCAGTGCGGGCCGCCTCAGTGCGGGCCGCCTCAGGCTGAAACCAACGATGCAGCATTTAAAATCCTGAATTGAGTTTCCCTCCATAGTTCTGTTTGACAGCCAAGACCCCTTTTTTCCACCTTCACAATACTAATTATCTTTGCTCTTGTCTCCTCCCCAGTACAGCCAAGACATTGTTCATTTCTCATCTGGCCTTCCCACTTAAAACCTCCTGCTCATTCAACCTGCCACCACCCATGTCCTTATCTTCCTAAAACTCTACGCTTTCATATCTGTAGCCTTGCCCCAGGCTCCATTGGCCTCCAGTGCTTCTACAAATCAACTCCAAAACCTTTGTCTTCATCTTGAGCGGCCTCCACCCGACATAATGATATCCTTCTTTTCTCTATCGTCTGACACTGGTGTGTTCTTTGATTGCTGGTTGCTCTTTCAGGTACCATGCCCCTGCGCTCCGAATTCCCTTAGAAATCCCTACTCACTTCATGCTTTCAACAGCCTGTCAAAGAGGTTTTTCACCTTTGCTTTTAGTCTAGTTTTCTAATTCCATTTTATCTGTTCTTTTACTCTCATTTGGAATCCAGTTTCACTCTCTGTAAAATACTCTCTTATGTCCTTCCAGGGAGGACTAAATAAATGCAAGCTTTTGTTGTGCACATCTTCTCACTGATAGATGGATCTGTATCCATTCTGTGGATATACAATACCAAGCAGTCCACTTCATTTGTAATCTTAACAATACCAACAGTATTTAAAGGTTGATTTTATCTGACTATGTTTGTACACCTCATGCATATTGCACTAAATGGAATCCTCATATCTTCACCCAGAATATAGATGATTTTTTTCATAAAGACTTTAATGTTCAATAATTGTATTAATTTAAAAAAACTTCCACCTTTCTTAAACTCAGGACTTCCCAAGGTGCTTAACAGCCGATGGAGCATTTTTGAAGTGTAGTCACTGGTGTAACCTAGGAAATGCAGAAGTCAATTTGTGGACAGCAAGCTCCCACAAACTCGAATGTAAGAATGATAGATAAACTGTCCTAGTGATGTTGGGTAAGGGACAAAATTGTCTGGGATACAGGGAAGCACTCCCCTGCTCTTTTTAGACTAGAGCTATGGGATATTTAACATCCACCTGAAAGGGCAGCCAGGGCCTCTGTTTAGCATTTTATCCAAAAGATGGTACCTCAAACTGTGCAGCACTCACTCAATGTTGCACTGGAGTGTTAGCCTGCATTTTGTGCTCGAGTCTCTGGCACTAGAACCTACAACCTTCTGATTCAGAGACGACAGTACTACCAACTGATCCACAGCTGACGCTGTACTAATGGAGAATATTTAAACCCAGGTTTGTTTCTGGCTTATTTTATTACTTGTACTTTGTCCCCATTTAGCTATTCTTTCCCATCATTTTAGCTCTTCCAGACACCAGAGATTATTCATTGCTGAGAAAGCTATTAGGCAGCCTGCTGCCACGCCTCTGCTACGTGTTACAAAGAGAAGTAGCAGTATCGTCCAAAGTGCCTCATTCAATTATTTGCCCTTCTTGCACAAAGATGTTCATGTGATTCAGTCCTGCCAAGATCAAAATTAACTTCAATCCTTCAAAATTGCCCCCTTGCAGTTCAGAACATTGATACAACCACCTATTGTGCCACCAGGCCACTCTGAGTTTAAAACCAATTAAATATAGATGACATGTAATTTTTTTTTTATTCTTTCTACCGTGAAGATCCTATCAGTTAAGTTGGCTAACTGTAAATCGAATGATAATCTATGTTGTTTTTATCTACCATTTCCTAAAACAACAGAAAACCCACTGTAAAAAAGCTATGAAAAAGCATCACATCCCATTATAGTCCCAAACTTTGAAAGCAGATTCAGTGAAAGGTCCGGACTGGCCAAGAGCCCAGCAGGTTAGAGATGCAGAGGATTGATCTATGGCCATTATAACTGAATAGAGTGGGAAAGCTGTCTAAACCATGAGTGTTCTGACTTCATTGTGCCTTTGGGCAGATAAAGAAATTCAAAAGTTGGATTGCTCATGCAACACTTATAGAAAAGAGATGCAATCTATAAGTCTGCAGAATCCTCAGAGGTTTGCTGAACCATCAGGGGTGGGGATGAAGGGGGAAGGAGGAGGAGGGGCGAGTCTGGAGCTTGATAAAGACAAGTTTTATTAACTTAGGTCAGAAATCTCATTCAAAATTCTTTAAATGGTGATGCTTATTTCTGTTAATTTGACTTTAAAATATTTCTTTGTCATTTTCTTTGTTGTTTGTTCGCATGAAGCTAGTATTTGTTGACTGTTTTCTTGTGCTCGGCAGATTTTTAAGTCATCCTAGATTAAGAACTTTGCTTCTCGTGTTGTGGCTGTAGTTCCATGTGATAATATCAGTCCTCTTTTGAAGTGGGGTTGGTGGCTGCATGTTGGCACTTCATTGTGCTATGCAGTGGAGAGTTCTAATCTGGTTTCTAATTTCTAATGGATGTTTCCACTCAATAATGTATCGTCAAGGGAATGTGGACAAAACATTGGAGCATCATTCAACACAATAGCGCCAATCAGGGTCATCTGCTCATTATAGAACAGCAATGTTATGATAAATCTGTCAGAAGCAAAGTGATATGTACTTCATCCCCTGATCCCTCTGGAACTTAACATGTTCACATGTCGTGTCACGATTAAATAATGGGGTCGAGTTTATACTTGCGTATGTTGGTCATACCAATGCAACCGACATGGAACAAAAAAAGAAAATGCTGGAAAAACTCAGAAGCTGTAACAACATCTGTGGAGAGAAAAAAAAAAACAGAGTTAACATTTCGAGTCCGTATGACTCTTCAACCTGTATGGAATTGATTGAACCAATGCAAATTATTGGGATATTTTAAACACAAAAAATACCCCATGATCATGGTTTCCAGATCTTTTATGTTGGTTTAAGATTCAATTCAAGTCAAAGTTGCTCACTTTCACTGGCTCAAGAAGACTCTTTGAATTATGTTCATTTTCTTAAGTGTACAGGCACTACAAGGCATGTTTTAAAAATATTCATATCAATGTTTACTAAGAAACAGATTATTGTACATCGACTGAATGGTTCACTATGGGATAATAGAGTAATTTTCAGTGAGTATAAATCAGGTTTTTCACAGGTACAGGACTGGACACACTTATTTCTGGTGATAAACTAATTTTCAGCTCTATTAATAAATCTGCACCAGGTTAGTTCTCTTCCGTGCATCAAGGAATACGTTATAATGGTAAGGAAATAGAAATAAACATTCCTGCTCTATTACGCTGCCCAATTGTGCTGGTTCATGGAAGATTTTACATTTATTATGCAAATGAATTTTATCAGAAACTTGAACTGTGCAATTTTGAGCTCGTTTTGGAAACTCTACCCCTGTTAGCCTGTATTTCCCCTTCACTGAAGTTCAATTTGGATTCCAGCAGGGTCACTCAGCTCCTGACCTCATTACAGCCTTGGTCCAAACATGGACAAAAGAGTTCGACTCAAGAGGGGAGGTGACAATAACTGCCCTTGACATCAAAGCTGCATTTGACAGAGTATGGCATCAAGGAGCCCTAGCAAAACTGGAGCCAATGGGAATCAGGGGGAAAACTCTCTGCTAGTTGGAGTCATACCTAGCACGATGGAAGATGGTTGTGGTTGCTGGAGGTCAATCATCTCCATCCCAGGACATCACTGCAGGAGTTCCTCAGGGTCGTGTCCTAGGCCCAACCATCTTCAGATGCTACATCAATGACCTTCCCTCCATCATAAGGTCAGAAGTGGGGATGTTTGCTGATGATTGGTGCTGAAGATTGCACATTCATGACTTCTACGATACTGAAGCATTTCATGACAATATGCAGAAAGACCTGGACAGCATTTAGGCTTGGGTCAATAAGTAGCAAGTAACATACATGCCACACAAGTGCCAGGCAATGACCATCTTCTACAAGACAAAATCTAACCATCTCCCCTTGACATTCAATGGCATTACCATCACTGAATCTCTTCACTCTCAACATCCTGGAGGTTATCATTGACCAGAAACTGGACTGGACCAGCCATATAAATACCATGGCTACAAGAGCAGGTCAGAGGCTGGGAATTCTGTGGCAAGGAACTCACATCCTGACTCCCCAAAGCCTACCGCTATTTACAAGGAACAAGTCAGGAGTGTGATGGAATACTCTCCACTTGCCTGGATGAGTGCAGCTCCCACAACACTCAAGATTCTCAACACCATCCAGGACAAAGCAGTTCACTTGATCAGCATGCCATCCACTCTCTTAAATATTCACTCCCTCCAACAATGACAAACAACAGCAGCAGTGTGTACCATCTTCAAGATGTACTGCAGCAACTTGTCAAAGCTCCTTTGACAGCATCTTCCAAACCCACAACCTCTATCACCTAGAAGGACAAGAGCAGAAAGCGAATGGAACACCACCACCTGCAAGTTCCCCTCCAAACCACACACCATCCTGACTTGGAACTATGTCACCGTTCCTTCACTGTCACTGGGTCAAAATCCTGGTCCTCCCTTCTGAACAGCACTGTGGGTGTACACCACATGGACTGCAGTGGTTCAAGAAGGCAGCTCACCACCACCTTCTCAAGGGCAATTAGGGATGGGTAATAAATGTTGGCCCAGCCAGAGATACCTACATCCCATGAAATAAAACATTGCTGACTCACCTGCTATGCATTTCCAGTATTTTCAGTTTTGATTTTTCACACATTGGTCATCATGACATTTTAGTGTGCCATGCACAGAATTGGCTTTCAATTAATTCTACCTTACCTCCAGCTAGTTACCGCTTTCCTCCATTGAGTTTGTGAATGAATATAGGTTTAAACTGTCTGGAGCAACTGACTGTTGAAAACATAAAATATCCCTAACTACAACATAACTGAGTGTGATGCATATTTAACATTTTCTTAAAAAGAGTTAAATTTATTAATTCCTCTCCTGAAGTTGCTGATCCTAGCTGAAGCATGGTTTCTTGAGCACTAGCACTTTCCGGTATGCCCTGCCTCAGTAGCCATTCTTCACTTGTAAACGAGCAGATTGTCAGAACCTGTCAGAGAATTGTCACATCCACCACTAAACATCTACACGTGGCCATTTACTTGTAGGAGTCACCAAATATCAATCAGGAGCTGATTTTTAATCTATCCAGCCTAGGGGCACTGAAAACAATAGTATCGCCTTAGCTGCCTTAGTGTTGATGGAGACTAGATAGCTCAGCAAGATTGGGCACCTAATGTTGGAAGTGTTCAGTGCTACAGTTCCTCTTTCCAAGAGAAACCCTATAGTTTACAAGATACTTAAGGACGAGGAAGGCCATTTGTCCTATCTTAGTTCATACATTCAGAAACACCCTATAGCCTTCATTGTTCCTTAAATTACATAAGGTTTTGATCACTCTTTTGTGTAAAGGAAGACTTCTTGTTATCAGTCCTAAATTTGCCTTTTATGAATAGGAAACCATGTGCCCTTGCCATACACTCACAATTTAAACTATTTCAAATTTACTCATTTGCCCATTCCACCACCTTAATCAATATCTCCCTGCAAATTTCTTTGGTCCTCAGAATTATTTCAGGTCTAGAAGCCTGTCTTAGCAATGGCAAGTACCTCAATCTATCATCTGGTAGGGTTGAATATTGTTCAGCTTTTAAAAAGATATAAATAAGCAAACATTTCATGTCCTTCCTTACATTAGTTGTCTAAATTGTTGTGCTTATTCGTGATTACTGAACAGGAAGAGAATAGTTATATTTGTTTGTTTAATATCAGACAATGCTGGGAAGAATGGTGAAATTCAAAGTGGTAAAGCTGCCAGGTCCTGAAGGTGGCTCGCCACCACTTTCTCAAGGGCAGGGATGGGCAATAAATGCTGGCCCAACCAGTGATGCCCACATCCTGTGAATGAATAAAAAAAAACTATTGTGCCACTTATGCTGATTTTGAGTGAATTGTGCCAACAAATGCCAGTGCAACTGTGTGGAAACCACAAACCAGCATGTTTTAAGAAAATGCAATTGTGGTAGCTTTTCTGTTTATTTTCAGAATCTGATGCCATAAACATCCAATGGTACAGAAAATACCACACAGGTCTAAGTAAGAAAAATTTATAAAGAGCTAGAAAACATAAGAAATAGTGAATTGCGTCTTGCGTTTAAAATTTTGGTTGCAAATTTACATTCATTCAGAGCTGGTGTGAATAGATTAAACTTCATTCTCTGGTCCTTTGCATGAGGTGGGAGGAACTATGTTAATGAGCTAAGTGGGTTTCAGCCAATCAAAATATGGCATAAATGATTGAGAAAGTTCCTGTGTAGCAATATTTCATATTGATATTTTTCTTGAGATAGTTACAGCAAAATTTTCCAGGAAATTCCAGTTTAATGGAGTTAGGTTACAGCTCAGCCATGAACCCATTGAATGACGGGACAGGCTAGAAGGGCTAACTAGCCTACTCGTGTTCCAACATTCCTAGGATTTTCCCCTTGTAAAGAAAGTTTGGAGAGAGATGCAGTAGTTTCTGTCAAGGTTCATCCCGAGCAGTTCTGCGACACAGGACTCTGTGCTCTACGGGCTATTGCCAGGGACACACACCGAGACAAACACCAATTGCAGCTAGAGCATCATCAACTCAGTGAAAAACGCCCAAAACTTGTTGGTTTTCTAGTGCAAAGATTTGTCCCCGACCGAGTGTTGCAGACTGGCACATTCCAAGGTCCAGGACTACGTGCTGAGGGCCGCCGCAAAGGCCCAGTGGGGAAAGGTCACTGTTTAAGACCTTTCTGCCATAGTGCACTGAGGGGCTGGGAAACGTATAGACCCCTTGAGCTGTACGGCTCACAATGAATGTGTGCATTGAATGCTAATTGTATTATAATTGTATTGAAGCACCTCAGAGTGCAACATGATGTATGTTGATAACTCCAATACCATTGCACTGTCTGACTGTCTGTAATGACCATATTGAAATGACTGTAATATTCATTGATTGTATCGATGCACCTTGTGATCCATGTATAAAAGTTGAATCTGATTGCACTTTTTGCGATGGCCATTTAGAAATGTTTTGTAATGTTCTTCCAGATATTTTATGAATAAAGTATATTTTTCAAAAAAGAAACATTCCTAGGATTTCAAGGCCATGGACTGGATGCAGAAGAAATTTACTCAGATGATATGAGAGATTATAGGTTTTAGTCAAGAAGCAGACAGGAGAATTGGAGGCCTGGTTTTAGTCCTCTGTCATGGTGGCTGCCAGAAGGCCCAGAAGTCATCAGGCGTCTGGCACAGGTACATGGCGGTTGGCTGAACTCAATGACTTGATAGCAAGCTCATAAATGCAGGTGGTGTGGGCTTGCTGCCAGACGATGTGGTGGGGGTGCCTCTGATGTTGGGAAACCCGCATCACCTGAGTGCCCCGTGCAGGAGCTAGCACCCTATTTACAGGGTGTTAAAATTTGAAATCATCTTGCAGGCTTTTTTAGAAAGCTCTGCAGTTTAAATCTCCAACATTTTAAATTTCTGTTGCTCCAGCACAAAAAGACGTTCCAAGGTCCAGGGGGAAGATTCCCCCACTGTTGCACAAGATCATTCAGTGGCATCAACAGGTTCAACTGAGATCTGAGATGTAACCTTCCAGCTGGCGCATCCCCTCCAGTGCCTGAGGATGAAGAAGGACAGTGTGAATGATTCCCACGCTGCCACTACCTCTCCCTTTCCTTGCTGGCAGCCTAAGTGTCCTCCCATCAGGGCCTCAAATGTGTGATGCCACTTTAAGGGATGACCCCTATGCACCTCAGTTATCCGGTGCCCCTTTAAATTTTGGACTCAGTACTTCTGGGTTCTGAATTTCCTGCCTAAAGCTCCGCCCTCGGAGTGCCATCTCAGCAAATTTTCACACAGAGACAATGTCTCCAAGGCCAACCCAATGCCCTGTGACTTAGTCCTTTGGCCTTCCAGGAGACTCTCTCAGTGAGTCAAGGAAGCCACATATAAGTTGCAAGCCTTCACTGGGTGGGTTACTGAAGGCATGAGAGACATGTGAGAGTTACACTAAACTGGGAGGCAGGATTAAATCGCATTGAATTGCATTTAAGTTGATATGCTTAATTGCCCACTTGCATATAATGAGTTTCCCGCTGTTAACTAGTGAGTTTCCTGCTTTGTTCCCTTCCCCGCTTACAGTTCTCCTGCTGCTGGGAGTTTGACACATGACCTCCTGCGCAATTCTCCGTGCCTGTCCGCCATCTTGCCCACTTCAGTGGGCACTACAAAATCCAGCCCAGGGTCTGCTCTAGTTCCCAAGGTGAATGTGAGCTAGAAGTGTGCAAAGTTGAATAATTGTAGAGAAAATACTTACACTGGTTTGGGAGTCAGGAACTAGAAACTATAAATTTAAGATCACCACCAATTCAATAAATGAAGAAGTTACTCATTTTAACCAAAGGAGTTGTTAGGACACATGGTGAAAATTGAATCAAGTATAGGTATTAATGGGAAGTGGATAAATATTTGAAAAAAATTAAAAGGATACAAGAAAAAGGCAGGGAAATGGGACTAAATTGAAACATGTGCAATGGGGCAAAGGCTTTCTGCCTTTGCTGCTGAATTCAAAAATTATAAGACAATCTACAGAAATCACAATGGGCTAATGATGTAATGACATTTATGGAGTATTTTCCATATCCCATGTCCCTTAATATATTTTCGATGCACCACACATACACACAATATGGCCTGGGTTTTTCTCCGTGAGTTGGATGCGCAGAATTGGGAGAATTCCGGGCTTTGCGAAGCCAACTTTTAAAAATGGCTTCCTGGGCATCAGATTTTTGGCCCAGGTGGGCAGGCTATATTAGAAGTCAGGGTGGGTGACCCCGGAAGTAGTGAGGAGCATGCTGGGTGCGGAAGGGAGGGGCTGGGTGAAAGGCCTGCCTCAGGGCTCTGGCACCGTGTCCAAAACTTAAAAAAAGGACAAAACAAACACTCCTCCAGCCCTCACACCCCCCCATGCCCCATCATGCTCTGTACTCACCCATGTAATCCCTCAATCTCTCCATGCCAACCCATCCCCCTGTACTTACCCCCTCCCCATGGCTTCTCATACCCTCCATGCCAATCCATGCCCCTGTACTCACCTCCATGGCCCTTTATAGCCCCTAGGTCAATTTAGTGCCAACTCATGTCCCCTATATACACTTTGCCTTGAAACCCCTTATACCAATTCACCCAGCATACACCATAGGCAAACCTCAGGACCAATGGAAATATGAGATAAAATGTCTATTGCAGACTTCACTATATTGGAAAAAACACATTCATAAAAAACATTTACATTCCTTCAACTACACAAAGCCTTATAACAACAAAAAAATTCATTCAAATGCACTATCCCTTGCAACAAAGAGCATTGGAATTCATGGTCCCACTTTAAAGAATCTATAACCACTTGTAGCTATCAAACTAACTGAAATGCCAGGCACCCTACTGAGTTAATGGAATGTTGTGAAATCAGTCATGCAGCAGTAATCAATAATGGAAGTCCTCAGGTTTATGTCAACAGAGTGAAATAGCAAGCACTTTTTAAAACACTCGAGTCATTTTTTTCCAATAATTTAAAGGGCAGGACTTTTAAATGCCTCGACAGCTGGACAGCTCACTTTGACAGGTTCATCTTGCCTGGTCCTCTTGAGTTTTTACAGGTGACTTTAACAGGTCAGTTGACAGCTCCGATGAGTTAATGCACTTTTTACGCACATTCATATGCATTTTTAACAATCCCAAAGGACACCTGACCTACACCAAATGACACCTGACCCGGGACCAGGTCCCGGCTATCCAAAGACATTCACAAAATTCACACCTGCTCTTACCACATCTACTCTGCACACTTTGGGTTTCACAATCCTGGGCTACCAAAATCTGATGTGAGCAGAAGCAGTTGATGATTTAAATGGTCAGCTACCTCCATGAACTGCACATGCATGAAACACAAACTGCTCCCATTCCTGCCTCCACAAAAATGGGAAGTGCTGTGCTTGGTGTTGGGTGAGGGGGGGGAACTTATGATTTTCAGGCACTTCTGCCAATTGTGCCACGAAAGAGAGGCTCTCGGTCGTGGCAAAAATCCGGGCCTATGCATGCATATTATCATATATATACTCCTTGAGAGTTCAGACTTTTCGGAACACATACAGGTAGTGAAGTTGAGCTCGTGATTACATTAGTGACCTAGAATGTGATCACCAGTAAGAAAGGTTTGGAACTCATGCTCAGTCCTTGGAAATCTTTCAGTTGGAGAGCGCCATGAATCATTAAAGTTTCACCTCTTCGTACTCCTTTCAAAAGCATTTCTGCATTTGTTTCAAGACAAATGTGACTGACAAAAGACGTTGAGGAGGTTTCAAATGATAACATGCTGAGTGCTACAAAGTATTTATTACACCAACAATGTAAAGTCAGGTTAAATAGATTTCAGTAACATGCAGTCATTTTCTGGTCAGATCTCACTGAATGATGAAACAAGCTTGAGGGGTTGAATGGCCTACTCCTGTAACTATGTACTTTAATGAATCAATGCTGCAAAACTGAGTAAATATCCTTTAAGTAGATGTCATCAAATAAAGTCACAGGGGTATTATTTTTCACTTATACAGAAAGTATAAGATTAGACTTCAGACAGTGAGATGTTGCTGCTAAATCTAAAGGTATGTGTCAGCCGTTCAGTTATTTATAAGAATGTACAAGTTATTGTGGGTTGGATAATCAGATGTATCTAAATTTGTAGTGCGTTTTGAACAGTCTGCAATGCTGCAGCTAAATATAAATAAATAAGGACAGTATCATTTTTGATGTATTTAAATGATATTATAAAATGATCCTTTGCATTACTAATTAGATTCGCAGTCATGACCTACTGTATCCAGTGATTTGGACATTTTTGTTTTACCAGCTTTGTAAAAAGATAATATTCAACAACTGTGATCTATGCTGGGATTAGAATTTCAGGGGTCAAAGAGGGATTTTGATTTTCAGAGTCTGGGCAGAATTGCTTTAAAATCTCACGAGTTCAGTTTAAAAATGAATGAGGAAATAGGTTATCCAGGAGTCATTGTAAAAAAAAATCAATAGACAGCATATATCCACTTGGGTTATCAAAATCCTTGAATTTGAAGAAAAAAACACTTAAGGTATCGTACAGTGCAGGCTTTGAAATGTGATCACTCAGTATAAAGCAGAAAAAAGGCGACACAAACACTTCATTCTTTTGGAATGTAATACTGTAATTGATATATTAAATAACGTACACATTCCATACATCTAATGTAGAACAACAAGGAGAAAGCAAACATAAAGGCAAATTTCATAGCTCTTTGTACAAAATCGATTGAATAAATAAATGTCCAGAAAACACTCAACTGCAAATGGTCATTACAATAATGCCAAAATTCACACATAATTAAGCCTGCTCTTTTTTAATACGTGTGGAAATGTAAGTGCATGAATATGTATGGATTTTTTGAAATATCTCATTATTAGAAAATATAACCTAAAGTTAGCAGTAATTTATAAATCATGACACACTTCCAGATTGCCAATTAACTACCAGTTCTTTCTTAAAGTGAGGTTTCTTTGTCAATGCAGAGCTCACAGTCAAAGTCATGTAAAGGGGTTAAAATCTGCATTCATTAAACATTGAAGCATGTGTGTACCCACTGATTTTGTTGCCCCGAGAATAAGATATAACCTATTTTTGACAAGTTTTCATCTTCTCCGCGGAAGACAGCGAAACCCTCAACCACTACATGAAACCAAATAAGTCACAAGGAGGTTGGTAATGAATAATCCATTTTATATTCCAATGGCACCCGCAGCTCTGAGTGGTGGATTTCTGCCAGATGATAGCACGACTGCAAAGAAACCACATGACGCAGCTGATGTTTAAAGAAAACAGACATAAGCCCAGAACAGATCATTAGCCACAAAACTGTTGTTTAATGCAATTTCTTAATGAACAAAATAGTTGATCCTAATAATGAAACAAAATAAAATGTTTAAACAGCAGCCAGGTTGTTGGTGATGCACAATTATTTCCTTGTCAAGTTTTTATGATTTAATGAGGTCCACTGGGACTGACATCTGTCAGTCAACCGTGACTTTTTGACACTATTACAACTTCAAATACATTTCCAGGCAGGCTGTTTTCTTCAGGTTTGAAATACTGAAATGATCTGACAGGTTTTAAAAAAAAAAGGAGAGAAAAAAAGTATTGTGAAGAATACAATTTTTTTCTGCGGGTAGACAATCTGTGCTGCCATGGTAATAAAAAAACTATAGAGGTCATTATCTGATGAGGTTTGTCGAATTGGTGGAATTTAAGATAATGATAACCTCAATGGGTTCTACCCACATGGGATGGTCAGATCTGCACAATTTTGTTCACTATTAATTTCAGCCTTTGAAGCTCTCAGCTCTGAAGCAAAAGCAAAGAAAGCCCCCCACCAAGCCAGTTCCAAAATAAGACAATTCAGCCTGCCTTAAACAGAATATCAAATGCTCTTCATCGTGTAGTTACGAACTGACGTCAGGCATGCTCTAGGTTTTCTGCCTTTACATGAAGCATTTAAAATTGTAGCAGCAGCAGCTTTTAGAATGTTGATTTGTGTTTCTAATTTTTTAATTGCAGCTTGGCATCTTTTAATTATATTGCACTTTATTACAGAAAGTAGGACCCATGGGTTAGTGATTTATTTCCAATTTTTTTTTAAATAGCTGCCTGCATTTTCCATAATGTTACATGATGCATTTGTGGGAGAGGGAGTGTCATATCATTAATTAGGTGTGTACTTAAAATCTAAACCAATGTGACGTCAGGAATTAAGCAATCCACTTGTCCTTTGGACCTGGGAGTTGTGCATGTCAGGGCGTCACTCTATGTCTTATTTTTTAGCTAACCACAGTTCCCCATCATTTATCCTCTGTAGATATAACCTGCAAGCTGTTGACAGATTGTACACACATACACAAAGGTCTGTAGCACACCAACATACAATCCCATCACAACAGGACTTAAAATGATTCTACTTTTCTTTTCTTCTGCCAGCACTGAACACGCAGTAACGCCTCACAATCCCAGTTACACTAAAAATCCAAGTCACCTTCTCAACAACAACAAAAGGAAATAAGCAAACAATGATACAAAAAAAAAACATTTTTGCCTGGCTTGCACCGGAGTCAATGCGCAGTAGAGAAGAATCTGTCAGTGCAAGAAGATGATTCATGTGACCAATTTGTCCTAATTACACTGAACAAGCAGTTTGTCGTTATTAATCACAGAAGAATAGAGACGTATCAGTGGCCTGTGACAGCAAAATAAATGGCCAGCACAATGGTTAGGAGAATGATGGCGCCCAGGATAAACATGAGGATCCGGTTCTGGATGATCCTAGAAAGGAATTTAAAAGAGGGAACAGGAGGGAGGAAACAAAAAAAAACATTAGAATTTGCAACAAATAAAATCCTTATTCAGCTTGCTTCAATGATCAAAGATGTCATAGTCTGCAGACTGGAGGTGCTCATGTAGTTGTAACTACTGAATAGCATTGAAGCTTGGAGTATCAAATAGCAGCACATTTAAACCTTTACGTTTCTACATGAAAATACACATATTGGATATAATTCCTGCTGTTTGCTGAACACAGTCAGCTCCTGTTTATAGTGAGGGTTTGAAAATTACTTTCAAAGTGAACATTAAACAAACATACAAAGCACACATCCATAAGTATATTGCACTTCTTAAAAAAAAAAGTGCACAAAGGTACCAAGCATCCAATTATTGTCGATTATATGGATGTCAAATTCTTAAATGCCCAGTAGAGATAGCAAGGAAAAAAAACTGCACGTGCTGAAAATCTCTAATAAAACCAGAAGATGCTGGAAATACACAGCAGGTCTGGGCCATCATCTGAAAAGATTAAAGTCAGGTTAACGTTTCAGGTGTGGAACCTTTGGCAGAACAGTTTTGATCAAAGGTCTACACACCTTAAATATTAATCTGTCTTTTCTCTTTACAGTTGCTGATAGACCTGCTGTGCACTTCCTGTATTTTCTACTTTTATTTCTTAATGTCTTGTATTTATAAATGAAGCAAACAAAAAATGTGTGAAGGGCATTACTTTTCACTAAACAAGCAAAATGTAGATTGGATTGCAAATGATACATGTCAGATCACTAATACCTCTCCTCCCGACACTCCAAAGGGGCTGCTCTCTATCCTACTGACAGGTTACAAAATTATCACATTTGCTGACATGTCTTCTGCAAAACTGCTTTAGTTTTTGTCCACAATCTAAGCAGGAGATGAATGACCACCTCTGTCGCCATTCATCACTCACTGCAAGCGCTGGATCCATCTTGCTATCTGACTACTCCTGCCAGCAAGGATCAACAGAGAAGCCTTCAGCCACCCCCAATGCTAGCCAGCTTGTACCCTGACCAGAGAAACAACAAAGGAAATGTGTACATGCTCTTAGCTTTCAGCATAATGAAACCTGCCTGCAGACCTGGTGTATTGTCAACGTTTTCAGGAAAAGGGCTCCTAGAACCAAACCACGAGTTGAAAAGAACGAAAACAGAGGAAGCATTGCTCCATTAAAGCTTCAGTTTCCCTGTTACTGCCTTACACAAGCAGCTTTCAAGTGTATCAAACTGCATAAAATCCTCCCCTGGACATAACTATTTCCTTATGAAGCTTCAAGGATTTTAGTTACTGTATTTTCTCGTGTACAGAAACTAAGAATAAATACTTTTGCTTCCGAAGATGGGAATTCTGGAATTACATAACATAAATGTTTTAAAGAAGAATGTGCAGATGTGATTTGGAAATATAACCAATATTACTTAGTTACCATAGCTTAGCTAGAACAGGTAAATAAATTAATACAGCCAACGAAGAATATAAAGATTATCAGTGGCATTTTGTTTATTTTGTATTTTAAGTACAAGGAGGATACCATATCACTAAATATTAAAGCTTGCATTAAGATGGTAGCGGGAACAATAAAAGCATGTTTTACATAATTTTTTTTAAGTTCAATTTTTGTCTGACCTTTTTTACAGCCTTACGCTCATCCTCTTCCTTACTTAGTGATCTACTTTTGTCTTAATGTTGCAGAGCGCAAACTAATAAAGCAGGAATTTAAACTAAAAGCATTCCTTTAACATAATTAGGGTTAAAACTCAGCAGAACATTAGAAACCTGATTTTAATATTAAAAGAAACATTTTCACTTGAAAGTGAGGTCTAAGTAAAAATCTGAACACTCAGTAAAGAGGTCTGCTTAACCTCGTACCATTTTGATTAAACAGATTTTCAAGTTGTGATAATTAAATATGGTGAATATCTGTAGGCAATAAATCTAAGTAAAAAGATGGAGGCTTCACATTGAGTCAATAACAGAAAGATGTTTCTTCACAAAATCTGCATTTAATTCACTCCTCATTAAACTACTTCATTTAGTTTTCTTCACTATTCTTCAGGGACTATCTATATTCTGGTAGCCTTGTAGCCATTACAAATCTGCTTTTAAAGAGACTTGAAACCATCAGAATCATAGCAAACGGACAGATAAAGGAAATGGCACAGGCTTGATTAAAATGTGGACCTCCCATATTTTGCTACTTTTCCTCATGCCATGTTAAAACTTCTACAATAGCATGAATGACAGCAGCTAATTGTTTCCTTGGGATGTTCTATAGGCAACAAGCCTTTCCACTTAGATGGCTTCAAAATCCTGACTACAACTGCATTGCTTATTGAGATACACATGTTTTACATTCCTCTGTATCATCAGTTCAGTTCAAGGCCATGGATGGTAGATATAATAGAAATCAATTTTTTTTGCCAGAACAAATCAACAAAATCTTGAGAGTATCCATAGCAGAAGAGCACAAAGAAAAATGACAAGGCAAATCGATATATTCACAACTGGTTTGATTAACGAACTATACCGATATCAAAAGTGTACAGTACTCAGTACCCGACACAAACATGCTAATCCTTCACAGAAGTAAACAATCATAGAAGCTTGCTGAATGTCTGTTAAAACAGCTCACATAGGTAGAATGAGAAGTACAGGTAGAGGACTTCTTTGCAATAAGGGCAAGGTACAGAACTGTAAATTGTTTGTCCATTAAGAGGCCTGACATGAATCTGTGCTCGAGAGTTACCATCTGGAGAACTCTTGATCTTGGTTGTTCTGTTGGGAGAGGATGGTGACAGGTATGGGGGGAGGGGTTAGGGGAGGGATGACATGAACAAATGTGCATTAAGCAAAGAGTTAAATCTCATCTCACAGCAGGGAGGTTTGGGGAGGGCAGGGGGTGGTGGCTGGTGAAGAAAAGAGGGAAACAGTCTCTTGTGCACCTCCTAGCTGGGAGCTCAAGAATGCAATTGGCCAGGAGTAAAGGTGATGGCCACCTGCTGGGGAAAGCCTTTCATTTCTCTATTTCATTTTTTAAAAAAAGGTTGCATACCAAATGAAACAAAGCTGTACATATGAATGTATGTGTACTCAGGCACTTGGAACTACAGAAAATAATGGTTTAAAGGATCAGACTGCATGATGCTGGTTTTGATCAATTCACTAAAATGCAGGAAAGCTCCGATTTGTGTTGAGTTCAATATTAGGGACTGCGGGAGTGCCTGGATGTGTTTGTTTTGGGGCCCATGTTTGAATCAGTAATTTAACCAGAAGTATAATCCCAACTGACAAGTGACCGGGAGTGGGGGAAGGAGGGTCAACATGCATGATCACCCCATTTCCGGTACCATTTAGGAGGCAGGGAGCATGTAACAACTCTGTGCTGCCTCCTCCTCTAAATGATTTCAGCTTGCAGCCTGGGATGGAACGTGTGCTGACTGATTGTACATTTAAAAAGGGGCCCAGCAGCATGCATGGCTACCATGTAGCCCATGGGCCGTAATTCCAAACTCCCCAACGTCAGATTGGGGTGTACCCCAGAGCTGCGCTGGGGAATCCCTCTCGGAGTTTCACAGGTAAGCATTTGCATGGAAATTGCCCAGAAGTGCACACTTTCTCTGGACAATTGCGCTGTGCTGGGAACCATCTGAAAATGCAGTTTAAATGGCAAACTTCGGATGGTTCCAACAGGATTACACCAATAGTTACCCAGAAAGAGTTAGAAGAATTAAAACCTCTTCTAACTCTTGGTAACAATTGTGAAAACCCAGACCAATACCCCCACAGGACTCCCCCAACACCTCTGATTCCCCCCTAAAGGGACACCCCCACCCCTGGCTAACCACCCCCATGGTACTTGACACTCCATGGGATTACCCCACCCACGCAGGGCTCCTCACCTGAACACCCCTCCCCAAGGCTGGACTCTCACCCCAAAATCCAACGGGAGCCCCCCATCCGAGGTCTGACCAGAATCCCACCCCCTGATGTCCGACCACCCTCAGCCCCTGAAATTCCAACCTGTCTCATGTCCCTCCCAATGTCCGACATCCCCAGATCCCCACACCCCTGCATGTCCGACACCTCCAGCCCCCCCACACCATCCGAATGTCCGACCCTCCCCAAACCTCCTGAATGTCCAACCCCATCCCCTGCAAATGTCTGAAGCCCCCCCACTCCGTCCCGATGTCCGAAGCCCTCCCCCAAACATCCCCACCTCCACAAAGCCTATCCACTTACATTCTCCCTGGCCTGTCAACTTCAATTGGGTCTTTAAACTTAACTGCTTTACAGCAGCTAGTGCAGTCAAAAAGGGGGCGTGTCCTCCTTCAATTCCACGGTGTTGGACTGTGATGCTGGGCTCAGAGACAGCTGCGCTGGATCTCACCCAGCTTGAGTTAGAAGGTCAGGTGAGACAGGCATGGGAGAAATTGGGTTTAGATAAGTGGGGCATGGAGTGCAATCCAACGTTGATTTTCACTCTGTGGAAGTTACAACTCAATATGACTTAAAGGTAGTCTGTCCTATTAAAGGGAGCTGCACTCATTGTACAGAAACTGCTACAGACTGTCTGTGGAAGCCTTGGACAGAAAGAGGCAAAAAAAACAGGGATTCCAGGTTTTCTGATGTGGAGGAAATCAGTATAGGAGGTGGAAAGATGCAACCTTTCCTCAGAAGGCCGTCAAAGCACACTCTCCAAAGGCAATGGGAGCAGGTGGTCAGCAAGGTCAATTCCTGAGTCTGGCCCCGAAGACCTGGCAGCAGTGCTGCAAGAAATTCAATGACCCTGCAAAGGGCCACTCGACAGTGCTCCAGCTGTTGCCTGCCAGCCAGCGACCCACCCAGACTGAGGTGCTGCAGTTTAAAGTGGGAGCTTCTAGGTATACAGCTGCTTGAGGTTATCCTTCATGGCCATCTGCAGTCTCCCCCCCACTGAAAATCAGCAGTCTTCCACCAGTTATGGTGCAGCCATGGGGCTATCACTGTGTAGGAGCAATCAGACAGGCAAAGGAAGAGAAGCAATGAGGGGATGCACAAAGGTGATTTTGTATAGTTTAGTATATATTATCGTATTGTTGTTATGGAATGGCTTTTTGTTGGTGGCTTTTATTTCAGAGCTTTGGCCAAGGGGACGCAATGGTGATGTGTGGGGAATTTTGGAGTAACTAAGGTGTTGGGGTGGCATCTTTGGGCAGCCAGAACTTCAGTATCTGCTCATGGACAGCTTGTCCTGAGCGAAGGAGTCCTGGATGTCTTCTGCCTGCCTCCTCTTCCTTCAGAGATGCCTCCAAATGCCTGATGTCAACAGCTGTTCCCTCACGATAGCTAGGTAGAACCAGGGTGAACTTGGATGCATGCTCTAGTGAGTATTGGAGGGAGTCAGGGATTATGGGGGCAGGAAGGAAAGTGAAGTTAAGGCAACAAATCATATCAGCCATGATCTTATGAATAGTGGAGCAGGCTCAAGGGACCAAGTGGCCTACTCCTGTTCCTATTTCCTATGTTCTTATGCCCTCGTACAATTAGGAATCCTGCCAACACTGGAAGTTAAGATGCGTCTCCTCTTGCCTCTCTCTGGTCGGTGAGAAGTTGATGAAGTCCCTCTGCTTCTATAGAGGGCTAGAGGGCTTCTGTGATCTCCCTGCTGCAACAATAGATGATGAACTGTGATGATGCTGATGCCATCTGCAGAGGCACTGAAATTGAAGGGCCAGTAACAGCACAGTTCTCACCTTGCTGTGCAGCTGCAGGTCGAGTTGCAGGAGTTGTCACAGTTCAGTGACCACCTCCTTTCGGACGTGCAGGTGCCTCACTCTAAGGTGGCTGTTAGGAGAAGTGCTCCTAAAAGCCCTTTGCTGGATAGAGCCTTCTATTCAGAGTCCTATTGCCTTGGCACACTTCTTCTCCTCTCCGAGAGGGAGTACAACTACGAACCCCATTATTGAAGAAGGCTTTCATTTGATGGACTAAATAACTCCTACGATCTTCCTGTCAGGGTACGGAACCACCTTTGTGAAAATCCAAAAAGTTAGTAAAACTCCTCCAATAACACCCGACAGCACTTCCATTAACTCTGCAAAAGCACTAAACCTAGAAGTTGGATGGTTAGCAATTTAAATATCGATGATGGCAGGCCCCCTGCTCAGTTGGGAGTATTTATGAGACAGTGTTAACTGGAGCAGTGAGGGCCAAAATGGCAGATCGTGCATCGAATCAGTGATGTCACAATATTTCCATTCTGTGCGTTTCTGATGTATCCGCGGCCCATCCCCTAGCACCATGTCAGGAAACATCTCAGCCGCAATTATTGTCATTTCAGGGCTTCCCTTGTGCTGGCACCAGCAATGAACAGAGCCCAATTTCATGGGCCAGACATGCCTTAGAGATTCATCCTGACAATTTATTTTTATACCATTTTACAGGCCACAGTTTTATTTTACCGTGGTAAGGGGATGGCACAGAAGACCTGGCAATTTATAATGATGAAGAATTTAGAAGGGGAAGGTGCCTGGATTTTGTTGTCAAAATAACACAAACGAATGGAGCTTGCCGTTATTTATGCACAGCTGCATTGTAGCTCTACACGAGGAGCAGATGCACAGTTGCGATGCCTGTTCGAGTTGTGTTGCTCTATTGTTAGCTTTGTGAAAACAATGTCTCACAGTCTGCCTCACCACTGACATGCATGGAATATTATGAAGTTACTGTAGTTATGTGGTAGACACAAACTAAACCTGTGCAGATGCTTATGGCCAGTAATTAGTAGTGTTAAGTACTCTTTTAACGATGTGATAATTGTTACTGATTGCCAATCAATCCCTTTGGTTTGAAAACTTAACGATTATAAAAATGAGGAATCTTATTCCTTTAGGCTGTGAATTGTTTCAGGCGATCTTAAAAATGTAAAATTTGTTTGTTTTTTTCCCCCTTAGTTTTCTTCTCTGGTTACTTTTTCTCTCACAATCCAATCTTTCTTCCCTCTCTTAATTTCTTTTTTTGTATCTAATTTAACATTGAATTCGCTGCTTTTAATTCATCCTCCTTCTCAGTCCTTCCACTGCTTAACACTAAGGAGAACCCTATTGGTTGCCCATTTCACTCAGGTCTCTAATACCCTCGCTGGGATGTTATCAGCTTACAGCAACTATGTGGTCAAAAGAATTTTGAGCTGTACGGTGCAGGTGAAGTCTAAGAACTGGCAGATGGCATTAGATGCCCAACTACAGCAAAATCAGGCCCATCAATGGGCACTTTGTGTGAGGCATAAATGCGATATCCTGGCTGTATAAATTACAAGAATTTTTTTCTAGGAATATTCTAAATATTGTAACAGAATTTCTTAAGTTAAAACTTGTCTCTGTATGTGGAAATAGAATGAATGTTCTAAAATAAAAGCCACTACACAATCCTCTAAGAATATACCTCAATAAAAAGAGAAGGTTTATGGAGTTGGAGGGAGGCCTAAAGATCGAAGAAATCGCTCACAAATATGGCGAAAAAAGAGGCAAACATCTCATTTTCCAAATTACTTGCATGTTGAAATGTTTTCCTGTGACAGAAAAATAAGGATGTGGAAATGAACACTGTACAGCTTGGTTGGACAAGTTGGCTTTACTCAGCAAGTTCCTTAAAGTGGCCCGCATTTGACATCTAGTTTTGAGACATGAAAGTTATCATCTGCACTTTTAAACTTTGCTTTTATTTTTAAAGTCACGCTTTTTTTTCTCTCTCACATTGCTTTTCCTGTGCTATCCACTACTTTAAGCCAAGGGCAGGCAGGAGGCTGACTTGGTCCCAGGCCCTAGCCAGTACTATATCTGGCAAGTGAATGAGAATGGACTGGATGACCCTGTGCCCGTGCTGCCCTGAGACTAAGTAATTCACTACATGCAGAAAGACAGGTAAGTATGGATCCAGTCCTGGACCATTTCTTGCTTTAATATACTGTAAAATCACATAATTCTTTAATCATCTGAACTTTACTTAAACCCACTGCAAATCACCAACCATGTACTTATGAGTTGATGTTTTTGAAAACGTGGGCTGAAAATGAACAGGACCCTCACAAAAGTGCAGTGGTAGCTCCCATTCATTTCTACGATGATTTTCATAACTTGTACCTACTTGCTTGTTCCTCAGGTTTAATATAAACCTAATTTTCCTGGCTTCTTAGATACTCCTGATATAGATAAATGTTTACATGTAAACCTCTAATTCCAAGCTGTCTGCACATATTGCACTACAGAAAAAAGTATGGGCAGAGTGGGAAGAGAAACTTTTTAACTACATTTTGCAAAGAATCTTCATGGGCAGGATTTTACATTTGTCGGGCGGACGTGCGTCCGACCCGATTGGGCGTAAAATAGCGCGCGATGATGTTGGGCGGGCAAGCAGCCGATGTCATTGCCCACTCACGCGATATTTTGATTGGCCGGCACCCGTGAGAGTCGGCAGAATGCCCGTCGACAATTAAGAGGGCTATTAAGCCCATTCATCAATTCATTCAGCAGTATTTTGTGCTGCCCGTCCAACCTTACGGTTGGCAGGTGGGCAAATTGGCGAAGCAACCTTTGGATTTTGTAGGGAACCTCATTCACAGGCGGGTGAGGTTTTCAACAGTCTTTAAAAAAAATAAAACATTTTAAAGATCATTTTTAATATGTCCCTGTTCATGTGACTGAGTCACATGTGGGGACATATTTCCCTCTTTTTTAAAATCTCTATTTTTAATTGTAAAATTCTTCAGCTCCCTGAGGCAGATCTCTGCCTTCGGGGAGTTTTCAGTATGTGCTCCTTCCGCCCCCACCCTGGCAGCGCTGAGCGTTTCATCGCGCGTTTCACTCTGGCTGGCTGTTAATTGGCCAGTCAATGTGAAATCGCAGTTGGGGCCTGATCGCGGGCGGCAGACCGTTTCCTGGCCACTCCCAGGCCTGCCTGCCACATGGAAAAACCTGGTCCATGAGTGAACTGATTCCATTCAGCAGTATGGTATTTTGCACCCAAGCTCTAACAAAGCAGCAGCAAGGTGTGCTGACTTTGTTATCCTGATAGACGTTTTACTGTGAACTTTGTGAGATAAAGTACAGACTATTTACTGAAAGATTTGACCTGTGACTTTTCATTCACTTGGGGAGTTGGGAGGTGGGGGAGATGGCGGTCTTAGACATGAAATTGTTCAAAGGCCAGTGACACTAATCACAACTGAAGAAGTGTGTGTGAAGTGGAAATTTTTGATGGTTCTATAACTGTACTAAAACATACAAAGACACAGAATAGTGGGATTAAAACTACCCAACATCAGTTTAACCTGACCACTTTGACAGACCAACAAGACTGAAATGTTTGGAGAACGTACTCTGACAGTAGACTGGAAATTTCCCCTTCTAAAATCTATCAAGAAGCTGGCTATTTTAAACCATGCACATGGTAAACCTATATTTAAAAAGCTAATAAACTAGCTGTTTTAAACACAGAGGAATTCAGCTGTATTGACAGACATTATAACAAAACTTGATTGTATCTTGTTAAGAGGGCCCCTCATTTTCTTAAAGCAAATTTCAATACATACAACAAAAGGTGCATTTGTGGCTGTGCCCAATTTATCCTCAGGGGAACTATTACATTTTTAATGTCATGCAACTAAGTATCCAAAGCAGATAAAGAGCACAAGCTGTCCTTCTGCTGTAATTGCGCAAGTGTTTATATAAAAACACTCATGTAATTTAGAGATTTGTAATAAAGGGAATCCACAATGCATAAGTTTCTACCTGTAGTAATCTTTTTAGTCTGTTGCTAGAGACCTCGTTGGGAACATGTGCTATTTCACCATTCTTTTTTTAAAATTGATGGGATAGTAATTTTGATTGTGTTGAATCTCTCAATTTGATTGGGACTATGAGAGGAGGGAAGAACTGATATTGAGACTGCTGGGCCCACTTAGGCCAGAGAGTCTGTCCCGCCTCTGTTACATAGTCATAGTCCAACTTTCCATGTTTTGGTACAGAGAAAGAAAAATTCCATTGATGAGGGTAGTGGTCCATCCATGTCAGGCAAGCAAAGTAGAGAGGGTGCTGTGTTACGGAGAAGGAAGTCTAATGCAATAATATTATTGGAAAAGGTCATTGCCTATTTACTGTCTTTTTTAAACATTGAAATTTTGTATTTGAATTGATTTTTTTTGTTTCCCTGAGAAACAGTATTTTTTTTTGCACTCTATTGTACTTACACATGTCATATCTCTCATACTGCAGCAGCACTGAGAAGGATCAAAATGTCAACTTTAAACATATAAACCCCATCTTTTTCTACTTCTGTTGCAGATCAAAAGCATTGGAAATGATGTATTACACACAACAAAAAAATCTTCAGCAGCATTACAAAATATAAGAAAAAAAGAATTTCAAAAACATTTTTTAAGCGAACATTCATAAATATTTCAGTTTTTTCAACTAATAATCTGCTCAGGCATCGGTGGAACAATTGGGACCTTTTGTGGGAAGGTGCTTTACACACAAACATCTTGCTAAGTACTGTTCTCTGCATTTTCTAGGAACTTCAGCATTTGCCTCCAGCAAATTTTACAGCTGCAGTCTCCCAGCACCTGATGGGTGGGTGGCTTTTATAGGCACAATGCTGATTGGCTAGATCTGTAAACCCAGCATCTCCCCAGTGTTTACTCAGATGATATGAAGGTTTCTGCCCCGTCTAGACTTGAATCAGAGAACAATAATCAGAATGTGCCCTTTGCGGCGCATTTGTACCATTTTCAGAGATGAAATTACCTGGGGATAACTAAAGCCAGAACAATGCTATTGTCTCCCTGCAACTCGAGGCCAACAGCACAGACGACAGGTGAATTAAATGTTGACAATTATATGAACAGAATTAGTAGGAATGTTCGAAACCTTATTTTTTTCTCCTACAATGTTCTTCCTTTCCCACATCTGTTCAAGATTTTAGGGGAGATTTTCCTGATCCTGTGCTGAGCCTAATGGAACAGCTAGGCACAATGACTACAAGATATTCAGATGAAGAGGAGTATAACTCGTGAGCAACCAACTCACCCCACCCACCCCGGTTTTCCTGTATTTTCTGCACCCAAGTAATTCAATAGCTTCAGGCACAGGAGTAGGAAATCTGCCCTGACTATTCCTCTGCTGCATTACAGTTGCCTTCTTCTACCTTGCAAAGTCATTCAATATGAGCCTTAACATTTTTTTATGTTTATTTATTTTCAAAAAAATTATCCTTTTCCCGCAACCCACCACCCCTCCAACCCCACACAGGGCCATCTATCATATTTCTATGTCTTGTATTCACAAGCGCTGACCCTTGTTTTGCTATTAACACATTCTCCCATTTTACCTTAATGCCACTATCAGCACCTTCTTTAGTCTTTAACTCTACCATTAACACTCCCTTTGTCCTGTGTCCATGACATCTGTGTCAAAATTTTCCTTAGCTCCTACCTATTCCTGACCTTCTATTTTGCTCCATCCCCTCTTAAACAGTATAAAATCCATCACATTTCTACTATTCTTTAGCTCTGAAGAAGTGTCATACAGAGTCAAAACGTTAACTGTTTCTCTCTCCACAGATGCTGTCAGACCTACTGAGTTTTTCCAGAATTTTCTGTTTTTATTTGAGCCTTAACAGTGACTGTGAACCAGCTACTTAGTCACTGAGGGCATCACAGCCTAGCGCAAACCTGGGTTTGCCCCTGTCCACAAGAAAGCATTTTCAGGAAAGGTGTAACAGTTACGAGTGGGATTCCTGGTCATATGGCCAACCTTAAGCCAGAGTTGCTGCAGCAATCTGCTGTGCACTATTTCTGCTTTAGATAAGAGCAGCTAACTCCACACAGACAGGAATAAAATGAGAGACCTTCAAAAAGATGGCCATCAATGATTACCATATTTAACAAAACTCATGATTTAATGATTATTACCTTATTCATGCTTCCTCTAATAAATACATAATTAACAAAGTTTGAAACAACAACCTGGTTGCGCAATGTAGGCGAACATAAGTGGCAAAATGGTAGCATAGATAGAGTGAGCTCAGACTTTAGCAGCTTTTATGGTTTGTTCTTGGTCTACCTTGCAGAGGAATGTACTCCCCCCTCCCTTCTTAACAAGAACACAAGATTATGATGGATGGCATCATGGTTTGCCCACCCCAAAAAGGCACTAAAGTCCAGCATTGTGATGTTGAACTGATTCTTAAATGATTCCACGATTTATGACTCTTATCCATGAGTCCATTGCATTCATGAGATTCCTGAAGGTGCTGGATAATGAACTGGGTAATTCCCAGTGGCTGTTCTTGATGCAGTCAGCATTGGTAGAATATCAGGCCTGATCGCGGGAGGTGACACCACAAACAAGCACAGCATTCACAGCTACACACTTTCCGTCTGAGAACACTGATAAGTAACGGGATTCTTGGTTGTTATGCCTTATCCAACCCAATGGTGTTAAGGTCATTCTTACCACTGGTCCAGTTCGCAGCAACTCATTTCAACACAGTTCTGGGATGAAAACTAGAGGGCTTCATTGCAGTGTGTTTACTCACTGAACTAATAGGAGCCAGGTCGGCAGTCTATTTTTAAACAAACATTTTGACTAGTGCCAAGCGATTAGCCATTTTTGGACCAACATATAATTGGCATTTAGAAAATGATCAAGGTTTGCACTAGGCAACAATACACTTACTTATTTGTATTCATTTGGTTTTCTCCCACAAAAGTGCAGATAGCAATGGAAAAAAGCTCCTTCAATGCAAAGTATTTCTCCTTCATACTTTATGAAGGCTTAGACCAAGGTATTTGCTATGACAGAGAGCTTCTCCACTTGGCGAAAATGACAGAAGTGGCTGAAGTCCCGCCCCTGAACATGGCAAATTTCCATTTTTACAGGAGCAGGAATAGGGGTGGGGTGCGTTTTGCGCATGTGTGTTATACAGAGGCATCTGGCCATTTAAATCATCAGTTGCCTCCACTCAAGTGTAATTTTGGTAGCCTTGGAGTGTGAAACCTGAAGTGTGCAGATTAGACCTGGTAAGAGCAGTCAGAGCTTTATGGATTGGATAGTCAGGGCACCCCCTTGGGATCTGGTCCCCCTTTGGGGGACATAGGGTGCCCTTTGGAATTGTTAAAGGTAGGCATTAATGTGCATAAAAAGTACATAAAACCATAACTGTCAAGCTCATTGGAACTGTCAACAGACCTGTCAATGGGATCTATCAAAAGGGTCAAGAAAAACTGTCAAAAGCACCTGTCAAAGAGAGCTGTCAAGCTGTCAAGGCATTTAAATTTTATGCCCTTTAAATCTTTGACAAAATGTCTGGAGTGTTAAAAAAACATTTCATTGCTTGCTATTTCACTCTGTTAATATAAGTCTGAGGGTTTCCATTGCTGGATTACTGCTACATAACTGATATCACAACCATCCATTATCATAGCAGGGTGTCTGCCATTACAGTTTGAATGGCAGCTACACATGGTTATAGACTCTTTGAAGTGGGGCTATGAATTCCAATGCTTATTATTATAAGGAATTGTGCACTTGAATGAAATGTTTGTTGTTATAACGCTTTATTTAGTTGAAGGAATGTAAATATGGTAAATGGGTTTTTATGCACGAGTGTTTTTTCCCAATATAGTGAAGGCTGTAATAGACACTTAGAACTTACCTCATCTCTGCATGAGTCCCAAGGTCTGTCCATGGTGGATTCTGGGTAAATTGGCATCGTGGATGTAAGAGAAAAGGGTGGT
Organism: Cetorhinus maximus; assembly: GCF_964194155.1. Classification (NCBI taxonomy): domain Eukaryota; kingdom Metazoa; phylum Chordata; class Chondrichthyes; order Lamniformes; family Cetorhinidae; genus Cetorhinus; species Cetorhinus maximus. The sequence continues at coordinate 55,898,550 of NC_135898.1, forward strand.
GGGGGGCATGGGTTTGTATGAGTTGGCACTATGTTGGCATAGGGGCTGTAAAACAGCCATGGGGCCGGGTGGAGGGGCATAGGTCAGTATGGAGGGTATGGAAGTTGGTGGGGGCATAAGGTGGCATGAGTTGGCATGGATAGGGCAAGGGGGTGTGTGGGGGAGCGGAGAGTTTGAGGAATGTTAAATGTTTTGTTCTTTATTTTAATGTTTTATTCTTTATTTTTATATTTTGAACACAATGCCAGATCCCCGAGGCAGGTGCTTCTGCCCTGCCTACCTCTGTATCTGGCAGCCTCCTCAGTACTTCCGGGGTCACCCATCCCAACTTCTAATCGAACCTGCCCACCCAGACCAAAAATCCAATGTCCGGGCAGCCATTTTAAAAATTCTGGTTTGCAGAGCCAGGAATTCTACTGACTCTGTGCACCCAATGCACGGACAAATATCCGGGCCAAAATTTGCAAAACCAAGTTATCGCTCACAGAGAGGGGTAATATTAGGGCATAATGAAAAACAAAAAAAATGCTGGTAACACTCAGCAGGTCTGGCAACATCTGTTCCGATGCGTGGTCATTGATTTGGAATGTAAACTCTGTTTCGTGATACACAGCACATCAGACAGCAAATGTATTTCCAGCATCTTCTGCTTTTATTTGAGATTTCCAGCATCCCCAGGATTTTGCTCTGGCAATATTGGGGTTTTGAGTAATATTGGTCTTTCCATAATATTTCGCACTAATGGTCAGAAAGTCATATGATTGGTACATCCAAATTGACAACTTATGCTCCCCAAGCACACAAGCATTTGCTCTAAGAGTTTAATTCGCGAAATTGCCCCACAATCTGTTTAAGCGTTTTTAGAAAATTGAAGCAATTTTCTGGCTTAAAAAAAATGTTAGAAATATGCTAATCTTTTTGCAATCCCATTCTCTATTTTACCTATAAAAGTGAATGTGAAACCCTTTTCTTTCATCTTCTTTGCTGGTCCTTTTTTTTTTCGAGAAATTCAGGTCTATTATAAACAATCATCCTCTGACTTGTACAAACTGGTGAATTAGTTAAAGCAAATAGCATAATTTTGTTAGAATGCGCTGCATTTCAAAACCACCAGCAAACAAACCAACATATCTTCTGTATAATTCACCTTTCTATAGCGTTGAAGCTTTTTGAATTGCGTCAGGAAGGCAGAAACTGTTGTTACCAGCTTATCTTAACAAATAATTACATAAAGGGACTGACACCCAAAATACAGTAACTCCTTACTAAGGACATTCCAAACACCACGGCCTTGAAAATATCATGCAATGACTTTAATAGAAATAGTGCATAAAACATCATTGCCATAAAATATGCGTTGCCACAGTAAGCACTTTGTTTGGTTGCGGCACTGTTGAAGATGAAGCACTGTGTCTGTGAAGAAAGGAAAATGAAAATCCCTCTAAATAAAGTTGCAGAAAATATTAAGATTGGCACCAATTTTGATAATCCTAATTAATAAATGTGACATGAAGGGCAAAGAGGAGGGGGGGAGGTGGGGAAGTAGATACAGAGAAAAGAGAGAGAGAGGAAAGTACTTTTTCTAGTTCCTAATGCTAATGCCATGGCTACAGATTCAACACTGTGGCAGGAATTGGGAATTCTGGCTATATGACCATTTTCCCATCGAACCCAATTTTCTGAGAAGTATTTTGCTGGTCCAAGTGGTTAAAGCCAAGAAGGACCAGAGTTTTATTAAAATATGATAACAAATGACATTGAAGTCTAGCACAATTTTCCATTAGCTTCTGGCAGAATTGAGTCGAGTGCTCCCTTTGCACCTAGGAAGCTCAAAAGAGTAATGAAGCACAGAATCTGAGCTTTTTTAAAGCTTGTTTTTGAACATTATAGTCTGTTCCTATTATTTGTTGACACTTTAGAAAAATAAATGACAGTGCTTTCTTTCTTGCAACACTTGTAGTTCTTTTGTAGGATTTAGGTAGCCAATCATTGCCTGATAACTCATTGAAAGACTGCCCTTAACTGAAGAGTGTATAGGATTTTAGCAGAACAGGAAGGGCTGGCAAATGGACATTTAAAAAGAGCTCTTGCAAGACTAGGTAAACAGTGGCATATCAGGGATGTCTGCAGGCACCACAGCGAGATTATCTGGATTTATCATTATACCAGTACCGCATCTGTAGGCCCTAGCTGTGAGGAATAGGATTCACAGGCTTCAGGACTCTCTGCCATCTGTTGAAAGGACAGCTGCTGACAATCACAATTACGTTACTGCCAGTAGCAAGAGAATCAATGTCACCTCCTCCCTGAATTTTTATCCCCCCCCCCACCCAACAACTACTGTTAAGCATATTACTGCACCGCTTTCCTCAATGGATAGTGCCATGCACTGCCAGTGAGAAAATCTCCCCTGCAACTAGCAGCACTTCCACTTTGCCAGTCATCCAATAGGAAATGTGGGTGTTGTTCTATTCCTTCACTTGCTTACATACTGTTTCTTTCATCTATTTTTATTATTACATCCACTGGATTTTGGCAGTCACTTCTTCATCTTACCACAACTGTCTTTGGAAAGGTGAAATCTACATTTTAAATAACTCCAGCCTTTGTAAAGGCAAAGTAATATTTTATCTTCATATGTTCACTCATTCCCAACTTTCCGCAGAACACCTGCACAATTTTTTACCCTGCATCCCTCCCCCACCCCCTTCTCCAACCCCCTGCCCTTGTGGAACTCGCTGCAGCAGGTCCAATATAGATGGGGGGCATTCTGCAAATATTCAATAGGGGCATACCCCGGGAGATCCCGAGAGATTCGTCTGGCTCAAAATTAGTGAGTCTTAACAGTCTGCCACTCTGTTGCATTGCTGGTTTATTTAAACATTGTGGAAAATGTATCCCCGGAGGGAAAAATTTGGAGCTCACAAAGATGAGAAAGGGGCAATGACTAAGTAAATGGGTCACACAGAAACAAGACTCACTATGCAATAACATTAAAGCAACTGCAAATAAAAAATCAGACAATGATAGAATTGGCGTTACAATTAATGAATTAATTGGGTGGAAAGCAAGACGAAGTGAGAAATTGTTTGCAACATGATGTAAGGAGTAATCCATTAGAATAAATATGAAAATATTTGGCACACCACACATGTATTCAACCAGATTCTTAAAAATAAAATCCTGCTGTCTTGTGGAACAGCTGGATCTCAACTCTCAAAGTTTGCTGAAAGGGTGTAACAATAACCATGCAACTACTCCCTGAAACTATGCAGTCCATAAATTTTTATTGTTTGCCAAGTATTGAAATCTCATTAGGGGTTATAATTCTGCAGTACTCTGTGACCCTTCCTGATAGTGGAGCTCAAGAATTCAACAAGGACGTGCACTGCTGGCAAAGGTACATGTCACGCTACCGTACAAAGATTTGCTGCACTCTAATTCACCGATACATCACGCTATCACGTAACAGTCTGGCTATTTGTTTTACCATTTCAGCTGTAATTCATATTTGTGGCTTCTGCAGATACACAACATCCACTGTGACTGCAGCATCTGTTCAACAGTTGTACCAAATTTGATACCCACACTAGGTTTTGCTGAATTACATTATTCAAATAACCTTTCAGGTTACAGAGGCATTTCGTGTAAACAGTAAAAAAAACTGTTGAGGGCAAGTGATCTAAAATATTGTCCTCAAGGATTACAGAAATGACCAATTCTGTTATAATGCCTGAAGGCGAAAGCTGTTAAAGGTATTGTACACAAGAGACCAATTCTGGGAAATCAGAACAAATAATGAAATCTCTTTGCCAGAAAACCACATTTTTTTTAATAGAGTCCTGTGATATAGTAAATCACATATTGCAGCGGTAAGACTATAAGCACCAAGAGCAAGTTACTATTTTACTGTTTCAATGCAGATGTCAATAGTTTCTTTGGATAGGGTTATTGAAATAGTACCACATGGAGCTGCAAGACTCGGGTTACATTGCTGGGTTAACGTTGATCTCCGATAAGTGAAATAGAGCTCAGTGCTTGTATGCAAGTACAAATATGTAGAGTTCTGCTGGCCAACGTCTGACTGCCAGTTAAATTTTAATGTTAATGTGCTGATAGAACAGTTGGTCCTTTGTTAACATTAAAAAGATTAGAAATAAAGTTTTAAAAAGTTCCTATCCAACTGGCTGCCTAGGAACCTTTTGAACCGTGCTTTGTAAGGTTGCAGTTCTGGTGCAAAGCCAAACTGGAGCCAATCTACATCCCAAATTCAATTTGGGCAACATTACATCCAAAGCATACTATATAGCATGTGTCAATGCACAGGCAAAGCCACTTCATGTCAGTGCAACTTACAGAGCAGAAGAACTTTATTTATTGTTGTCCTATGATCTTATTGTTCTACAGAGAATTATTAATAATCTACAAGTACTGGCTACTTTTGAACATCATGCTCCAACCCTTTGACTCAGCAACATGCTCAAGAGCCGAAAGTTGAGGTCAATGGTGAATTCCAAGGATTCATTCTGTACCTTGGGCAGTAACTCAGCATTCATTAGTAGATAACTACAGTCAATATTTGTTTTATTGTATTCTCTACCCAAGTGAGTAAGGAACAGATGGGAGGGGAGTTTAACATGCATATTTGGTGGAAAAGAAGATCTGATCTAAAGTTACCTTTGTATTTAATGGGGTTATATACATTGCGAGAACAGTCCTCACTGTTACTGATACTTAAACACACAGCTGGGAATGTTATTACACAGGATGACATGATTACTCATTATAATAAATCTCCTTTAGCAGCAAACATTTCCTCTAAATTAATTTGTGTTTTGTAGGCACCATTTCTTTTATTTTTCTACTTTTCAGTTGAACCCACCAGCACTCAACTCTGCTTGTTCACGCTCAGACTCAAATTCCCCACTTCTGTCTTGTTTACACACTTCAAACACTTTTGTCCACTTTTGAGTCGACTCCAATGCTATTCCTACCTAATTCTTTATCTATCCTGTGCTAGCTCTCTCTCTCTCTCTCAAGATTGATCATATAAACAAAAGGGAAATTATAGGTCATTAATTGACTATTTCAACATCCCGAGTACTACTATAGGCAATACTCTGTTTTTACTGGTTCTGATAATGATTGGGTGGTCTCAAAAGTTAGGACTGGGTATAGAGTGTCAGTGGGGGTCAGAAATAATATGAAATTGATTCATGAGACGTTGAGGACAGCACATTGTGAAGCACAGTGTTGTCTTATCTGTGCAAACACAATATTTACCAAATAGCCAAAACAGGCAGGGATGCAGGCATGAAATGCACTGCACTCTGCACTGTATGATACCTAGTTTACAAAACACTTTCCCTGAAGATATGGAGTCACTTGTTTGAGAAGATTTTCCCAATCCACATTTTAATGTGGTATGAAATCATGGATTTAGTAAAGTGCTTGCCAAAAAGTTGAAGGGAAGGGTCACTAGGGAACCTAGCCAACGTTTCTATTCTGGACGATATGGAAGGTTGCTTGTTAAGAGTTTCAGCTCATGTGCTGTTTCTTTCCCTCACATGAAGGGTGTTGTCAGGGCACTTGCAAAAAACCTCTCAGAGGATCAGGAAACAAGTTTTGTCACAGCAGTTCTCTGGTGCCTAGAGGATTTAGGATGTCAATGTTGAGAGAAGAACCTATTTTGGAATTTAACTTATCAGGTAAAAACATAGACTGGATTGGATCCAGGAGAGATATCCTCACATTTAAAAATAAACGGTCAAGTGAAGCTCAATTACAGAAATTAAGAACTGGGTGGTATAGTGAGTAATTCAGTCTGTTGGTGTGAAATGATTTAATTATAGGAAAACCACTACTCCCAAGATGTGTACAATATACCACACCTTATTGCTTAACTTTTGGGATTAATATCAAGTATTTTCCTGCATCTCTTGAAGGCGCGAGGGATTATGGCAATTACAAGGGGGTGCAGCTGCCCTCTGCTTGCTCAGTTGATCATTTTTTATGTGGGAACTGACCAATGTGTTACCATAGTGTTATTCAACACTAAAGGGCATTATTGTAAAGACCAATGCTGTTCTAATTCATTATCCACTGGAAACTCTGATGTTCCCCTTTCCCAGCACAGAGACATAGCGATCATTTTGTTAAGGCTCAAGTCTTGCCCTGCTTCAGATCAATTAACACAGGCCAAGGACAGAACCTGGGACTTTGCTGATTTTCAAAAAGCATGCACATTTTTACTTTGGTTGGTGCAATTGCTAATTGGGAAGATCTTAGATTAAAAATATTTTTAACTTGAAGGAATGACCATTATATGTGGATCTAATTTTCTACAGGCCATGTGGTTGGTGTGAGGTGATCAAATCTTGTGAAGAAGTCTGTCTGTCGCTGCTAATTTAATCTCTGGAGCCTCAGTTTCTATCTTCATGGCCTCCAGTTCATTTTCTGGAAAGCTCCAAATGTGATTCTGTTGTACTCTCTGCAGCTCATGTTAACTGTGTCAGAATTAAAGTTTTAGATTTGCTCCTGGTCAATATCCTTTGTTTTCCTTATCTAACAGCTTTCTCCCTTTAACTATCCAACTCTTCAACACACTAATTCTTTGTGGTGTATGATCTCTCGAGCACTGTCTGGCTTCTGGTACCTTATCCAAAGGACCCTGCTTTTTGTGTGAGCCAAACAGCAAATTTTGACCGGTTAACTGACAATAGGGGGAGATCACACTATAGCTCAAATGTATCCCAACATAGACACAAATGCAAGAAGCAGAAGTCAAATGATGGTAAATCAGAACTGGGAAGTCTGGTGGACTTTTGCTTCAATAATTCAGAAATGGTGAAGGCAACTGTAGCATTGCCATGCAGGTTGAGATTAGCTAGACAAGGAGTTGAACATGAAACCAAGTGGTCAGAATGGCTAAGTTCCATGCTGGTTTTAATTAATGAGTTACTAGACGGTTCAGAAACTTAAATGGGAAAATTCAGGTTCTAAATCAGTTACATTTAATACACTGAAGTACGCAAGTTCCAGTACGAGTTAATGTTTGGATAATTTCATTCAATGCACAACCGTATACAAAGTGTTGGAAGAAGGAATTCTGGAATTTGGGGCAGGGCTGAGGGGGTTGCTCAGTAGGTGTCCAGGTCACCTGCCGAAAGCACTGAAAAACACTATTAACATTTTTAATTAAGGGTCCTCCTACATTTGAAGTAGGAACCTTTGTGTAATTAGTCTACCCAGCACCTAAGTTGCCATATGATAACCTCACCTAGCAACTCATGGTGTCAACAGACAGGACGGATCCTGCTGGAATGGTATTTAAGAGTTTGTCCCCTTCTTACAGATTAGTTGCTGCTTTGTCCTCTTAGGTTTCTTGTTAACTTTTGGGTCTTTTCGAGGCTATTTTCTGTGGACCATAAGCAACGCCAAACTGGCAGTAAAAATGCACTAAAAATCCACATGTGTAACATCTACCAAGTGAGTAATAGAACTTGGACTGATATATTGGTTTTCATGTTCTCAGGATGGCTTAAAGTGACAAATGTTTCAAGAGCTATGAATGTGTTTTGAAGTTGTAATCCCTGCTGTTATGTAACTAACCAATTTGCACAGTGTAAGGTCCTGCAAAGTCAGGAGATAAATGACCAGCTAATTTACTTTGGTGGCATTGGTTAGGCCTGAATGGATGCCTTGATTTATAAATGAATTCCAGCATAAATAGACATAGACAGCCAGTGGGGACCACGCTGGTGGAATAAATTCTGCATTGTAAGTGAGACTTGGTAACTTAGGAGTGATGAAGTCTCAATGGATTGCATTTAAGATGGAATATTTTCTTGCATCCATACAGTTGTTTTGAATATTCCATTTACATTTTACATAATAAAACATTAAATTATGAATGCAACTGTCTGTTTTTTTGTTTTATATGGTCATAAAAATTCATCGTGCAGTCTATACATCCATATGTATTATATATTATGGTTCTTATGCAATTCTCAGAAAAATATTTTCTTGAGTTGTTAACGTTTAAAGAGGGAATCAACCCCTAAATAAAATACAAAGCAGTATATTTATTCTTTGTTTCTTATTTATTTTACTACATATAGTCACCATACTAAACCCCAAAACTTTTTTAACCTGGGGCACCATGAATGAAGTCTATTCTGAATGATATTTTCTTCTTTTCATGTAAACATTCAAACTAGGAATTTGAACATTCACTAGATGTGAAAGTGAAATTTGCTGTTTGTGCACATAAAACTAAATTTATTTTACTGCATAGTTAATCCAGACTTTCAGCTGAGACTGTTGGCCTAGGTGTGTGTAGCCTGACTGAAAACAGGCTGCTGTCAGCCTGGAGCCTGTGGTGTCAGCCCCACGTACATCAATGGGTAACAGTTCAGAGTTAAATAAATATATCAAAATTTACATTAATAAAGATCAGTAATTACAAAGAATTGGAAGAGAATCACCACCCCCACTGTCAAACGAATAAAGGGAACTTTGGAATTAAAAAAAAAATTATAACTTCAAGTTATTTGCCTATTATTTTTCACTTTCCTGATTTAGCCTCTCCCCACATCCCTGGATAGTGTGGGATTGCAATGTTTTTCCCAATAAATGCCTGCCAGGTGGTGTGCAGGATCAATTGAAAATTATGCTTCCTTTCCCTGTAGGGAAGCATGTAGACTTTATTTGGGGCCTTGGACGAGATGGGCTAGGTTGAAATTTATCCTGTGTAGTCATAGCATTAGTTTTCTAGCATACTCAGGTAATCCAAAATGGGACCCAATTTGTTGCCCATGTTAGCCCATAGGAGAATATTTAGGCACCACTGCCCTCAACAACTATCAGAATTGTATAAAATGAGTGGCAGTTTTTCCCAGTTTACATGTTAAAAGTCACACCGTGATGAAAAGGCATCAAATAATAATATCTAATGTCATTTCTATAGATCTGTCAAATACAAATCCGCCATTTCAGAGGAGTTAGAAGATTTAAAGCAGACATATCCAACAGTAAATAGCTCCTTATCACTTCCTTTTGTATAGTATCAGTCTTTCTGCACGATGGGCAAATGCTCAGACTATATTGGTGATATGCTCATGGTTTAATCTCTTTGATTTTGTAGTCTACTAGACTGCTTTACCTCACTTCAACTTCATAATCCTTTGTCTTCAATTCTTTTTATGTATTTCTAGTCAATCTTAAGAAAGTTTTAAAAAGTCCACACACAACACATCATATCAGACATACTGATTTTCTGGTGACTACGCTCTGCATTGTAAAATAATCCAACACTACAAGTGAATGGAGTTTGTAGAAACAACAATGTTATTGACTTGTTGCTCCTGTTCTATTTGGTTATTACCCTGGAGACCACAATCAATAGACTTTGCACCCCATTAGACTAACAAATTCCAGGCTGTGGCTGGAGCTGTGCCAAATTCTGCAATAAAATCTATGGCAATCAAATGCTCTCATGGGATATGAACTGAACTGTAAGACGGTTGTACACGCTAATTAAAAGGTTTTTCCCACTAAGGGTACCATGCACAGCACGTGATAGCACACACATAGATGGCTGTATTTGGATAGTACTTTTGCAATTACTTTATTTTTACAACCAGCTGATCAGTGTCTGAGTGTTTACCAGCAAAACTCAAAATTGCAATATGCCCATCCCTTTTAATTAAGGGTAATATTGCAAAATACTGCAAAAAAAGCAAGCAGTTTAATCTTTTGTTTGCGCTGTGTTCTACTTTAGCTGAAGCCTGCACTTTTTGAAACTGCTACCTCATCGGTGCAAAGCATGTCTACTTCTGTCAGTCTTTTTAAACACAAGAGGTGCAATTGGAAAACGTAAAGGGATGATTTAGACAACAAATAAGACACACATTTGGAAATAATCACCTCTGTTAAATTGGGTCTGCTCTTAAAAGATATATCAAAATTTGGCTGTTCACAATCATACATTTTACATTATGTTGTTGATTAAAGAGAACTCGCGTAGGTTACAAAAGGTGAAACTAGCTTTTTACGGATTAATACTCTATGTCCTGACACACTGGGTATCATTTTTACATCACGTTAATTTAGGTAATCAAATTGATTACTGCATGCAAACACAATTTGTTGCAATTTACAACAGGCAGAATGGGGGTTCATAGAATTTTCATCTATTCACAAACATTAGAATACTAGTTAGTAATAATTTAGCAAACAAAAGTAGGCCAACCACCAAAGTCACTTATGGAGATAACAGTCAGAATTGGCCACTGGGCAATCCAACAATGCTGCTGCAATGGCCAGTGTGCCAAGGCTGTCAGCCTTTCCATCATAATTTCTCAAGAGTTTCTCTGGTCTGCTACCTCACACATTGCCGGAAGCCTCTTCATTCTCCATCCACCCTAACTTTCTAACAATCCTGATTACATCCAAACAACAAGAGGCCTCCTAAAAATCCTTCTGTCCATGTTCCTGCTTAGTTCAGGGTTCCTCATTATAGAAATATAATGATATGAACAAAAAAGTAGCAATGATGTTCAGGATTGAAAAAGTACAATTTTTTAAAAGTCGTGGTGCTTGCAGGTAATTCACTGGAGAGATATTGATCTGGAAATCGAGTGTGTGAATGACATATTATTAATGTGCAATTCGACTATAAAGTTCAGGGAATTAACAGTTAGTGAATTATGTATGTATCTCCAGAACTTGGTCTATTCACACTGCTCCATTGTATGCTTCACACAAACAATGTCTTGTCCTAAGTCTCCCTTTTATTTTTAAGAACTTGTTGGATTTGCGCATTAAACTCAATACAGAAATTAAAGACTCGTAATTAACACAAAAGTACTTTAGCAATGTGATAAATGGTAATTACTGCCAATCAATCTCTCTTTCCCAGAAAGTCAACAATTAAAATGGTGGAATTTCATTTCAGGCAGTGTTGGAAATATAAAAATATAATTTTTTTATTTTTGTTACTTTTCCTTCTTGTCTCTTTTTTCTCTCTCTCTTAAGTCAATAATTTTTTCTTTACTTCTCTTTCTGTACCTGTTTTGAAGCAAATGTACCCTCCTTCTCAGCCGTGGCTGTTCCTTTATCAACCCTTAAATATCCTTGGTTATAGAGACGTACTGTTTGTCCCACAAGTCTTTCATCAGATTATTAGCTCACAGTTCCAGCAAATTAGGGTCTAAACATCTTTTGAGCTAAAGGGTGCAGGAAAAAGCCTAACTAATGTTACAAACAAACCAGCAAATTCTGGCCCATTACCTCTGATATAAAGCTAGGGCTTCTGCACTCACATGATACTAATAACATAGTTCACAGGTTCACAGAATTTTAATGGCACAGAAGGATGCCATTCGGCCCATCGTGTCTGCACCGGCTCTCCAAATGAGCATTATGACCTAGTGCCGTTGCCCTGCCTTTTCCCCGTACCCCTGCACATTGTTTCTATTCAAATAATCATCTCATGCTCTCCTGAATGCCTCAATTGAACCTGCCTCTACCACACTTCCAGGCAGTGCATTCCAGACCCAAATAACTTGTGTGAAAAGTTTTTTCTCATATCACATTTGCTTCTTTTGTAAATCACTTTAAGTCTGTGCCCTCTCGTTCTTGATCCTTTTATGAGTGGGAACAGCTTCTCCCCATCTACTCTGTCCAGCCCCCTCATGATTTTGAACATCTCTGTCAAATCTCCTCTTAGCCTTCTTCTCTCCAAGGAGAACAGTCCCAACCTCTCCAATCTATCTTTGTAACTGAAGTTTCGCATCCCTGGAACCATTCTTGTAAACCTCTTCTGCACTCTCTCCAATGTGTTCACATCCTTCCTATAACATGGCACCCAGAACTATACACAATACTCCAGGTGAATTCCTGGAGTACTCACAATGAATCAGTGAACGTTGGCCCAGATCTGATCTCCAGATAGTCGGAGGCTGGACGTACCTCAGGAGATGCGTGACAGAACCCCTCAGAAGTCTCAATGCATCCATGGAAGACCCCATGGGAACTACCCAGAAAGCCTTAGCTTCCAATGGGAAATTCGCTGGCTCCCTGGAACTGTTTTCAAAAGTCTCCAATTCTGAGCTAGACTTGGAGACATTGAACAGTTCCAACTTATTTACCTGGGTAGTTATGCAGGAAATGTTAGACAGGAGAATCCTAGTCTAACTCCTGGGTAACTATACAACTGGCTCCAATCACTCAAAGTGACACCCCCCTACTGCTCCCGAACACCCATCTCCCCTCCGATCCCTCACTCCCCAGACCCAACCCCACTATCTGACTGCCCCAACACCTCATCTCTCTCCTGACCCTACCACCTCACCCGCTTGCCACTCTACCCACCTGCCACCCATCACCTCACCCATCTACCACCCCACCACCCTACCCTCTTACACATTTGCCTTCTAACCGAAGCTTTTCAAACAAAGAAGCTTCGAGCCATTTGTACTCTTCACTTACCAGTATAGCGCAGCTAGTGCTTTAAAATGATTCAGCGCTACAAAGAAGCAGCTCCATTTCAGCTAACTCCGCATTTCAGGAGAAACGAGGATCAGAATTCCCAGCCAGAAATACAGATCTAGGGTGTGGCCCAGAAAGGTAGCAGTGGAGTGACAATCCGATGGGGACTGTCATCCTTCGGAAGATTCGGGCCATTGTTACATAAAACAATGTTTTATTGTATTATCTATACATTTTCCTAGGTGTGACTCAGTGAGCTGTATCTTTTGTTCTTCAACACCTTCTGATTCTTTGTGGTTTTGACATTGTATTTTCTGTATGCCTCCTCACAGAGCCTTTCATTGCCTCCCAAAATGTTACCAACACTTATCCATAAGACACTGCCTCTTGGTTCACAAATTCATGCAGCTTATTGTCAACAAGTACTGTGTGCCGATACTTCCACAGATTGCAGGAGCAATGGTTTCAGGTGATCTTATTGTGCTGATTTAATTTATTTTATTTTATTTTCCCCACAACTCAGGATCAGGGCCTCATATTCCCCTGCACAATTCTCAGTATGGTCACTTTCATGGCCCTCTAGCAACTCTTTACAGTTGGCCCGCTGATGGTAAAACATGTGTGTGGAATTCCTGGATCAGAACTCATTGGCTTTAGGCACTGAGGTTGCTCGTAAACGGGAAGCATGAAGGACTGAAAATATCAGGATGGTTGAACAAAGTGAGCTGCAGGAAAGAAATAAAGCTCGAGTACTGGCTTCCTAAGACAGTGGAGGCCTGTCTCAAAAGACCATTGGCCAGGTTTCTCTATGAATTGTCTAAGATTTTTTTGTGTGCCAGTACTCCAGATTTTTTTAAAGCTGCTTTAAGTTAGCTAAATGGAAATACTATATGGCTATGGAAAGATTCTAGCAAAAAGTTGTTTCAGCAACCTGACTGGCTTACTTGCTTTGTGGTGCTTGCTGATTTCACACTGCTAGTGTTGGGAGAAGAAAATGGACAACTAAGTGGCTGGTTTTGAGTGGGTTACTGATTCCTGTATGGTATTCCAACACACTTCTGGCCGTTTTCGCACATTCTAACCTCCGTAAACTTGAGCTCAACCAAAGCTCTGCTGCCCGTGTCTTAACTCACAACAAGTCCCTTTCACCATCACCCTTAGTGTTTGCTGACCTACACTGCCTCCTGGTTAAGCAATGCCTCAATTTTAAAATTCTCATGTTGTTTTCAAATCCCTCCCTATTTCTAACTTCCTCCAGCCCAAAAACCCTCAGATATTGTGCTCCTCTGGGCGGGTGGGCATCCCCAATTTTAATCCCTCCACCATTGGTGGCTGTGCTGTCAGCTGTCAAGTTCTTATGGTCTGGAATTCCCTCCCTAAACCTTTCTACCTTAATTTCATTCTTTAAGATGCTCCTTAAAACCTACCCCTATCTAGTTAGATGTTAAATTTTGTTTGATAATTCTCCTGTGAAATGCCAAGCACCATTTTGCTACATCAATTTACTATAAGTCCAAGTTGTTGAAGATGGTGGTAGTTTTTCATGGGCCTGAACTTTTCAGTTGGCGTGCGAGGGCGGGCTCGACACGAGGTGCGCAAAATGACGCGTGATGACGTCAGGCATGTGTCCACATTATTGCGCTGTCTCACAATGTTTCGTTCGACGGTCGCACGCCAGAGACGGCTGTGCGCCTGCCAATAACTGATAGGCCTATTGAGGACATTAACGAATTAATTAATGTAATTGTTTACACTGCCCATCCAATCTTAAGGTTGGTGGGCAGGCGAAAAGGCTAAGTGGCCTTCACAGTTTTTAGGAAACCTCATCCATGAGCGGGATGAGGTTTCCTAAAGCTTTTATCATTTGAATAAAAAAAGTTCTGAAATATAAAATCATCTCCCATCTCATGTGATACAGTCTCATGAGGGGACATGTTCAATTAAATTTTCAAACCATGTATTTATTTATTTAAGCGTTTCAATCTCCCTGAGGGAGCTCCGTGCATTTGCGCGAAAGAGCGCTGGCCCCGACTCTCTCTCCTCCCCCCGCCTGCACAGGTAGCGCTGAGCGCTATGGCTCACGTTTTACACTGGGCAGGCCTTAATTGGCCCGCCAGTGTAAAATAGCGGTGCAGCGCCAATCGCGGGCGCCGATTAGCTCCGCGGCCACCCCCCACCTGCTCCCGCCAAGCCCACCCGCCGCCTGAAAAATTCAGGCCATGGTTACATTAACAGATAGCAATTATTGAACGAATACAAACGCAACAGGCACATTTGGCATGTGGAATTTTCATTTAAGTTGTAACATACATGGTTCTCGTTATATAGATGGATTACAACCCTCCTTTTTGATATCATATCCAGTGTTGATAGATTTATTCAATGTGATATCAACATCCCTGTAAGAAAAATCACATTTAAATCTTTATGCTTTGATGTTGTGTGATAATCTTTCTTGTAGTGTGCAATACATTCAATTCAACACCTTAAATTGTTCCCAACACAGTATTGATAGATCTCTTAACTATCAATACTTCATCCCAGTTAAACATGCTTGTGCCACACACATCCTATGTCTGGTATGACTAAATCTAAATTCCAATTATAATGCAGGGCGTTTTTCTTAATTCAAGAGGGCACACCCAGCTTTACTCTTTACTGGAGCCCTAGTGACAACCTTAGCTCAAGCAGCATAGCAACCTGCATAATTACGAAATGCATGATATGCGCAAATATAAATATAAAAGACTACCCAAATATCAATCCAGTCTGGTCTAATATAAGCTGTTCTTTTATGACTCTAGACATAGTTCGCTTCAAATATTCTACCACTGTTAAGAAGAATGCAAAGAACTATACTTTTTACAGGTCATCACCAAAGAAAACCTTTTGTCCACTTTTCTCCTGGGATTAGAAACATGCTTCAGTGATTGCAATGCTGAAATCTGTGACATAAGGCCTTAAACACTTTGGAATATATGCATCATACTGCAATATACAATGGGTCCAAATTGCACACTGTAAATTATTACAGCATTGGACATATGTCAACCTGTCTGTTATTAGATCTACAATTAAACAGTACGTTGCAAACTAATCACCAACTCAGAAGTGTAATGTGCATTGCTATGGAGTTCGAAGTGTATCAATCAATCAAGCTGGGAATTGGCACTAAATCGGTGCTTTAGATGTCAAAGCCTTTTTTAAAAATTAGGCTTTCAATTAAGTACATTCATATTTTATAAAGTATTATAGATATATCTTCACACATTTATTTTAATAATGACGAGGATCTTTTCGAAGTGATTGCCTTTACAGGAAATAATTTGATTTCAATGTCATTACTAATTAATCTCATTTATCTGAGATGACGAACAAATGAAGAGTGGTAGGTCTGATTACTCATTTTGCATTCGCTCTTTATATCTTTCTATCTGTAACTGTTGCCCTCAGGCTCTCACATTTGAAATATTTTCTATGGAAGTATACTTCTGACCTCAACTCAAACCACTTTTTCCCCAAACACCTTGTTGCAGCTTTAATATATCTTTAAATATGAATTTTATATCATTGGTCGAAAATTGGTCTTTTCCTGAAGTTGTTTACTTTTCAAACATTTACACTTAAATGCATGGGTCAATGGCTCAATCCTTAACCTTTGTAAAGGTGCTAATTACAGTGAGAGACAAACATCAATTTTTAAAAAAACTCACGCTAACAATATTGCTGTTTTATAAAGTTTAAATCAAAACTCAGCCAAACTTAATCATGATCCAAGCCTCTCTATATATACACTCCAGATAATACCTGGGTATTTCTGTGTGTTCAAGGCAACTAAGGCAGTTACAATATCTATTGTATGACAGAAAGAAATTGCTCTTAATGTTTAAATGTGTGGTTTTACTCCACCCATTTAAAAAAAACTGACAAAGACAACGATGTTATTGTAATTCTAGTTTAATTGCACTAATGGGCGTGCATTTGCCATTTCTTACATATTTGGCAAATATTAGTCCCGATATCTATCGGTATGACTAATAACATTTTCAAAATGAGAATACTGAAATTGGACCTGTGCCTAACCTAGTTCATTTTTTCCTGCAAGTTAAATGCCCATTTTTGAATGAGGGGAGCACAGAGCATTAACTACACTGTGCCCAAATGACTCTCAATCAAAGGAACCTTTGAGAACATACTCTGGATCCAGGCCAATCAGATCATCTTCCTGTCTGTGCTGTAACAAAATGTGCCCCTGGTATGTAAGCCATGCCAGATTGAGCAGACAGGGCGACTGCAATCACAGCCCAACCTGTCTTAGCCAAGCAAAAATGCTGAAGGGAAAATTACCTGCATGGCTCCAGACTGAATTAGGCTGCTTTTTTTTTTTTACACAGCACAGTGTTTATTTTTTCTCTCTAGAAAGTCATATCTGACTCAAGTGCAGCGTGTGTGCTGGTGAATGCTAAACGAATAAAATGCTTGAAAAATGTAAGGAGTGCTTTGAAAAAAAAAATCGCTGTATTAATCTATTACAATAAAACGCTCCCTAAAGTCTCTGCATTAAGGGTGTCAAACTGTATTAGTCCGAAATAGCAGAATGAAAATTCAAACTAATTGACTGGGGGAAGGGGAGCAGGAAAGAAACAAAGTTTAATCAGCTTTGTATGATATTCATGCAAGGGCACATACAACGCATCATGTGACGATCTGATCACTGTGCATCATGTGGTAGACTGGGTAGAGTTAGCATTTAAATCTATGAGCGAGGCTCGTCAGTTTTGAAAATTAGTATGTAGGCCAAAAAAACAGGCCATCTTAAACTTATATGACAATTCTCAAACGGGTCATCGATTGAAGGCAAAACTGGATATGAGACATACCGTACTGAGCAGAAGGTGCCAGATTTGAATCCAAGCCCGCGATCTCACTGCAAGCAACAGATGGGGCTCTATGGCCTCAGTGAGAGAGAAAGTGAAAAACATAGCAGATTTCCCACTCCTATTTCAGTGATCCTTACTGGAAAGTGGGAAGTTGATGCAGTGTTGTGTTCTCTACAACTGTATGGCCCATTGATGCTCACTGTTTAAACACACTGGTAAAATCCAACAAGAAAAGGAGCAGAGAGGGCAAACTGGAGCAGATAATATGTCCATGATCAGCAATCCAGCACCTATTCAGCAGCCACTATAATTCTCTAGGCTTTGAACTCTTCATACTTATAAAAAATATTCAACATTTTCCTTTCACAAGGTCCCTTTATAAAATCTCTTTGCATGCTTTCCTATGTCCCCAAGGAAAAAATATCATGACACTAAAATCACCTGCATCTTTAATTGACTAGAGTCAATTGGTGACAGATAAATGATAGCTGGGAAAGTATTACAAGGCTGTGAGAAATCAGAGGGGTTCTAAAATCATAAGCCCACATATCTTTTATTCTTCACAATGTACCCAAATGTTGCGCTTTTGTTTGCACTTATGTCTTCTGCTACCCACAGTGTTTTGTCATATAAGCTCTTAACTTCCATTGCAGCTGTCAATTTATGCCATTCAAGGCAGCACTTTCTATTTCCAACTTTTCATGTATCTTCCATTATGGCTGTCATTTGTTATCTGGCTTCAAGTGAAGCAATGGGAAGGGGATAATCTTACAAGAAAATACAATGTGTGAAACTATCACTGACAGGGACAGTTACACTGAAAGATAATTTATGACATTTCACCAAGATATTCCATCTTAAGACACCATACCAAGTGGAACCCCTTAAATAAGTTGTTTGCAAGCTAACTGGATCTTGAGTAAAATTGGATCTTAACAGATATTTCTAGAATACTGCAAAAAAAATGTATTAAAAAGTTACAGACATAGTCCTCTACCGTTGAGTGAAAAGATTTATCAACTCAGCTTCCTTTTACACTACACTTACTGCAAAAAAAATGTATTAAAAGGTTACAGGCTTACTGGGCAGAATTTTGCTGTCAGTGAGTAGGGGGCGGGGCCCGCTCGCCGATGCGTAAAATGACGCGCGGTGATGTCAGGCGGAACCCCCAATGTCATCCCGCCCCATTTAAATTTTGAGGAAGGCGGGCCCGCAGCAAAATCAGCTGCGGGCCCACCGACCTGTCAATGGCCAATTGAGGCCATTGACAGGATCAATTATACAATTAAAGGACCTGCCCGTCCAACTTTAAGGTTGGTGGACAGGCCAGGAGCCCCGGCAGGGAATAGAAAAAACATGAAACCTCATCCACCGGCGGGATGAGGTTTCATGTAGGGTTTAAAAAAGTTTAATAAACTTATTATGTAAATTATGAACATGTCCCATCTCATATGACATTGTCACATGAGGGGAACACGTTAACAAATTTTTTTTTTCTATTTTTAATATTTTTAAAAGTGTAAGCAATCTCCTTGAGGCAGCACTTAGCATCAGGGAGATGTGCGCTCTTTCATGCGAATGAGCGCACTCTCGCTTTTGGGGAATCCCCCCCACCCACACGCCTTAATTGGCCTGCCCATGTAAAATGGCGGCGGGGCCCACTTCTCTGGCGGGGATCGGCTCCCCGCCCGCCGGAGATTGGGTTGGGTCCGCCCACCTGACAGGCAGAAAATTCTGCCCACTGTTGGACTTTGCCTCACTGGCATATTGTGTAATTGATAAGACCGAAATTATCAAATTAATTTCATAAGTTTAATGGTGAAAAGTCTTATTGGGATGATTCATAAATTTTGGGGTATGTTGTCAAGAAGTCTTAAAGTTGACATCTCTAAGTGCCAAATACTTTGATGTAACTTTAAGAAAGAACATGTGGGTCCTTTAGGAGTGAACTGAACTTATAGCTAGGACACATTCGCACATTTGAGCTCCAGCGAGTCTAGCTTAGCAGTAAAGTGTAACCAAAGTTACATGCTGATTGGCCAGGAAAGTGGGCCGAAGATTTGATGTTCCAGGGCCTCTGGTCAAAAAATACACTTATAGTTTAGCAATTAGAAGGAAAAGCAAGGCTGTGAAGCTGATTGCCTAGAAGAATGGTCCTGGGCCTAGAATGTTCTCAGGACCTCTGGTTGAGAAATACAAATTAAGGTTAGATTGTTGTGGGGATGCTAGGAGCACTCTTCCCAGTGGTGAAGATTAGCAAATATTGGTTTTGCAGTTATTAGTTGTGTGGACACAGGTAAACATACTTGGACACAATGCTGCAAAAAAAAAGATAGGAGTAGGTGACTAAAGTAACAGTTACAGGGTTGTGGATTGCCATAAGAATCCAATATTAGAGATCAGTAGTTCCAGTATATACAGGATTGCCAGGGCTAAAGAAGTTGCGCTGAGAGAGAAAGAGAGAGAGAGAGAGAGAGAGCAAGAGCGAGAGAGAGTGAGAGAGAGGAGAGAGAAAAACACTTGGCAAGCAGCTGTGAAGTACGTAGCTTCAGCAGTTAAGGTGAGCTGGTTGTACTACCTAGTAGTAGGTAGACTGGGAAGTTGTGGGTTGGATAAGGATCCACTAGGCATATAGTCTTAAAGCTGCAAAGGGAGTTGTATGTACTTTATAGTTAAGTTAACTTAGCTAAAATCGCAAACGATGTCGTGAGTCAAGAGACTAGGTTCAAGAAATCAAGAGGAGAAGGTCTCAGAAGCCCTGTAAAAAATGGGAATGACAGACTGAGACAAGTTGAGCTTTTGTATTGTACCAGGCCTCGACTAGTGAAATGTTAAGTATCAATCTTTATTGTCTAATAAACTGTCTGCAATCTAAAGTAGTGATTGTCCTTTTTGAAATATGGTTATTCCTTGACAAGAATTTTCTTACTCTGGAATTTTGTATAGAGTCCAAATCCCTACACTACAAATTAGCATCAATGATTCAATATAAATAGTGCAGACTTATTTATTCTCATGCTGCAAATAACTCTTGGTCTTGATTGAGACTGTAAAGCAGGATATTTATATCAAGCTAATTTAGCTCCCAAAATGTTTGTTCTCTGTTAGGACAAAAGTGTGTGTGAAGGGCAGGGGTTCAATCCCCCAATACATGAACTCAGTGAAGTCAGGACTACAAACACTGGGGGCAGTACTTTCAGCTTAGACCACCTTGATGCAAACTGACTGCATCTTTGGAGGTTGTAAATATAAAAGTGCACTGCAGACATCTAGAGGCAGTTTATTGTATTGTGGCTCCTCTTTTAAATAGATTGTTGACAGATATTCCTCGGACAGACTTTTAAAAAAAGATAAACATAGCAGTCTGGTAATGCAGCAATTAATTCATTAATGCAGCATGCCACACAGATGTGAGAACATGAGCTAGTCTGTGAGACTCTGAAAAGGTTGCAATCTCAGACTGGCAGATCGGAGGGAAAGTACAGCAAAGACTAGGGCCTAGATTTTGTCATCAGCGGCAAAGCTTTAAGATAGCTGCCCACAAAGACTTAGTGATCTTTAGGTATGGATTTTCTTTTTCCTGACATCAGTTTAAATCTGGCGCCAAGTTAAAGGGATTTCCAAGAGTCCAGCAACAGTGAAGTCAACAAGCAACCAATCGCACTGAAGTTGCAATTCAGCAACTTCAATGTGATTGAAGCAAACTAATCAACTTGCTTGATAGCAAAACAGCAAACCAGGAAATAAATGATTGGGATGTATATATAGGGGTAAGGTAGAAACTGAAATTTCAAACATTAAAAAAAATTACTTGATTTGTTTTTATTTGTCCATGGAATGCGAGTGTCGCTGGCAAGTTCAGCATTTAATGTCTATGTTTAATTGCGAGAGTCCATGTGGTGATATTAGTGAGGGGGTTCCAGGTTTTTGACCCAGCAACAGGGAAGGGAAGGGGATCCAAGTCAGGATGGTGTGTGACCTGGAGGGGATCTCGCAGGTGGTAGTGTTCTCATGTGCCTGCTGCCTTTGTCATTCTAGGTAGTAGAAGTCATGGATTTTGAAAGTTGTCGTCAAGAAGATTTGGTGAGTTGCTGCAGTGCATCTTGGTAGATGGCACACACTGTTGCCACAGTGCATCGGTGGTGGAGGGAGTGAATGTTTAAGGTGGTGTATAGGGTATCGATCAAGCGGTCTGCTTTGTCCTGGATGACGTGAAGCTTCTGGTTGTTGGAGCTGCACTCATCCAGGCAATGTAGAGTATTCCATCACACTCCTGACTTGTGCCTTGTAGATTGTGGGGACTTTGGGGTATCAGGAGGCAAGTTACTCACTGCAGAATTCCCAAACTCTGAGACCTGCTTTTGCAGCTATTTATGATGTGAAATTATTTCTATCATAATGGAGAAATTTTGTATTCTACAAATATAAAATTAGTTTTCCAGAGCCAGAGGGGCTTTTCAGCAGCAATGATGAAATTAGTATGCTGCTAAAAATCCAGTTACATCTCGTCCAACAAGGTCCGCCCTTCTTCAAGGTTTTTAGTGAGACTAATTGGATTCAAAATAGGCTTAGTTGCAGGAAGCAAAGGATAAAGGTCGAGCTTGGCTTTTGAGACTGGAAGGCTGTTTCTAATGAGGTGTGGCAGGGCTCACTGCTGTGTCCCTTGTTTTTCATGGAATATATCAATGATTCAGACTGAAATGTAGGTGGTATGATTAAGAAGTTTTCAGATGATAACAAAAATTGATCATGTGATTGATTGTGAGGTAAAGGCTGTAGACTGCAGGAAGATATCAATGACTGTTGAAGTGGGCCGCAAAATGGCAAATGGAATTCAATCTGGAAAAATGTGAAGTTATGCACTTGCAAAAGACAAACAAGGCAAGGAAATGCACAAAAATGGTAGGCTCCTGGAAAGTGTAGCAGAACAGAGGGACCTTGGATTGCAAGTCCAGAGATTCCTGAAGGTGGCATGTCAGGTACATAAGGTGTTTAAGAAGGCACACAAAATACTTCTCTTTATTAGCGGAGGCATAGAATATAAGAGCTGGGAGATTATGTTATAAACTAGGCTACAGCTTGCAGTTCTAGTCCAAGCATTACAATAGGGAATGATTGAACTAGAGAGAGGACAGAGGAGATTTATTCGGATGTTGCCAGGAATGGAGAATTTTAGCTATGATGAAAGATTGGAGAGGCTGGGATTGTCTTCTCTGCAACAGAGGCGGAGGAGAAATTTAACCGAAATGTATGAAATTCTGAGGAGCCTGGATAAAGTATAGGAGAAAGCAGTTTCCCTTAGCAGAGAGGTCAATAACCAGAGGGCATAACTTTAGAGGAATTGGCAGAAGGGCTACAAAAGAGAAATATTTTCGTGCAGAGGGTGGTAGAATCTGGAATTCAATGCCTAAAAGGGTGGTAGTGGCAGAAATCTGCATCACATTTAAAGACCACTAGGAAATGCACTTGAAGTGTTACATCCTACAGGGCTATGGACTAAGAGATGAGAAATGAGATTAGGCTGGATAGCTGTTCATTGACTGGCGCAGACACAACAGGCTCCTTTTGTACTGTAAATTTTCTATGTTTCAACGAATAATGTAAAATGGTGCATTTGCATCAGTTTAATGTTTTTTTTTACTTGATTGCAGCCTTGGGGACTTCAAAGTCCACCCTATAGGGAAATGAAGAATCACTGACAGCAACTTCTGGATTTCTGAATATAACATAGAATAGCAGACTCCAGAAGTTGCTGTCAGTCTCAGAGGAGTAATAATGACAAACGCTAACAGTTTCACTGTCATGACTGCCACAAAATCTGGGCTTGCTTACAGAGGCCTAGAAGTTTTTAATGACAAATTCTGAGATAGGTTACTCAGAGTTACAGTTGCATGTTTTCCTCCAGCCACTTACAAAAGATATGATCAGGACTATGAGAGTGGGCCACCTGTACAATTATGCAGCTGGTGGATGATGCCAGTGTGAGTCTATAGGAGAAGGCGTCCCGAGGGAGGGGGAAATAAAAAAGTACATAAAATAAGTACTACTAAATATTAGCTCTAGGAAAAGATTTGAAGGGTGCTATTTTCAGGGTGCTATACTTGAGGTAACATTAGAATCTTCAATGTATACTATATTTAAATGAGGCTAGGTATACAAGTATGTAGCCACAACAGAGTTGGAGTGGGCGGGAGGAGGGATTAGTACTGCTCACCAGTTATTGAAAATCAATTTATCAACTGGAAATTTGGCTAGCTTTAAAACATTAAAAGTAACATGCTGGACAGCCCAATGGATCTTGGAGAGCTTTACAACATGAATAACAAAATGATAGAACAATCAGAAGAGGAATTATTAAAATTTGAGAGGGTGATTGGTATCAAATAGCATGTATTCCCTCACTTCTCCACTGACTAAAGATCACTCAGGTTCCTGAAATTAACAGAAAATATACAAATTCTCTACAATGGTCCTTCGATTAAGACATGAGCTTAACAATGTGCTGTAACATTGTTAAAGGTCTGATGAGTCATAAAGGCTGTCACAAAAATAAATATTTTCAAAGCAATAACTAAACCAAATAATATGGTCACAAATATTTTGTTCATAGTCATATGGCTTAGAATATAACTTTTAGTTTTAGGAATTAAAGTATTAAGTGTAAGATAAATGGAAACACCTCGTTAAGAAATTTGCATATGCATCAGATGCATACCGATCAAACAAGCTTGAGTTAATTATATTTAAAAGGTAACTTGCATTTATCCTACAAGGTCAGAGGTGGAAGAGTAAAACCAAACAATGAATGATCCATTTCTGGGCTTGTAATGAAGCCAGAAGGTCTACCTTTACTTCAATAAAAGATTTAAATTATTTTTCTGGTTCCCAGATGAATAGGAGTTGAAAACAGTTATAAGCAACAGTCCCGTAACAGGGCCAGTAATTCTGGGAGAGGGGTTCATGAAACTCCTTTAAAGATGTAAATAATTCATATAGGCTACAGGATCAAAGTTATGTTGAAGGTAAAATAATTAGTTTACATTTCTGTTTGCGAACATCCCAATACATGCTATGTTGACACGGAGGAGGTGTTTAGATGTTCCTTTGTTTAATTTAGCTCGGTGTTTCTCACAACAGCAATTTATGCTGAGTCAGCTTTCACTGTTTTTTAAAATTCATTTACAGGATGTGGACATTGTTGGCTAATTTATTGCCCATCCCTACTTGCCCTTAAAAGAAGTGGTGGTGAATCACCTTGAACCGCAGCACTTTGTGTGGTGGATGTATACTCACAGCGCTCTTAAATAAGAAGTTCCAGGATTTTGACCTAGCAATAAGAAAGGAATAGTTCAAGTCAAAGGAATACTTCAAGTCATGATCTTGTGTGATTTTGAGGGGAAGTTTCAGGTGGAGGTGGTGTTCCTATCTGCTTTCTGGGTTATCCTTCCAGATGGGTCTGTAAGGCAGTGTCAAAGGAGGCTTGGCGAGTTGCTGCAGTCCATCTAGCGGATGACACACTCTGCAATCATGATGCACTGATAGTGGTGAGAGTGATAGTGGTGAGAGTGAATGTTTAAGATGGTGGATGGGGTGCCATCAATCGGATGGTATTGAGCTTTTTGAGTGTTGTTAGAGCTGCACTCATCCAGGCAAGTGGGGAGTATTCCATCAGACTCCTAACTTGTGCCTTATAGATGATGGACAGGCTGTGGGAGTCAGGCGGTGAGTTACTCACTGCAGAATTCCCAGTCTCAGACCTGCTCTTGTACCAACAGTATGTGTGTGGCTGGTCCAGTTCAGTTTCTGATCAATCATGACCCTCTAGGATGTTGATGGTAGGGGATTCATTGATGGTAATGCAATGTCAAAATGGTTAGATTCTCTCCTATTGGAGATGGTCATTGCTTGGCATTTGTGGGGCATGAATGATATTTGCTAATTATCAGCCCTAGCCTGCATGTTGTCCTGGTCTTGCTACATGTGGGTTCAGACTGCTACATTATCTCAGGAAATTGTACTGAACATTTGTGCAATCATCAGTGAACAGTCATGCTTTTGACCTTTTGATGGAGGGAAGGTGATTGGTGAAGCTGAAGACGGTTGAGATGACTGACCTTAAACTGCCACAGCCATCTTCCTTTGTGCTAGGTATGACCCCACTAGTGGACAGTCTTCCTGCTGAATCCCACTACCATAAACTTTTCTGGGGCTCCTTGATGGGCTTGGTCAAATGCTGCTTTGATGACAAGCGTACTTACTCTCACTTCAAGGCTTGAAGATGAACAGCACTCCTAGGCAAGATAAAGAAAAACAGCCATAGTTTCTTCTCCTGACCACTAACTAGTGATTTTTGATGGAACTTTTTACCTCAACAGAAACAAATGCATTCACAAGAAAATAGTTAAATTAAAAAAGGTTAAAAGATAGTAACCACGACAGTTAGTGAAGGGTACTGGACTTTAAAGGTTTAAGGAAAGGCCTTGAAAACTACATTTCATGGCACAGAGTTGGAAATCTGAAATGTAAACAGAAAATGCCAGTAATACTCAGCAGGGCAGGCAACATCTATGGAGAGAAACAAGTTAACAATTCAGGTCAGTAACCTTTTGTCAGAACCATAAAATGTTATAGATGTAACAGGTTTTAAAGAAGTACAGAGATAGGGAGGTGGAGGGAAGACAGTAAATTTTAAGCTTCCTAGACTGTTTCAACAAAAGCTCAAAGAACAGCAGCTCATCTTTCTATTAGACATTTTACGACCTTTTGGACTCAAGTCCGGAGTTCAACAATTTCAGATCATAACCAGTGATCCTACTTTTTGGATGGCAGATTCTGCTGTTGCCATTTACTGCACCTCTAGACCCATCTTTTGATTTTTGCCTCATTATCACACCTTTAGTCTTGTTCCATCATCCCTTTTATCATTTAATCTTTCCTGCCTGTTAATAGTATGCTAATTCAATCATTAAGGTTAAGGATGTACAGGTGGAGGGCATTGATTGATTAAGTACCTTGATCACATATAAAGCGAGGCTTTGCGCCCAGGTGCCCTTGGACAGGGAGCACGCAGTGTCTGGGGTATGCTCGAGGCCTTCCATGGCCAGTGGGCACTGCAGGGACTGAAGTGTATGACCAGCCCTGGAAACAATATTTTAATTTAATTTTATAAGTTTTTAAAGTTTTGCTTTCTGTTACAGTGCCCCTTTAAGGTCTGTTACGTTGCTTATCACTTAATTTGTTAATTAGTTTTTTTATTTATACTCAGAGTATAGAGAGAGACTTCCCAACCAGGTCTCCTTGGAGAGGGAGCACACAGTGTCTGATGGTATGCTTGAGGCCTTCTGGGACCGTGGGCGCTGCAGTACATCAGCAACCCTGGAAACAATGTTTTAATTTAGTTTCATAAATTTCCTTTCAAGTTTTGTTTTTTGTTACAGTGCTGCTATAAGGGGCGGTTCATTAGTTAAGTTGTTTATTTGATTTTACTCAAAAGTATATAAAGAGAGACTTATGGGACACAGTGTTGCATTAGGGAGGAGGCAGACATTTGTAATATTGTGTTCTGTAAATAAATCTAGTGCTCCTTGGTTCCTACTTCGCCATCTAGCTTCAGAATTAATTAACACTTCCCTCCACCCTATCAGAGACTTACCCTTTTGTTCTTGCCGACACCCCCCGCCCCACTTATCTCTCTCCCTGATGCTGTATTAGCTTAAAACTGGTTACATCTAAAACATTCTGATGAAAGGTCATTGACCTGAAATGTTGACTTTGTTTGTCTCCCCACAGAGGCTGTGCTGTCTGCTGACTATATCCAGCATTTTCCATTTATATTCCATTATGTGGGCTGGTCAACTGCATATATGTGGAGCCTGAAACAAGTAATGTGAGTGTAGAACTAGAGGCTGGAAATTTTAGAGGTCAGCTTTCAATTTAAAAAGAGTGACATATTTTTGATGCGATTTAATGTGGTTCATTGTGCAAATTACATGAAAGTACCAGGTTGTTGATGCAGTTTATAGCAAAGCTAAATGTCTAGATGAGTTTAAAAATGGCCCCTTACTATTACAGCAAGGATCAGCTGAAGGTATAATGGAGGGCTGAAGACAGAGAAAACAGTGAGCAAAAGAAAATCTTGATCTGGAGGAATTAATTAAAAGTCAAAGAGATATGGCGATGGGATTCCCCAATACAGCAATAGGCAGCAAGCATTTCAATAGAGTGACGGCTCCTGTAACTGGGACTCCTGACTCATTCCATATGGCCTTAATATTAAACTGTATGCTGTACTGAATAAAATTGATTCTTTTATCTCCACAGAAAATGAAATTTTATATTTCACTTCAATTTGGAGAACAATGACACCTCTGATGCACTGACTCAGTTTCACTGTGTGCAACTGCCATTAAAACACATTTTTGAAAGTAGTTTACTCAAAACACCTAGAAAAGGTGATCTAGCTTTCCAAAAATATCCTGCTATATTTCACAAAGATACCTTATATGACACATTCTATGTGTGTCAAAATAACTCAATTTCACTGAATAAAAAAATAGATGATGGGATGTAGTTGCATCATGAGTTTAATTTTACTGTCTGATGTTTCTCCAACCTAACTTAAAGGCCACATAAAGATAACATGCAGAAAATAAGGAAGTTTGTCTCTGATCAAATATCTTAGTGGGTTTCAACAGGCATTTCTGAACACTTGTGCTTCTCCTGCCTTCAAAAGTTAGCAATTTTGGGACTTAGTATAGAAATGTTATTATGTGGCAAACTACAAGTGGCTACGTTAGTTCTGAAAGTCAGCATTTGAAGCAGTTCAGTACTGAAGTTCACAATCCAATGCTTTAACATCCCGGTCTTAGTTTCCGTTGATCACTATAGCCCTGCCTTTTCCCAACTTGTGATTTATTTAAATGTTTGGGTGTGCCCTGGAATCTTGTGCTAAATCAAAATAAGTAGAATTGTGTTTTCAATTTGCCCTCAAATCAGTCTCTGCTTTTTTTTGCACTAACTGTACCTGAATATAACTGGAATCCTTTTCATAATTGACATATTTTTCCTTCACAAGCAAGCTTGGCCATTTATTGCATTTATAGAGATTGAAAAAATGGTTCTATATTTAGCATT
Organism: Cetorhinus maximus; assembly: GCF_964194155.1. Classification (NCBI taxonomy): domain Eukaryota; kingdom Metazoa; phylum Chordata; class Chondrichthyes; order Lamniformes; family Cetorhinidae; genus Cetorhinus; species Cetorhinus maximus. The sequence goes on from NC_135898.1 coordinate 55,927,055, forward strand.
AGAAATGAAGAACTCTCTTCTTGATCAATTTTATCAACAAAGGGTCTATTTTAATTTAGCCACATGATGACATCCTGACAGTGCTGTGATTGAGCATCCATGTGCCAATCAGGATGCTTATCAGATTATACAGTGCAGAAAGAAGAAAGCAGTAATATCACATAAGCTTGGATTAGTAGAAGCCGTGTTTCATTTTCAGGAATGGAAATTGGCTTTTGATACTTGCAAAGCTGATCGGTGCTTTTCTCACAGTCTTCAATTATCTGCAATCTGTGTAGAAACAGTAGCAGTGTTTCTCCTGATGTTTAATGGAAAAATGTTGTCATTTCGCATGAAACTACAATGTGATTGCATAACCTAGAAAGCCTATGAATGACATTAGTGTGAAAAATTCAGCTTGTCCAGTTACTGGCATATGTTAGTACCATTGACAACTTGTCAGAATTGTAAATTGTTTATGCTATGTATTACTTAAATTGGTCAATGTCTATACTAAAGAATATGGACAGGGTCATTGTTTGGATGAGAGTTTTTTTTTTCCGCTGCAATTTGTTCGAAATTGGAAGAACCCCCGCAAAAGAACTTAAAATTTTAAATTCAAATTAGGTTCAGTGCAAATCAAAGTTTTGCAATCTTTTGAACTAGTTTAAAAAGCATTCCTTTAAAAGCTGGCATTGCCCACAAAACTGGCCAGACCCAAACCAAAGCACCCTGTGGTTGACGAGAGAGATAGAGGTGCAGATGAAAAGGAAGAAGTGCGCGTACGACAAATGTCATGTAGAAAATACAATGGAGAATCAGGCTGAATACAGGAGGACTAGAGGGGAAGTGAAAAAGCTAATAAGAAAAGCAAGGAGAGAGCATGAAAAGAGACTGACAGCTAACTTAAAAGGGAATCCCAAGGTTTTCTAGCAGAGGTTTTGAACAAGTACTTTGCATCTGTCGTTACAAAGGAAGAAGATGCTACCCAGAGCGAGAAGAGAGAGGAGCTAACTGATACACTAGACAAATTTACAATTGAGAAGGAGGAAGTGTTAGAAAGGCTATCTTTACTGAAAATTGATAAGGTGCCCAGACCGGATGAGATGCATCCAAGTGTACTGAGGGAAGAGAGAGCAGAAATTGTAGAGGCGCTAGTGATAATCTTCCAGTCTTCCTTAGACACAGGGGTGGTGCCAGAGGACTGGAGAATTGCGAATGTTACACCCTTGTTCAAAAAGGGGTGCAAGGATAAAGCCGGCAACTATAGACCAGTCAGTATATCTTCAGTGGTAGGGAAACTTCTGGAAACCATAGTTAGGGACAAAATCAATAGTCACTAAGTGCAAGATACTTAAGGAAAGCCAGCATGGATTCATAAGGGAAAATCATGTTTAATTAACTTGCTGGAGTTTTTTTGGGGAGATAACAGAGAAGGTTGATAAGAGCAATGGTGTTGATGTGGTGTATATGGACCTTTAAAAAACATTTGATAAAGGGCCACACAGACTTGAGCAAAATTCTAGCTCATGGAATAAAAGGGAAAGTAGGCACTTGGATAAGAAATTGGCTGAGTGACAGGAAACAAAGAGGAATGGTAAATAGGAGGAAGGTTTGTAGTGGAGTTCCCCAGGGGTGAGTGTTGGGACCCTTGCTCTTCCTGATATATATTAATGACCTAGACTGTGGTATACAGGGCATGATTTCAAAATTTGCAGATGATACGAAGATTGGAAAAGGACATAGACATGTTGGTGAATTGGGCAGACAAGTGGCGGATTGAAGTTCAATGCAGGGAAATGTGAGGTAATTCATTTTGTCAGGAAGAATATTGAGAGACAGTATAAAATGAAGGGAGGAACTCTAAAGGAGGTGCAGAAACAGGGGGTCCTCTGTGCATATGTACATAAGTTATTGAAGATGGAAGGTAATTTTGAGAGAGCAGATAATAAAGCAAGTAGTATCTTAAGTTTTATTAATAGGGGCATTGAGTACAAGAGTAAGGAGGTCATGTTGAATTTGTATAAGGCACTATACATTGGGCCTCATCTGGAGTTCTGGGCACCAAACTTGTAAAGGCATTGGAGAGAGTACAGAGGAGATTCACAAGAATGATTCTAGGGATAAACAACTGTAACTATGAGGATAGATTGGAGAGGTTGGGACTGTTTGCCTTGGAGAAAAGAGTTCTGAGCAGAGACTTGATAGAGGTATTCAAGATCCTGAGGGGTATGGACAGGGTAAATAGTGAGAAACTGTTCCAACTCAAGAGAACATCAAGAACTAGCGGGCACAGATTCAAAATCATTGGCAATAGGAGTAAATGTGATGTGAGGAAAATTTTTTCACCCAGAGGGTGGTTGGAGTCTGGAATGAACTTTCTGACAGGGTGGTGGAGGCAGGTTCGTTCGACGTATTCAAAAGGGAATTGGATTGCTACCTGAAAAGAGAGAATATGCAAGGTTACGGGGATAAGACAGGGGAGTGGGACTAGGTAGAATGGTCTTTCAGAGAGCCAGTGCAGATTTGATGGGCCAAACAGCCTCCTTCTGCACCGTAAAGATTCTGTGAAGACACTAAAAGGAAGCTTTCAACAAGTTTTCAAACGTAATTTTTCTATTAATTTACTAAGAAACTGACTCTGTACCCCAATATCATTAGAAAATGGTTCTACATGTTGTTTAAAAGTAATTTACAGTAATTTAAAATTGGGTTGTTCACAGCTGATGGATTGACACTGATTAAAATAGCTTTTTTTTGATAAACCCACGTTCAGCTGTGCTAATGAAACTTTACCAAGTTACCATCTTTAACATAGCAAGGAAAATTTTTAAAGCAATATTTTAAAATAAATTACTTTTCAAAACGCTGCTCAATTGTGTTGATTTACATTCAGTTAATTGCAAATGAGTTTGAGCAGACATGAGAGGGTGGAAAAAAAACACTTATCAAAACAGGTGACGTTTTGGTCGCAATTTTCACCTTGATCACAGTTTATGTCCAAAGTGGAAACTCTACCCTTATATAAATAATAAATAAAAATTTTAAACCTTTCTAATTGCTGTCCAATATATGCACAGAAAATTTTCACAATGTTGAGTTATGAAAAAGAGGCAGTAATCTTGACCAATGTTAATTTTTAAGGGTGTTTAATGCTTAATGGTATCAAGCAAGATGACCGTATGCCACAAAAATGTTTTTTTAAACATCCCAAAAAAAACTGGCATCAGTTCTATATTTTATTTTTACAACTAGGACAACGGTGGAGCTAAAAAGCTGTTTTTAGATTTGTTTCTAAAGTGCCAATCAGAAGCATTGGGACTGATTATGAACAAAAGTGACTGAATTACTATTTTCTGTAGTGAATCATACTACAGAGTGAATCAATTTTTTTTTAAACAGACTCCCATAAAACAATCCAGATATCACCTCTTCTCAAATCAAATGGTCTGGTATCAATACTCATCAGATCATATTATAGGCAAACAGAAGTCTGCTTTCCATTAGAAACAGATTTTTAGTGAATGGAATCCTAACTCCAGGCATATCAATAAGTAAAAAGTCCTGAAGTTTGCATATTTATCATAAAGCATAACACATTCTGAAGTCTACTGCAAGGGAATAACACATCTCAAGGTTGACAGCATGTTGATAAATTGCTCTCCCAGTTTCTGTTCCATCAGACATATTCTCGGGCCAAGTTCAAACCACAATTTGACTCAACAGTACACTCTAGTAAACTGCAACTTTTGTTCAGCAGATCTCCCCTCCTCTTCCTCCTTGCATATCGCTCAAAAAATCCTGCTTTAAAGGGGATTATATATATGGGATTGTTAGAAATAGATTGCAGATCCATTATTGTCAGGTAAATTAATATACATTTTCACAGCTACTATCATTTCAAAATAGTTTTAATGGAAAATAGATGGCCAGTTTCCTTAATGGCTCTGTTGGTTAAATAACTGAGATGCTAAGCCATATAGGCCAGGAAGGTCTCAGTTTGATCCCAAGTCTGTGGGGAGTTTGCTAGTACAGCAGAGGAAGTGGTAGAGGTGCTCAAAATAGTCTGTGTTCCTGGGTTCAGGAGGAGAAAAATCAATCCGCATTCTTGGGCGTGATCACTATTTAGCGATTCCTACTAGGAGTACGTGTGCATGGACATTGGGTGAAGTCAGGATAGAGTTCAACTCTACTGCCTAAGCTGAAAAACATTTACTGCCGACATTCACGCATGAAGAATGACTACTTTAGTGAGATACTGGAGGGTGACCTCAGCCAATGGAGCCATATGTAAGAGGAGTCAATGTGTTTAGAAGGGGAAGATGGATAAGAAATTGACAAGAGGGAAGGAAGGAAGGCACATGTCACCATTTTCAATGTAGACAGACTATGAAGACACTGTATGTACAATGCTTGCTAATTGAAATCTGATCCTATTTTGTTTGGCTTGCAGAGTACAGAAAGAGCAGGATCATGTCTTTGCTTGGCATGATGCCTGACCTAGGGTAATGTGGAGATGGGATTAGCTGCACATTAGGCATAAGTGAAATATATTTCAGCAGGCATGAGGATACAATATGACTGACTTTTACTTTTAAAAAAAACACAAAAATTCTCAAATCATTGAAGGTCATCGTTAAAATTATTTTGTAAACCCAAAAATATTCAAAGGAGTCTCATTGTTTCTCAAACATCTTTGGCCAGATGGAATGCTGTTAGGAGAAGTTTACATAAAAGCTTTTGACAATATATGAACTGTTGCCATAGCAATCATGTATCCGTGCCAAAAGGCTGGTCTGCTCTAATCATTGTTGGTATGATGTCATCACATCTTGATGTCATTAAGACTGAGAGACAATTCACAAATTTGAGTTGTTCAGCTCTTTAATTCAAAGGGTAAAAGGTATTGTAAAAGTAGAGGTGTGATGGAAGAGTGTAAAGAAGAGGAGAAAAACCTGAGAAAACATCAACCTCTATCATCTTCTTGAATATTCCTGATCCACAGTAACAGTCAACACTCAAACTAGGAAAAAGATTAATCAGCTTATAATATTGGTTTCAAGATGACAACAGATTCAGTAAATATATTGTGATAGTGTCCTGCTGCAAGGTACATAAAGTATATGTTATTCTGATACAGAAAGGAGTTATAAAAGCAGTGGTACAAGTGGTTAGATGAATCAAATGGTGTGGAAATCACCCATACAAATTCGGAGTCCCAAATGTAATTCTAAGGGCTAAGTTAGCTGATCTGAATTGGGGTGAGAGTTGGCACATTAGAAATGGTTTCAGCATCTCTCAAGCTAAAATAAAACTGCTGCACCTAATCACAAGCCATGATCCACTGCTAAGAATTACTCTTTCAGGCACAGGATCTGTCTTGGCCATAGTCTACCTACAGTTAAGTAACCTGCTGACCTCACTGGATTGGCTCGCATGTGAAAAATGGCCCTTTGAGAAAGGTCCTGAATGGCTGCCAGCGCCCATGGAACCATACCCTTGCATGAGTCACTAACTTCAGAAAAAAGCAGGGGGAAAGAAAGACACAGGCCAGATCTTAAGCGACGAGAGTCTTGGCCGCCAGCTGGAGAGCCAGCGAGACCCCCACACTGTCTCTTTTTGGGAAGACCCACCACATCTTATGCCACTCAGGCACTTAACAGACCAGTGGCAGGCCTTCCCCCTGGGTCAAGAACCCCGGCGGGGAGGGGACAGAAGTCCTACCTGTCAAGAACTGCCAGCCAATCAGAGGCCGTCAGCTCTTCTATATTTAACAGCGCCATTGGGGACAAAGTCGCTGCCGGTACTACACCCCTCCCCAGGTCTCGGATTGAAGGGGAGCCTAGGTACAAGTGAGTGATGGCAGGAAGGGGGTTGCGTGAGGGGGAGCCAGCAGCAAGGGCAGGGGAGTGGTTTTCAGCAGTCTCCCACCTTCCTGATGCCGGGTCCTTCGAGCAGACACTGAGTGCCTTTGAACGAGGGAACCCCTCCCCTGGGAGCCTGGAAGCAAATATGCCATGTTTTGCTTATCCTGTCTCCCAAATGGCGACATCCCCTGTCTGCCGCTAGGTGAATACAACAGCGGCAAGATGAGACCCTTAAGTGAGCATATAAGCCACTTAAGGGCCTCAGTTAGGCATGGAGCAGACAGTCCACGAGCCTTTCTGATTTGGACTTAATCGGTATGGAGGTGGAAAGGTTGGGGTGTCCCCATCTGCCGCCCTCCCGCCTGCCACCAAACCTCACCATGGGGTTGGGCACAAGATTCTGCCCAAAGAAAGCATTGGCTGTCAAAAGCAGAGTAAGTACTGGATGTGCAAATCAATAGCAATGTCCAGTAAGGCTGCAAAACTCAAGATTCTTCAGCATTACAAGTCTCACATTTGGATAACTCATAATTCTAGTAAAAGGAATAGCTTTAGGTTTTAAGGCAGAGATCGCATTCTAAAATAAGTTTTTTTCCATTAGTATATATAGGGGAAACTTGACCTCTGAGGGAAATCAACCGAGAAGGTTTTTGTCTGCAAAAAGAGGGGGAAAAAAGTGAGAAAGATAAATCAGAAAAAGTGAGTAAGGAAAAGGGGGAGAGAGGTTGATTTGGAGCATGGTGTGCGGCATACACCTTCTGTAGGAGATGACTCTTGGACCAAGGATATGTGCACCTTGTCTTTATTTGTAACTCAAAATATTCCATGAACTCCTAGTCCTATATCAGTATGTCCAAGTCCATGATAGAACTTAGCAATGGCCTAAATAAAACATCATATCCTCTTCAGAGAAAAAATGTAGGGAATTATTGGGCACTATAGGTGTGCCAACTCTTCCAGGGGCTGTTTTGTAGAGGACCTGTAACATCACCTGCTTGACACCAGTCTAATGTATGCTCTATAAGGCAAGCTCTGAGCTTGACAATTAGCAAAGTCTACTGACTGCCCTAAGTACTGTTTTGAGTCTAGAGAGATAAAAGTTTCAGCCCAATGGGACAAAAGTAGATGTTGTGATTTCACTTCCACATCCTTGCCTAACACAATGGCAGAGAGCCTTCTTGACATCCATGTTGTCAAACCGATGAATTGGGTCAAAAGATTAAAATGTTACCTGAGCCTTCTGAAACCAAGGATAAATGTAGGAACTGAAAATAACACAAGTAGTCACTTGAAAAAAAACACTTAGTCCATTAAAGCCGTGGTGCAATAATTGTCCCATCATGGTGTCTAATCTATTTAGAATGAAACTTGCTCAGTAGATTATTTCAAGCATATATTGATTCACAGTAAAGAAACAATAATAATCAAGGACAATTGTATCTTCATAATATTTTATAGTTGATACTTGTTATTAGAGCACAATGACCGCTAATGTACCTCAACAAGACCAATTCCAAATACAGTTAGCCTTCCAAAACTGTGGCTACAGAAACTCTACTGCCATTTCTGGGAGAGAATGCCTTTTCTGTGAAAATTTGACAGAAAGGGTCTTTCAAAGCAACATTTATTCTTTCCTGTTTTTCACCCTATCATAGATCTTTTCTTTCATTTTTTCTTCCACCCTTCCCTCTACCCTGCCTCTATACTTGCTTTAAACCCGTTACATATTGAACTTTTACAGTCTAACGAAAGGTCATCAATGTGAAATGTTAACTATTTCTCTTTTCACAGATGCTGCCAGACATGCTGAGAATTTCCAGCATTTTCTCTTTTTATTTCAGATTCCCACCATCCACGTATTTTGTTTTTGTATGAGCCTAAAAATAAATCTACAAAACTTAACAAGTTACTACCAGGAAATGCATAATTAAATGAAGAAAATTAAAGAATAGCAACAGGAACATTTGTCACTTTTTATTCCACACAGATTAGACATTTTGTTGAAGCAAATATCTCCCATACAGTTGGTTCATTTATATTCTAAATTCAGAATTTATAGATCTTACTTAACGATCTCTTTTTTGACCTACATAGCCAAAAATAAATCAGATGATACAATACCGTTAATGCAATATTTGTCAGAAGAAAGGCAGTCTGTATTGAAAATGACCATTTTTTTCTCTCCCCGGTTTAATAACCAGCACATATAGCTACCAAATTTAAGACAAGTGTTTTTTGGCTATTATTCTAATAGACAAATAGCTTTATCTTTGCCAGAAGAAACATGCACAGACAGGTCCTGGGGATTTTCATGATCTAATGCTGATGGCAGTTGGATATGCAAAGCAGCGTATTAACAGATGCAGATGCAGTGTATTATAGCTGTTTGTTTTTCAACAAAGTAAGGATTCAACACTTAAATGTACTTTTCAAACAGAAAGATGAAAGCCTATATATTATTAAACATCTAAAGGGAATTTATCAATGATATAGCTTTCAGGATTACTAGACAAAAAAAGGACCCCAGGCTATCTGGTCTACACCAATACCCAAAACATTCTGCCTCTTTAGCTCAATATGAAAATATGCCATCAGAATTCACAACACAATAAAAATTCATGAGAATTTACTTTGGAACAGTGTGTTTGCATGGAGACATCACCCAAAGTACATGCAAGCCCAAGTTGGACACTGGATCTCATGCTCGTACAAGCCCAAAGCTAAAGAGGCACTGCAAACACCTTGATGAATCATTTTAGAGGCTTTTCTAACATACAGCTTCCTCCTCAAACTGTTCTAATTGCTCGAAAAGAATGCCTGGTCTTGTGTCAAGGTAAGCAAACTACGAAGATAAATTTAATGCATAATTACAATTGGAATTTATGACACCAGAATGCAGAACCATAGGAGGGTTTTGGTGGTTTACGTATATCAATTATTTTAAAACCAAATATTAAAAAAATCTATAACTTACTAAACTTAAGCACTCATTTGAAGAAGTTAATTGAGAAAATAAGCACATACAAACACTGGGTATTACTATTCCACAAACTTTTTAAAAAAAAGATTATAGTTGCACACCCCAAGAGCAGAGTGACACCGTGATGTGTCATCTTCTATGATTGGATTAGCAGTTGATGTAAATAGATGATGAGTGTTTATTTGAAAAGACTGAATCTATAACTGTTTTAAACTTAAAGTAAATATCAATTTAAAACAAAAGTTAGATGGTGCAATATGTCTGGCTACCTGCTAATGGTTTACAAATACATTCCCTCCCCCCGACCACTCCTTTTGTCCCTTTAATTCCTCAAAGTGCTTAATTTTATTAAGGTAAGAGCTCCACAGCACTATCAGCTCACTGGCACCTCTCACAAGTGGTCACCATTTACATGTGAATGAGTGTGTTAGCACGCTGTTCTACCAGGGAGGGCATTACAGTCCAGCCTAATCCTGTTTCAGCCAGCATCCACATATACATACTTTCTAAGAGGGGTTTCACTGGAGAACAATAATCGTCTTACTAGTCTAAGGGAGCTTATTTTAGTTTTATTTCATGTTAACTTTAGTATCTCATCTGAAATCAGGTAACTGAGGACAAATCAGGAATCAAACTTGGAACATTTACAACCTTAAGGTTTAGCGGAATACACTGAACAATAACTTTGCAGGCATGGTGACTGATAAAAGGATTGGAGGGGACATGAGGTAAAAGTTTTTCACCCAGAGGGCATTAAGGGTCTGGAATCCACTGCCTGAAAGGGTAGTAGAGGCAGAAATCCTCAACTCATTTAAAAGGTGCCTGGACCTGCACCTGAAGTACTGTAACCTCCAGGGCTACACAGCAAGTGCTGGAAAATGGGATTAGGCTGGGTGGTTCGTTTTTCAGCCGGCACAGACACGATGTGGGGGGGGGGGTGGCCTCCTTCTGTGCTGTAAATTTTTCTAAATATCTGAAAAGAAGAATGCACAGGCATGTGAGGAGATGGCATTACGTGAATTGCTCCTTTGGAGAGCCAGCATAGACAGAATGGGCTGAATGGCCTTCTTTTGTGCTGTAGCGATTCTATGATTCACCCACTAGGCTATTGAGTGAGCATAGCAATTCAAATCTAACTCAAAGATGTGTATTTGAAAGTTTCCATACCTGAAGGGTTGTTAAGGCTGGCAACATGACATGACTTATGAACAGTTTTAATCCACGTTTAAACTGCAGATTTAGTTTTTAAGTAAAACTGGTATGGATTCACCTCCTGAGAGAAACATGTATTGTAAGCCTCACAATGGACTTTTATACAAAAGGCTACAGGTTGTCTACTGGTATGACAACAATGTTAGGGCAGTATAAGCAGGGGAAGGAACACTGGAGTATACACTTGATTTGCACTGTTGATGTTCAGGCAACAGGGGATATCAGTGTGGTATGGCAACATGATGCCACTTCACTTGTGCCCTTGCCAACTGAGATTTGAGACCTGCAGCAGTTTAAATACATAAGATATTAAAGAACAACTTACTATTCTATAGTACTTCTCATACACAGAAAGAAATCTCAAAATGCTTTACAAGTGAGGAAGTGGGGAAAGATGGATACAGAGCAGGAGGAAACTTAGGGAAGATGCTCCAGTATGGGGGCTGCAAACCAAGAGTTTTCAAAAGGTTTCTGAGAGCAGGGAAGGGGCTGTCAAGGTGGGTGGGCTTATGCAGAAATTCTCAGAGAGCAGGAACATAACAGACACCAATGTGCGGCGAAGCAATAGGAGAAAACAAAGACATCTACTTAAGGCAGGACAACAAAAATTAAACAGAAGCAACCTGACTCTGTGGTACTCAGAACGTTCAGTGTCAGTGTATCAGATTCACTCCTGATACCAATGCAAATTACATGCTTGTAACTTCCTCAGCTAACAAATTTTTGGCACAATTAAGCTTGCAACATGTGTATACAAAAATCAGAAATAGAAAATTCACGGAGCAGTTCTGGAATGGCTTTCATTATTTTCTTGGACACCTAAACTTAGCTCAATTAAAACTGGGATCATCTGTTACTGACCAGGTGAATTTTCTGTTCCAAAATTGGCTACAGTTAGCCAAAAATATAAATGTCCCATCAAGACCAAGTTTAAAAAACATTGCACATAATCAATCTTCTGAAAGTGAATGTAACAGTAATGTTCTGATGAAGGATCATCGACTCGAAACTTTAACTCTGTTTCTCCCTCTACAGATGCTGCCTAACCTGACTATTTCTAGCACTTTTTATTTTTATTTCAAATTTCCAGCATTGCAGTATTTTGCTTTTGTGTTGCAGCATTAAATGCGTTCTGAATTAAATTCATTTAGTCAATTCATATATACAGAACTTCAGATTCTTTAGTCAAAAGACTTTCATGCAATTGGCTAGGAATTAATTTTTGGTGTTACAGAAGAGTGGTCAGCTCAGACCACTCTCGTGAAGCCCTTGGCAGGCAGATACCAAAGAGCACTGGTAGAGATCCAAGAGCATTTACTGTCTCTTTTGAACAGTGCGCACCTTTGGGAGAATTAGAAATAAAAAATGGGAAATATAGAAAATTGCCTATTGAAAATATATTTAGAGTATAATAAACATCTTACAGCAAACATTTTAAGTACAAGACCATGAGGAAAACAAACTCTTCCCTTTTATCCTTGAAGAGATTAACTTTGTTAACAAATCTCTGGGAACAAACAGATAAACAGTCCCATGGAACTACTTGCACTCAATTATGCAGCTGTGTCACTCCATTTATAAATCATTCAGCACCCACAGGTAATGCTTGGCACTGTCAAAACTTCACAAATACAACAGTTGAAAATAACTACATGTTCTACATATTAAAATATATATTATATAAAGACTAGTAGTACTTAAAGGATAAAATAAAGCACATGTATTTGCATGTGTGTGTGTGTAAAACAAATTGCACAGAATCATTCTTCTGAAAATAAATGCAGTAGTAATGTTCTGGCGAAGGGTCGTTGACTCGAAATGTTAACTCTCGTTTCTCTCTCCACAGATGCTGCCTGACCTGCTGAGTATTTTGAGCATTTTGTTTTTATTTCAAATTTCCAGCATCTGCAGTATTTTGCTTTTGTGTTGTAAGTGCAAGTGCACTTTGAGTTAAGATCAGGATGTGGGCATCACTGACTAGATTGGCATTTATTGTCCATCCCTGGAGAAGACAATGGGCTTCCTTCTTGAACTGCTGCCAACATGCTGTTAGGTAGGAAGCTCTGGAATTTGATCCAGTGATAATGAAGGAACAGTGATGTACGTTTAAGTTGGCATGGTGTACGACTTGGAAGGAAACCTGGATGTGATGCCATTCCCTCAGACCTGTCACCCTTTGCCCTTCTGGGTTGGTCGAGGCTGCAGGTTTGGGAAATGCTGCTGAAAAAGACTTGAGCGACTGCAGTGCCTTCTGTAGATAACATGCAATGCAGCCACAGTACCCTGGAACTAGTGGTGGATTGAGTAGCTGTTTAAGTCAGTAGATGAGGTGTCGATCACACTGACGACTTGGTCTTCGATAGTACATACTCACATGCACATTTGTTTTATTTCACTCATTAAATTTAAAATATCTATCTGCTTTCAAAACCTGTACCTTTCAAAATGATGCCACTTGTGATGAAATATATATATTCTGCAAATAAACTCTAAAATGAATGGCATTTTAATGGTGGGGACAAAGGGTGAATTTGGATATCTAAAAAAAAAAGTTAAATTTGGTAATAAACCCTGCATTAAATATGGAAAAAGGATTTAAAAATACAGCTTTTGTGCATGATCGAATTTGGTTTCCTGTTTGAACTTAATATGGACAAACACCTGTTTTACACTGCAAATGCAAATCTGAGACATGTGCTGAACATAGCTGGAAGTTTGTACACTTGACCCAACTTCCTGTTAATGATTCCAACCTAGATGCCAGACATGTGGAGTCGTCAATACGTCTGCAAGCTAAATTGTTTGCTAAAATATCTTACTCTACTTCAGAAAATAAACCACTTTCTGGACTGTCAACCTTAAAAAAGGACAGTTTCAGATCCAAGGAAATCCAAACACGTCAGTCGCGTGTGCCTTCATAATGAAGATAGTTTAGATTTTCCGGCTCATTAACGCTATGTTTAAAAGAAGGGACTAAGGTTGTAAATTTCTCTTGTTCCTCTTGACGATTTAAACTGTCAAGAATCACACATTGGGAAAACAAGCTGGGGAAATGCACGAGTGACAGGTGTGATGTTCATTAAATAGTTTGAGCTGAAGTATTTGAAAAATTCATCAATATACAACCTGCCAGAAGGATTTGCACGTGACAATCAGCTATGCCTTAAAGAGCCAGTAATTTTGTTCTGTATTAGAAAATCCAAAATATTTAAGGATTGTTTATTAACTATAGTTTTCTTTGTTTAGTGGGACCAAGCACCTACTTGAACATTAATAACCATTCACCTTTTCTGAAACATAAAAGGCACATAATTCAAACAAGTCAAAATGAGTGCAAACTTTCCGGATGTTTGGAAGGCTTACTGTGGCATTTTACGCAAATTGTGTGTGGATGAGGTCAGTTTAAGGGTTAATTAAGTGGATTGGCAGAATCAGCAGTCTGTATTTTGAAAGTTCTTAAACAAGAATGTAACAGGTCATTTATTGTGCACTAATGCAATGTACTTAAACACAATACAACATGATAAATTGTTCAGATAAGATCTTTGCTTTCCCTTCGCTGATTTTTCCAAGTTCATTTGCACACTTTTTTTTAAACAATAGTCATGTGTATCTTAACACACAGGGCTCAACATTCAATTCAACTGGGAATACTGTCAGATTCCTGTGTCATATCTCACAGGGGCTTTTAAGCCAAGAGCAGTTAGTTCTGAAAACTAGACACCTAGGGTCTTCTAAACATATGGGATCTCTCATCAAGAGGAAATATTTGGCCAGCAGAGGCAGCTGCAAATGGTGGCAATCAGCCTAGGATAAGCAATCTGAAACTTGCCTTGCCGTAATGTGCAGCCCACAATAATTAGAGGGAGAGGCTGATGTTATAATGGACTGCCAGCAGATCAGCTGCCAGCAGCAACAGGTCACATGTCAAAACAGCTAAGCACATTAGTCAACTTACAGGAAGTGATATATCAGGCCTACTGGCTCAGAGTCAGCTCTCACACTAAATCAGTCCCTTATGGGCCCACAGCTGGTGAAATAATGCCTACAGACCAGGCATGGGCCAGTATCAACACCATCCCTCCCCCTCAAGAAACACAGAGAAAGCTTCCAAGATCAAGTAATGGAGGAAACCCCATTTAGCTAGCATTAGAAAATCTGTGCAATACAATTCCATTTTATTGCACAAATTTTACTTACAGGACCGAAGTTCTGGTATCACATTTACTGCAGCAAAGAGCTTGCTTTCTAACTCTTCTCCCATTTACCTCAAAAAACTGTACAACACTTTTTAAAAGGATTTGCACAATCAGCAAACACAAATAATACAGCCTAATAAAATTATTGAGTGAAAATTCAGGAATCTCTCAAACGAAATATGGGAGTGTATTTGACTAGATTTCCTTTTAGTGGAGAGATTCAATAAAAAATCTGGAAATAAAAGTCTAATGATGACCATGAAACCATTGCCAATTGTCATAAAAACCCATCTGGTTCATTAATGTCCTTTAGGGAAGGAAATCTGCTGTCCTTGCTTGGTGTGGCCTACATGTGACTCCAGACCCACAGCAACATGGTTAACTCTTAAATGCCCTCTGAACAAGGGCAATTAGGGATGGGCAATAAATGCTGGCCTAGTCAGCGATGCCCACGTCCCAGGAGCGAATAAAAAAGTTACATGGGCTGTATCTTGAAAAAGAACTAAGTAAACATCCCAATTTCGGAATTTTCACAAAGTAAAACTTTCTTAAAATGCTTTTATATTTTATGGTCTCACTCAAATGTAATTTCTTCTATTGCATTCAAATAGTTTTTGAAAAGAAAAGGACTGGGGTTGAAGATATGAAAACTGCTTCCAAAAAACTCAGCCTCAAAAAAAACCTCTCAACATCTGAACCAAGTAAATAGGCCCACAGTCTCAAAAAGCATAGGGATGTTTATTTTTGACCATTTCAAATGGCTTGACACTAATCTGCATATTAAATCACCTCTTAGATCCATACTTTCCACAATTTTATTCTTTTATGGGATGGAAATGTTGCTGGCAAGGCAAGCATTTGTTGCTCATTCCCAATTGCCCTTTAGAAGGTGGTGCTGAAGCACCTTCTTGAACCACTGCAGTGCATGTGGTGTAGGTACACCCACAGTGCTGCTAGGAAGAGAGTTTCAAGATTTTGGCCCAGTGAAGGAACAGCGATATAGTTCGAAGTCAAGATGATGTGTGGCTTTGAGGTGACTTGCAGGTGGTGGCGTTCCCTTGTGACTGTTATTGTTCTCCTTGGAAGCTGCTGTCGAAGGAGCCTTGGTGAGTTGCCGCAGTGCATCTGCTACATGGTATACATTGCTACCACTGTTGGTGGTGGATGGGGTGCCAATCAAGTGGCTGTGCTGTCCTGGGTGGTGTCAAGCTTCTTAAGTGTTTTGGAGTTGCACTCATCCAGGTAAGTAGAGGCTATTCAATAACACACCAGATATTTGCCTTGTAGATGGTGAACAGACTTTGGGGAGACATGTGGCAATGCTCACCGCAGAATTCCCAGCCTCTGACCTGCTCTTGTAGCCACAATATGGCTGGTCCAGTTAAGTTTCTAGTCAATGGTAAACCCCACAGGATGTTAATGGTGGGGGATTCTGTGATGGTAATGCCGTTGAATGTCAGGGGGAGGTGGTTAGATTCTCCCTTCTTGGAGATGGTCTGGAATTATTTGGAGAAGGCTGGCTCTTATGTGGCATGAATGTTACTTGCTACTAACAGGTCAAGCCTGAATGCTGTCTAGGTCTTGCTTCATATGGACACAGACTGCCTCTGTATCTGTATATGAAGGGTACTGAACATTGTGCAATCAGCAGCGACAATTCCCACTTCTGACCTTATGATGGAGGGAAGATCATTGATGAAGATGGTTGGGCCTAGGACAGTACCCTGAGGAACTCCTCCAGCAATGTCCTGGAGCTGATAATTGGTCTCTAAGAACCACAAACATCTTCCTCTGTGCTAGGCATGACACCAACCAGTGGAGTCCCCCTGATTCCCATTGACTTCAATTTTGCTGGGAGTCCTTGATGCCACACTTGGTCAAAGGCTGCCTTGGTGGAAAGGCAGTCACAGAGCAGTCACTCTCACCTCTGGAGTTCAGGCCATTGCTCCATGTTTCGAACGCGGCTGTAATGAGGTCATGATCCGAGTGGCCTGGTGGAACCCAAATTAAGTGACAGCGAGCAGGGTATGCTGCCACTTGATAGCACTGTTGGCAACATTTTCCATCACTTTGCTCGTGATAGAGTAGACTCATGGGGCGGTAATTGGTTGGATTGGATTCGTCCAGTTTTTTCTGGACAGGATATACTAGGGTAATTTTCCACATTGTTGGGTAGATACCAGTGTTGTAGCTGCACTGGAACAGCTTGGGTGCGTGCGTGGCTAGTTTTGGAGCACAAATCTTCAGTACTACTGCCAGAATGTTGTCAGGGCCCATAGACTTTGCCATGTCCAGTGCCTTTAGCTGTTTTTTTTATATCATGCGAAGTGAACCAAATTGGCTGGAGACTGGCATATGTGATGCTGGGGGCCTCAGGATAAGGCCAAGATTGATCATCTGCTTGGCACTTCTGCCTGAAGATGATTACAAATATTGTAGCCTTGTCTTTTGCACTGATGTGCTGGGCTCCCCCATCATTTAAGATAGGGATATCTGTGGAGCCTCCTTCTCTGCTTAGGTGTTTAGTTGTCCACCACCATTTACGACAGGATGTGGCAAGACTGTAGAGCTTTGCTCTGATCTGTTTGTTGTGGGATCACTTAGCCCTATTTGTTGCATGCTGTTTGGTATGTGTGTATCCTGTGCTGTAGCTTCACCATGTTGGCATCTCATTTTTAAGTGCTCCTGGTGCTGCTCTTGGCATGCTCTCCTGACCGCCCGTTGATCTTCTGGTTTGATGGTAATGGTAGAACAGGGGATATGGTAGAACAAGGGATATGCCAGGCCATGAGGTTACAGATTGTGGTTGAATACAGATTAGAGCTGAAGACCCACAGCGCCTCATGGATGCCCAGATTAGAGCTGCTAGATCGGTTCTGCATCTATATTATTTAGCGTGGTAGGAGTGCCACATTGCATGATGGAGGGAATCGCCAGGGTGAAGACGTAAGTTCATCTCCAAAAGGACTGCCCAGTGGTCACTCCAGTGCTGTCATGGACAGATGCATCTGCAACAGGGCGTGATCATTTAGGCTTTTCCCTCTTGTTGGTTCCCTCACCACCTGCAGACCCAGTCCAGCAGCTATGTTGTTCAAGAATCGGCTAGCTCAATTAGTAGTGGTTCTACCGAGCCACTCCTGGTGATGGGCATTGAGTCCCCCACCCAGAGTACATTCTGCACCCTTGTCCTCAGTGCTGCTTCCAAGTGCCGTTCAATATGGAGGAGTACTGATTCATCAGCTGAGGAAGGATGGTAAGTGGTAATCAGTAGAAGGTTTCCTTGTCCATGTTTGACCCGGTGTCATGAGACTTCTTGGGGTCCAGAGTCAATGTTAGGGATTCCAGGACAACTCCCCCCACGACCGTACACCACTGTGCTGCCATCTCTGCTGATGGGAAAGGATGTACCTAAGTATGATGCAAGTGTCTTGGACATTGTCTGTAAGCAATGATTCAGTAAGTATGACCACATTAGGCTGTTTGCTGCTTGAATAATCTGTAGGACAGTTCTCCCAGTTTTGCACAAGCCCCCAGATGTTAGTAAGGAGGAAGTTGCAGGGTCAAATGGGCACAGTGTACCACTGTTGTTTCCGGTGCCTAGGTCGATGCTGGTTTTATTCCTTTTTGGCTTTTCTGTAGTGTTTTGATACAACTGAGGGGCTTACTTGGCTATCTCAGAGGGCAGTTAAGAGTCAGCCACATTAGGCTGAATTTTACATTGGGGGCGGGTCCCCAGCCCTTGACCTAAAAATCAGTGGCAAGCTGCCCTCGCTTGGCCGGCTCACCCCGCAGCCATTTTATGGCTTAAATGTCTCTGTGGAGGGCCTTCTTCCCTCATTGGAGAGAAAGTCCTGCTTCCAAGATCTGCCAGAGGGCCAGCAGCGCTGCTGGAAGCAGTGGCCACTGCTGGGACTGCAGGAAGTCCCAAAGAGAAGACGCCAAAGGAGCCCAGACTTAAAAGGTAAATCCGTGGTCTTGCTGAGGCCAGGCTGGCAGGACCCGACCAGGAGTGTGGGGGGCCGGGATCATCAGGATGACATGGGGGGGCGGAGGGGGGTGGGGTTATGGTAGAGAGGAATGCCACTTAGTGGGGAGAATTACATTGAGAGTGCCTCTGATAGATACAGGGTGCCTGGAAAGAAGGCACATCTCCCTTAGCCAGCTACCAGTTTGCTGGGTTTCACCTTGTGGCCTGGACACTTAGTGCCAGCCTTCTCACCATATGTAAAATCCCAGTGACAGTGAGAGGAGTGTCTGTTAATTGGCCACCTAAAGGCCTCAATTGGCCCACAGGTTGACAGGTTGCCTGACACCTCCCGTGCCGTCAAAGTTGCAGCAGCGGAGGTTAGAAGGCGGGCACTGAATTTTATGGCTCCCCGCCCCACCTACCATCCTGCCCCCCCCCCACCGAGTGGCTGTAAAATTCCTGCCATTGTGTGGGTCCAGAGCCACATGTAGGCCAGATTGGGTAAGGAAGGCAGATTTCCTTCCCTAAAGGACATTAATGACAATCCCATAGTTTCATGGTCGCCATTACTGAGGTTAGCTTTTTAATTCCAGATTTATTAGCTAATTGAATTTAAATTCCACCAGCTGCCATGGTGGGACTTGAACTCATGTACACAGAGCATCAGCCTGGGCCTGAGGGTCACTAGTCCAATAACATTACACTATGCCACTGTCAAGTCTATTCAAATCCATGTACTACACCAGTTGTGATGCTTATATGTTTTATTCACCACATTTCAATGACTGAAAGGAGTTTAAAAGCAAAAAACTGCGGATGCTGGAAATCCAAAACGAAAACAAAAATACCTGGAAAAACTCAGCAGGTCTGACAGCATCTGCAGAGAGGAACACAGTTAACGTTTCGAGTCCATATGACTCTTCAACAGAACTAAGTAAAAATAGAAGAGAGGTGAAATATAAGCTGGTTTAAGGCGGGGTGGGACAAGTACAGCTGGATAGAGGACCAGTGATAGGTGGAGATAGCCAAAAGATGTCATAGACAAAAGGACAAAGAGGTATTGAAGGTGGTGATATTATCTAAGGAATGTGCTAATTAAGGGTAGAAAGCAGGACAAGCAAGGTACAGATAGCCCTAGTGGGGGTGGGGTGGGGTGAAGGAGTCGAAAAAGGCTAAAAGGTAGAGATAAAACAATGGATGGAAATACATTTAAAAATAATGGAAATAGATGGGAAAAGAAAAATCTATATAAATTATTGGGAAAAAAAGGGGGGGATCGCAAAGGGGGTGGGGATGAAGGAGAGAGTCCATGATCTAAAATTGTTGAACTCAATATTCAGACCAGAAGTCTGTAAATTGCCTAGTCGGAAGATGAGGTGCTGTTCCTCCAGTTTGCGTTGAGCTTCACTGGAACAATGCAGCAGGCCAAGGACGGACATGTGGGCATGAGAGCAGGGTGGAGTGTTGAAATGGCAAGCGACAGGGAGGTCTGGGTCATGCTTGCGGACAGACCGAAGGTGTTCTGAAAAGCGGTCACCCAGTCTGCGTTTGGTCTCTCCAATGTAGAGGAAACCGCATTGGGAGCAACGAATGCAGTAGACTAAACTGAGGGAAGTGCAAGTGAAATGCTGCTTCACTTAAAAGGAGTGTTTGGGCCCTTGGACGGTGAGGAGAGGGGAAGAGGGGCAGGTGTTACACCTTCCGCGGTTGCATGGGAAGGTGCCGTGGGAGGGGATTGAGGTGTAGGGGGTGATGGAGGAGTCAGGGTGTCCTGGAGGGAACGATCTCTGCGGAATGCTGCCAGGGGGATTGAAGGGAAGATGTGTTTGGTGGTGGCATCATGCTGGAGTTGGTGGAAATGGCGGAGGATGATCCTTTGAATGTGGAGGCTGGTGGGGTGATAAGTGAGGACAAGGGGGACCCTATCATGTTTCTGGGAGGGAGAGGAAGGTGTGAGGGCGCATGCGCGGGAGATGGGCCGGACACGGTTGAGGGCCCTGTCAACCACCGTGGGTGGAAAACCTCGGTTAAGGAAGAAGGAAGACATGTCAGAGGAACTGTTTTTGAAAGTGGCATCATCAGAACAGATGCAACGGAGGCGAAGGAACTGAGAGAATGGGATGGAGTCTTTACAGGAAGCGGGGTGTGAGGAGCTGTAGTCGAGGTAGCTGTGGGAGTCGGTAGGCTTGTAATGGATATTGGTGAAAGGAGTTTGATGTGCTCACTTCAGACATTGCACTGGGAAGTCAGCGGGCATGGTTCAGTAAGTGGAGGGAGCACGGCCTTTCCAATTTCACATCAATGTGAGCAAACAGTGGAAATGCAGTTCCCAGTTGACTTAACTGTGAAAATAGAGCTGATATTGCACCTAGTGCGGTAAAAATGCAGCACAATGTATTATTTTTCCTCATTCCGCTTTTCCTTCTCCCTCTGTGAGAAATCAAGAGGAAAAGGTTATCACAGCAGACACAGCATTAGTAAAACAGCTCTGGTGAAATGGCTTCTAAAACTATACAGACCCTGTGCTTTAAATACAGCCATCCACTATGGATTGTGGGGTCTCTCTTCTTCATGGCTCTCTGTTACTAAAGAGCAAAAGAAAAACAAAAAGCATTTGACTGCCAAACTGGGTATTAGTGCACACCATTCAAGCAGAACAAATGGCTTATTCACATCTAGAACTGGGATGTCTCAGACAATCTAGGACAGTCAACAGACAGGCACTTGGTTATCTCCAATGAAATCATAATGAGCAACACATAATCTGTCTCCCTTTTCAGAGAAGGTTTTGACAAAAGTGGTCATAGAAATCATATATAAAAAACAAGATAAAAAAGATATGCAGAGATGTAGATGTGATTATCAACTAAACGATAAGGGATGTCAGTTTAACACATCAAAAATTCGGCATCTCTTACAATGCAGTAACTTCAGTCCTACATGAAATGTCAGTCTAGATTATGTGCACAAATCCATAGGGGGACTTGGAAAAAATCCAATTCAAATACACCATAATTACAGATTTTCAATCCAACACACTGATGGCTTCCTATCAAATCATATTTAAAATGATGCAAGAAGCTAAGTAAAAACAATTTGTCAAGTTTAGTTAAAATTGAAACAAGTTTCAAAGGTACTGAAGTCATTCCTCACATCTCACAGATAAATGGATTGTGCCCTTTTTACAATTCCTGTCCTGTCCTCATGTGATGTCCGTACACATATGGGGTCATTTTAAACATAGGCTTAAAATGGTACAAAGTATAAACTGTATAACACAATTCCTTACCAGCTCTACCTCACCACCACCTGTCTCAACTCCACCACTGTTTTAAAATTATTAGACTGTTTATCCAACATCAAGTACTGGATGAACAGGGATTTCCTTCAATTAAATATCAGGAAGACAGAAGCTGTTGCCTTCCACCCCAGCTCCTACCACCTGTTTCCTCACTACTGTCTCCATTCCTCCCTTGGCAACTTATCTGAGATTAAACCAGATTTTTTGAAAACTTAGTGATATATCTGACCTACAGATGACCTTCCGATCACATGTCCACGCCATGATTAAGACAGCCCATTTCCACCTCTGGTAACATCCTCCGGCTTTGCCACTTTTTTTTTTATTCATTCATGGGATGTGGGCACCGCTCGCTAGACCAACATTTATTGCCCATCCCCAATTGCCCTCGAGAAGGTGGTGGCGAGCTGTCTCCTTGAACCACAGTGCTGTTAGGGAGGGAATTCCAGGATTTTGACCTAGCGACAGTTAAGGAACGGCGGTATATTTCCAAGTCAGGATGGTGACTGGCTTGAAGGGGAACTTCCAGGTGGCGGGGTTCCCATGTGTCTGCTGCCCTTGTCCTTCTATATGTGGGTTTGGAAGGTGCTGTCAAAGGAGCCTTGGTGAGTTCTTGCAGTGCATCTTGTAGATGGTATATAATGCTGCCACTGTACGTGGTGGTGAATGGAGTACCAATCAAGATGGCTGCTTTGTTCTGGATGCATCGAGCTTCTTGAGTGTTGTTGGTGCTGCACTCATCCAGGCATGTGATGAGTATTCCAACACACTCCTGATTTATGCCTTGTAGATGGTGGACAGGCTTTGAGGAGTCAGCTGGTGAGTTACTCGCCGCAGGATTCAAAGCATCTGACCTGCTCTTGTAGTCAGTGTTTATATGGCTAATTCACTTCAGTTTCTGGTCAATGGTAACCCCCAGGATGTTGATAGTGGGGGATTCAGTGATGTTAATGCCATTGAATGTCAAGGGGTGATGGTTAGATTCTCTCTTGTTGGAGATGGTCTTTGCCTGGCACTTGTGTGGCGTGAATGTTACTTGTCACTTATCAGCCCAAGCCTGGATATTGTCCAGGTCTTGCTGCATTTGGACATGGACTGCTTTGGTATCTGAGCTGTCGCGAATGGTGAACATTGTTATCAGCGAACATCCCCACTTCTGACCTTATGATGGAAGAAAGGTCATTGATGAAGCAGCTGAAGATGACTGGGTCTAGGAATGGCTGAAGACTGGCATCTGTGATGCTGGGGTCCTCTAGAGAAGGCTGAGATGCTCAGCCATTCAGCACATCTGGCTGAAGATTGTTGCAAATGCTTCAGCCTTATCTTTTGCACTGATGTGCTGGGCTTCCCCATTAATGATGATGGGGATATTTGTGGAACCTCCTCCTCCAGTTAATTGTTCACCACCATTCATGACTAGATATGACAGGACTGCAGAGCTTAGATCTGATCTGTTGGTTATGGAATTGCTTAGCTCTAGTGCTTGCTGCTTATGCTGTTTGGCACACAAGTGGTCCTGTGTTGTAGCTTCACCAGGTTGACACATCATTTTTAGGTATGCCTGGTGCTGATCCTGGCAGGCCCTCCTACACTCTTCATTGAACCAGGGCTGATTCCCTGGCTTGGTGGTAATGGTGGAATGTGGCATATGCTGGTCCTTGAAGTTACAGATTGTGTTAGAGTACAATTCTGCTGCTGTTGATGGCACACAGTGCCTCATGGCTGCCCAATCTTGAGTTGCTAGATCTATTCAAAATCTATCCCATTTAGCACGGTGGTAGTGCTATGCAACACTATGGACGGTATCCTCAATGTGAAGTCGGGACTTCGTCTCCACAAGGGCTGTGCAGTGATCACTCCTACTCCTACATCTACTGTCATGGACTGATGCATCTGCGGTAGACAGGCTGGTAAGGGTGAGGTCAAGTATGAAAATAAAAACAGAAACTGCTGGAAAAAACTCAGCAGGTCTGACCACATCTATGGAGAGAGAAACAGTTAACATTTTGAGTCCGTATGACTCTTCTTCAGAGCTAAAGTAAAAATGTGATGGAATTTATACTGTTTAAGGGGGCATGGAGCAGATAAAGCAGGAGTGCTGATTCATCAGCTGATGGCAGAGGGGGTGGGGGGGAGGTGTTGTCATGGTACGTGGTAACTGTCTCAGCTCATCTGCTGTTGAAACACTCATTCATGTCTGCGTTATCTCTAGACTTGACTATTCCAATGCAATCCTGGTTAGCCTTCACCATTCTATCCTCCATAAACCTGAGGTCATCCAAAACTCTGCTGCCTGTGTCTTTACTTATTCTAAGTCCTGTTCACCCATCACCTCTATGCTCACTGACCTATATTGGCTCCCGGTCAAGCACTGCCTCAATTTCAAAATTCCCATCCTTGTTTTCAAATTCCTCTATGGTCCTGCGCCTCCCTATCACTGTTAGCTCCTCCAGCCCCACAACCCTTCGGGATCTCTGTGTTTCTCTAATTCTGGCCTCTTGAGAACATCCCTGATTTTAATTGTGCCACCATTGTTGGCTGTGCCTTCAGCTGCCTAGGCCCTAGGCTCCGCTATTCTCTCCTTAATTTTTTCCAACTCTCTACTTCACTTTCTTCCTTTGAGGAGTGCCTTAATACCTACCTCTTTGACCAAGCTTTTGGCCATCTGCTCTAATTACCTAATGAGGCTCTGTGTCTAATTTTGCTTTATAATGCTCTTGTGCAGTGTCTTGGGACATTTTATTGCATTAAAGGCACAATATAAATCTAAATTGTCATTGATTCCTGATCAGCACTCACTCAAAGTCACTGTTCAGAAGCTTGAACCATTTTCAGGTTTGAGCCTCATTTGAATTCCAGTGCTCCACTGGAATTTGCCAATTGTGGAAGGCTAAGAGTCATCTGGCTTCTGCAGGGAAACCAGCAGGTTAGGTCTGTTTGGGAGGCGCACTGATCCCGAGGAGTGATGGTAGGGCAAGTCTGGGCTCACGATGGACTGCTCTGTCTTTCTGGGGTTGCCACGATACATTCCCTGTTAAAAACCTTCCCACACCAGTTTTGGAATGGCCTCCAGGGACCACTGGTCAAGCTGTTCAACACCTGGTACAACTGGACCTGGCATACATAGTGCTCACTCTGCCCATTTGTACATGAAAATAGCAATAGAGATTCTACAACTAGCATAGAACATTGATTTGGATATTTAAACACTCTCCCGCCTGTTTAGCAGGAGTGCTGGACATCCATTTAAAGACCTGGCTAAAAATTGAAGGATGGCAAAGAAGCATCCAAGGTGCCCACCCAATTTTTATCTGCTGGTTGCTCATTTTTCAGGGAAGAAATAGATGAGCCGCAGTTCAAAATCAATGCCGTATTTTCCAGCAGGGGATCGCTTGATAGTGATCAGGAACAGGAACTCTGGCCATACTTCCTTCTCTCTGCCACCTCTCCACAACATCCACCTAGCACATAGAAGCAGCAAGTAGGCCATTCGACCCCTTGAACCTGCTCCACCATTCAACTGGATCACAACTGATCTTCTACCTCAACTCCATTTTCCTGTACTATCCCCATATCTCTTGATGTCTTGACTATCTAGAAATCTACTGATCTCTGACCTGAACATACTCAATGACAGAGCCTCCACAGCCCTCTTGGGTAGAGAATTCCAAAGATTTACCTCCTCATCTCACTCCTAAATGGCCTACCCCTTATTCCAAGACTGTCCCTCCTGGTTCAGGGGGTCACCTATGTTACAAATATGAGGTTTATAAGATTGTTATGCTTTGGGACTATGTCTTTAATTTAGGGTAAAATTAAGGGCGGGGGGTCACATGACTGTTCTGAAGTCTTCCTGACAACAGGCCTAGGTGATGTGACTGTTAAAGATTAAAAGGCAGCCCGGGTGGTTTTGCTGTTCACACTTTGAGATAATGGTTTCTACGGGGACTGTAATACCATCTTTTTCAAGTTTTGTTTGTATTATTCATACACAAGGTCTGTGGCACCATGGATCCAAGGTAAAGCTGTCCAAGTCCAGACATATGATCAAGTCCCAGTTGAAAATACAGGTGTACATCAGACAATAGAATACATGCCCATGTACACTCTTGCAAAATGGAAAAGACTGCCTGCCCTAGCTGCAAGGAAAGAAAGCGCACTATCAAAAATCTTGCAGGCTGTGCTCCTTTGTAAAATATTTCTCAAGGAAGAGATGGTACTATAGCAACACATACCCTACCCAGAGTAGAAGATGGTGGCTTTGGAAGGCAGGCTGTTTCTTGCTGTTCCGGAACTAAGCCTATGCAAAAAATTCAAAAGGATGACCTTGCCCCTTTAACTGAAGTGCTCCAGTGTTTTGATGACACAGTGCACTTTTATTGGAAGTTTTACAATGCATGTTCAGTGTTTTCCCAGACACTCAGTTTCTTGTACCCACACCACGGTGCTCAGTAAACTAGTGGCTTTCAAGCTTAGGGTACAAATGTATCTACTGATAGACTGGCTTGCACAGCTGTAGGTCCATTTTTGTTAGTCCACAGAGACCAATTGAAAGCCCATGTGACAGAAAAAGTTATTATACAACATCTCTTTAACATAAATCCCTCTCTCGTAACGCTACAAGCTGCTTAAATGGGAATTTAGTGTCAACATTTAAGCACTGCATTATTAGGCCCTAAATCTTTTGGCGCATTAAAATAGCCTTATACTCCCTACCGCACCAAAATCACAAAACAGCTATTGGATAGTGCTACTACATCTGGTTACTTTTTGAAGAAAATTTCCTTTAACTTTAGTCTTGCAATTACATCCGTTGCTAAACTGCAGCAAATATGATAAAAGATAGCGACAAAAAAAAGGATTTGATTATATCAGTCAATCGATTACCTATCTAACATTTTTAACAATCATTAATTTTGGATATCAAAATAAAGTAACTTGAAGTATAGAAATTTGATTGTGTATGATCCCAGTACAGTGCACTCTGCTCGTGCCTTATGAGACTGGCGGCAGGATCATGGAAAATTGACCAACTGGTCTCATTAAGAATGTAGAGCTGTGGTACCACAATCAGCTCACCTGTAGTGGGGGATGAGGGGGACCTCTGTAAAATCCAAGAGATATTCACAGGAGTTGGGACAGTGGGAGGAAACAGTGACTGGCAGTGACCAGTGATTTTAATGTGGTATGGAGAGCAGCACTCGTGCTTCTCATTAAGCTAAGCAAAGAAAAAAGCCATGCAATTTACCTTTTGGGTGGAAGCCTCCAGCAGTCTCTTTAAGGATCACTTGTTTGGATGTTGTGCAATTGAGAAAACTAACCACACAATGCATGGTGCACGTTGTGCTCAGTTGCCAATGAGTATTACAAAAGGGCCTGAAACAGATGTTATGCCCCCAATTTACACAAGCAATAGGCCTAATGGCAGTTTCAAGCAGGTTCTCTGGACAGCTACATGGTGCATGATCTAGAATGGGTTGCCTGAAAGGGTAGTGGGTGAGAATTTTAAATTTGAGCTAGTGCTGGACCATGAACTAATGTAGAACGGTGAGCACAGGGGTGATGATGGATGAACAGGACTTGGTGCGAGTTAGGATATGGACAGCGGAGTTTTTGGATGAGCTGTCCATCAACTTTTATAGAATAACAAGCTGGGCTATCCGTCCTACATCTGGGAAATTAAGGGATGAAAGTTAAAATTAAGATTTTAAGAATAAAGATAAAGAAAATGTTTTGATGAAGTAATAAGCCAAGATATTCACTCTAGGGGCCCATGGACTGAAAGAGACAGGTATTAAAGCTCAAAACCAGAAACATTTTTGTGCTCTATGAAGTAACTTATTTGAAGCATTTCTTATATCTAACAGATTTCATTCAACAATTCATTTAATTACCTTCTTTCGCGTAATTATGTTAATTTTAATCCCTCAAATATGAAATACAAATACCTAAATTCACACAAAATTATTGTGCTTAAGAGCAATATTTGACAAAAAAATTTTCTTTTCACGATGAATTTACTTTCATTTGCTTTTATTAAAGTGAACTGGCAATTCACGTTAAGGGATAGGTCAATAGAGATGCAGTGGCGGACATTTAAGGGGATATTTCAGAATACACAGAATAGATGCATTCCAGTGAGAAAGAAAAATTCCAAGGGAGGGACCCACCATCCGTGGTTAACTAAAAAAATGAAGATAGTATCATACTTAAAGGACACATATATAACTGCGCAAAGATGGGTGGCAGCTCAGAAGATTGGACAGGATATAAAAAACAGCAAAGAATTACCAAAAGATTGATAAGGGAGGAAAAATTAGAGTACAAGTGAAAGCTAGCTAGAAATGTAAAATATGAGTTTCTATAGATATTTTTTAAAAAAGAGTTAACAAAGTGAGTGTCCTATAGGAAGCAAGTTTGGGGAATTAATAATGGAAGATAAGGAGATGGCAGGTGAATTGAACTGGTATTTTGCATCCATCTTCACTATAGAGGATACAAGTAACATCCCAGAAATAGCTGTAAACCAGGAAGTGGAAGGGAGGGAGGAACTCAGGAAAATTACAATCATCAGGGAAGTGGTACTGAGCAAACTGTTGAAGCTGCGGGCTGACAAGTCCCTGGGTCCTGATGGGCTTCATCCTAGAGCCTTAAAAGAAGTGGCTAGTGAGATAGTTGATGCATTGGTTTTCATTTTCCAAAATTCCCTAGATTCGGGGAAGGTTCCATTAGATTGGAAAATAGAGAATGTAACTACTTTATTCAAAAAGGGAGATAGACAGAAAGCAGGAAACTACAGGCCAATTAGCTTATCATCTGTCATAAGGAAAATGTTAGAAGCTATTATTAAAAGATGTTATAGCAGGGCACTTGGGAAAAATACCGGGTTATCAAGCAGAATCAACATGCTTTTGTGAAATGGAAATCATATTTAACTAATTTATTGGAGCTCTCTGAAGAAGTAACGTATGCCGTGGATAAAGGTGGATGAACTGTATTTAGATTTCCAGAAGGCATTTGATAAGGTGCCACTTCAAAGGTCATTGTGAAAAATAAAAGCTCATGGTGGAGGAGGTAACATATTGGCATGGATAGAAGATTGTTTCCTGTTAGCTAGCCAGAGGGTAGGCATAAATGGGTTTTTTTTCTGGTTGGCAGGATGTGATGAGTGGGGTGCCACAGGGATCAGTGCTGGGACCTAAACATTTTACAATTTATATAAATGACTTGGATGACAGGACCGACAGTATAGTTGCTAAATTTGCTGATGACACAAAGATAGGTAGGATAGTAAGATGTAAAACGCACACAAGGAGGCAACAAAAGGATATAGGTGGGTTAAGTGAGTGGACAAAGACCTGGCAAATGGAGTGTATTGTGGGAAAGTGTGAAATTGTCCAATTTGGCAGGAAAAATAAAAAATAAGCATATCATCTAAATGGTGAGAGATTGCAGAGCTCGGAGATACAAAGGGGTCTAGGGGTCCCTGTGCATGAATCACAAAGGCTATTTTCCAGGTAAAGCAAGTAATTATGAAAACTAATAGACTGTTATAATTTATTGAGAGGGGAATTGAATTCAAAAGTAGGGAGGTTATGCTTCAGTTATACAGGGCATTGGTGAGACCACATCTGGAGTACTCTATACAGTATTAGTCTCCTTATTTAAGAAAGGATGTAAATGCGTTGGAAGCAGTTCAAAGAAGGTTTACTAATACCCGATTGGGCTTGTGAGGAAAGACAGGACAGGCTAAGCTTATATTCGCTGGAGTTTAGAAGAGTAAGAGGCCATATGATTGAAACCTATAAGATCCTGAAGGGTCTTGACAGGGTGGATGTGAAGAGGGTGTTTCCTCTTGTGGGAGAATCTATTACTAGGTGCCACTGTTCAAAAATAAGCGGTCACCCATATAACACAGAGAAATTTTTTCTCTCAGAGGGTTGCGAGACTTTGGAACTCTCTTCCTCAAAAGGCAGTGGAAGCAGAGACTTTGAATATCTTTAAGGCAGAGGTAGATAGATTCTTGATAAGCAAGAGGGTGAAAGGTTATTGCGGGTAGGTGGGAATGTGGAGTTGAGGTTACAATGAGATCAGCCATGATCTCACTGAATGGTGCAGCACACTCGAATGATTGAGTGGTCTACTCTGCTCCTAATTCGTACGTTCGTATGTTTACTTGGCTTGACTCTAGTTTGATTAGATTTACAATTTTTACTATATGATTTCTACTAATCATTCTCTACATCCTCAATGTCACTCTCAACATCCTCAGTATCAAAACCTAAACCTACAGTTATTTACTCAATGTTTTTTAATACTCTGAATATTTCATCATCAAGTGTCAAAAGCATTTGTAGTATTACTGCCTACATTTCCAGTCACACTGCCTGTATTTTCAGTGTTTGTTGAAACATTAAATATTTTATGATGGACCACATTAGAAGTTCTTCCTTCTTGAGCCAAAATAGAGATTTCTTGGTGATCTTACTCAGCTGTTAAATTTTCTGATGTTTTTCAAGAAGTGCTTTGATTTTGTTGTTCCCATAAGAACATTCCATGGGTCAAGTGGCTCACTTAAGGGTGGCAATCCTGCTTTACCATTTACACAACATGTTGAAGGTAGCTTTTTTTCCCACTTTGTTGCACCACAATATTGACATACCTGTGATCTGCCGCCAATATCATATTCTGGGTCTGACTCAATTATGAGGAGGATCATAGATTAAAGTTTCCTTAAAGAGTTTCGGTCTTACTTGCAGCATGGGTTCTTCTTGCATTCTGTCATTCTGTCAACTTCTTGCCTTCTTGCTCTAGCCTCTTCATCTTTCCTTTCTCTAATTGTTGCCTGTCACCTTCTGTCAACGTTATGCTCTTGCCTATTCATCTTCCCTGGCACTGCATGCCACCTGTTGCTTTCCTTTATCAAGTAATAATGTGTAGTGTCTCAGAACATAATTTACATGAACCAAATAAAATGAGAAAAAAAAAACAAGTGAAATCTGAAAGCAAGTCAAGGATTTATGATGTTAATTCACTGCATTCTTTCTCGGAATGCATGGTTAAGGTTGGTTAAAGCATATCTGAGATATGGTGTCAGTAGGGACACAGTGTAGGCAGGCCAGAGGATCCCCTTATAGGAAGCCAAAGGCCCCCCACCCCCGCTCCGTGGAACTAGTTAGATGTCAACTTCTCTACGATATGCCCCTTGGTCCAAAGTATCATCCATCATGTTTGGCTGAGATTGGCCCAAGGACCTCAGAGGAGTTTGCCAACAAACAAACAGACAGATATTTTGCTTTTTTATATATAGCTACAGCACAAAAGAGGCCATTCAACCCATCATGCCTGTGCCGGCTCTCAGACTGATACCAATTAGTCTTGCTCTTCTCTTGCACCATAAGCCTTCATTTTTATGTAGAAATCTAAGTTCCTTTTGAAAGTTATTACTGAATCTGCTCCTGCCACCCTCTCTGCCAATGCAATCCAGATCACAACAACTCACTGAGTAAAAAACAAGTCTCATCTCCTCCCTGACTTTTTTGCCAATAATGTTAAATCCATGTTTTCAGGTTACCAACTCTCCTGTCAGTGGAAACAGTTTCTTCCGATCTGTTCTATTAAATCTCCCCCTAACCTTTACAATGATGCTGAGATGGGTTTGATGCTGGATTGTGATGAAGCAGCATCTGTGGCTGGTACATACTTTGAATTTTCAGGGCAGAGATATACTGCAGATTTGATCAAGTGAATTACAGAGGAGAGACAATTGATGTAAAATAGATTATAGGGAGATAGAGATTAAGGTTGATGTCAAATATACTGGAATGTACAAATATATGCATTCCAGGATTAGACTCTGACTGCTGCCTTTGGGGTACAGAAGTAACAATGAAAGTGGTAAACAATCCCATAGCACATCAAACTTCCTTGGGTCTGTTTCTGTAAGGCTGATAAAGTGACTTTGTTTGAATTAGGTCTACCCTCCATGTTCCAGAATGCACTTGTAATTTCGATCCACCGGTGAAAAACTACAATGGAATCTCATGGGGAGCAATCTTCCTCAGGTGTATCTTCAGGATACCATTACAACATATTGGATGCTTTAGAAACCTGCAAACTGTTCAGAAATGAGCTACATGTTGCTTTCATGAAAAAGGGTAATACAGTTTGTAGCTTAATATTAGATAGCAAAACAAGGTTCAGAGGAAACCCTCTTCCATTTTCTTTTACTAAGACTTATGAACTTGATCCTCAATTCACCATTATTTAGCAGCACCTTGAGATATTTTACTATGTTAAAGGTGCTATATAAATACAAGTCGTTGTTGCTGGTAACTAGGAGAGTGTAGGACATGACCATGCCTTGATTTTCTCTTGGACGTGTAACCCATCTCAACAATCCATTAAACCGTCAACTTTTTAAAAGTATATTCATTCATGGAGTGTGGACGTCGCTGGCAAGGCCAGATTCATTACCCATCCCTAATTGCCCTTGAAAAGGTGGTGGTAAGCTGTCTTTTTGAAGCTCTGCAGTCCATGTGGTGTGAGTACATCCACCTTACTTTTAGGGAGTTCCAAGATTTTGGCTCAGTGACAGTGAAGGAATAGTGATATAGGATGGTGTGTGACTTGGAGGGAAACTTGCAGGTGGTTATATTCCCATGCGCCTGCTCCCCTTTTCCGTCTAGGTGGAAGAGGTCAAGGGATGCTGTTGAAGAAGGCTTGGCGAGTTGTTTCAGTCCATATGCACTGCAGCCATGTTGTGCTAGTGGTGGAGGGAGTGAATGTTTTAGACGGTGGACAGGGTGCTTTGTTCTGATGTTGAACTTTTGTTTCAGAGGAAGTGTGAAGTAAGGCTCTTCACTGTTAGCCAGCTTATTCAATAAAAATGTCAATAAAAATAAAAATAATAATATGGATGGCACCAAGGGAAGGCCCCAGTGTCTCTGTTCTGGAATTTCCTGAAAGAACTGCAGTACTTCTTTTCAGAAACGATGTTTTGTTGCTGACAAACTCAGAAGACATGATGGCTACTTTTCCAGCTCCGAACTCCCAGTCGGGAGTCTTGCCTGCCAAGAGAGAACATTCCCCAAACCATGCCACAGACACGAGGAAATAAGTCTTGTACCATAAATGCTCATGTTCCCCTTCAGAATGTCTAAGCCTGCCACTACAAACACAACACTTTTGTGTACTTAAGTCTTCCATTCTACAAGTGGTAAAATATTGGGTGTATCTGCAGGTTAAGTTACAAGAAGTTCATGCACCACCGCAACTAATTGTTTTGCCATATAACAGGCAACGTCAAAGGGTGTTGGACCTCACAGCAAAACGGGCCAAATTGCAAAATGTGATTCCCTAAACACTGATAAAAGATCTGTAAACCCATGTAATAAAATCTGAATTGAATTTGTTTTTCCACCTAAAGTATTGGAATGGCCACAAGATGATCTAGGTGGGTTTTTCTGAATTGTCAGCTTTATTGGGGTTGTGTCAGCTTTTGTAAGTTTTCACATATGCATGTGTAGAAAGAATCCCTTTATCTTGAAAGTGAAGGGTCCCTCGTGTAAGGTAAAAAAAATGGTTTACAACGGCCTAATTTATATTGCCTAGACTTTAATTTACAGAAGCAGTCCATCCAGAGACATACAAGTATCCACATCCATGCATATAGAAGACGTTGCAACTGCAGTACATTGAAGAGCTTACATGTGCCACAGATAATGCTGCAGAATGTTTATTTCAAGTTGCTGATAAAATTTAACTAGGAGTAGTCAATGTTAAATGCTTTCACAAGTTTCTAATGCAGAGAAGATGCACAAGCACAAAAACATGCTAATGTATCTGCTGTACGCAACCCCACTGATGGATAATGAATGCCGATGAAGCCATTAAAATGACCCTTAAAGGAAAATGTTACTGTAGGGAGAAGCACTGTCAGAGTAAAGTGCTACCCCGCTTTTTGTGCCCAAAAGCATTTGGTTTTCAAGACTTGCACCTTTGAAGAATAATCATTAGTTGAAGGCCTCCTCCACAGAGCATGACAGTTCA
This sequence comes from Cetorhinus maximus, assembly GCF_964194155.1. Classification (NCBI taxonomy): domain Eukaryota; kingdom Metazoa; phylum Chordata; class Chondrichthyes; order Lamniformes; family Cetorhinidae; genus Cetorhinus; species Cetorhinus maximus. The sequence goes on from NC_135898.1 coordinate 55,960,611, forward strand.
AAATGTTGTGGAAGCGGGAGCTGAGGGACCTTCAAAGAGTGTGTCCACTAGGCACCATTTGAGTGCAGTGTAGTTGGTATGTTTACATTCTGACTGGAGCAGTTTTTTTCTTTTTAAAGTAATCCCTACTTAATTTTGCTGTGTTTTCAGCTAACCGTTTCCATGAAATGTCAGGAAACTGCAAGCCCTTCAACTAATGATTACTCTTCAAAAGTTCATAACCACTCAAACACAAATGCTGTGGGACACATGTGCTGATTACTTTAGATCTTCAGTGTTTCCTTCTCCCTCCAGTGATATTCCCTTTAATGATTACGATTTAAGGAAAATAAAAAACTGGGAAGTAACCATTTCGAGAATGATTTTCCACAATTTAACTCCTGGGATCTGTGTTGGAGCCTCTGGAACCATAATGTTGAAGTGCTGCATTAAATTGGAACTGACACAGTTGACTAAGTGCATTGTTCACAACCTGAAAAGGACCTGGAAAAACTTGTGACTGACTATATTAATAGGGTCAATTATTTGAAAACAAATTGAATCCACTCTATTTCAACTTAGGTTTAAATGTTGTCTATTTTTACAATGAAAAGTAATTAGAAATTCCAACCCATTCACTATAGTAATGAAAATCCAATTATGCAAATTAAGCACATATGAAACAGGTGTCATGGCCTTAAATAATGTCATAAAATACCTTCATAAACAGCAACTAATGACAAACATTAAGGGCAGAATTTTTGTCTGGATGCGGAGGCACGTTTCGGTGTGTGAACGGCAACACATTTGCTTTTTCCTCCGCATTCCTGACCCTGCGCCATTTTCCTCTGGCCATTTTGCAGGTCGAGAATGCAAACTGCACACCGGTCCCCACTGAGGTTAAGTTCCCCATTCTAAATGGTGACGAAAATTGGATTTCCTCCTGAACACCATTACCATCTAGTGGTGCAGGGTTTTGGAAGCCCATTAAAAGCATGCCAGGTTTGAGAGTTTGTGAATAAAATGGAAAGCCTGCTGAGGATAGTCTGGAACACTCTGAAAGGTCAGTGTAAAGTGTTTCACACCTTCAAACATCACCGCTAGTTTCTGTATTGTAATGTAGATGTATTTTTAATGCAGTGAGTCATCATAGGGACCTGTCCTTTACAGGTAAATTGACCCTTACATTGAGCAGCCTTGTGTATTTGTTCACATGGATTACAGCGCTTTTCCAAATTGAAAAAGCACCATAATGCAATAAAAAAATGTTACAAAATGTCCTGTCAGCCTTTGCTTTCATCTTTTCTACTGTGATTTAAATGGCTCTGGCTGATTTTTTTAAACAATGCAGAAAATCCCCTTACATTCAGGTTTTGACACTTGAAAAAAACCTAACCACCAATTTCCTAACATTGATTGACATACACTCTGCTTTGAAATTGAAATGAGCACATTCTGTTCTTTCCTTTCCAGGGAGCAGTCTGTTGTTTGGACAGCTGTGACCATTATCAATGTTTCAAATGCTAATGGGTTCAGCAACTGGTGTTCCATTGGTTGGAGAATGAATGACAGTTTGAAGAAGTTGCAATAACAGTTGTGCCTTTAATGTGGTTTTTGGGTTGTTGGCACAAGCTTATAGGATTACAAGCATTGCAAGTTTTTTTCACATGGCATAATTATTTTTCCCTCCTTCTCAATGATATGGAGGCTTTGATTAGATTTAGAGAGTTTTTTCTTTTCCCAAAGAACATAAAATATTTTTCACTGATTGTATAGAATCTGAAGAATGTACAAAGTGCATTCTGGGTGAGTAGCTACATATGGGTATATGGAGGTGGTATGGAGTGATCCAAGGGCATATGAAGGATAGATGGGTGCATAGAAGTGGCATGGGTGATCTGAGGGGCCATGGGCTGGCATGGAGTTTGGTGGAAGGCGAGGTTTAGAGGGTCTTTAAACACTGTTGGGAGCTGGGATACTGTTGGGGAACTGAGGTGGGCCTTCTAACTGGCCCAGCTCCCTCACCCACACTCCTCATGCACTCCAGTGCAGCTCGCAACCTGCACTGCAAACCTGACCCCTCTGTGAAAAGACAAAGATGGCATATGAAACCACACATGGGTTGGGTGTGCAGTTTGCGAGTTGTGAAAGTGTGCAGGTCAGATTTCCCTGAGCCCAGAGGAAGATTCGGCCCCAGGTGTGCATTTCTAAATCTAGGAACTATTGGGTAGCCTACCTTACGTCTGGTTTTCTCATCTTTAAAATTACACAGCTCCACAGATAAATGAATAGCCATCACACAAATGGAGGGAAAACACTAGAGCTTCTGTTTTTATGCATTTAATGTTACATACAGGGGCCATTTTAATCATCTGCTCTTCATACACCATAATAGATTATCATCTGGAAGTGTACCATAAAATTATTTTTAAAGGAGCAGGGAAACTGAGCTGGAGTAATGGGAGTTAAATATACATGTAAGAAAGCATGCTAACCTACATAAGATCCCTTCATCATCACAGCAACTCCCTACGTAATAACATTGTTGGAGTACATTTATTATACGGAATGCAGGAGTTCAAGAAGGTGGCCCCTTGCAGCCTTCACAAACCCCAACCCCAAAAACTTCCAGGAAAAATGGTATTTATAGAGTCAGAAAGAGCATGGGTTCTCCTCTTGAATCCAGAAAACAATGTTGCAACACTGGCGCCTCATCCCTGCATGATCATCTCCTGTCCCAGTCCCCAGTATATACAACTTGTACCTAGGGTTTGAACAAATAAGGAAGAACGTAGGATCATCTACCATAAATATTATACTTGGATCTCAAACATGACTTTAAGCTCTCTGTCTCACGGTGCAAATTTCAATCTTTCTTACATTCAACTCCTTTTTCTGTGCATCTTTTTCTTCCATCAGCTCACTTCCAGATGATGCCAAGACGTACAGATTGTGATGAATGAAAATCAGGTGATAAAGGTGGATTTCAGCTAATTCTCTGGGTTACTATTCCAGCAATATTACATAGAATATACAGCACAGAAACAGGCCATCCTAGTCTAATTTGCTAATATAACTACTATGCCCAGAGGCTGTGTTATTGTAATCTTTTAGCATGGCCAGTGCAGTTCAGATGGAGTGATCATTATCATGGTAGATCCCCATCATTGGAAGATAATTGTCTCTATTATATCATTAATCTGCACCATCAAACATGTGAATGAGTTATGACATTTGTAATGAGCTACAGTTATTGCTGAAAAAAATACTTTTTTGTTGAAGCTTTTCATCTTGTACTCATCAGGACAATTTGCAAGAAAATACCAATGTCAAGGGAGACAACATATTTATACTGTATGAGAACAGAGTGCTGATTAGTTGGCAAGGACATGTATACAAATTGCATCTGTTTCAGCAAAACAAAATAAGTGACAGCCATTCGCTGGTTCATTCCCCAGGCCAATGTCTTGACCAATCAGAGTCAAACTGCCAGGTTTAAATTTCAAAGAATGTTTGGCAGTTAACTGTCAGTCACCACCCTCTGGTGCATTCTCCATACCAGAGTCCACTTGCCAACCAATCAGCACTCTCTTCTCATACAGTATAAATATGTTGCTTCCCCTGACATTGGTATTTTCTTGCGAATTGTCCTGATGAGTACAAGATGAAAAGTTCTTTTTCCAGCAATACTCAAGTTCTGTATTACCAAACAACTATATGAGCTACAGATTGACCTGGATTTAATTGGTTAGATGTAAAGTATCCTGAAATTGACTCACTGAGAAATGTTGCTGTGCAATCATTAGCATTATCAGTCTACTTAGAATATTTTGGGCAAGTCATAAATAAAACACAACTTTTTTTTTCATTTTTGATAGTGACAGGAAAGAGAAGCCAAACAGTTATTTAATCAGTTATTTAAATGCCACTGATGCCAAGTAATTTTGCTCAGCAGTACAGTACACCTTGTGGATTCTGGAATCAGTACAAAATCTGGGATGGCAACCTTTGGCTATCTTGATCAGATATATGGCCTGTGATCACACTGGTCACAATAACAGGATTTTTCAGTTCTTCCTTTGGAGTAAAATCCGCCCCTGATTTTCGCAGAATTCAGCAATGCTTTGTGCAGAGGAGGCCTCAACGCTGATATGGTATTGATGAACTCTCAGCACCATAACATGTAAAAGAATTTTCTTTGCCTGTGAAAACCTAGAGCCAACAGCAGTTGTTAAGACCTCACCAGCCACATGACCTAAGTTGAAGAAGGCTGTATGTGCCCTCAGGATTCCAGGACCTTCACTACAGCTTGTTGAATCAATTTGGAATTTATTCAACCACAGTGATCAATCCATAGAGTGTCTTTGACTTGCGTTTGATTTTCTAACTCACCTACAGCTTTGCTTCTTTGATGAGCAGGAACCTGAGGGCTGTTGGCACAGAGTATTAAGTAAAGCCATGTGGTTGAAGTGGATTTTTTCAATTTAAATCTGCAATGCTGACTCTGACAACAAGGCTTATTGCTGAGCTTTGCACAAGCTGTGCAATTCTGGAAATCATGGGCATCAGCAGCTAACACAAATGCATCACGTGAAGAGGTAATCACTGGTAAGGATCTATGGCAGAGCATGCAAATCCTGAAGCAAAGTGCAAGTTTTAGAAAAAAATATTCATTCCACAAGGCGACGCAAGGTCCTTATGATCAACAATTCCAACACCAATCTTTTTCTTTCCAAGGTATTTTAATGCACCACTATCACCCAGCTCCACGATCACCTCTACCAGCACTCCCTGTTCAAATATCTTCATTCCAGCTCATCTCTTCCCATAGTAGTTAAACCAGCTTGGCAAAAGTCAAAGCGTTCAGTCGGACTGCAACTGAGGTGCACTATCACTTTTTCTTCTCGATGACCTCTCTGGCATTCAATGTTCTAAATGTACGGATGCCAAAAACAATTTTTAAAAAATGACTAAGAATATATTTTCCTGCTTCATGGATGGCCATTTTCATACCATGCTCCTTCATTGATACCAATGAGTGAACAAGTCTATTGTGTTTAAGACTCATCACATAATTATTAATTTCCTGTGAATTACCATGAGTGAATAGAGACTCCCACAGTGTCAGGAGAAGAGTTTCAATTATCCCAAATCCAATGATACTATGGGGAAGTGTGCATATGGGGGCATTGAGTGAGAATTGGATTTGGATGCCTCCTGCTGCACAATAGCTTGCTCAACACTGGAAGTTTTGCCTCGCATTTGAATCGTCACTGTGGTTAAATCATCATTTTTTCTTCCACACACTGACATGGTCCCTGAATTTAATCCCTTCAGGTTATTTACCTCAAGTGCACAGCTTTAAGCTATTTGGTAAGAAGTTGCAACAGTTTTTGAAACAGTTCATTTCCGGTTGTTCTAAGACAGTAAACACCCAGCAGGTTAATAAGATAAGAATTCTTAATGGATCTGCATTTAAATTTTGAGATTTAGGTTTCACCAAGCCTCTGATATCTTTATACTGAATAATCTTCAACGTAGACATAGTGGAAGGCCCTATTTATTTAGTCTAATGATGTTATGTCTAACTATGCAAGTAGAAAGGAATTCATTGTTTAGTGGTAAGAATGTTATCACCCTAAACAATAATGGGCCAAATCTTCTGAGGAGTGACAATCACAGTCAGATGAATGTCCTTTCGTTTGCACTAAAACGGAGCCTCGCATTTTTGGCCCAGACTTCCCAGCCAGGCCTCTTCAGACCTGTTCTCAGAGTCCTTCCTCATAATACAGGATCGTCAGGGAAGCCAAGCCATGCCCCCTTTTTCTGGCACTAGCTGCTGTATTTTGGTAAGTTTTCACTCACTAGCATAATGAAAAGCTTTGGGACATTTAAATAGCTTTTCAGTGCATTAGTGAATGTGTGTGAGTAAGTGGGTAGCAGGGTGGGTAGAGTGGGTAGGATGGCAAAGTCAGGTCAGGTCGGGGGTATTCAGAGGATCAAGAGGGAGTTGGAGGATCGGCGGGGTGGGGGGGGGGGGGGGGGGGGGGGTGGGGGGCCTGGGTCAGAGGATCAAGAGGGAGATTCGGGGGCGAGTTGGAGTGGGTCGGGTCAGTGGTGGAATTGGGGATAAGGGGGGAGTCGGAGGGTCCGGGAGGGGATGTCAGGGAGGCTGCTGAGGGGAGTCAGGGGTCAGTGTAGTCACCCAGGATTTAGACACAGTTTTAATTTGTCTAATATTTCTGGGTAACTATCCAGGTGAGTCGAACCTTCTGAAGTCTCTGACTGTAACTCAGAGGTGGAGTCAGACTTCAGAGGGTTCTGACTTACCTAGAGGGTCCCGGTGAGCAGGGTAGTTGCCCATCAGAAATTGAAACTTCACAGGCAATCCCTTCAGAATTCTTGCGTTGGGACTTCGGGGAGGTCCCGGAGCCCATCTTCCTGGGTATGTCTGGTCTCCGTCCACCCAGAGACTGGAAGATCCTGGGCCAATGAATTATAACTATCTAAAGTAAAAGTAAATAAGAGGCCAGGCCAAACCAAGCCAAAATTGACAGGAAATGTCGAATGCAATTTATTTTCTTGCCACAACTTCATGAAAAGAATCCCTGGTAATTGTTCCAGGAAATGTATTCATCTAAAATTCTGGGAGATGCACCAGTAAACTGTGATCCTTCCTTGGTTATCTTGCCTATTTCATTCCTAAACAATTACATAAACCATTCATTTTATAAAGCTCATCTTCTTCTCAGCAGGAAAATAATTAATTCTGCATTTGAGATTTTAAGCAGTGTTAATAAACAGATCTTCCTAAAAACACTTCTGGATATTACATAAAACACTATACCATTATTAGTCACGTAAACAGCAAGAAAAAATAGGAGCTTTTTGTCTTTTTTCCTAATGCCACCATATAAATACATTTAATAAATTAAAGAGCCCAATATCATGGGAATTTACAGTGTAAATTGAGGACATTTAGCCCCATCATCTTTGTGCCTCATTCATCCCATTCCCCTTTTCCTCATAGCTCATACAAACTTTCAGTTTTCAAATATTTTTCTGTCTTGCCTCCGAATCAGAAGATTGTGAAATCAGGAGCCATTACAGTACTTGAACACTTCAGGGTAGTACTGCATTGCCAATTGCCAGAGGTGTTGTTTTTCAAATGAGACAGTAAACCATGCCTGTCCTCCCTGTGGACTTAAAAAATTCTATAGGCACTTCTCAAAGAAGAATAGGAAAGTTCTCCCAGTCTCCTCGACAACAATCATGCCTCAGCCAATGCCACCAAAAATAGGTAATTAATCTCACTGCTGATTGTGGGATCTTACTGTGCACTCATTGGCTGTTCAGTTACTATACAAACACTTCAAAAAATAATCAATTGGTTGAGTGGCACATTGGGACATACCAAGGATGTGAAAGGCACCATATAAATGGAAGTTTTTTGTTTTCTTTGTTTATCCAGTTCCCTTTTCAAAGCTAGTATGAATTCTGCTTTTACCATGTCCTGACAACCTACTATGGGAAAAAGTATTTTTTGATTATCTTAAATTTATGAACATATTTTTCTATTTACCTCATCATGACTCTTTATACCTTTGAGTACGTAATTTAAATATGTAGATTATGTGTATTCTATCTCATATTTTACTGAAATAGAGTGAAAAGTTAGGATGTGCAAGAATATCAGTTTCCAATAATGCCCTCTCTTCTAATGATAGGCCCATCAAGTTTCAGAAATTCAATGCTAATTGCCATAATATGCAGATGATACCAAAATAGTGAGCTGTAGTGGAATTGGAGGAATCAGCTCAGAAATAATAGAAAGGGTTGGATAAAGTATGTGAGTGAGCAGAACATTGGCAGATGATAGTTAACGTAGCCAAATGTTAAGCACACCATGTAAAGAAAAATAGGTAACGTACTATGTGTATAATGTTAAAACATCTAAAGAGGAGGCTGCAAGAATCAAACCTCAACGTGTTCAGCTAATGCAATGCTGCAATCATCAAAGCTCACAAAATGTTGAGCACCATAGTAGAACACAAGTCATATATAAATCATGACAATCGTGATGCTGTACCATACTCTCGTGCCTTGATTCATGCTTTTATTACCTCTAGACTCGAATATTCCAAAGCACTCTTGGCTCGTCTCCCATATCCTACCTTTTATAAACTTGAGATCATCCAAAACTCAGCTGTCCATGTCTTAACTCACAGCAAGTCTCATTCCCCCATCACCCCTGAGTGTATTGTATCAATCGAGATTAGGTACATACAGGTGGAGAACAATGATTGGATGGTTTCTTGAGCACATATAAAGAGACACTTACTGTCACAGGAGTAGGATGGAGTGAGGAGATATATATCTGTAATGTTTCACGCCGTGAATAAATCTATTCCAAGTAAAGACTAGCTCTGGTTTCTCCCTTCATCAGCTGGCTCTCAGGAGTATACCTTACGCTTGCTGACTTACATTGGCTCCCAGTCAAGCAATATCTTGACTTTAAAATTCTCATCCTATTTCTAAATCCCTCCATGGCCTTGCCCCCCTTATCTATTAATCTCCTTCAGCCCCACAGCCTTGCGAGATATCGGCGTTTCTCTAATTCTGGCTTCTTGTGCATCCCCAAATGTAATTGCTCCACTATTGGTGGCTGTGCCTTCAGTTGTCTAGGCTCTAAGCTCTAGGATTCCTTCCCTGTATACCTCTGCCTCTCTGCCTTGCTCTCCTCCTTCAAGCCTGCCTCTTTGACCAAGCTTTTGACTATCTGACTCAATGTGTCCTTATGTTGCCCATTGCCCAACTTTGTTTTATAATGTTCCTGCAAAGCGCTTTGGGACATTTCATTATGTTAAAGGCATTACATAGATGAGTTGTTGTTGTAGAACTTTCAGGATGCACTTTAAATGCAGTTATTGGGTCTGATCACCAACATACAAGAGCGTCAATAAAGTGCTGGAAGCAGCGCAAAGAACTGCAAGGCTAATTTAATGTCAGGAGTCTGAGAATAGATTGGAAGAGTTGAATCAGCCTCAATAGGAAGCATTTGAGAGTAGCTCTCAAATTATGGATAAGTAAATCCAGAATATTACTTCAAAATAAATTGTGAAATTAGGACACAAACTAAAATTAGTATGAAGTAAATTTAGGACTGATGTCAGGAAATTCTTCACCTTGGGTGATCAACATATAGAGCAGCATTCCAGGTAGACAACTGGCTGCAACAACCCTGGAATGAATATAGAAATAACTGGATGCTGTAATGGGGGAACTTTAGGATCTTTATGGATAAATTAATGAATATGGGCTAAATGGCTTTCCTCGTGTGTGAAACATGCGAGTAAATATGGGAACTACATCCGTGAGACTGGTTGATGTGGGAAATGTTGAGTGGCTTGGTAGAATCTAGGGCATCAAAGGCAAGGCAAGAGGGTATTTCAGCTGATCAACAGCAGCAGAACTGTTGTGATTGTTGGAAGACCAGAGGGAAGGGGGGTGGTGGGGTGGGGGCGGGGGGTGGCGGTGGGGGGTGGCGGTGGGATGGGAATAAGAGGGAGATAAGAGAGTAAGAGTTTTTCCTGGGGCAGAAGGTGAGGACACTTGGATTGGTAGAAGTTAGGGAGTCATGGATGGTAAAGGAAGTGAAGACAAAAACAAAAATACCTGGAAAAACTCAGCAGGTCTGGCAGCATCTGCGGAGAGGAACACAGTTAACGTTTCGAGTCCGTATGACTCTTCAACAGAACTAAGAAAAAATAGAAAAGAGGTGAAATATAAGCTGGTTTAAGGGGGGGGGGGGGGTGGGACAGGTAGAACTGGATAGAGGGCCAGTGATAGGTGGAGATAACCAAAAGATGTCAAAGACAAAAGGACAAAGAGGTGTTGAAGGTGGTGATATTATCTAAGGAATGTGATAATAGGTGACATTAAGGGTAGAAAGCGTCTTCCTGTTTTCTACCCTTAATGTCACCTATTATCACATTCCTTAGATAATATCACCACCTTCAACACCTCTTTGTCCTTTTGTCTGTGACATCTTTTGGTTATCTCCACCTATCACTGGCCCTCTATCCAGCTCTACCTGTCCCAGCCTCCCTTAAACCAGCTTATATTTCACCTCTTTTCTATTTTTTCTTAGTTCTGTTTAAGAGTCATACGGACTCGAAACGTTAATGGTGTTCCTCTCTGCAGATGCTGTCAGACCTGCTGAGTTTTTCCAGGTATTTTTGTTTTTGTTTTGGATGTTCAGCATCCGCAGTTTTTTGCTTTTATCTTAAGGAAGTGAAGAACTGGTCAGACTAATGTGCGCTGCAAAAAATCAAATAACATTGCATATAAGCTCGAGTTAAGTTGCTACAGGGAATGTGATGCAGGAAATGTAATAAAATCCTCTGACATACCTTATAATACTGTCACTAAATCTAGCAATGTATAATAAAACAAATACTATTTGTATCTTTCAGATAAATGCCCCTCTGGGTAATGTAGGTGCATGTGTAAGTAGTAATGCTTATGGCCTTCAGCTTCAGACATAATTACACACTATTGTTCATTTATGTAATTATCTGGTCAATAGTCTAGAACTAGTCTAGTTCTAAACTGTAATCAATTTTCATATAATATGGAATACACTTAAACTGAAAGGCTAAACAACACGTATTGCAAAATTCTCTCCACAGATTACTTAGTTAAATTCGACCATACAGACCAGTAAGGCCCTGGATTTAATACTTGTTCTGAGGGTGATAGAGGTGATAGCGTAGCTGGTGGGTTTAAAAAAAAAATCAATTTTTTATACAAAGCAAAAGGGGACTGGATTTGGGGCATACATCAGACACAACAGTTACCCTGTTCTAAAGTGCAAGTTACATTCTTATAAAATTTGGCTTCTAACAGAAGAGGTTCCTGTATCCCCAAAGTGGTGTACGCCCACAAATGACGGAGTTGGAGCTGCTGTCCTAGAAATTTCACAGAATTTCTAATGTCTTAAGCTTGTTGAAAACCTGCATAACTTGTCAGACCAAGAAGTGGCTGAGATCACAGACTTTGAAAGTGTTACAAATTTTAACTGGAATATCAGCTTCAATAGAAGCAACTTAGAACATTTTTTTTTCAGATGTGCAAGCTGCCTTTTAGCAGTTTCAAACAGAGAAATCTTTCCCTTCCCACCATCTGTCAGAGCTCTGACAATGGGCACGCTAAAGTTTCCATATATGTCCTTCTAATGGAGCTAGGACAGTAGCATTAGCAAGAGGAAATGACAGAGACACATAAGATCAGGCTACACAAAGGAGAAGATGGCCAACTAGAAGTTATCCACAAAAGCCTACAGGCCCAAGCCACTCCTTCGATGATGTCTCAGATGAGGCTTGCTTAAGAAAGCAATGATTCAGTAAGAAAACACACAAAGAACTCTGTCTCCTCTTGTAAAATGACCTCCAAGCATCCTCTCAAACACTTTTATGAATTCATTGTGTTTTAAAATGCCAGCCACAAACATAAATCAATCACAAAATTCCTTCCGTGAAGAAAACAAATCAAAAGTCATGAAACGTGATAACGATATATAAATGTCAATTCTTTCTTCTTTGTGAACCAACCTGTTGGACAGCACAGAGCCTCAATATATGCACTGTTTCAGCTGCACTACATAAAATACATAGGCTTTTGGATCTCCCGATGCTCATCTGTAATTAATTATTGCTCCATCTGACAGAAAATCAACCATGGAATGATAGCTTACAGATGCATCTAGTTGAGCATTGTTGAATTAATGTACCACATTATGCCAGTGACTATTAAAATATCTATTATGCAGGCGACTAAGTTGGTAAACCTCAACATTTTAATGAAAATATTACTGCAGAAAACTTTGATACGGTTGAGTAATTCAATGAAAAGCATGATTGTAATATTGAGACCACTAAATTGCTATGGATTTTTTTGTCAAGGTCGGATACACTTAAAACAAAGAACACAATTCGTCCTTTTTGAGGAAATATACACCACTTTAAGCAGCTAAAAATACTTCCACTAAGTAAGTGAAGCAGTAATCAATAGACTGGTTGACTTGGAATATAATCTGTTCTCACAATGTACATTAAATGTTCATATCCACCAGTGTAGAATCCTTGAATTTGATATTTATTTTACTTATTGTGCTGTAGTAGCAAAAATTAAAATTCTTGCAAGATTCCAAAAGTTATGAAATAATAACAGACTTAACAGGATTTGAACAAAGCACTGTTCAAAAAAGTACCTGAGGGCAAAGATCAAAATTAACACTAATGCTGAAACCCAAATTGACAATTAACAATTGCTGCTTAATTAAGTCCTCACAGAGAGCACAGAGAGGAAGCTTTTCTGTAGCAGCTAGTGCTCAGTCCATTTTCTCAGCAAGTGTCAAGGTAGTTCTAGTTATAATTAATTAATTTAAAGTGCAACAATTTATGAAAATTAAATATCTCGGCAGGAAAATAACATAAATGCAGATAACCATAAATCAGGCATGGTGATAAATACAGGCACTGCAGAATGTTTTTTTTTAAAATTACAAATTAACAGTCTAGAAAGCCAGATTTTAAGAAATATAAGCTCCAAATAAGGTTTGCTTATCTCAGGAAGTATGAAGATAGAAACGGAGCTTTGGCACATTTGCATGTCCATTAAACATATTAGGAACCATAGCTCAGTTCAATAGATTAACAGGTTTAATTCCCACAGTTTTAAATTAATTTAAATTTAATTATTAATAGTATTCTGTCTTGGGTGACTTAGTATTAAGTTTTGCAAAATTTTAAATTCCAGGTAGGTGCATACTATAACTACAGTTCTTACATTTTCCTATTTTTCAATAATTCCTAAGCCGCTGCCTGCGCCTAAACTATTATCTTTTCTTATTCAAGATACTCACAATCTCATGAGTTTTCAGAATTGCATGTTAAAATAGACATGTTTGCAGCCCAGTGGCAAAAAAAAAGATAAGCAGATGGATGCCGTAATGATCTGTTTGCCAATACATGTAATGAATGTCATCAGCTATGAAATTGTGCCCTGTCTCCATCCAAAACAGTTTAAAATGGGAATGTATGAAAAAAACAAAGAAAATAATCTTTGTTCTCTATTTGTTTAACCCTCCACATGCAGTTTACAAGCTGCATGTACATTTCTATCATGCAACACCTGCATCTATTATAAATCAGAAATTAGAAAAAGCTAGCGTTCTTGGATTTTTTTCCAAATGCCTTAAATCAATCATCCTATCAATACTTAAAATATTTGCAAATGTGAAAAATGGTTGCCACAGCAACTGACTTTAATAGTTTAAGGATAATAAAATTTTTCACTTCACATACTTCTTAAACATTTCTTGTATGCTGAGACAGATTACGTTGTATGCTGAGACAGATTACGTTGAACAATATCACAAAAGCAAAATATTGCAGAACCTGGAAATCTGAAATTAAAACAGAAAATGTTGCGAATACTCAACAGGTAAGAAATGGAAAAAGTTAGCGATGTTAGCAAGTTCTGATGAAAGATCATTGACCTTAAACGTTAACTCTATTTCTCTCTCCACAGATGCTGCTAGACCTGCTGACTTTTTCCAACATTTTCTGTTTTCAGTTTGTGAAATAAGATGTGGATAGAAATTACCATCAACTTTGTATGAAAGTCAAACCTCATATTTCGGAAACAATCTCAAACATTACTTTGACAATTTCAGTGTAGTATTTAATCTCTCAAGGCACTGCTTACAATGGGTCCCAGATTGCTAACATAAGGGGGCAGTGGTGGATGGATGTGGAAGTGGGGGAGGAATGCAAATCTCCAGTGAAAAAGTTTCTAAGCAATTTCCATAGAAATACTAAAATATTTCTTGACAGGTTCTTGAAAGTAAATATTTTCATGGCCATTGCAGGTAGACAAGTAATAGACGAATATCTGCGCGTTGAAAGGCGACTGCTCTATCTTCACCATCCTGTTTAACGCAGTGACTTTTAAAGCAAGTCCCAAGAATGACATAATCTTTAAGATTAGCTTAATGTTTTCTTCTTTTATCAAAATTCTTTGCAACAATACTCAGTTTTCAAAACAATCTCCTTCAACTAAACCTAAATAACGATAATAGCACATCCAAAATTTGCTTTTTTTAAAATACAAACAATCATTGTTTTTGAGAGTTTGGAATATAACTATAAATAAAAGAGGCAGTGTTGAAAGATATAAAGGCCTCCTCTGAGTGAATTGACAATTCTCTTCTCAGTGAAATGTGTGGCTCCCTTAATTGTTACTTCCTCACAATACTTGCAGAAGATCAGCTGGTATATACTAAGCACCATTTTGTTTTCAAAGATATCTCAAAAATGTTGAAAAGTTTGTGCTGACCTTTTATACAACATTCTAGTTACTGTATCAATTTTGATCTTTCCAATTTGCTATTATAATTTAAGCAAAAATGATCAATTATCCAATCAATCAGAATTGACAGCAACCAATATGATGGGTATGTTGTGTTTAATCAGAGTTTAAGGCAGGATATGACTCACTAGTTATACAGCAAAAACACATGACTGTGACAAGTAGCAAGTACAGATCCAGGTTGGACAGGCATGAACAGCTCTTTCTTTCTTCTTTTCAAGTCCAAAGTCTTCTCAAAGCATCCAAGGGTATTAGATTGGAGTCTGCCTTAAGAGTTCTTCTCCAACATGTACTGCACTGAGCTTTCTCAAAGTCTCTTACTTTATACCATTCTTCACAAGTGGACCTGGATAGATTATTGGCAGGACCTTCTTGCCCTATAAAGATTTCCTTAATTATGAAATGTCCAATAGTATATTGAGCTCTTTGTCTAAACCATAGGGTAGAAGCTCGCCCTAATGTTATCTGCCTGACATGAGATTCTGGAGCCTTTGCTCATACTCCCGGGCCTTTTCATCATCACTTTTCCTTATCTCATCTCATCCTGGTCCCCCGATCAGTTTCATCTTCCTAAGAAACATTCCGTCTCCAGCCTTCAAACTAACTTGCAGAAGTTTCATTATTCGTAAATGCTTTATTATCAGTTATTTATGCCCAAAGCTGTTTACAAGACCAGTTAACAAGCTGTTCATAATGGTCATTCAGTCTAGCTGTTCTTATTTCTCATCAGACTATTGAACCATAGTGATTCACTTTTCCTTCAAATCAATTATTTGTTACATTCCAGCAAGTATCCTAATTAAGCAAGGTTAAATGAAAAGCTCAACATAGCTTTGGAGTATGGTTATCTATTTACGCCATTACTTAGCTTTGACCCCTTTTTGGGCTGAATACCGCTATCTGAGAATAATCAGTCCACTAGTTTTGTTCCTAGAGAAACAAAACCCTAAGCAGTTTCCAGTAAAACAAAACTTAAGAGAACTAACCAATTCCTTTACTAATTTCAAGCTGAAATAAGTTAGTTGGTTTGCTCATTCAAAAATGATAGATGTTGCTGACAATTCATTTTTTTATTTATGTTTTGAACTTCAAAACAAAGTTTATAAGCAATCTCCCTAGAATAAGTGATATATTATTTGACCAATTTCTAGGAAGCAAATGTTGTCCTAGCCATTACAGGAATATAATTAAGAAATAAATATTTGCATGTAGAGAGGGAGCATGATTGGTTGTTTCCATTTCTGCTTGCAACTTGCTGATTGGTATGATTCCTATTTGTTCCAATGCCATTTATTGCTTTTTTATGACAATTAAATATGGGTCAGTCACAGGTGGGTATGACAGAAATTTATATCTGGATTACCAGCACACCTTAGGTATGACAAGACAGGCACTGGATCTTGGAAGAGATAGAGAAAGGGATCTTAATTGAAGATTCTCCATCTGAGCTCTTCAAACATAGGTGTTTGAGTTCTGTAAATGGAAATATAGCTGGTTTTATTGATGCCACATTTTTACAGGATCATTTAAAAGTTAAAGTTTGTAATTGCTTTCAGTTTGTAATTTGGTCAGGTCAGACGTGTGAGGTCTGCTACTGGTATCGCTGTAGCTCAGCTACTACCTGTCACAATGGTCGAGCTGTCGATGACTTTACCGACACCACAGTGGAAAGCAATGGTGAGCTATCACTGAAAATAGCTAAGGAAACGGCTCAGGATGGCATCAGCACAAGTAAATATCAACAGCCTAGATGTGAGCCCCTATAAAAGAACAGGTAATGTTGTACCCGTCAAAGGGAGGGATTCAGACCTCCCAAGTGGTCGCCATCCAGTGAAATCCTCACATATACAAGCTTGGTAGTAAAAGAAGAATAGGGACGTAGAATGTATGAAGAACGAACGGAAAATGAAAGCAAGAGAACCTAAAGCAAAAAATGGAAAAGGAGAACTTAAACATCCTAGTGTTGTGTGAAGATGATTTTATGAGTGATGAAATGAGAATGATATACGCAGGAGGAGAAGAAAAAGATCAGGGAATAGCAGTAATGCTAGTCAAGGAAGCTGCCAAATGTGAGAGTGAAGTGAAATGCGATTCAGATAGGGTGATGCTACTGAAACTAAAGGGGCAACTAGTGGACATTACCATCATTCAAGTATATATGCCCACATGTGAACATCCAGATAAGGAGGTTGATGAAATGTATGATAGAGTTGAGAAATAATCAAATAGGAGAGTGGAAAGAGCTATGTGATCGTTATGGGAGATTGGAACAGGATTGTTGGAGAAGGAAATGACGACAGAAAAGTAGGAAAATATCAAGCTGGCAAAAGAAATGAACGAGGCCAAAAGCTGATAGATTTTTGCAGAAGAACATGATAAAAAAAATACATGGTTTAGGCACCATAGATGAAGATGATATTCGTGGAAAATGTTTGGCGGTACAGGAAGATTTCAGCTGGACCAAATAATGGTGAGACAAAGGTACAGGAATAGCATTAAGAACTCAATAGGCCAAGCCAGGAGCCGACATAGAATCGATCATAATCTTGTGAAAATGGAAACAGTACTCCAACTGAAGATCATCCAAGATGGAACGTGCAGAAAAGAGTGGAACGTAGAGAGGCTGAATGAAGTAAATGAAGAATTTGTAAATTGAGTAAATAAAGCACTAGCTAGAAAAGACAAGGGTACCACCATCACGAATGAGCAAAGGAAACAAATTCAAAAATCTGTTAAGGAAGAAGGGCCAAGTAGCATAGAGTTTTTAAGAGGAAAACGAATCAAGAAACCATGGGTTACTACTGCAAAAGATGGAAGAAAGGAGAAAATGGAAGAATATCAATACTGAAGAAGGTAAGCTGAAATACAGGCATTTGAATAATGAGTTAAGGAGAGGGGCAAAAAAGGCATGAGAGCAATGACTAAACAAGCAGTCTGATATACTCGAAGAATTGGATCGACTAGGAAGGGTAATGTAGGCAATAGCAAAGGA
The DNA here is from genome assembly GCF_964194155.1 of Cetorhinus maximus. Taxonomy (NCBI): domain Eukaryota; kingdom Metazoa; phylum Chordata; class Chondrichthyes; order Lamniformes; family Cetorhinidae; genus Cetorhinus; species Cetorhinus maximus. The sequence goes on from NC_135898.1 coordinate 55,978,015, forward strand.
ATTAGTGGCACTCAGCATAAAGGACTGAAAGCAACAGCAATAGAGGTTAAGGAAGGTGTTTTATTAACAAACCCTGAAGAAATAAGATGGAAAGAGCATATTGGAGAACTATATGCAAAAAATGAAAAACCCGAAATGATTGAGCTAGAAGGAGAGAGTAATGTTGACATTAATTTCTTTGGACCATAAATACTAGAGAGTGAGAAAAGAGCAACAATAAATGCTATAAAAACAGGAAAAGTGGCTGGAATAGATGATATACCTACAGAGTTGAATAAAATAAGGGAAAAAACTTAACATCAATGTTTACTAAGCTGTGCAAGGATGTTTACTATCAGGAGAATGGCCAGAGGACTTCATGCAGACAATAACGATCATCCTAAGAAAGAAGCCAAAGGCACACTGATGTTCTGACTTTCATTCGATTAGTCTTATTATCCATGCATTGAAGGTTGTGTTCAGAGTTGCAACAAAGAGAGTGATTGGGAAGGCACAGACCACATTGGAGATGACCAGTTTGGATTCCAGGGAGGAAGAGGGACAAGAGAAGCAATTGGCATTATAAGATTAATGAGTGAACACAGTTTAGAGTTTGGGCAGGAATTAAATGTTTGTTTTGTAGACTTTGAAAAGGCATTTGACCAGGTTGACTGGATTAAGCTCTTGACAGTGCTGAAAGACATTATTGGAGTAGACTGGAGAGATAGATATTTCATAAGAAATCCATGCATGGTACATACAGCTACAGTGAGAGTAGCAAACAGGGAGTTGGAACCATGTGTAATTGGAAGAGGAGTTCGACAAAGGTGTTGTTTATCATCAGTACTCTTCAATGTCCATGCGGAAACAATGATCAAAGAAACATTTAAAGACACAGAATTTTACGTTAAGATTGGTGGGGGGGGGGGGTCAATGATAACATCAGTTAGATTTGCAGGTGACAAAGCACTTATATCAAGCACAGAAGAAGAGTTACAAGAACTAGCAGATAGACTAGTAACAGGTTATAAACTTGGTAATGAAAGTGAATATTGGCAAAACCAAAGTGATGCATATCTCAAAATCATCAAGAAATATTAATATATTCATAGAAGGAAGAGAACTAGAATAAGTGCAAGATTTCAAGTATTTAAGAAGCATAATATCTGCAGATGAAAGAGGCAACAAAAAAATAAGAACAAGGATAGCAATGGAAAGCCCATATTAGGTAAGAAGAGGCGGTTGCTAACCAGAGAGCTGAATAAACCACTCAAGAAGTGACTTGTGAAGAGCTTGATCTGGAGTGTTGTTTTGTATGGATGAGACTTGGAACTTATGGAAGAAGGATACTAAGTTGCTAAATAACTTTGAAATGTGGGTTTGGAGGAGATAGGAAAGGATCTGCTGGACAGAAAAAGTAACAAATGACGATGTGCTGACGAGAGTGAACAAAGAAAATTGCTGAATGTAATTAGGAAAAGGCAGAGAGACTGAGCGGGGCACATCTTAAGAGGAAACAGACCAGTAAGAGATGTTATGGAGAGAAGATTTCAAGGAAAAAGGGGAAGAGGAAGGAAGGGAATATTAATGTTGGATGGCTTGAAAATTGAAAGAAGTTACTGGCAAATGAAAAGAATGGCACAGGAAGGAAAGACATGGAAAGACTACTATGAGCCAAGGATCTGCCTTCAGGCAGAGCACACATGATGATGATGCCGATGATGATGAGAGAAAGGGAAGAGGACAATGAAACAAGATCTCCTGTGTTATCAGTCATAGCCAGTCGGAGGGGAATGCCCAAGTGTGACACTTGTAAGAGGTGAGATTAAAAAGGCGTGCACTAAAGATAAAACTAAAGTTTTGCCTAAAGCGTGCATTTCTGAGAGTGCAATGTTTTTAAACACTTTCTTGTCACACCTCCCTGCCATATTTAAATATACTTATAGGTATTACTGCTCTCCCAATGAACTTTCCTGGGTGATCTTGAGGCCAGATGCCGCAGTGACAGTGTGGCACAGAACCACTCACCATAGGTCAACTAAAATTGAGCCTGCTCCATGATGGTTCCCAGTGCTTTAAGGAGCAAGTGTAGCAGTTACTTTTCTATCTTGAGTGTTAAATAATAATCTTCCAAATTGTTAAAATCTGTCAAACCGACCACCATTTTGAAATATGATTGACACAGTCATATATGAGGGAAAGAGGGCTAACTTGCCATCCCGTTCGAGGGAGAGACTAACTTGCTTAAAAACATTACTGCCCCAACTGAGACTCCAAGCACAGGGTGGGGGGTAGGGATAGGGGCAGGAAATAGATAACAAATGCTTTGAGGAGGAGATAATGTTGAACCTAAGATTTATTTCCTAAAACTGTAAATAATAACCTAAACCTAACTAGCAGTACTCAGAGCTTGGAGATGGATTAGAACAGGTCAGGGATGGTAGTAAATCACGTCAGTTAAACCAGAGTTAGGTATCCTAAATTTCATTAAGTTAGAATAAATTTGCTTGTTAAGTGTTCCATTGAAAAATTAAACAGACAGACGCATACAGATAGATCGAGGTACGTTTTGAATCATAAGAATTGTCATTGCACATACTGAACATAATACAGTCAGTAAAGTAAAATTAGCAAATAAAACAAATGCCACACATGACCCAGCATATATTACAATAGAATAGTCTTAAATATTTTGCTGATAGTCCATATTGATATCCCATGAGTTATGACTAAATGCTTTTAATAGCTTGAAGTTACAGGATGTCTGAGCTACGTGGGTCAAAATGTTTTTAAAACAAACAGCTAAATTAGAGATAGCATTTTATTCCATCATGATAAAACCATACCACTGGAGCTTGACTGAAGATGGCTAATAATTTGATACTGCAGTTCCAAAAGATGTGGAAATGCAAAGCAATACCTGATATTTGATTCTCTGATTGAATGGAACAAAATGCTAACTTGATTTAAGAAAGCCAATAGAATGGTCTTTAACTCTAAATTGATATATTCTACATTAAAAATGTCAAGGGAAATCATTGAATACCATGCCCTTGACTTTTCTTGATTTTTGTTCCGTCTTTAAATGTTTCATAATTACAATGTTACTTAAGTAGGTTTTGGAATCTTTGTTCAAATGTTAGCAAAGTGTTGTAAAATAACGCTTGTAATAAATAGTATTACACATCTTGCTTTTAGCAATGGTGAACTGACACTGTTCTATAAACAGAGTTAGATGTTTAACAAATTCTCCTGTTTGTGAGTTTATCTTCCTCCATTACTAAATGTGTAAATTAAAATCACGCTAACATTGCAGGTTAATAGCTAATAAAGTTGTAAGTATTGTAAAAGAATGACAGAAAATGAGGCAGCATAGACCTATTGCCATAATCTGTCACAACATTCCAAATATAAATATCTTTTCTTTTCTATAGCCACAAAAATATTTTCTATTGTTATCTAATATTAATTATAATGCACAATTAGAAACATGAATGAAGCCACAGGTCATTTAAGTCACAGGGCTCCTAAAATAAGTTAGCTGTACTTTTGATTTAGGTGCAGTCTTCAAAAGGTTAAGAAACGTGTCACATTTGACGAGTCCTGTTTATATAAAACTCAATCAATACACTACTCCAGTCAAGCATAAACATTAGTAACATATATAGGTATCACTCATAATTGACACAAGGATTCCACTGAGAAACTGACCACGACTGCAAACTAGTTTATATCACCTTGTTAGGTTTTGCTGAGTAACGCAAAGCTCCCACACCATTACTGCCACCCACCTCCCCCAACCACCTTTTTTTTCCCTTTCAGATTGTTTCTGACCATATTTCATTTTTTATTCTAGGCATTTAAAAATTAAGTGGAAGATGTACCCATTTTGCTTTAAGGAATACGATTAGGCGCCTTCTCCAGGGCTAGTTTAGGGAACATTTTCTTTGTTCTCAGATAATCTGGCATTTATAGAGATTAGAATAGAAATGATGTCAGTATGTATCAGTAATCCTTTCACAGGGCATCAATTTCAGGAAAGATTCAAGATTAATAGTTATGGCCTACATATAGCCAGCTAATTCAATATTTACAAGTGTTACAGTCGTATACTTTTCTTTTGTATTTTACTCATGAAAAATGTAGAAAATTTACCGAAACCCTTGGAAACTTTTAGGGAAATTAGATGTCTGGTTGTAATCACATGATTTTGGCCCGAATTGCAGATTACTATGATTGAGTTTGCCTTGTGGTGCCAAATCAGGCAAATTCAGGTTTAGCACTCAAGTACAGGTGAGACATAATTTTTGTGGAGCAGTAAATGCAACTTTCATGCACCCATTTCCACTGAAGGTGTGGAGCGAACTGGCTGAGAGACAGTGGTGGGACGGTTCAAAGATTGAGCATGCAGGTTCTCAGATGCAGTATTAGAGGTCCTGGTGGAGGAGAGACGTCCTGTATCTGCGGGTTGGGGTGGGGGGGTTGCTGGGGGAGTAGTTCGCCCTGCCCTCTTTTCCCTCTCTCTACAACAACTGGCGTTGCTCCATCTCATCTCTTATTCTTCCTTTTTTTTGTTAATTTACAGCATGTGAGTGTCACTGGCTAAGCCAGCATTTATTACCCATCCCTAATTGCCCTTGAGAAGGTGGTGGTGAGCTGCCTTCTTGAATTGCTGCAGACCCTGCAAAATCAGGAGGGGCCCTAGCCAGATGTTTATGACCAAACACTCCTTGGTGACTGTCCAATAAGGTGGGCTGGCACAGCGCTCTTTTTACGTGAAGTCCTGAGAATTTCCAGAATAATGTTGGCTTGGCAAAGCGTCCCAGAAAGTCTCCCAATGTGTTTCGAAAGACCTCTTCAACCCTCCAGCAGCAACTGAACAGTAAAACGTGACATACCTTATGTAGCACTTGAAATTCTTGGCAGACCTGTTTAGTCTGTTTAGCTGGTCGCTGTTAGGAGAGTGTGTTAAATGAAGCGATACCCCCAATTAACACGCAGCCTCTTTAATGAGCACCAGTCAACAAGTTAATTATTAATCATCTCCTTAACAATCCTCCAGGCAGATGTTACTAGCATTGGTATCAAACCCTTTACGGAGATGGCATCTTGTGCTAAACATGGGCTTAACCAGAGTGGAAACTTAAAACCTTATCTTACCCATCTCTTTACCACAGAGTACTCAGCCAAAGTCACCCCTTAATTTTATAATAGTTCAAAACACGAGTTGCTTAAAAATACATAATTTATGTACAATATTAGTAGTACCTCTTAATTATTTGGATTATTTCCATCTGCAGGCTGATTTTTTAAAAAGCAATCACACCTCTTTAGATCAGCCTTTTAAATAGCAAAATCAGTTGACAAGGGCCAACAGCCAACGAGATCAGTGAACATGCTTTGGATTAGCATACAAACAGACGGAAGACATGTTAAAAAGACCATAGACAAATATGTATCACCAATAATTTTTGAATAAGAAACAAACTGAATTGGGCATATTTCAGTTTCAGAAGAAATGTAAACAGACAGAATTATACATTCCAAAACTGAGACAGGCTCTCCAAAACAAAACAAAGGATTTAGATAGCTTTCAGATAAAAATGATTGATAAACAGCTAAAAGGTTAATTTTAAAAAGGCTCATTAGAATAAATCATTTTATAATTTTACAAATGCTCTAATACAGGTTATTATATAATAGCATGCAATGTTGAATGAATGTAATACCAATTTAAGTAAACTTGGCAGACGCTTTACAGAATGATCGCCAAGTAGGAAGGCAGGAAAGGAGGATGGAAACACCCTGCATTTAAATAGTACTTTTCACACTGCCAGACATCCAAAGCACTTTACAGCGAATGAAATACCTCAAGTGTTGTGAAATGAAGTCTACCCAGTTTGATGAACAGAGAGGAAATATGTCTAAGAGAATTATGAAATTCTACACATGTATCGCAGAAAAATAGCAATATCTTCCCCTGGCTGCTCCCACTCTCCCAGGCAGCAGGATTTCCCCTTTCCCCTTGCTCACTGCTCAGTAGTAGCTAAAGAAGTAAAAAAATATTTTTAAACTATACATGCTACAAATACATTAGAACAATACTAAATATATGATCTAACTAATGCATTACTAAAGGATAATCACTACTTTCATTAGGCTTACTAAGACTATATGTATCCAATATGCTTTAATTTTGTACCAATATATTTCAATCCATCATCATCAGTTGCTCCCATCAGTATGAATGACAACCCTGTAATTATGTGTACATTAACCTACTGTGAAACAACTTTCAGTTCTCTGTCCTGACAAAACATAAGTCTGCAGAGGCGAATCTAGAATTCCAGTGCTTCATAATTTAAATCGGCATTGCACAGACATTTGACATTGCCATTATTTGGACTTACTGAAATCTTAGCACCAACACTGATATTCCTCCCTTTTTAGAGTTGTGCATGATATTCGTTGGAATGTCTCTAAAAATTTCCAGTTCCAATGACACTAATGACCAAATTATCAGCCCCATATGCTTCTCAAACTTTACTTTCTGTATGAGCTTACTTTCTGTTTTATTTTCATGATCAACATTTCTGGTCCAAAAAGGAAAAATGTAATTTATGTCTTCCACAAGTGCAATGCTCTTCCGGTTTGTGACATTTCAGATGTCAATCATTGCTGATGACTGCATACATTGAGGCTGAAGTATAGATCGGCCATGATCTAATTGAATAATGAAACAGGTTCGAGGAGTTGAATGACTTCCTCCTGTTCCTATGAGTATGGGATCTGCCCCTCTTCCTTCCTGCAGATGAGTGTTAAAATGCTGAATCAGGGAAGTTGTGCTATGGATAAGAATAGAAGCATATTTTGGTTCAATAATTCCAGTTAGAGATGTTATCAACATTTTTGATCCCAAGTCTTAACTAGACGCTCTCTAACTGAGTTCTGTGCAACATCCCAACTTATTGTCAAAGTGTAAAATTGAGTTACACCTGGTTTTGGACAGACAGCTGGTAAATTTCTATTCCAATTAATTTTCCAAATTTCAGTTTTCCCAAATGTCACCCAAGCGAGAATCTTTTGTCCCCTTGCGTTAACTTTACATGTTAAAGGGCTGAATCAAACTTCTGTCAGTTTTTAGATTACAAATTTTCAGTCCTTTCAGGAAGTTGTTACAGTTTTTGTTACTCAGTAGCAATTCCTTTAAACACATATAAACTCTATTCAGATTTCAATATTGGGCATAGCAGTAATTGTGCTCATTGATAGAAGGCATTTTGTTGGAATGTTCTATTAGATTGGCATTTTTTTAAAATGCCTTTGTGTACACCCAAAGCATTGATGGCCATCTCAATGAAAATGGGAAAAAAGCAACCTGCAGGGATGTCTGATCAAATCTCTTTATTCTTCATTGTCTTCAGCGAGAAGTTATCCTTTGGAACCTGACTTCCGCTTTATGTGTCCCCAAAAAAGACTGGAAAGCATGTTCAGTTCTTCAATGACTTAGACTCCACAGATGACATAGCTTTCCACAAAAGAAATGAAGAACCCAAAAAACACCTTCAATTCTTAGTTTAACAATACTGAATAGACATTAGGAGAACTGAACAGATTCTTACATAAAGCCTTAGAGTTCATGGGAGGCAAGCAAGAAAAAAATGAAACAGACTTTTAAAAAAGATATTAAAAGAAACACTGGGCCATTTGTTTGCTACAGATTGACATGTATTCTTATGAAGTGGAAAGCAAGAGACCCTCTGTATCAGAAGTAGTAATGGATGAAAAGGTTTAAGACTTTTGCACAGAGGATTAAAAAAGTCTTTGTTGCTTCAAGTTTGATGAAGCATGGGACTCATTATAGAATGTTGTGAAAGGTGGACCTAAAATGAAAAAAGAAATCATTGCATCATTGTTTCCTTCATGTATTAAGAAGTCTCAGCTGTGACTCAGTCATTTGGATGCTGGCAAAATGGGTTAGAGAATGCAAGTTATTTGGTGTCTCATTTTTTTTTTCCATCTACAGACCAATAATGCTATAATTTTGTAACCAATATTGGTTTACAATTATGTATGCTGAATGTTTCTAGCCATTTCCTTTTGTGTGCATTTTACCTAAAATGGTTCCAAGATATGTTGTGATTTTACAGGTAACCATTGTTATTAATGGGAGATTTCCTTTGTTTATGCTAGGAAGACTTACACCCTGAAGACATCTTAAAGTTTGCAATATTATATGCCACATAATATTTGCAATTACACCAAAACATTTGTATAAACGAAAGTACAGCCCAGTCAAATCAAGCATAGTAGTACCAAAAAAATGTCTGTGAATGTAACATTCGATATTGGTGAGATCTTTTTACACTTGGGCACAGAGAATGATGAACAAAAACAGAATTACCTGGAAAAACTCAGCAGGTCTGGCAGCATCGGCGGAGAAGAAAAGAGTTGACGTTTCGAGTCCTCATGACCCTTCAGCAGAACTGAATGATGAGTTTACTCCAAAGCAGTAAAAGATATTTTATAGCTAGAAGTGTACTTCGAGGAAAAATTACCATGCTATGTCTCCAAGCATGTTTATTGGCCAATGGGTGTATACTATGTAGCCTGGAATTGGTTTTAGCGAATTGTAACATTAACCTCTGCAGTGTAGGAGGCACCACAGGCCTGTGTGTTACAATTGTCACTTAAATTGGTTAGGCAGAGCAGATTTTAATAAACTGGTCAACAAAATATTGCAGCAGTTATCTATTTAGATAGGCAAAATTCCAAAAAGTATTAATGGACAATACACTACATTTAATAGCTGACCTTATATCATTACTTTTTTGCAGCGTGTTTTACAATTTTCTAACCACCCAGAAAATCCTCAAGTTCTGAAATGAGCTTGTAGCTCTCCAAAAACGAACTAAAAATCACACTCAAAGATTTCAAAACAAATACGTTAGTATAACTGGTTCTGTTCATAACCCAGAAGTTTAATGATTAGGCTTATTTTGGGGAAAAAAAAAATTTCTTTATAAGAAATTCTCATAGCAAAATAAGTGAACCTTAGTCCTAATGCTGACTGTTAGGGTAGAATTTTGGAAGAGTGCGAAGGCGAGAACAGAGATGGCGGGCCCGCAATGCCTGGCTGCTGGCCAGTGTGCCAGGCTTACTCCTGCCTCAGGATCATTTTTGAAGAGGCTGGTTGGTGGGGATGGATGATGGCCTTAATGTGCCTATTAAGATCATTATTAAGACGAGAGTTGCCACTCTGCTGAGGCTGAATCTTGGCCAATGAATGGAGGCGACTTCCCTGTGGAAGACCATGGGGCCAGTACTCCATCTAGCATTTTTAATATATCTCCCACTGGTGTGGCCACATTTGCAAGATTGGAGGGAAACTCCCCCCAGCGTTGATGCCCTGATAGATGTGGCCTCTTTTTATGTTTAAGTGTTTAAAAAAAAGTGTGCAGAGGGTGCCCTCCATCTTGAGGTCCGAACTCTTTGACCTACCAACATAGGAGTTCTCACCTCTGATGATGGGGCTGCTGATGTGTCAGTGCTGGAGGTTTCTTCTTGGCCCTCCAGCCTTAAGAGCCCTTAATTGGATGGCACGCGTGAACACGAGCCACTAATTGGCCTGCTGGTCAAAAATCATGTTGGTCATCAGAAACGATGCAGGGTCAGGTTCCAGTAATTCACCCAACATCGGGGCCCTGACCTCTGAACAAAAATTCACCCTTTAGAACCTGGTGTCTCTGCTCTTACAAACACTGCTGTTACTATTACTAGGCTAGATAATAATTTCCTGCTTGCAACTCCACTTTCTGTTGCTCTTTTCAGGTTCTTTAGTCACGCCTCCACACAATTTTCTGCTTTCTTCTCCTACTTTAGGACTTAGTTCCATAAATACACCTTCAAATGAACATAGGGAACTGCACTCGACAGCCAGTAAGATTCTACCAACTATGAAGAGCCAATTGGATTGAAAACAGTCTGATTTTTTTTTCAGAGTTTGAGTTTGAATAAAGGTGAAAGAGATGCTGTGTAGGCACACTGAGTGCTGTGCTGGCCTTTCACCTTTATCACCTGAGTACAAATCCAGCCCAGACTAATATATGAATAAAATCTCCTTGGTCTGCTGGCTTTAGGAGGATCTACATGAAATAGGTTTAGCTAGTCTCAATTCATTTCAATTGACACAGCCTACAACTCAAAACTGAGCTCAATTTGAGACTAATTGGCATTCTCACAGAGAGTGGCCACAGGATGTTCGTGTGGGGAAATAGAAAAATGTTACACTGGTGCAGTAGGGGCTGTTCATTTGAGATTAGCACATTTAGAATAAAATCACTGAAATTTACTGTATTGAAAGATGCCCTTTTACCAATCACAAAAACACTGATTCTGTGCCAGAATGATCCAATTAATCCCTTTCCTTTTTAATGTTTTGTTTTCAAAATCATTATCTATTCCTTTTTGAAAAGCTATTATGGATTCTGTTTGTACCAGTTTCTGGTAGAGCATTCCATGTACTAACACCCCTTTATGTTAAAGAAAATAGCTTAAACTCTCCCTTCATTCATTTGGAGATAATCATTTTTTCTGGCTTACTGAGCAGCAGAAATTGTTTCTCCCCAAATTTAATTTATCTAAACATCTCAATTTTGAACACATCTATTAGATCTTCTCTTAGCCTTCTTTAGGCCAAAAGTGTCACAGTCTCTTTCGTCTCTTCTCACAACTAAGGTCTCTCACCCCTGCGATTGTATACTGTATTCTCACCATGGCCTTTATTTCTCCTTAAAGCACACTAACTAACATTAGCAAAGGCTTCTAACTACATTCTAGTCAATGATTTAGATAGGTTTAGCATTACCTTTGTCTTTGTATTCTACATGTTTACAAAAACTATATAAGGGTGTGTGTTCTCTCCTTACTCCTTTGGTAAAACCATATCACCTTGTATTTCTATGCATTGCATTTCATCTGATATCAATTTGATCTATTAACTAGTGTTCACCTGAAGTCACTCAGATCTCACAGTTAATCATGACCGTATCATAATCATGTCAGTTGTCAATTTTGATATTGTTTCCTATATACAATCTGGCAGACTACCTGTTCAATGTGCAATTTGCAGTCTGGACACAAACTGCAATTGAAATAGCGCTTTTTTTTTGAGGCTGAGTTATACAGGGCTCCGGATTCTCCATCCCCTTGTCCAAAACGTCACCAGTTTGCCGAGGAGAACACCAGCCAGCCCTCGGCCATTTAATGGCAACGGAGGCGGAACTTCCACACTTCTGGATCAGGATGTCTTACCGCAGAGAACTCCAGCCAATCAGAGGCCAGCAACTCTCCAGCAATTTGGCCGTGCAGCGCTAGAGTATTTAGATATGGTTGGGGGTCTCACTGGGTACCAAGCTGGCACGCCCAGGCAAGGGGAGTGAGCAGGGAGGCTGCGGTTTGAGAGACCATGGGGGGTGGGGGCAACCTTGGGATTAAAACATTTGGGGATTGGGGGGTCGGTTGGAAGGGCAACATTTGGGGGGAGCACCCTCCGATGGGTCTGGAGGGTCTGTTAAGGAGGCACCTCCCTGGCCACCACCAGCCCACGTAGGGAAACCTGCCAGGCTGGCTGCTTAGCATGGGCCTCTCCTGTTGCCTATTAAATGCCATTAATTGGGATGAGGCCCTTAAGTGGACATTAATTGCCCACTTAAGTGCCTCAATTAGACAGACGGGCTGCCCAAAGCCACCCTTACCACTGGCATAATTGTGGTAGAGGCGGGGCGGGGGCAGGCAAGGCACCCGCTGGATTTAACAAGCCCTTCTACCTTAAAACCAGTCAGCGATGGAGCATTAAATTCAGCCCATGGTTCAAATCTCCGCTCAAGCTTATTTCCATAATTACAAACGTAAAAACTTCCATCAACAAGCATAATTAGGCAATGTAACAGAACATAATCTTTGCTCACTTGCATTAACAAGTATCCCTTGATGACACAAGAGTGATAACCTGGTGCAGTTTTACTAGTTTGTAACAAAAAGTATTTTTCGTAAGTGTCTAGTTTGCCAGCTGTGAGCAATTTAATTTTAAATCATTGATAATTACTTTAAAAATCTATACTGAGTTACTTATTAGTTTGATTGGTGTACATTAGTCAGTTACTAAGTAAAACCAGCATAAATTAGTAGAAATTTATATATATATTCTTTATCCACTAAGAAAACCAGTGGTTCCAACACTGACACCTTGAGGCAGAGTACAGGGAGTTTTACTCTGCAGCTAGCTATGCTATAATGAACTTGGAAGTACTTGATGGTAACAGTGGGCCTCTGAAATTTGCAGCATTATGTTCCCCAGCACCAACATCCCACACTTTGGGGAGCAATATAAAAAAGCACATGAAGTACCAATGACAACGCCAACACTTTCAGCACAGCATAATGGAAGGGATGTTGGAGGTGCTCTTGTTTAGATCAAGAACTGCTCTTCCAGCTCCAAAGCTTTGCCAAAATTGAAGTTATGGACAGTACTCAATATACATCGAATTGCTGCGTTTACAAATGAACTCAATAACCCATTGGTAAGCACAGTCGTATTCTTGAAACCTTCCCTTAACCCTGAGGCAATGAAAAATGGACTGCAATCTGCAAAAATAAACATATAAACACGTGTAACTTTCACAGATATAAAAACCTCAGCGCAGCTGGAATTTTTTGTGGGGTACATATCGAGTGGATTACTTCTGTAAAATGCACATGTGGGCCAAATTTGAAGGGGTGATTTTCAAGAAATACAGGGTATGGACTGCTACTCAGGTCCTCCAGGTTCACTTTGGGGAGGGGAGCTACTTTGCACTACAAAAGCAAAACATCGAAAATCTGAAACAAAACCAGAAAATGCTGAAAATACTCAGCAGGCCTGGTAGCATTTGTGGAGAGAGAAACGGAGTTAACATTCAGGTGAGTGAATTTTCATCAGAAACCTTAGTCTTTCTAAAGAAGGTGTCAGTGATGAGAGGAAAACAGAATATTTGAATTACTGCGATGGCTATCTTTAAGCAACCCAGAATCAATTAAATAATAAAGACATGACAATAATGACCAGCAACTAATACATTTATCACATCAGCTCATTTCAGGGAGGCGCCTACTAGGTTAGGTTACCAAATGTATTTATTTTGTCATATGAGGGTCCATAGTCCATTTTGATAGGATAATCAGAGTCTCAGGGTGTTTTTTTAAGATTTGTAATTATTGATGTCATCCTTATTTTTTTATCCTCCAGAGAGTTAAATACTGATATCTGCAGTGGACATAATTATTCCAACTTCCTTCTGAGAGTTTTTCACTGAAATTGTAATAAGGGCTTGCATTTGAATTAAAATACAGAACATTTATGAGCCTCTGATAACCCATTGTTTTCAGTATTGACATATCCTCATATTGAGCATGGATCTCCAATATTCATTGTGTTATAAGATCATGGGAAATAGCAGCCTGCTCAGCCATTCAATAAGATCATGGCTGATCTGATTGTGGTCTTAACTTCACTTTCCTGCCTGTCCCCCATAACCCTGGACTCCTTTGTAGGTCAAAAATCAGTCTAACTTGGTCTTGAATATATTCAATGACCCAGCCTCCACTGCACTCTGCAGAAGAGAACTCCAAAGACTGACAACCCTCAGAGAAGAAATTCCTCCCCATCTCTCTCTTAAATGGGAGACCCCCTTATTTTTAAACTGTGTCCCCTAGTTCTAGGTTCCCCTACAAGGAGAAACGCCCTCTCAGCATCTACCCTTTAATGACCCTCAGAATCTCGTATTTCAATAAGATCACCTCCCATTCTTCTAAACTCCAATGAGCATAGGTCCAAATTGCTCAAGCTTTCTCCATAAGGCAACCCCTTTGCCCAGGAATCAACCTAGTGAACCTTCTCTGAACTGCTTCCAATACAAGTATGTCCCACCTTAAGTAGGGATACCAAATCTTGCTGTACCAGAATGCTAAATTTTTGTGATTCATGTACCAGGGCATGCAGATCCCCGTGCACCACAGCATCCTGCAGTCTCTCTCCATTTAAATAATATTCTATTTTACTATTCTTCCTGCCAAAGTGGAGAACCTCACATTTTCCCACATTGCACTCTATCTGCCAAATTTTTGTCCACTAATGTAACTTATCTATATTCCTTCTCAGATTCTTTGGGTGGGATTTTCCTCCTCAGCCTGCCGCCAGGATTGTCGGGTCTCACCGAAAGTCAGATGACTTTTGGCTGGGCCACCGAATCTCCAGCAGCTGGTCCCGCCACGAAGGGGCTGGAAAATCCTGGCCTTTGTATCCTCTTCACAACTTTCTTTCCTACCTATCCTTGGCAGCAAATTTGGTTACAATGTAGTCGATCCCTTCATTCCAGTATTCCTACCCTTGGTCATGAAACTAACATTTTTTCGTTATATTATCGTGGTTTACTTTAAAGTAAATTTATGGGTGTGAGTGTGGATAGTTGTCCATGCAGCTGATTTTATTGAATTAGAATAAGATAGAATGCAAGCTTGAAATTATCAAAAGAATTTAGGGGTAAAAGGCATTTGAAATGCTAATGAGTAAACATGGATGAGGTCTTAGCATGTAGGGTGTGAAAGAAATTTGCATTTTTAGATAAGTGAAGCGGTTTTTGGGTTACAAAGGGATGATAGGATGTTTAAAACTAATAAGATAAGCAAGGCCAAGCAGTGTGTTTATTTTTCCCAAAGACACTGACCATATTGACAACATGAAATATTTTTATATTATGGGGAAAGTAAATTTCCAAAAACATATAGAACAATTGAATTTACAGATTAAAGATAGAGAAACATATATAAAGAGAATGAAAGACTATGTTGGGGGACATGTAAGATCTAAGAGGACCATGTAATACAGCCTTGAGGAGGCATCCAGCCACTTTTGCAGAAGTCTGCTGTGTCCAGAAACCAAGGGTGGAGGAAAGCCTTTGGAATTCCACTGTTGAGTGGGTGCTGTGGTAAACTTGCTGGCTTGCCTATATAAATTTAAAATCTATTTTAGACTGTTGCCTTAAAGAGGGTGTATAGTTGGGAGTCAGGTTAATTTGGAATTTTGGGATTTGTTATAGTAGTAAGTAACTGTAATCTTATGTATGTGCTTGAAATCTTTTCTTTTCTTAATAAATGTTTTAATTTAGTTTTTAAAATCTCTAAATGTGTTAGTGAACTGATTACTTCTGATTTCAGTGCACAAATCTTCTCGTAATAAATGCAAATTGCAAAACCGTTGTGATAGCATGGCCAAGTTTTCCTTGTGCATTTGGTCCACCTGGCACACATCACCTGCCATGTCATAACACCTTAAATAAAAATGTTATAGAAATCTGATGATTTGTAATTTTGGGATTTTTTACAATCCCTGTAGAGACTGATAACTTTTAAAAAGAAATTTGAATTCCAGTGACTGACTGAAAAGATCATGCTTCAAGAACTCAAGCTTTAAAACTTTTACTGTAATAATTTAAAAGCAACATTGACTAGCACTATTTTCTTAGGCAACTTATACTTTCAACTACAGAAAAGATCCCCCATGTGACTTTTAATACGACTGACAATCCCATGCCACAGTTATACTTTATTCTGTTCCTTATTCTTCCTGGAATCAGTCCAAAGCCATTCTCCGATCTTGATGATCTGCTTTCTTTTTCTTTTTCCAGCCTAGTAACTTTTAATCCCGAACTGACTTTCACAGTGAGCGTTACCCTGGAGCTTTCTCCCTTTAGCCAAAGCTAGGAAAATCTTCCAGCCTTGTTTAAATCCTCACAACTTAATCTTTTTTAATCTAAGCAGTAGTTCCCATCTGCCATCTGGTGGTAAATAATATAACTTTTTCTGCTTCAGATGCAGGACTAGCAGCTTTTATCTCCCTGCTCCCCCCCTCTCTCTCTCTCTAATTCTTGCAGACTTGCTTGTCTCTGAGTTTCAGTGATATTTTAGAAAAACTCTACAAGGGCTTGCAATGAACTGATTCCCTCTCAAAGCCCATCTCCATGGCAACGTGAACCACATCGACCTTGCATCCAGGTAGAAATGCTAATTAGCTATCCTCCAGACCTCCAAACTTAATTCTAGCTTGTAATTAAATAGACAGTTTAAAGTATAACAGTAAAACCCGACATTTCTAATACTGCCCTGAGAGTCTTGGAGATTAAGTCTACCAACAGTCAGCACAGATGCCCTTGCCATTGCCAGGTGTGAATATCTTGCACCTTCTTCCCAGCAAATCTACCTGGGCCCCCCTTTAACAACTAAGCCATCTAAGCTCATTGTTGGGCAGAATCCAGAGCAGGTCACATGACCCCCATTTTACCTTAAAGAGACAGTACCAAAACATAACAATCTTATAAACTTTGTATTTGTGACAGAATGACTTCGCAAAATTTAATCTGAAACTATGAAAATGTTTCCTGAATAATTTGAAATAAATGGGCATCTATTTTTAAAAAAACTATTCAATCTCTTCTTTAGGAGTGCCTTGTCATCTGGAATTCACTTGCAAAGCTTTTTGCCTTGTTACCTCTTTACTCTGTCCACAGAAGCCTCCTACAAACCTCTATTTATCATTGACCTTTTCACCTGGTGAGGCACTCTGAGTTGTTTTCCTATGTGAGTGACACTATACAAATATATATTATTGAACAAATTCAGCTTAAGAAAACACTTTTTCTACAAACACAGAAGACATTCATGCAAAATTAAGTTTAAGATGATTAAATTTTAAACTTAAGCCAAAGCCAAAAGGAACTGCTTCTCAAGTCGTTTGAACCTACTATATACAAAATGTCATTGTTAATTCTGACACCTGGGATATTTGGAGGCATAGGTCAAACCAACACATTCCTCAATTGGGAACACATTTCCCACACCTACAAGTGCTTCAAGATGACTGTTTAATTTACCTTGTTACTGTGCTTAAACAAAGTGGAATAACCATAACCATACACAGGTGAATCATAAATTTATGCACAGATTGCATTGCTCCTACTTCAGGTAAAAACACCCAATTCAACAACACTCTAAAGAGATAGTATGAAGTAATTGCTGTTTCAAGAAAAAAAAATCATCACTTTAAAGACACGATGATGTATTTTCCACATATTGGCTTCCTAATTCATCTGTAAAGCCCTCAAATTTGGTTTTTCAACAGTGCTCCTAATGATATTCAAAAAAACCAGTAAAGATCCAACCGCTTTTGACAAGGAACATAGGGTAATGTTGGTAGTAGACATCTCTGAAAACAGCTGATAGGCAAAATAATTTATCGCAACATGCCTTTTGAATAATTTTTTCCCTCCATCTAGCTAGAATGACCGTGTTTCAGGTGATCCACATTGTGACCTGGCTGAATGATGTTGGAATTGATACAATCGGGACAGGCAATCTGAGTGACAATTGATTGGAAAACTACTTAGGTTAAACTAATAAAGCCTGATTGGTAAAGGCCCATTTTGGAAATGAAAGTATGTATTTTCAAGCATTTTAACTGCTAGTACAGCTATAGTATCTCAAAAAGGTGATTATTCTGCACATTTCATCTTGCCTCTTGGTTTAGTTTCATTAACCTAGAAATAGTGACGTCCCCAAATAGGAATGCTGTTTTGGTTTTTCACTTTATGCTGCACATTGATTTTTTCTTATCTTTTAGAAAAGGAAAATGTATTAAAGTGATTGATAGCTTCATAAAGCAAAAGCGTATGTCCTTGCTCAGTTTTTTGAAGCATTATCCACAAAAAGCTTACAAGCGGCTATAATTTGTCCCATAATTGACTCAAAATAACAAAGACTAAAAGCCCAAGAAAATGCAGTCAGATACTGAAAAAGAATAAAAACATGAAGAAGAAGGAAAGCTGTAGATAGTTTCATTCGGTAAAATAATTCGTATGAAAAGCTTTTGAATGTTTTACTGATGAAATACTATTCACTGCTATTATGAAGCCCACAGCTAAGGTCATCACAATCTGTGCACATTAAGAATGTTTTCTGCTAGACTGAATCATTTTGCAACAATATTACACCTTTTAAAAGACAGATTAGCAATATTTCCAGAATAAAACCCTACTGTCCTTTATGTGTTTTCACCTACAAGGTACAGACACATTTTATCTCATGAAGTTTATAGTTTAGTATTGTTCATAGCCTTACATAGTAAATCAAACTTAAGTAAATCTTAGGCACAAAGTTTTAAATGTAGTCCTGGCAGAAAGACTACTTTGGAAAAGACACATGTCCTCAGTGCTAACAACAGACTAATTAGAAGAGATTTGCATTTATATAGTGCCTTTCACATCCTCAATCCCACCAAAGAGCTTCAGGGTCAGAGTGTTACTTCTGAAATGCTGTCACTGTTGTTACATAGGCAAATGTTGCAGTTAATTTGTGAACAGAAAAGTCCCACAAACAGCAATGAAAATTACCTATTGACTTATTTCAAAAATGTCAAATGAATCAGCTCGATAAATGGGACAGACAAAGAGGGAGTTTGTTTATTGTGTGCGTACACACAAGTACATTTTGCGCATATGAGTGGAGGGGGGAGCGCTAATCGAATCAATTGCATGGTTTATCTTTCAAATATCACCCAACCATGTTATAAACCAGGGCCAGGATTTTAAATTGACTTTAGGCTGCTTTCCAAATTTTCCTGTCTCGCCCGCGATGATGCTCACCGCTGGTGGAACTGGAAAATCCCACCCCACATTTGGACAAGGTCTCAACACCAAGAAGCTAAAAGGCTCTTACTGGAAGACAGCAGGCATGGCATTTATTCTAATAGTTGCAATATAATACTTTAGCAGGTCAAACAAAAAGCAAGACAGATCGACAAGATCTTAGCTTTATAAAAAGAGTTAAAGAGTTTTTATCTATTGATCCATCAAGGCCTGCAGAAGGCTTCCCAAGGAAATATTAACTGAGGTATGTATGAAATGCAACTGTCATTATATTCAGGACCATTCATGCTTCTCTTGAGTAGAATTACCTCAATTATATCTGATGTCCCATTGGAGAGATGGAGGCATATTTAACAAAAATACACATGATTTGTTAATACCATTACAATTTTATTTGAGGGCCAAAGATGTACAACAACTGTGACTGGTAATCATTTTGGACTATTTCTAACCATACATTGTATCGCATCTCTCAGAAAGGTCTCAAAGCACATCAAATAAAATCAGGTGCTTTGAAGCTATGTAGACAAAAGTAGTAGTCATTCTGCACACAGGACTCCACAAATGCCAACGAGATAAAAGTTAAATTGTTTTGATGGTGTTGTTCGTAGCAGGAATATTGGCTGAAACATTGGATGAAAAATGTGCTCTCCGTCAAATTATGTCATGAGCTCTTTAATATCCACTTGAACCATAAGAACAAGAGGATGGGGCCTCAGTTTAACAGCCAATTCCAATGACAGTGCATCCAACAATGCAATGCTTGCTCAGTATTGCACTAGAACGCCAGCATATATTATGAACTGAATTTAAGTCCTGAATTTAAATTGAACTAAAGTCTCATATGAGGATTTTTCATGACAAAGTTAGTGAGAAATGCTTTCTAATTGATCATAATCCGTGTTAACTGATAAACATCTTGGGTTTAATAAGACTAATATTGAAAAGCAGATTTAATTAAAATACATTCAACGCTCTTAGTGATAAATGACTCTAGTGGTTTTAAATACTATTTCCATCAAAAGGAAATTAAGTGTTGCCAGTATCAAATTTAAAAAAAATAAATAAATCATGTGCCAATTGGAAAGGTACTAGGATGTTACTTGTAAAGTCAGATTTAACATTTACCCTGAATGGTCTAAAAAGCTCAAATGCAATTGAAATCTTAAGAAGTTTGTAGTAGCTACCTAAGAATCAGCGAATCTCACAATTTCAAAAGGAAATAAAGCTCCTACAACAAGAAATTTCACATAAGATCTGATAATTCACCAAACAGTTTCAAAGCATTACAGGAGTCACAAAAGTGGTTGAAGAGCCACAAGGTGCAGCCACCTGAATTTTTATCAGATATTGTTCAGGATCCCACAAGGTTAGAATTTGATGGTACATCAAAATTAAATTCCAGTGACTAGCCCATTCTTTACTGCATATAAATAACAGTAAGACACTGCTTCTCATCCTGCGATCACCCAAACCAGGCAGGGTCTAGGAACAGGGCAAGGGATTTTAGGAAAAAACCTTAAACAAAAACACTAAAGCAAATCACTTGAATCATTGTGTGGTTTCAGCATTCAATTAATCTAGAGGAATCATTTATTTCAAAGCATTTTTTCCTCTGTTGCTATCCCTTTCACTTATCTGTTCAGTTGGTGCAGGTTTACAGGTAGTACCTCAGGGATCTTATTGTATAGTAAAGATTGGTATTCATTTTTGTAGCTAGCTTTTGCACCCACCTTTAAATATATTTGAAGGAATTTGTCTCAATCCCAGTTGCAGCATAGGTATTTACTTGGGCTTTGCTTACATATGACTTAAACTTGCCTCCCTCGGGTGTCTCTATTATTGGTTAGTATATCTGCTGGTATTCATCATTAGCTTTGCTTTATTTATTTTATCTTTTTCTATTTATTTTTGACACTCTCCGTGGTTCATGCTCGATCCAGTGGCAGTGTTAAATTACTGGAGAAGTTGAACCCTAACTCTTAGCTGGAAGCTCGACAGCATCACCTTCACATTCAGGATTTTCCTGAAATATTAAACATGCTTCATGTTGTTGTGTTTGCTCCTGAAATTGCTCAAGTGGCCAGGATCCATCACTCATTGTTAGGCTTCACTCCGCAGATCCCAATATTTTGTTATTAACTTCCAGAACTGGCTTCTCCTTGATTTGTGCTGGTGACGAACCTCAATTTGAGCATTTGATAATTTTGTAGCTGTGCCAATAGCTCACATCAGTTCATTTGTAATATTAGTAAAAGTCACAATATGTGAAAATGTAGGTGGAGAAAAGTGCTGTTTGACAGCAAATGCCGCTTGATAGCACTGTTGCCGGCCCCTTCCATCACTTTTGCTGATGACCAAGAGTAGACTGATGATACGGTGATTGGTCGGGTTGGATTTGTCCTGCTTTTTGTGTACAGGGCATACCTGGGCAGTTTTCCACCTTACCGGGTACATGCCAGTGCTGTAGCTGTACTGGAACAACACCAAAATGGCTTGGCAGTACTGGACGGAAGGTGAAGACAGGTTAAGGTTCTTGTTGCAATAATTATAATCCAATAAAGCACACAATATATGAAAAGAAGAAAAACGTAACAAAAACAAAAAAATGTAGAACAGCTACGTTTATGGATAACTTATGAATATTAAAGTTCAAAGTTCACACTCCAGTACATAGGTACATAAATACCTACTCAGGAGTGGTCTTAGCAAATGGACACTACCATCTATTGTCTATGCTGTATTGGCATTCAAGAAAATTCTTCAAATCAGTACTTAGTTGTTCACATGTCAGTATCAAATTTGCAGGATATTAGCTCCAGTTGGAGTAATTGGAAGAAGTGCAGTGTTATGACATAGCAGTTTGTAAAGACTGAGTTATTTAAAATCCCAGAGGGAGACTTTAAACAACTGTCATAACCTATATTTTCAATTGGTACGTTTTGAGTTGCAGCTCTAAATTCAGGAATAAGACCACCAGTTCTCGCAAGGTTTTTATATCAAACTAAATGAAACATTTATTAATTTACAACAAGGCATTAAATACATACACATGTCTACAAATTACTACTATAATAACTTTTAACAAATTCCCAAATTAATCTCCACTAAGGCAACAATAAGCAATAGACTTAAACAGGCACCAGGCAAAGCATTTTTCACCTTACGAATTCAAAATGAGGTTCTTTTCAATTTGGTTCCTTTGCAGACAGTGGTAAGCTTACAGGCTTAGATCTTACATGCCTCTGACTTCCACACACAAAACTCCTATACCCAGCCTTCCCCTTTGAATGTAAATTTTCATTGTATCACCCTTTGAGCCCCTTTCAGAGCACCAATTTTATTGGTAAAATAAACATTGCTGGGTGATTCCTAGCTAGGTGCAAGATTTCACCCCCAGTTTTTGAATGGTTTATTCAACAAACTGCAAATGTATCCTCTACCTTACTGTTTGCATCTCAAAACTACTATACATCAAAGTACCCAGACCAGCTGGCTTTGATCCAATTAACACACATACACATAAAACCTCTATTTAAAAAAAAATTCCAATAACATTATATACATTAATATCTCTTCCTGACATTCCCCTTCCTATTGAAAAATGAACCGTCATAATTCTAAAAGATGCCTTCATTTTTTAATAACCCATCTCACACTATCTCCTATACTTATTACCCTATTACATTATCAGATGCATGCATTAACATAATATATATATATATATATATATATATATA
Organism: Cetorhinus maximus; assembly: GCF_964194155.1. NCBI lineage: Eukaryota > Metazoa > Chordata > Chondrichthyes > Lamniformes > Cetorhinidae > Cetorhinus > Cetorhinus maximus. The sequence goes on from NC_135898.1 coordinate 56,000,468, forward strand.
CACACACACAAGTCCTTAGTATCAACTGAAATCACTCCTGTTGTGTCCAGGTTTTTAAAAATGTCTAATTTTCTTTTAAGCTTCAAACTCTTGATAACGCATCTGTGAACAGATTTTCTCTTCCAGCAACATGTATAATCCGTAGATTAAATAGTTGTAATAATAAACTCCAACTAAAAAGCCTTGCACTTTTGTCTCGAAATTTGTCCAAAAGCTTTAAAGGATTATGGTCTCTATAAACAATTGTTTCTGATGAATTGTTTGCAACATAAATTTCAAAATGCTGCAATGCTAACACAAAGCCCAAGGTCTCTTTTTCGATTGTTGAACATCTTCTCTGTTTTACATTCAGCTTCCATGAAAAAATCAGTTTTTCAATTCCAGTGTCACCTTCTTGTAACAGTACAGCCCCAATGCCTATATCACTTGCATCAATGGCCAACTTGAATTGCTTGGCATAATTGGGTACTGCCAAAACTGGTGTCGTATTTAATACAGTTTGCAAATTATCAAATGACTTCTGACACTCCTGCGTCCAAAATTTCTGACACTCCTGCGTCTAAAATTTGGTACAAACTTCCAGTAAAACCCACTCGTTTTGTTGTAGGCACTGGGAAAACCATGATAGCCTTGACTTTCGCAACTCTCGGAGCGACCTTATCATGTCCAATGGTATGGCCTAGATACATAACTTGCACTTTTGCAAATTCACTTTTAGCCAAGTTCATCACCAAATTAGCTTCTTGTAGTCTGGCTGAAAACTATTAGATTATCAATATAAACAGCACAATTGCTTATACCTGCAATTACTTTGTTTGTCAGTCTTTGAAATGTCACACAGGTGCATTCTTCATACCAAATGGCATAACTTTAAACTGATATAATCCACTTGGCATTATAAAAGCCGATATCTCCTTTGCTCTCTCCGACAACGGTACCTGCCAATATCCTTTTAGCAATTCAATCTTTGTGGTAAATTTCGATTGTTCCACTTTCTCAATGCAATCTTCCAACCGTGGTATAGGATATGACTCTGCATTTATCACCACACTCACCTTTCGATAGTCCACACACAGTCTTTGTGTTCCACCCGGTTTTAGTACCAGTACAATAGGTGAACTCCAGTTACTGCAACTAGACTCAATTATATAATTTTGAAACATGAAATCAATTTCTTTTTGTACTTGTGATAGCTTTGCTGGATTTAATCTATCAGGATGTTGCCTTATTGAAGATGGAACTTGTACAGAGGCATCATGTATAGCTAAATCTGTCTTCTCCAACTTATTTCCACGAATAGGTTTGTGTGACTGCAACAGCTTTTCCAAATCACTTTGACACTTGATTGGAAGGTAACTCAATATCTCATTTAAATTTTCAAGCACCCCCTCATTATCCAATTTGATTAGAGGAAAATCAATTTCAGAGTCCTGCATTTCTACCTCTTTCACATCATCCACCATCACTAACACCTCTTTTTGTTCCTCTTCCCTGTCAATGTACTTTTTAAGCATATTTACATGACATACCCTCTGATTCTTTCTTCTATCTGGAGTATTTGCTAAATAATTTATTTCACTCAATTTCTTTTCAATCCTGTAAGGCCCACTAAATCTTCCATTTAATGAATCGCTTAGTACTGGTAACAAAACTAGTACTTTCTCTCCAGGAACAAAACTGAGAGTTTTAGCTTTCTTATCTGCCTTCACTTTCATCACTTACTGTGATGTCTTTAAATGTTCCCTAGCCAACTCACGTGTTCTGTTCAATATTTCCTTTAAATTTGATACGTAATCCAGGAGAATAGTTTCTGAATTTTGACCCACCAATTTCTCATGAATCAATTTAAGTGGTCCCCTTACCTTATGACCACAAACTAGTTCAAAAGAGCTAAAACTAGTTCAAAAGAGCTAAAACCAGTCGGTGCATTAGGAGCGTCCCTAATAGCAAATAACAAAAATGGAATTCCTGTACCCAATCCTGTGGATAACCCTGACAGCAAGTTCTCATCATAGTTTTTAAAGTTTGATGCCATCTTTCCAAAGCTCCTTGTGACTCCGGATCATAAGCTGTTGACTTAAACTGTTTTATCCCCGAATTGTTCATTACTTCCTTAAACAGCTGTGACATGAAACTTGACCCCTGATCTGATTGTATTTCTTAAGGTAAACCATATCTTGTAAAAAATTTAATTGACTCCTCCATAGTCTTCTTAGTTATTTCTTAAAGGTACCGCTTCAGGAGACCTGGTAGGCACATTCATTATTGTCAGCAGATCCTGATTTCCACTTTTAGTCTTAGGGAAGGGTCTTACAGAATCAATCATGACCCTGGTAAAAGGTTCTTCAAGTGCTGGTATTGGGGTTAAAGGTGCTGGTTTAATCGCTGCTTGTGGTTTTCCTGTTACTTGACATGTGTGACAGGTTCTACAGAATTTGACTACATCCCTATGCAATCCTGGCCAAAAAAAACCCTCTATCTTCTCCTGCCTTTTCCTAATTCCTAAATGTCCCCCATTGAAATATCATGGGCAATCCCTAGAATCTCATTTCTATACCCCAATGGGATAACAATCTGATGCGCCTCTCTCCAGCTTCCATTTGCTGAGACATGATAAGACCATAAGACATAGGAGCAGAAATTAGGCCATTCGGCCCATCGAGTCTGCTCCGCCATTCAATCACGGCTGATAAGTTTCTCAACACCATTCTCCCGCCTTCTCCCCGTAACCTTTGATCTCCTTACCAATCAATAACCTATCTATCTCGGTCTCAAATACACTCAATGACCTGGCCTCCACAGCCTTCTGTGGCAATGAATTCCATAGATTCACCACTCTCTGGCTAAAGAAGTTTCTCCTCATCTCTGTTCTAAAAGGTCTTCCCTTTACTCTGAGGCTGTGCCCTCGGGTCCTAGTCTCTCCTACTAATGGAAACATCTTCCCCAGGTCCACTCTATCCAGGCCTTTCAGTATTCTGTAAGTTTCAATCAGATCCCCCCTTCATCCTTCTAAGCTCCATCGAGTATAGACCCAGAGCCCTCAAACGTTCCTCATATGTTAAACCTTTCATTCCTGGGATCGTTCTCGTAAACCTCCTCTGGACCCTCTCCAGGGCCAGAACATCCTTCCTGAGATATGGGGCCCAAAATTGCTCACAATATTCTAGATGTGGTCTGACCAGAGCCTTATAAAGCCTCAGCAGCACACTCCTGCTTTTATATTCTAGTCCTCTCGAAATAAATGTCAACATTGCATTTGCCTTCCTAACTACTGACTCAACCTGCAAGTTAACCTTAAGAGAATCCTGGACTAGGACTCCCAAGTCCCTTTGAACTCCAGATTTCTGAATTCTCTCCCCATTTAGAAAATAGTCTATGCCTTTATTCTTCCTACCAAAGTGCATGACGTCACACTTCCCCACGTTGTATTCCATCTGCCACTTCTTTGCTCATTCTCCTAACCTGTCTAAATCCTTCTGCAGCCTCCCCGCTTCCTCAATACTACCTGTCCCTCCACCTATCTTTGTATCATCTGCAAACTTAGCCAGGATGCCCTCAGTTCCTTCATCTAGATCATTGATGTATAAAGTGAAAAGTTGTGGTCCCAACACGGACCCCTGCGGAACTCCACTAGTCACCGGCTGCCATCCTGAGAAGGACCCCTTATCTCCACTCTCTGCCTCCTGCCAGACAGCCAATCTTCTTTCCATGCTAGTACCTTGCCTCTAACACCATGGGCTCTTATCTTACTAAGCAGCCTCCTGTGCGGCACCTTGTCAAAGGCCTTCTGGAAGTCCAAGTAGATAACATCCATTGGCTCTCCTTTGTCTAACCTACTCGTTACCTCCTCAAAGAATTCTAACAGATTTGTTAAGGCATGACCTCCCCTTGATGAAACCATGCTGACTTTGCCCGATTTTACCATGCACTTCCAAGTATTCTGAAATCTCATCCTTAATAATGGACTCTAAAATCTTACCAATGACCGAGGTCAGGCTAATCGGCGAGTAATTTCCTGTCTTTTGCCTCACTCCCTTCTTAAACAGGGGCGTTACATTAGCGATTTTCGAGTCCTCTGGGACCCTCCCTGACTCCAGTGATTCCTGAAAGATCACCACTAATGCCTCCACTATCTTTTCAGCTATCTCCTTCAGAACTTTGGGGTGTAATCCATCTGGTCCAGGTGATTTATCCACCTTCAGACCTTTCAGTTTTCCTAGCACCTTCTCCTTGGTAATGGCCACCATACTCACCTCTGCCCCCTGGCTCTCGTGAACTTTGGGGATGTTACTCGTGCCTTCCACCGTGAAGACTGACGCAAAGTACCTATTCAGTTCCTCCGCCATTTCTTTGTTCCCCACTACTACTTTTCCAGTGTCATTTTCCAGCGGCCCAATGTCCACTTTTGCCTCTCTCTTACTCTTTATATACCTAAAAAAACTCTTGCAATCTTCTTTTATATTACTGGCTAGTTTACCCTCATATTTAATCTTCTCCCTCCTTATTTCTTTTTTAGTTGTCCTCTGTTGGTCTTTGTAGGCTTCCCAATCCACTGGTTTCCCACTGCTCTTCGCCACATTGTATGCTTTCTCTTTAGCTTTTATGCTGTCCCTGACTTCTCTTGTCAGCCATGGTTGCCTCGTCCTCCCTTTAGTATGCTTCTTCTTCCTAGGGATGAATTTTTGCTGTGTCTCCCAAATTACTCCCAGAAACTCCTGCCATTGCTGTTCCACTGTCTTTCCTGCTAGGCTCATCTCCCAGTCAATTCTGGCCAGCTCCTCCCTCATGCCTCTGTAGTTGCCTTTATTCAACTGTAATACCGTTACATCTGATTCCAGCTTTTTCCTCTCAAATTGCAGGGTAAATTCTATCATATTATGGTCACTTCCTCCTAAGGGTTCCTTCACCTTAAGCTCCCTTATCAAATCTGCCTCATTACACATCACTAAATCTAGAATTGCCTGTTCCCCAGTGGGCTCCATCACAAGCTGCTCCAAAAAGCCATCTTGTAGACATTCCACAAATTTCTTTTCTTGGGATCCACTACCAACCTGATTTTCCCAGTCTACCTGCATATTGAAATCCCCCATGATCACTGTAACCTTGCTTTTCCTACACTCCTTTTCTATCTCCTGGTGTATCTTGTGTCCCACATCCTGACCACTGTTCGGAGGCCTGTACATAACTCCCATTATGGTTTTTTTACCTTTGCAGTCCCTCAACTCTACCCACACAGATTCTACACCATCTGACCCTACATCGTTTCTTGCTATCGATTTAATTTCATTGCTTACTAACAAAGCAACCCCACCCCCTCTGCCAACCTGCCTATCTTTTCAATAGGATGTATATCCTTGGATATTTAGCTCCCAGTCCTGATCCCCTTGCAGCCATGTCTCCATGATGCCCACCACATCATACCTGTCAATTTCAATCTGCTCATTTACCTTATTTCGTTCCAACCTCCATTTTCTCATTAAAATATTGCCCTGAAGGTAATAACATACTGGAATACATTTTGCTTCTGTCTCTGAGTAAGCTTTCTGATATAACTGCTTCAATTGCAAATCATTTTTCTGTAACTCCACTAACCTCCTTGAGTTAAATACTTCAGCTGAATTGTCCTGTATTCTTTCCTCCTGAACAATGTTATCAAACACAGTGCCAGCTAATTGGATTTCGACACCTTCTTCTTGCCTTTGAACTGCCTGCCCTTCTTGTTTTCCTTGTTCTCCCCTATGAACCTTTGATCTCCTCACAACACAATCAGGGAACAATCCAAGGTGCTCCCTCTGTAACACCTATGTTGAAAACACTTCTACAGGCTGTTCAACTACCATAGGCGTTAGCCACATTTGTGATCCAGCTACATCATTACCCAGAATAAATTGAGCCCTTGCAATGGGCAATTTTTCCACCACTCCAACTATAACTTCACATGCCTTCTATTTGCTCTTTAAATTTATCTTCCACAATGGAATAGATTTAACATCTCCATGAACCCCACTTATTACCTGCTCCTATAATACTCCCTTTGAACAACAAATAGCACTATCCCACAACATTAAGGATTGATTAGCCATGGTGTCTCTTAAAATTTAAACATCTTTACCGACTCCACCCTGTACACATGGAAAGACTTTCCCTTCACACACAAAGTCTTTAAACATTTCTGCAGCTTGCTCCTCAGAATTCTCTTGAGTAAACTGTGAACACATCCCCACTTCTTCATCTATCACTGATTCTCTCTGTTTCACCTGTACACACACCACTGGTTTCTCCTGTGCCTGAACCTCAGAACCCACAGTACTTTTATTTCTAGAGCTTTTCTGTACCCCAATAATTGCAACAGATTTTCCCTGCAATTTCCAACAAACTGATTTTGTGTGCCCTACTTTATTACAATGAAAACACCTCAATTTTCAAATCTCTCCTCTACCTTCAGCACCTTTCTTTTTATTCTGAGAAAATCTTCCCAGGAACTTCCAGCTACTCCTTCTCTTCCCTGACTACCTACCTTCCTTTCACCTTCACACTTTTTATCCTTGTCCAATTTGAAAAAGTGACGAAAAAAGGTTTAGCTCTATGAACTAACTCATAATCATCAGCTATCTCTGCTGCTTGTCTTACTGTTTCAACCCTCTGTTCCTCCACACGAGTTCTCACTAGGAAAGGGATTGAATCTTTAAATTCTTCCAAAAGAATTGCTTCCCTAAGAGCTGCATACATTGTCTCTATTTTTAACACCTGTATCCAATGGTCAAAATTACTTTGTTTTTCTGTTTCAAACTCGATAGAAGTTTTCCCAGACTGTTATCTCATATTCCTAAATTCCTGCCTGTATGCTTCAGGAACCAACGCATATGCACTCAAAATAGCCTTTTACACCACTTCATAATTCACCGACATTTCTTCTGATAGTGAAGCATATACCTCATGCGCTCTACCCACCAACTTAGTCTGTAATAATAACGTCCAGTTTTCCTGTGGCCATTTCATCTATTTAGCTAGCTTCTCAAATTAAATAAAGAATGCTTCAACATCTTTTCCCTCAAACTTTGGAAGAGCTTGTACAAATTTAAATATCTCCCCACTGGGTTCTACTCTGGATATAAGTCCTTCCTGACCTCCTGGCATCTCTTTTTAACTGCCAACATTTTCAGTTGGAATTCTCTCTCTCTCTCTTTTTCTCTTTCCTCCTTCTCTATCTTCACAATTTCTAATTTCCTTTCCTGTTTTCTTTCTCTCTCTGCCTTTCTCCCTGTTCCCTTTTAAAAGCCATTTCTCTGTCCTTTGCTTCTAATTCAAGTTTTTTTTGTTCCTTTACTTGTTCAAATTCAAGCATCTTCATTTGTAACTGAAGTCTCACTACCTCCAGCTGTGACTCACTTGTGTCAGGTATCACTTCCAACTGTAGATGCTGTGCTATACTTTTAATTATATCCAATTTCCTAGCCCCAGGTAACCCCAATTTTAACTTATCTGCCAACTCTGTTAACTTACTCTTGGTTATTTGTTGCAACCCAATCAGAGTTATATTGTCTACTCCTAGTCTTAGTCTTAGCAATTGCTAAGGCCATCTTTCAGTCTCACCACTTCTAAAATACCTCACCAATCCTGAATTCAAAGTGCTTCCCGTACTCGTAAACTTAAGATTCAACAATTCCAAACCAATCAAGGAATTATAAGTATTAATCCTGCCAAGAGCCCCCAATTGTATGACACAGCAGTTTGCTTCATCTTCTTCCTCTTCTATGTAACTACTATAAGTAAGCTATCCTTAGGTGTCCTGAAAAGTTGGTGATGGATCTTCTTAAACCACTGCAGCCCTCCCATAATGGTGTGTGAAATAGCCCGAAGCTTTCAAATGTTTTGTTGAAAAAGGGATGTTTAAAAATACTTCATTTTTCTTCTCACACCCCTTTCCATCTTTTCACACCATTACACCCCACAATCCTTCCCAGAAAGGACACAGTTATCTATTTCTCGGTTAAAAGGCCAGAAAGTACTTTGGTGATACTGTTAAGAATGTGCAAAGCTAAAATGAGAGACAGATTCAAATTTGTGTCACCTAAGAATTTAGTTTAGAGTTTAACAGTGAACTAGCCATACTGCCCAGAAACACAGCAACTTTTCCAAATTATTTTAAAATAAACTGCATTCACCTTTATGCAAAATAAAAATCTTAAATGGAATAAAGGAGAGAAGTTGGTATTATTTTTATTAATATCCACAGATGTTGGCAAGTAGATGTTATCTAATGGGTTCACATCACTGTGTGCACATCTTATTTGCTCCAATCTTTCTAATAAGAAGCTAACCTTTCGAAACCACATAAACATAATGAGGAATGTAAAACCATTCTAAAGTGTAACCTTATTACAGCAGTGTTGTTTCTGATAACATTAAGTTAAGAATTGACACATTAAGTTGTTTTTACTGGGAAGTGGTTTCGAACAGTCGCCTCCACATGAGCTGACTGACATTAGAAACACATAGTTGTGTAATCACAATCACCGGCATGATACAAGATGGTAGAGTTCAAACAAAGTGTCTGTTTGAAAAGATTACGTTCTGAAATATCAAACTATTGAAAACATACTGCACTAGATAGAAAATAAGTTAAAGAAGTAGTGTCAAAAATTTCCAAACAGAGAACAGAAATAACTTTTGATATAGCAACTTCGTCACATATGAAAAAAGACTCACAATGCTTCTCAAAATAAAACTGATGAGGAAATGGAAGCAAAGCCTAAAACGAGTACATTAGGAAGGGTTACTGAACGCTTTTCAAGATTGATTTTTGACAAGTCTTTTACACAGACAGGATCAAGAAGAGAGGCAGAAAGGAAGAGAAAGTGCGCAGGAGGAAGAACGAGCAAGGAGGAGGAAAGGGAGAGAGAAAGGGAGATTGATTTTCCCCTTGCTGTTCAGAGGAATTGTGGTTAACTGGTTTCTGCAGCCCAACTTCATATTAGCTAATTAGGTCTGATTTTTATGTTGTTTATCATTATTCTGTGGGAAAGCATGGGAAAACAGAAGCTTCAATTATGGAATACCTTATCATGTCACTGAAAAATAGTCCAAATCACTTCACATACAATAAGTTAACTTAACTGTTATGCAGGAAAACGTAACAGTCACTTTGTACCCAGCAAGATCTCACAAATTTTGGTAATGTCAGCTGAAGGAGGAATGCCAGCCAGGAACTGGAAGAATAGGATCTTTAGCATCAACAAAAGCTACTGTCACTCTGGAGGATGGTACTTCTAACAATACACAGTCCCTCAAGTACAACAATAACCACAATTTATGTGTGTATGGCGTCATTAACATAGTATAACTTTCCTAAGTGCTTCACAGGAAAGTTATCAAACAAAATTTGGCACTGAGCCACATAAGGAGATATTAGGGCAGATGAGAGGTAGATTTTAAAGAGCATCTTAAATGAGAAAAGAGAGACAGAGAGTTATAAGGAGGGACTTCCAGAGCTTAGAGTCTTAGCAGCTGAAAGCTAGACCATAAATGGTAGGACTGATTAAAATCAAGAATGATCAAGAGGCCAAAATTGGAGGAACACAGATATCTTGGAGGGTTGTTGAAGTACTGTAATGAAGTGAGACTAGAGTTTATGCTAAAGTCCTGTGGCTGAATCCACAACCTTCTGACTCAAAACCAACAATACCACTACTATGTAAGGTGACACATTTAGCTTTAGCTACTTTATTGAACCAGTATGATAAAGCAAAAGCTCAGAATTGGACAAAAAGTTCTGGTTTTGCTTCAGCTTCCCCATCATAAATAACTTCCTCAGAATTTTACTGAAGCTTGTACCTTGTTCATGAATTCACTTATGTGATATTTTAAATCTAAAGCAACCTACTGCAGTGCACACTAAAAAAAATTATAAAAAGAGTTCTCCACTGTTTCTATTGATAAAGAAAATGTAAAATTGTACTTTGTACATACACTTACAATTTCATCACACACAATAGCAGAAATCTTACCGCACTAAGAGGAGCTTTTGCGGCTATAATTTAGATTATGAATGGTGAAAGAGTATAAAGAGGTTGTAGTGAGAGCTTTGATAAAACTACCTGGGTAAATGCAATTTGAGGTCATATAATTTCAGTATGATCTGTTACAATTTCGGGATAAATTAGCCAATTCACAACTTTGAAGAATATTCTACGTGCTTGGTGGAATATTTTGAGAATGCCAGCTCAGAAGATCTTGCTCCAACATTTTTCCAACATCAAGTCAAAAGAAAGCAGCTTGGTTCTGCATAAATGTATGGAGGCCATCTCAGTATGTAATGGCTTCCAGAGTGGATCTGATGTTGACTGAGTATTAAATTTTCCAGCAGTGGAAGTAGTATGGTGTCCCTACAATACTGTATCAGCTTAGCAGACGGAGGAAACATTGATGGCTCCCAGATGAACACTACATTACAGTGGTTAAGAGAAATAATAGTCTGATACCAAGTTACAAAGCAGCTTTCCATTCTTTTTGCATCATTGACAAAAGCACTGATCCTAACCAGTATCAGTAAAGATCAGAAAACAGGAAAATAGTGCCTCCCCCTTCTGGGGTTATTTCATACATGAAATAATAGAAACTGCAGAAGTTTGCCATCATATGGCACAACAACTCTCAGAAGATTGTAAGCATCATGTAACAAACTTTATTTGAAACAGCACTTTCCTTTCCTTTTCTAAACCATGGTATTTCCACATCAATCTCATCACTGACCACAACATGGCTCTATACAACTTCAACATATTTTATCATCCTTTCTTTCAGTGACCTATACTTATAGTTGGTTCTATAGAACAGAGTTTGAATATGGCAGAAAAAAAGAGACATGTCAAAGCTTTTCATCTTGCACTCACCAGGACAATCGCAAGAATACCAATGTCATTGTCAATACCAACATTGGTATTCTTGTGATTGTCCTGATGAGTACAAAACCTATACTTAATAAATAAGACTAAATTTAACAGTCAAATAAACTGCAAATTGTATACAGAGAAGATAGGATTCTATTATACTTGCATACTAACTTTTTGTGATTCATGTACCAGGGCATCCAGATCCCTTTGTACCACAGTTTTGCAATCTCTCCCCATTTAAATAGTATACTGCTTTTCTATGCTTCCTAAAGTGGACAAGTTCACATTTTCCCACCTTATACTCCATCTGTAATTTTTTTCCTACTCAGTTAACCCATCTACACCCCTTTGTAGACTCTTTGCCTTCTCTTGACAGCTTACTTTCATACCTAGCTTAGTATCTTCGACAAATTTAGCTACCATACATTTGTCATGGATATCCAGGTCATGGATATAGATTGTAATTTGTTGAGGCCCCAGCACTGATCCCTGCGGCATTCCACTAGTTACAGCTTGTCAATCTTAAATAGACCGATTTATCCCTACTTTCTGCTTTCTGTTAGCTAACCAATCCTTTATCCACGTTAATATGTTACCCCACATTATATGCTTTTACCTTGTGCAGCAATCTTTGATGTGGCATCTTATCAAATGCCTTTTGGAAATCCAAATACACCACATCTACAGGTTCCCCTTTATCCATGTTGCCTATTACTTCCTCAAAGAACTTTAAAAAATTTAGTTAAACAGGATTTCCCTTTCACAAAACCATGTTGACTCCGCCTGGTCCCATTATAATTTTCTAAATATCCTGCCAAGCTCCTTAATAATGGATTCTTGCAATTTCCCTATGATAGATGTTAGGCTAACTGACCTGCAGTTCCCTGCTTTCTTGAATAAAGATGTTACATTTGCTATTTTCCAATCCATTGGGACCCTTCCAGGGCCTAAGGAATTTTGGAAGATTATAACCAACGCATCTACTATCTCTGCAGCCACTTCTTTTAAGACCCTGGAATGCAGGCCATCTGGTCCTGGGGACTTATTAAACTTTAGGTCTAATAGTTATCCCAGTACCTTTTCCCTGGTGACAGTTATTCTCCCTCCTTCCCTTTCACCTCTTGATTTTTAAGTATCTTTGGGAAGCTTTCTAAGTCTTCTACAGTGAAGACTTAGAGTTAGCCCTTTCCGGTGCCGAGTGGCACATGAGACAGACAAAGCACATGTATCCATGGCTAGTTTTTATCCTGGAACAGGTTGTCCGCCCGTCACCAGAGACTATCGCTTGAGGGGCATTGCTCTACAACAAGCATGGCTGACCAGGAGACTCTCCCGCTCTTACTGCCTGCCACAGACTTATCAGAAGGATTAACAGGATTACATGTTTGGTTATGAACACATTCCATGGCTATCGAGTCCTGGAGTGGGACTCAAACCTAGAGCTTCTGGCTCAGAGGTAGGGGCGCTACCACTGCGCCGTAAGGCCTCCTTCCACAGTGAAAACAGACATAAGATATGTGCTCAAAGCCTCCACCATTTCCTTGTTTTCCATTATCAATTCTTCAGGCTCACTCTCTAGAGGAAAAAACACCAGCTTTAGTTACCATTTTCCTGTTCAAATACTTGTCAGAGCTCTTATTGTTTTTATATTAGTAACTAGCTTTCTTGCATACTCTACTTTCTCTCTCTTTATTATTTTTTAGTCATAGGCCGGGATGTATCGGCCCCGTCGTGGCAGGACCCCGGTGGGGGAGATTCGGTGGCCCAGCCAGAAGTCCGCTGACTTTCAGCGGGAGTAGATGATCCTGGTGACAAGTGGGGCCAGAAAATGCCACCCATAGCTTGCTGGTTCTTAAAACCTGACCAATCTTCCATCTTCTTGTACTGGCTTCAAGACTCAGACATTTTGATGAGATGTCTTTGTTTCTTCTCAACTATTAACCATACTCAAATATTCATCCCCACTCATTACCTTTGGGCAGAACAATTGCTGGTTTACTTTAATCCTTGTACATTTTCTTTCCGTCTGCGTTAATTTCCTACATTAATGAGTTACAGTAAGAATTTGTGCTGACTTATCAGGTCAGACTAAGATATCTCTGGCTAACCTTTTGGATTTCCTTTCAACACCGTGGTGGTTTTTAAATCTTTTCTCATCAACTGAAGCTCTTTCACGCTTTAAGGCACAATAACGTTGTATGTTTTCAGGATAAGTCTGCTTCAAAAGTCAATTAATCTCTGACATGAGGATCATTTCAGCTAATGTGCCTGGCAGTCCTTCCAACAGGAATCTCAACTTTTGCAATGATTGTTCTGACTCCAGTTTTGTTACTGTCTCCCCTAGTCCTACTTGTGACATCACAAGATGAAGTTATTTGATCAGCTTGTGTCATCTGTGCTGACCATTTAGGTACATAATTTCACTCCAATGCATCTGCTACATTCAGTTGTGTTCATTTCATCTATTCTGGCAACTTGCTCTTCTGCAAGTTAAGTAACATTCTCTAGGTGGGGTTTCACAGTATTTTTTCCCCATAATTGTCTGGAGATTTGTGATAACTCTTCAGATAAAGTTTTGTTTTTTGCATAAACATAACAGTGGAACTTCTTGAGCCCAAGTACTAGTTTCTGCAGTTCTCTCTCTATATGGGAATATCTGCATCGAATTAGAGTAAATGTTAGCCAGTTATACAGGAGAAACAGATGTTCCTTCTGTAGCAATAATGTGCAGATTCTTGGAGTGGAAGCATCAATGCTAATCCTTATTGGCTTGCTCTTGCTGTTGTATTCAAATACAGGGCTTCTTGTCATCAAGCATTTCATGTCTTGAAAACTCCCAATCTGCTAATTAGTCCAGTGGCACCACTTTAAAAAAATTCTCTCAGCATTTCCAACATCTAACAAATTAGGTAGAAGCCTGCCCAAATACTTCATGGTGCCAGGATGGTTTTGCTTGATTATGGTGGTGGTGGTAATCAGCTTTATGCCCCTCTGCTGTGAGTGTTTACCTTATGTACTTGACTCCTTAAGCTTTAATCTTGCACTTGTTCACATTTAGCTTCAGATTGTGTTCCCTTACTCAATGCAAGGTTTTTACCTCTGGTCACATTTCTGTTCAGTCGCACCACAAGTCATGATATCATATAATTTGCATTATTCCAATGCTTTCCAGAATCTGTCATAATCTGCACTGGAAGATTTGAGTACACAACTTTGACAAGCCTTCATTCAATTTTATTTACCAGTCAAAATTTGCATCAAATATGCTGCCAATTTTGACATATATGGTCATGATACTGCTCCCTCTATGGTCTGTATTGGACAATATTCTTTTTCCATGGCTTATTTAAATCATCAAGGTCAAGGTAAAATCTCACTCGCCCACTGATTAATTTGACCACTGTAATCATACAACTGACCATTGATTTTGACTTCCTTTTTTCACAACAAACTGCTTCATTCTTTCTAGCTTATCATGAACTATATCACAAAGTGTAACTAACAAACTGGTGGGAAGAATGACAGATTGATCATCTGACTTCGTGATATACATTTCAAGTCTTGAAATGTATCATTTTTTCTCATGCACTTTTAGATATTTATTGTTAGAGCCTTCTTCAATTTTTTTGTTCAATTGTAACAGCTGGTAAGGTTGAAGAACTGGGTTTACAGCAGCACAGCATCTAATCACATGCCTGTGCAGTACTGATGGGCTGTTGCAGTATCAGAGGTGCCATCTTTCGGATGAGATATTCAACCAAGGCCCAGTCTGCCCTCTCAGGTGGATGTATGAGATCCCACAGCACTATTTCAAAGATGACTAGGAGCATTCTCCCTGGTGTCTTGGCCAATATATATATCTCAATCAACAGCACTAATTAGCCACTTAAGGACCTCAACTAGGGCAAGAACTGGTAGGCCAACCTAGGCCTCATCTCTTCCAATGTAAAATTGCAGAGAGTTCAGGGTGGGTGTGAGCCTAGTTTGAAGGCCATCTGAGAAATTTTATGGTCAACCACTTCCCCCCCCCCACAACCTCGCCATCCCGCAAATCCATTGGCGGGGGAACATAAAATTCTGCTCATGTTGACCTTGGAGAGGGTACAGTGCAAAGTCACTAGAATGACACCAGGGCTGAAATGGTTAACTTACAAATAAAGGTTGCATAAACTTAGTTTACATTTCACTGAGTTGAGAAGGCTGATGGGTGATCTAGATATTTTAAAATGATAAAAGGATTCAACAGGATAGACACAGAGAAACCATTTCTAGAATCGAGAACAAGGGAGAGCATAATCAAAATTAGAGCTAGGACATTTAGTAGCACTATCAAGAAACGTTTTAAGAAATCTCTTCCCCAAAAGGCTGTGGATGCTGGACCATTTGATATTTTAAGGCAGAGATTGTTATATTTTAGTTTGGTAGAGTATCAACGGGATATTGAGCAAAAATGGGTAAATGGATTTGATGTGCAGATATGCCATTATTTAACAAAATGGCAGAACATGCATGAAGGACTAAATGGCCTCCTCCTATTCCTTAGATTTAAGCAGTTTATGATCATGGCTAAGAATAGCAATGCTGGATAGTTAATGTGAAGTACTGTAATGATCCAACAGAAAATAGATAACTGCAGAACTTGTTAGTAAGAAGATAACTACAAATTTTTTCTGCATGAATTATTCCCCGCATTTCAATTAAGACAAGTTACAATTATTCTGACAATACTGTGCTAATTTTACATGATATATCAGTGACCAAATAGCTTAGTAGCTCGGTGCCACATCCAGTGTGAGCATTCATTTGACCATAACTTTCCCTAAAAGATTTTACAGAATATTAAAAAATGGTCAGGTGAAATTGATTACAAAAGTAAAATTTAAAACAGCATCGTTCCTTTAATTGTCATGAATGCGTAATGTGGCAATGTATAAGTCTCATGAAATGATGTAGTTACTGTAACCAATAACTTACAACAGCTGTTAATGGAAAATCCCAGTGACAATATGTAAGCACAATTAAGTTGATCAGCTCAACATCCTCTTAGTCAAAGATGTGTGTCAACACAGGTGTGCATCAGGCCAGTGACTCAACATTACTGCTCCATTGTTGAAACGTTCCAGTTTTATAAAGCAGTGTTGAGGAATATGATCACTACCAACACGAGGTACACATTTCTATTCCAAGAAAATGAATACTAGAGACTACTAAGATCAATGGAAATAAAAATTGGGGAAATAATAATGGGCAGCCTATACGCATGTGTGCATCAGGCCAGTGACTCAACATTACTGCTCCATTGTTGAAACGTTCCAGTTTTATAAAGCAGTGTTGAGGAATATGATCACTACCAACACGAGGTACACATTTCTATTCCAAGAAAATGAATACTAGAGACTACTAAGATCAATGGAAATGAAAATTGGGGAAATAATAATGGGCAGCCTATACGCAACAATGCTAGTTCTATGCCAGGACAGCAAGTTTAAAATTTACTCAGCTGCTGAGGCAGTACAGAGGGTACTCAGTATCTGGGCATGCTATATTTGACGTGGAAATCTTTGATACTGACTCATAGCAACAAAACTAGGAAAAAAATGTCTACATTCTTCATCGTGATGAGCACAAAAATGCCTCGCTTCAAAATAAATCAATGAAATATAGGGAGATGTTTACATGATAGAACTCAGGGGATTCTCAATAAAGGCTCAATAGAAATAAATGTAAGGAATATTAACTTCTGCATACTGATTATACCCAGCATCCATTGCTGCTGCTGCACATCTCCAGTGTTGCACATTTATATTGTGGAACCACTTCCTGTGCTAATGTTTATCTATTGCTACTGTTACATTGGAATCCACAATGTAAATGGATGAATTCCAAAACATAAGCAGCCAAGACAATTAAAACTGCTTTTATTTGAGGCAGTTGTGTATAATTTGAGTGTAACATTATACAATGTGTTCCTTTAAAATAGATACCTAATATCTTGTGTTTGCTAATGAAGAAACGAACTGAGTTCAACAAACTTAATTTTAATTTTTTTCTAGTCACTTGACACTGTATTGATCATGAATAATTTACATATTCTGCCTTTTTATCTCTAAAAATACTATTATGCTACTATAATGCAATATTTAATTCTATTTTCATAATATACACCGTATTAATGGTATTTCAGATCCATTTTTTAGTCCAAGATTGGTGTCCATTTTAAGATAACAAGCAGCCTGATCTTTCTACAAATATTTCAAATGGTTCTTCTGCACTGTTTGCCTGTAACACTGAATTCTCAAACTAATTCCTTGTTTCAGTTTTTTAACCATTTCTGGCTTATTCATGTTTCGAAAAGACAATTCCCTTCAGGAAAAAAGGAAGCTAAGTTAATATTATGCACATAACATACCAAGCCCTCCCTTAAGGTACATATACCACTAGCATTCATGAACAACATAGTGTGCTATAGAATGCTGTACTGTGGAATGTGAATACCCAAATCACTTAAGATAGAAATTCAAATCTAGCTAAGGCGAAGAATGGAGGCATTCACAGGAATCTGGAATTCACTTTTAAAATGAAGCTTCCATCCTATGGATGCAGCACAACCTCCAAGTAGTTCATCTAACTGATCATCTTTCATGAAATCCTCCTGTCAAGCAGGCTATTTAACTGCACACAGGGAGGACCCGCCATCTGTGGTTAACTAAAGAAGTTAATAAAAGCATCAAACTTAAGGAAAAGGTATACAACTCCGCAAAGATGACTGGCAAGACAGATGGTTGGACAGAATATAAAGAACAGCAGAGAATGACTAAAAGGTTAACCAGGAGAAATAAATTAGAGTATGAGAGGAAGCTAGCTAGAACTGTAAAAACGGATAGCAAGAGTTTCTACAGGTATTTAAAAAGGAAAGGAGTAAGTAAAGTGAGTGTTGGTCCTCTAGAGAGGGACAGTAGGGAGTTAATAGTAGATAAGGAAATGGTGATAGAAATGAACAAATGCTTCTGTGTTCATTATAGAGGATACAAAAAACATTCCAATAATAGCTGCAAATCAGGAGGTGAAAGGGAGAGAGGAACTTGGTGAAATTGAAATCACTAGGGGAATGGTACTGACCAAATTGATGGAGCTGCGGGCTGGCAAGTCTCCGGGTCCTGATGGACTACATGCTATGGTCTTAAAAGAGGTGGCTAATGAGGTAGTCGATGCACTGGTGTTAATTTTCCAAAATTCGCTAGATTCTGGAAAGGTTCCATCAGACTGGAAAGTTGCAAATATAACCCCTCTATTCAAAAGGGAGGGAGGCAGAAAACAGGAAACTATAGCCCAGTTGGCTTGATGTCTGTCATTCAACAGTCACAGATTGCAACTCTTTTGAGTACAATCACAGTTCTTAGTTTCCGGGAGTGGGACATGAACCCACAACCTTCTGATTCAAAGGCGAGGGTGCTATGGATTGAGCCACAGCTGACACCTCCTTGATGTCTGTCATGGGGAAGTCGTTAGAATCGCTCCTTAACGAGATTATTGCTGGGCACTTAGAAGAGCTCAAGGCAATCGGGAAGAGTCAGCATGGTTTTGTGAAAGGAAAGTCATGTTTAACCAATTTATTGGAGCTTTTTGAAGGAGTAACATGCACGGTGGATAAAGGAGAGCCTGCAGACGTACTACACTTAGATTTCCAGAAGGCATTTGGTAAGATGCCACATCAAAAGTTATTACAGAAAATAAAAGTGCATGGTGTAAGGGGTAACATATTAGCATGGATAGAAGATTGGCTGGCTGGCAAAAACCAGAGAGTAAGCATAAATGGGTCTTTTTCAGATTGGCAAGATGTGACAAGTGAAGTACCACAGGGGTCTGTACTGGGGCCTCCACTTTTTACAATTTACATCAATGACTTAGATGAGGGGAATGAAGACATGGTAGCTAAATTTGCAGACGATATAAAAATAGGTGGGAAAGTATATTGTGAAGAGGACACGAGGAGGTTGCAGATGAACATAGATAGGTTGCGTGAGTGGGCAAAGATCTGGCAAATGGAGTTTAATTGGGAAAATGTGAAGTTGTTCACTTTGGCAGGAAGGACAAAAAAGCAGAGTGTTACTTAAATGGAGAACGGCTGCATAATTCTGAGGTGCAGAGGGATCTAGATGTTCTAGTACATGAGTCACAAAAAGTTAGTATGCAGGTACAGCAAGTAATTAAGAAGGCTAATAGAATGCTATCCTTTATTATGAGAGGGATTGAACATAAAAGTAAGGATAAAAGCAAAAAATTGCGGATGCTGGAAATCCAAAACAAAAACACCTGGAAAAACCCAGCAGGTTTGGCAGCATCTGCGGAGAGGAACACAGTTAACGTTTCGAGTCCGTATGACTGTCCAACAGAACTAAGTAAAAATAGAAAAGAGGTGAAATATAAGCTGGTTTAAGGGGGAGGTAGAGCTGAATAGAGGGCCAGTGATAGGTGGAGATAGCCAAAAGATGTCATAGACAAAAGGACAAAGAGGCATTGAAGGTGGTGATATTATCTAAGGAATGTGCTAATTAAGGGTAGAAAGCAGGACAAGCAAGGTACAGATAGCCCTAGTGGGGTTGGGGTGGGGTGAAGGGAAGGGATCGAAATAGGCTAAAAGGTAGAGATAAAACAATGGATGGAAATACATTTAAAAATAATGGAAATAGGTGGGAAAAGAAAAATTTATATAAATTATTGGGAAAAAAAGGGGGGCGGGATCTGAAAGGGGGTGGGGATGGAGGAGAGAGCTCATGATCTAAAATTGTTGAACTCAATATTCAGTCCGGAAGACTGTAAAGTGCCTAGTCGGAAGAAGAGGTGCTGTTCCTCCAGTTTGCGTTGAGCTGTGGGCGTGACATTAGTCGTCTCAATTTCTCTGCTCCTCTCACCCACTCTAACCTGTCTCTCTCTGAACTTGCTGCACTCCGTTCTCTCAGGTCCAACCCTGACATTGTCATCAAACCTGCTGACAAGGGTGGTGCTGTTGTTGTTTGGCGCACTGATCTCTACCTTGCAGATGCTGAGCGTCAACTCGCAGACACTTCCTCCTTCCTCTCCCTGGACCATGACCCCACCGCTGAACATCAAGCCATTGTTTCCAGGACTGTTACTGACCTCATCTCCTCTGGAGATCTTCCTTCCACAGCTTCCAACCTGATAGTCGCCCAACCTCGGACGGCCCGCTTCTACCTCCTACCCAAAATCCACAAACAGGACTGTCCCGGCAGACCGATCGTGTCAGCCTGTTCCTGCCCCACGGAACTCATTTCTTGCTATCTTGACTCCATTCTCTCTCCCCTTGTCCAGTCCCTTCCCACCTACATCCGTGATTCTTCTGACACCCTACATCATATCAACAATTTCCCGTTCCCTGGCCCCAACTGCCTCCTCTTCACCATGGACGTCCAATCCCTCTACACCTCCATCCCCCACCGGGATGGTCTGATGGCTCTCCGCTTCTTCTTCGAACAGAGGCCCGAACAATCCCCATCCATTTCTCTTCCGTCTGGCTGAACTTGTTCTCACACTGAACAATTTCTCCTTAAACTCATCTCACTTCCTCCAAATAAAAGGTGTGGCTATGGGTACCCGCATGGGCCCCAGCTATGCCTGTCTCTTTATGGGGGTATGTGGAACATTCCTTGTTCCAGTCCTACTCCGGCCCCCTCCCACAACTCTTTCTCCGGTACATCGATGATTGCTTCAGTGCTGCTTCATGCTCTCGTCTGGACCTGGAAAAATGTATTAATTTTGCTTCCAATTTCCACCCCTCAATCAATTTCACATGGTCCATCTCTGACACTTCCCTCCCCTTCCTTGACCTCTCTGTCTCAATTTCTGGTGATAGACTGTCCACCAATATTCATTACAAGCCTACCGACTCCCACAGCCACCTCGACTACAGCTCCTCACACCCAGCTTCCTGTATGGACTCCATCCCATTCTCTCAGTTCCTTCGCCTCTGTCGCAGCTGTTCTGATGATACCACTTTCCAAAACAGTTCCTCTGACATGTCTTCCTTCTTCCTTAACCGAGGTTTTCTACCCACGGTGGTTGACAGGGCCCTCAACCATGTCCGGCCCATCTCCCGCGCATCCGCCCTCACATCTTCCTCTCCCTCCCAGAACCATGATAGGGTCCCCCTTGTCCTCACTTATCACCCCACCAGCCTCCGCATACAAAGGATCATCCGCCGCCATTTCCGCCAACTCCAGCATGATGCCACCACCAAACACATCTTCCCTTCACCCCCCCCCAGCAGCATTCCGCAGGGATCGTTCCCTCCGGGACACCCTGGTCCACTCCTCCATCACCCCCTACACCTCAACCCCCTCTCCATGGCACTTCCCATGCAACCGCAGAAGGTGCAACATCTGCCCCTTTACTTCTCCTCTCCTCACCGTCCAAGAGCCCAAACATTCCTTTCAAGTGAAGCAGCATTTCACTTGCACTTCCCTCAATTTAGTCTACTGCATTCATTGCTCCCAATGTGGTTTCCTCTATATTGGAAAGACCAAATGCAGACTGGGTGACCGCTTTGCAGAACACCTTCGGTCTGTCCGCAAGCATGACCCAGACCTCCCTGTCGCTTGCCATTTCAACACTCCACCCTGCTCTCATGCCCACATGTCCATCCTTGGCCTGCTGCATTGTTCCAGTGAAGCTCAACGCAAACTGGAGGAACAGCACCTCATCTTCATATTCAGACTAAGCACTTTACAGCCTTCCGGACTGAATATTGAGTTCAACAATTTTAGATCATGAACTCTCTCCTCCATCCCCACCCCATTTCCAATCCCCCCCCTTTTTTCCCAATAATTTATGTAGATTTTTCTTTTCTCACCTATTTCCATTATTTTTAAATGTATTTCCATCCATTGTTTTATCTCTAACTTTTAGCCTATTTCGATCCCTTCCCTTCATCCTACCCCACCCCCACTAGGGCTATCTGTACCTTGCTTGTCCTGCTTTCTACCCTTAATTAGCACATTCCTTAGATAATATCACCACCTTCAACGCCTCTTTGTCCTTTTGTCTATGACATCTTTTGGCTATATCCACCTATCACTGGCCCTCTATCCAGCCCTGGCGCTCTCCCCCCCCCCCCCCCAATAAACCAGCTTATACTTCACCTCTTTTCTATTTTTACTTAGTTCTGTTGAAGAGTCATACGGACTTGAAACGTTAACTGTGTTCCTCTCCGCAGATGCTGCCGGACCTGCTGGGTTTTTCCAGGTATTTTTGTTTTTGTTTTATAAAAGTAAGGATGTTATGCTTCAGTTATACAGGGCATTGGTGAGAACGCACCTCGAACACTGTCTGCACTTTTGGTCTCCTTATTTAAGGAAGAATGTAAATGCATTGGAGGTGGTTCAGAGGAGGTTTACTAGATTGATACCTGGAATGAGTGGGTTGTCTTATGAGGAATGGTTTGATAGACGGGGCTTGTTTTCACTGGAGTTTAGAAGAGCGAGGGATGATTTAATTGAAGTATACAAGATCCTGAATGGCCTTGGCAAGGTGGATGTCGAAAGGATGTTTCCACTTGTGGGTGAGTCCAGGACTAGGGGGCACTGTTTTAAAATTAGAGGTCGCCCTTTTAGGACAGAGATGAGGAGATGTTTTTTTTCTAAGAGGGTTGTGCGACTTTGAAACTCTCTGCCTCATAAGGTGGTGGGGGCAGGGTCATTGAATGTTTTTAAGGCAGAGGTAGATAGATTCTTGTTAGGCAAGGGAATTGAAGGTTATTGGGGTAGATAAGAATGTGGAAGTCGAAACACAAGATGATCAGCCATGATCTTATTGAATGCTGGAGTAGGCTCGAGGGGCCGAATGGTCTACTCCTGTTCCTATTTCTTATGTTTGTATGTTCTTATTATGATAGTTCACACCAGATGTACACTAATGAAATGTGCTAGGTACATTTAGTCACACTGCAGTAAATAGTCTTCGTTGACAAAATTCTCCTGAGGAGCAGACCACCAGATAATGTTGCTACCACTCAATCATAAAACTTTCCTGAGGGAAATGATAAAATGACAAGCGCCTGCCTGATGAATACTGAGCATTTAAAATAAATAACCTCTGAGGTGATCAGTCCAGCACTTCAAAGACAAAAGTTAGTTTTGTCAGGCATAAACATGAGATGCAGATTTTACTGTATAAAGCTAACGACAATGAGCAAATGGTACAATCGGAGAGACGTTTGTATGTTTGCTTCAGATAAATCAAAGAAACGGATCTTTTGTTTACCTATTGCGTGTTGAGTGTTATTCAAGTGAAGAGAAAACTTCATTGCTGTTAGTAGCCAGTAGGCATTAACCCAGTTTGGAAACCTGGCAGTTTCCCACTTTTTACCTGGCACTGACACCAATCCTGGTCACCTCCAATGGGAGGATCTTTCCCTGCTTCCTGTGTGTAAACATAATTTACACTTGAAGCCTATGCATTACCAAGATTCACTCAACTTCTGAGTTGCTGATCAACTAAAACACTTGCTTCAGACATCCACTGTTATTAAGCATGATGGTAGAAGAAAAACACTGTCTAGGAATCAGGGGAGTACACAACTGTAATATTTAAACACAGAGGATGCTTTCTAGTCTTGCGCATATTTTAACTGAATGCTTTATAAAATAATTCAAAATTATAATTAGGGTTCCCAAGTTAGTGTGGGCAAGCTCCACACTAATTTTAACCATTTCTAATGCAGGATTTTTACTCAACAAGCTAATCTAGCACTCAAAGCTGCCATCCAATTGAAATATATAATAATGTGCGCTGATGGCATGACATTAGTTTGAAACTATGCATGGGTGCCTGATCATCATTAAGTTCAGCATCAGCAAAAGCCATATTTCATGAAACAAAGGATGTAGATAATGCTCTTCATAATAAAAAAAAGTCCACTTTGGATTAAATAAGGGTTGTAAAGGCTTGAAGCAAAAATTTGTTTAGGGAAGTAAATTCTGTCACTGGGTCTAATGATTAACACATGTTCCAATATTCATAGCATAGCACAGACCCCTTAACAATGCCCTAAAGGAACCAGAATTTTGTAATAGGGTTACAAATTAATTTCCCACTGTATTTTCTCTTTATTGATGTACATGATAAATACGTTTCACAGATGGTACACAAGAGGCAAACTTGCAATAACAAAACTATCTTATGGTAAACACATTGTTCAGAAAGCTTACAATTAATGGGCAATTTTAAAAGGTTACAGTACATTTCTCTTCACCCTTGTCTAACTAAATTACTACAAAATCTGTACAAACAAACTACTCATGGATGGTTCGTTTTTTATTGAAAATTACGATAAATACTTTCAGAAGCAAATCTGAGACATGTCAAGCATAAATGTGGTAAAAATATGTCGGACTGGAGTATCATAAATCCTGATTTGATTCGGCCAACCTAAAAACAAACGTACCAGTGTAGACCACATTTTTCTAAATGCTATGTCTGATTAAGCTATGCCATTAAGTGACAGCTGAGTTCAAGCTGAACTTTAACATTAATATGATATTATTTAAATGACTTCATGTTATTTTTGCACAAAAAATGATGAATGATTTCTCGACACCCCGACTGACATAACGCAGGCAGACCATTTAATGAGTTTTGACAAAATGGAGACATATGCAGAATATTTGTTACTGAAACCGTCATTGTGGGCCTTTGGCAGCATTTGTTTTTGATTGTCTGCAGGCATTGAAGCATCTATTTCAATTCCTACTTCCCTTCCCTCTGAATTTTGAATTTAGCTAATGTCATTTTTAAGGGCATTTACATATTACTCTTAATCAGATGTTTCTAAGTTACGGTTCATAGGCAGAAGTGTGAGGTTTCTGTAAAATGAAGCAATGACAATCAGTAAAGTGAACCTTTGTCAGCAATGTTTGCTGTCGGAATAGGCTGTAAGAATACTAAAAGAAAACAGAAAACTGATAAATATTTAACCCTATGAATATTACTCCCAAATCAAGGGACAACCTGCTTACAGCTTGAAGGCATGACATTCATTTTCTTTTTTTTTTAAATCTCTATTTTCTTTTCTTACTTCTTGCTTTTGATCACACCTTTGTCCACCGTCACCTAAGCAAACAGTGGAGCATAGGAATTTTTAATTTGTAGGCAATATACAATGGTCTAAAAAGCACTTTGCTAAAAAAGTGTTCTAATTCTGATTTCCATTGGCTGGTAGGCTTGCTGAATCTAATGTCGTACAGTGTGCAAGAGCTTCTGGACTTTAGAGTTAATGCATTAAGATAAATTAATAGACACTTAAAGTGGATAATGCAGTATAGTATATTGCTATATATGTTGATAAATATTCCTCAACTGAAATTGTTTAAAAAGACGCTGAGTGGAATATGAAAGTGACCAGATTGCGTAAATTAACTGAACAATGGGACAATTCTCTCAAAATGTTTAGCCCAAAACACATGTCTGACCACATATCCTTTTAAGTCTCCCATTGCCCCACACAGGGACATCCCACTAATAACTCAGACAAAAATTATGAAATTACATTTTGGGATGAGATTAAAGAAAGCTCGAGTTTTTGTCTAGTTGGAAACAAAATCTAAATCATTGGCATTACGAAGAAAGCATGTTGCTGGGTTATTCAAATACTTTTTTTGAAAGGAGCAAATAAACAGGCAAGTAAATAGTTCTGAGCGTACATGTCACCTGTTCCCACTGCATGCAAGACTCCAACAATTACTACATCGAACAATGTTGAGTATTTCCAGAAACAAACTTAAGTGCAGCATTCTTCATGTGCAAAACAAAAAAGTTTAGATATACTGACAATAGCATTTTATACACTGCTTCATAATATGTGGCCTCCTTGCTTAATTAACTTTAACAATTTAGGCTTACATTAGATTTAAATTTCAGATTGACTGAAAAAAAATGCCAATTTTAATCAGATACAGGTGTGATTTTCATATAAAGCAGATGGGTGATTGGTGGGGAATCTCTCCACTGACCAGATGAGGCAAACTGGAAGCCCAGTAGATCTTTGTGGTCAGGCTTCATCTGAACACAACAGATGAGTGGCCAGTGTAAATGGTGCTCCTTATGAGCAACTCGTTGGTTGGGAGGGCAGGAAATCTAGCAGGGAAGCTGTCACTTAAAAGCAGATTGAAGTTCTGAAAGGAGAATTGTATTCTTCAAAAGTGGTCAGTGGAAAGAGAGTTACTGAAGCAGCAGCTGGCAGCACAACATCATTCAGTGCCCTATGATTCTTTCAGGCGTTTCAGGAGGCACTCCAGGAGCATAGTGAGGAACAGAAAGACTATCCTCTTTCCTTCCAATGAGTGACGAATGGCCCATCAAATGACTCAGCAACCATGGATAGAGGTGGCTGAGCAGGTCAATGGCAGTACTGTATTGGAAGGTACTGGCTTCAGTGCAGGATGGCATATCACATCAAGATCATCAAGCTAAGACTTCCCTTCGCATCTCTCTTACTCTTTATATAGCCCTCCTGCATCCTGCATTAGACTCAGTGCTATCAGCCTTGTCCCTCCCCACTTCTCACATCCCTCCTTCAAATCACAATGGGACATTTCACTGTAACATCCTTCAACTTACACTCACTCTCAAGAACTGCGACTGCTCACCCAATTACTTCCCCCACTCTTGGCCATACTTGCAGCTTTTCCTTGAAGTATGCATACTATACTGTGCTATACTGCCTTCCAGATCACCAAAGAAGAGCACACACAAATCCACTGCCACTCTTCGTGTAGGAAAAGCCAGTATACAACCAAAGAAAGACTTCAAGAACAGGAAGATTGATAACTCGGACATTAGGTTGATGGTCATTAACATTATTTCCAGAGAAAGGACAAACAACATTGGTAACAGATGGAAATCTGGCGTCTGTGCATAGCAGGGTATTTGGGTACCTTTCCTTCCTTTTCTCTTCTGCTTAACTCTCATTATCCCAAGCACCAAAGAAATTAGCTACCTGCTTGGTATAGTTAGTGAGACAGAGAGGTTGGACTAGTATAAGGTTCAAGTGGAAAGGGCAGCCAAGAAATGGCTTAAAGGAGAGCCAGTTAATGTCTCTGGCTTGATAGAAGGTGATGGGCAACATGCAGATTTTAGAGGCCTAGACCGAAAAAATACATTCTGTACACCAGCGATTGACTCTGTAGTGAAAAAAGGAGAGCGTGGTCACCTTAATGGAATTGGACACTCCTTGCAGGAGTCTATGGCACCGCCGGTAGCATCACTCAGGGATACTCATATTGTGGATATACAGGTTCCACCATCTCCACCTTGGAAAGCCAGGAGACTAAATAAATAGGAGCTTAAGGTGCATTCCGGATGTCATACTATCTGCCCTCACATAGACCAGTGGGAGTAAGGGTTGCCAACTCTGACTGGATGTATACCAGGAGGTTTCATCATATGACCTCCAGCCTCTAACCACCTAGCCCAGTCAACAGCTTTCCACCTCACCCATCTCCACAATTTTTATAACTAATTAACAAAAGTGTCCAAAGAAAATATCAAACAAACTCTAATTTTTAATGATCCTGTAATTTTTTGGCAGCAGTGTCCAGGGGATTAATGTTTAATCCCTGAAGACTCCAGGATAATCCTGTAGGGTCAGCAAACATAGTGGGAGTGCTGAGCCACAGCCTGATAGAAATGGGAATAGAACATCTTGCCTTCTCACAGGATGATAGCATAGTTGGTCCCTCGCCAATCTCTCAAACAGTACCCACCCTGCCAACACAAAGCCAGCTGGACCAAGTTATTCCCAGCCCTGAGCCCTAATGGCTTCCAACCACAAGCATCTTAAGGGCCCTCGACTGAGCCATGACATCCTTCCAGCTTCCATGCTGCAATCTCTAGGGGGACATCTTGCAGAAGGCACAGTCAGTAACAAAGCATGCAAGACAGGTACTATGGAGAAACACCAGGGTGATAATTAGAATGTCAGTAGTTGTGCAGCCAGTAAAATGATGAACCTCTTTAAAATCTGTGTGTGTGCAAAGAGTGTTCCTGTAGTAGCTGATGACCGATATTCTTTACAACTAATATTGCAATGTTGTCATTGGGCACATGCAGTATATTCAAGATGGAAGAACTAGGATAGTTGTTGGATATGATGGCAGGGAGCTGGGTCGTTCAGATGAAGCACTCTTCAACAAGCTACTGCTGAAGAGCTCTGGCTGTTTGCGCCATCCCTATGCTATCAGCATCCTC
This sequence comes from Cetorhinus maximus, assembly GCF_964194155.1. Lineage (NCBI taxonomy): Eukaryota > Metazoa > Chordata > Chondrichthyes > Lamniformes > Cetorhinidae > Cetorhinus > Cetorhinus maximus. The sequence continues at coordinate 56,028,619 of NC_135898.1, forward strand.
TCCCTCATCACGCTAAAGGTTCTTGTTCAATGATGATTCCAAGGGTTGTCCCCATTGTAGAGCAAAGTTATGTGACCTGTATTGCAGAAAGCCAGCAGATCTGTTCAGGCTATTGAATCATTGTTGATGGACTCCAATGGTCTGCTCAGTGAAGGCTATAGTTGAGCCATGATTCTGGTTGCAACACAGTTTGGCTGCCAAGTGTAGGTTCCTGAAAGAGTTATGAGCCAAATTCTTCTTCCCAAGTAGCTAGCCTCTCTCTTACTGTGCAGGGGAAAAGAGTGGGGTTTGGTGGGAGAATGGAGGATTGGGAGAAGATAAAAGCTTCATGGCAGCTGCCAGGAAAGTGGGCAAAGACCTACATGATGCTCTATTGGTAATGATGCACCAGACCATACTTAAACAGAATGAAAGCCCTTGCAAATAATGAAGAAGTGGGGTTGTCTAAAGGAGTCTTCAGGTATAGTCAAATGATGATAGCCTGAACTTGGGGAAATCCTGCAATGTATGAGATACCCAGAGCTCTCTTGAGCTGTTTCCACCTGTTCATGGAGAAAATTATGAAGGTATTTGCTCTAGCACTTATGGCATCAGGTACCTACTAAACGCAAGCATAAAACGTAGATCGACTGATGTTACTGATCTCCTTGCGGCAGTTTGGAAGGAGCTAGTTGTAAAGAAGTTGAGGGCTTCATTGCAACAGGCAGTGCTGTGCCAACTGTGGTATTTGATAGGTGATTATACAACGCTGAGACAGCTTTCCTAGATAAGAGCAGACTCCTTATGCAATGGTCCTCAGGAAAGTGCAGGTATGTTGTTCCAAGGCGATATACTCTATAGGGAGAGTGAGGGTTCCTGCGAGAACACCTCAATTTATTTGGACTCCTGTTTGCTCTGCCTCATCCTCTGCTAGCAAGAGTGATTTGCCAGAAGGTCCTCATGAAGGAAAAAGTGTGCTGCCAGAAACCCAAGAGCTCGGAACATTATGCATCGATTGCAAACACTTAAAATTGTCTAAGCTGCAAAAAAACAAAAGCAAAATGTCACCCAAACCTTTGAAGCATTTTAGCTGAGAGCACTGAAAATGGTCAACTCCTCTCCAGTTGTACCACACATGGTTTCTGGCTGAATTGAGTCCTGCCACATCCAGTCGTGAATGGTGGTGCACAATTAAACAACTCACTGGAGGAGGAGGCTCCACAAATATCCCCATCCTCAATGATGGAGGAGCCCAGCACAAAAGATAAGGCTGAAGCAATCGCAACAATCTTCAGGCAGAAGTGCTGAGTGGATGATCCATCTCGGCCTACTCCGGAGGTCCCCAGCATCACAGATGCCAGTCTTCAGCCAATTCAATTCACTCCACATGACATCAAGAAACGGCTGAAGGCACTGGATAGTGCAAGGGCTATGGGCCCTGGCAATATTTCAGCAATAGTACTGAAGACTTGTGCTCCAGAACTTACCGCACCCCTAACCAAGCTGTTCCAGTACAGCTCCAACACTGCCATCTACCTGGATACGTGGAAAATTGCCCAGGTGTGTCCTGTACACAAAAAGCAGGATAAATCCAACCCAGCCAATTTCTGCCCCATCAGTCTACTCTCGATCATCAGTAAAGTCATCAAGGAAGGGGCCATCAATGGTACTATCAAGCGGCACTTGCTTAGCAATAACCTGCTCACTGACACCCAGTTTGGGTTCCGCTAGGTCCTGATCTCATTACAGCCTTGGTTCAAACATGGACAAAAGAGCTGAACTCCAGAGGTGAGGTGAGAGTGACTGCCCTTGACATCAAGGCCGCATTTGACAGAGTGTGGCATCAAGGAGCCCCAGCAAAACTGGAGTCAATGGGAATCAGGGGGGAAACTCTCCGCTGGTTGGAGTCATACCTAGCACACCTAGCACAAAGGAAGATGGTTGTGGTTGTTGGAGGTCAGTCACCTCGGCTCCAGGAGATAACTGCAGGAGTTCCTCAGGGTAGTGTCCTTGGCCCAACCATGGGGATGTTTGCTGGTGATTGCACAACGTTCTGCACCATTTGCGACTCCTCAGATACTGAAGCAGGCCATGTCCAAATGCAGCACGGACTGGACAATATCCAATCTTGGGCTTACAAGTGGCAAGTAACATTCACGCTAGACAAGTGTCAGGCAATGACCATCTCCAACAAGAGAGAATCCAACCATTACCCCTTGATGTTCAATGGCTTTATCATCACTGAATCTCCCACTATCAACGTCCTGGGGGTTACCATTGACCAGAAACTGAACTAGACTAGCCATATAAGCTACAAGACCAGGTCAGAGGCTAGGAATCCTATGACGAGTATCTCACCTCCTGACTCCCCAAAGTCTGTCCACCATCTACAAGGCACAAATCAGGAGTGTGATGGAATACTCCCCACTTGCCTGGATGAGTGCAGCTCCCCGAATACTCAAGAAGCTTGACACCTTCCAGGACAAAGCAGCCCACTTGATTGGCACCACATCCATAAACATTCACTCCCTACACCACTGTCGCACAATAGCAGCAGTGTGTACCATCTACAAGATGTACTGCAGGAATTCATCAAGGCTCCGTCAACAACACCTTCCAAACCCACGACCACTACCATCTAGAAGGACAAGGGCAGCAGATAGATGAGAACACCATAATCTGCAAATTCCCCTCCAAGTCACTCACCATCCTGACTTGGAAATATATCGCCATTCCTTCATTGTCATTGGCTCAAAATCCTGGAACTCCCTTCCTAACAGCACTGTGGGTGTACCTACACCACATGGACTGCAGCGGTTCAAGAAGGCAGCTCACCACTACCACCACCTCAAGGGCAACTAGGGATGGGCAATAAATGCTGGCCCAGCCAGTGAAGCCCACATCCAGTGAAAGAATAAAAAAAAACTGGCAGTAGTAATATGGGTAGAGATTAAAATAGTGTCAATTGGCCGCAATTTACATAGATTAATAGGGGCCCACTAGGAGCTCTGACTATCTAAACCTAAGTCAGCCCAAAAATCAGAATGGATCGGCTTCCATTGACAAGTCCACAGTTTGTTTGTTCCCACACTTTTAGGCACACTTTCTAAGCATAAATTGAATAGTAGTGAGATGAAAATTGGTCCCTGCATTATATAGTTTTATTGCCTTTGTACAAATTTATTTTCATTCTATGGGCAGATTACACTTGCTGATTTATGCCAGTGATTTCCAAACTTCTCTCCGTGGGGAGTCTTTTGTAGATATTAAAAGCATTTGAGGCATTCATGCTTATGTTCAAAAGACAGCATGCACTACCCAAAGGAAAACAGTAATTTTATTGGTGAAAACAGTCCTCATGTTCTGTTTTAGCACTAAATACCAAAATAGATTACTCATGGAAAGTTGATGCCCCCACAGAACCTCTCTATTCCAACAAACTCTGTCTGCAAATCTGCAGTTGGCACCTCCAACGTCACTTGAACTTGTGCTTCCCATCACCCAATCATGACTGCTCTTAATTTTCATAAGCAAGTTGCTCCTTTGGGTATCCTTTTACTTTATCGTTATAATATGATAACCCATTTTGAGTGGACTTACTGTGCCAATTTTTCTAAGAGGCTGCCAGCTACCATTACAAAAGGGAGGCAGAAACCAGAAAGGAAAGTTTGAAATGAACTCAGAACACCATAACAAATGTTGCCAGAGTTGACTCAAACTATCTTAATCACTGGCTTTTGGCTGTTTCACTTGATTTTACTCCCCATTTCCTGCAGTCTCTTAGTAAATTGACACTGTCAAATCTACTCTAAATCAATTGAAAACCAAGAAAACAAGTATATGTTAATTAAAATTTTATATCAAAAAATCTTACAAATCACATGTGTGGATCAGTATTTTATATAAACTATTAATATCACAAGCTTCAGTTATCCACTAGCAATGCTTTTAGTCCAGCTAGCATGAAACAATGTCCCCAATGTGTATCAATGTACAATTTGCATTTTGTTTTATGTGAGATGAATTTGTGCACTCTGCTGCATGCAACTCTGGGAAAAAAAAACTGCATAAATAGTAAAAGCAGGGACTGCTTTTAGCAAAAACGGAATGGGAAAACTCAACTGAATTCTATGACACTTGTGCGCTGGGAGCACTTCATTTAAAGGGATGGGGGGGGGGACGGAGAAAGTTATTTATAGAAAAAGCACAACAGATTCCTACCTTGACCTTACCTTCGCAACATTCCTGTCAAGATCCTGGAGCTCTTGCCAAGGTTTGTATCAGTTTCACGCAGCTGATAATAAGAGTGAGGAAGGAAGGGGTTACACAGCAGAACATGACAAAATACTTACTTTATAAGACAATGATCATCTTTCAAATTGAAAACAGGTCTATACTGTCACTGCTAGGAGTCCATTTTTGTACTTTTAGAAGAAAGCCAGCAGTATTCGACTAAGAAATAGGTATGGCTTGGCTAGAATATCAAATACAAAACCAATCTTTCTAGTTCCGACAGAGTCTGCAATCTCAATATATAAACCATGCTTTCTCTTTTCTGATGATGTCAAATCTGCTGTGTATTTCCAACATTTGCAGTATTTAAAAAAAATCTTGACAGAAGGCAACTTTGATCATTTATATTTTGTATCTAAGGTGACATTAGCTTTAATAAAGATCATTTGGCAAACACAGGAAAAGGTTCAAACACTTAAAGGTGATGACCTACAACACATAAGGAGTTAGTGTGTTGTAAAAATGTCTTTGTAATGAAAATGGCGTGTCCCCATTCTGCCTTTCTCCTTTCTTAAGTAAAAAGGCAATGTCTCTTTAAGGATGCACAATACCCAAAAATGTATAAAACACCTATTGGTGAGTCTGAAACTAGTGAGCTGTTTAATTTTAATGTTTGCAACTACTGATTACTTTTGCTGTTTTTGTATAAATAAGCAGACATAAAATATTCTCTCTAAGCTTAGGATTATGAAATGAACAGAGAGTTGGGTTTACAATTGTTCTGCCACTCTCGCATGGCATGCATACAATCGTTAAATTGGAAAAAAAAACTGATAGCAGATAGCACACAACTTGAAATTTAAAAACATCAGCTAAGAAAAATCAAAAATTATGGACATATTTAGAGGTCATGTGACCAACCTGTACAGGTCAGCGTACCATCGCATAAGTCAGCTGTTCTTTTGCAATGCTATAGCCCCAGTGGCATACACATGAGGTAAATTGCGGAATAATGAAGGTAAACAGAATATAAGAGTGATATAAAAATAATAAATCCAAGGAAAAATTATCTTGTGGTCTTGTATCGACAGGTTTGCAGCACCTCTTTCTGGATACTAGAGGTATATAGAGCACAAAATTGCATATGATATATAGACAAGGCAATATATAGGCAACCTATTTTGTTGAAGTGTCTTCATTTTGAAAATCTCACATAACAGTTAGATCTAACCATTCAATTCACTAATCAAAAAGGGTACCACTTGACAACGCTTGTGAATATCTAAGAATCTTTTAGATGTTGATTTGGGGTAGTTATGTTTGCTCATGAAGAATGATATATTTAGCAATGTTCAAGTTTAAAACAAATCAAAACGGGTCATGCATTCACATGTAAACTATATTCTGTATAGCTAGGTGTCTTTTGAATCTGTATAGCTCAATACAAATATACCAAAGACATTTATAATAATTTAATTGGCAAAGGCTTTCAGAAAGTTGTAGAAATCTAAACAGTCTTAACATGTCAACATCTTGTATATGTGTTTCTGTTAAAATTATCAGAAAGTTGAGCCATTTTAGATCTTCTACATTGTGCAGGACAATTTTAAAATTTAGCAGAAGTTAAATTACATTTATTTATCCAAGGCTATATGAAGAAAATAAACTGCAAAATAGCCATATTCACACAAAAGTTACTGCTATTGGAAAAATGAGTGTTGTTTCTCTTTTCCCCATATTGGCAGTTAGGAAGCTTAAAAACTGACATATTTCTAGCTTTACATTGAATCCAAAGATTGGCTGTTTCCATTCAGCAATAGGAAGCATTTTGATCTGCAAAATTTATTAGAAGGAATACAATATGCTTATAAAATCCCTGTAAGCCCTTACTCTCAAGATCTGATGTGACGGACTAAAACAGCTGTATTCTCAAACTCACCCTTTCCCGAGCTCGTTGGATCTTTTCTTTGTCATGATGCAGGTTCTCCAGGATCTCCTGTCCAATTTGTTCTGTAATCCACAGAATTACAAAAAGTTACACACTGTATGTTAAAAGCTGAAAAAAATAAACATTAAAATCTGTTCGGTGAGCAGAACAGTGAGATTGAACCTAAACCTACTCTCATAAAATCTAAAGAATTAAATAACTTCAGTGGCCAGTCTCCACTGCAACTTACATTGAAGCAGAGCTACTGTAAGAACAATAGGAACTAATTTAATGTTACTAAAAATAAACAAGTTTCTACACCATTTTATACTATGCACATAAGTTAACTGTGGGAAACGGAAAGACTACGGAAGACATTTAATAATTCTTAGAAACAGAATAAAAGCATAATGTAAAAGCTTTTTGCAGCAAGACAAGAAAAGAATGGAGCTTTTCCTTGAGGGAGTTAAAAAATAAATCTTATGTTTCACCACAATTTAAGGGATTATGTAAATGTCCAACCATTCAACTTTACAATCAATGCTAAAGTGTGGAAACATTTATTTCTCTTGTTTCAATTCTAAATATATTTAAATGAAGAACTGACATTTACTCTATCATTGTTCTTGAACTAATTTTTTAAAAGATATTAATAAATAGGTGTTTTCACAAGTGATCCATCAAAATCAATAATTTGATATCCTTTAAGTAAGAAACATGTAAGGTGCAATTTTTATTTTTTAAATGACAATTACTAAAACAAATCAAAACTTAATTAACAAACACTAAACAAAACTTGATGATACAGTTCGTTTAGAGTTTCTGAAAGTGTTAAATGCTGGAGCTAACAATGACAGATGTAGCAGGATAAATATTTTTTTTCAGATATTTGACTAGTAATTGATGTTCCCATTAAGGTATTTCTTCGGTGCTGGTTTGCCTCATGGGATTTCGAATGGTGTACTGCCTCCCTAAAGGTTCAATGTGTTTTAATAGTTTTTGTGCTAAAAAGAATACACCAAGAAAAATGTTTCAAGATGATCTGATATCTTTTTTTATAAAGGAAAACAGATGCCATTAAATACTGCTGATTCAAAGCAGGTTGGTTAATTAGGTTTTTCTCTGTTTCGTTTGGCTGCCAAGTTGACATCTTCACCTTGGTTCTAATGATTCAATCTATTTCTACCAGCAAATGTGACAATGCCACAGACAGTAATTGAGGGTAAAACATTGTCACTTTGATGAATTGTGTTTTTTCCTCATAGTCAATGACTAGTGAAGTCAATAAACAAGGAAAAGAAGCATGTCCGCTGGAATATCACAAAATGAATTGTTGTCTTGACACATAGGGATCAAAACATCATACATTAATTTCATCCCGGTGTGGGGCACGATGGCATCTGCTTCACTCTGACTGTCTGCACAGATAAATAATTGGGGCCATCATCAATTTTGCAAGAGTTTTTTTTTATTCAGTATGCAGCACAACTGACGAACTTTGGCCCTTTTCACAAGGAGAACAGCCACGAGCAGAAAGTGCAGCCATGACACAGATGACACTAGAGCTCTACCTTCTAAATAACTATATTCAAGGTAACGACAAGCTTGAAGATACATACTTGAAAGGATATATTTAAAAAGAAAAAGAAAATAACTTTTTCCTCATGCTTAAACAGCTCCAGCAAGGCCGGTAGGGCTCAGCATCCTCGTGACTGGCCTGAAATAATTCATCCTCTGAATATGAATTAGCACTGGGTAATCACAGCATATTTATTACGCATTTCTGTGGTCCTTCCCTCCTGTGAATGCTGTATTATTCATTGCTTCTGCCCTGACCCTGGTGCGCTCCTGTTCTGACAAATCATACTTGATTAAGACAAATCTTTATTAGTTAGGTAGTCAACTTCCCCATTTATCATTTGCAAATCTCATTCCCCTTTTCCAAGTGTGTTAAAACTGACTGCTGCAATTTGGTAGAAGCTGTTTAAAATGCTTATTATGGGAAATGAGTGCAAATGCAGATGCAAAAGTCAGTAATGGATGATAAGACAAAGGGCTACATATCATCAATTCTACATAAGCATATCAGAAAAACAAACTTAACCATGTTGGAACAATTTATAAAAATTATTTTCTTGCTCATTTGGCATAATAAAATATAAAGTTAATTTAGTTTATGCTGTCTTCTAAGCATCTATATTTGTTTTAACCATAAAGGCCAGTCATTAACACATTGTGCAATAATATTGAACACCGATTTCTCTTACCAGTAAATAATATTGATCCTACAAAACTGTTGAGTACTGGGTTGGTTCTTACTAAATACAATTTTGATTAAGCCTCAAGTTAAAAAAATAAATGAAATGGTTATAAATTTGAACCCTTTGAAAATTTTGAACGCCACTTCATAGCTCTAAATGTAGTGCACTGGTCCCTGATTCACAGGCCATGGGTTTTCATTCCAACTTTAGCTATTATTTGAACTCACCTATATTTAAATAGCTCTTGTCCAGCACACTTGTTGAAGTGTTTCATAGCAAAAATGAGCTCCATTTATGTAAGCAGGGTTCTGAGGTTGGGGGGGTGGGGGGCAGAAGAGGATAGAGGGAAATGTAATTTATGAAACATAAACAGGCTTAAATAGCCATTCAGTTGTCCAATATGGAATAGCACTAACAGTGGCTGTGGAAAGGTTTGGGCCTCAAATTGTCATGTACCACCAGTTGACAAAGTGAAGCACCAAGGGAAGATAGCTAGGAAAAAAAACGTAGGGTAACTCTTGGAAATTTATAAAACAAAACTTTATTCATTAAACATGATAAATTCTGTCTCGAATTAAGAGTGATCTTTAAAATTTTCTGTGTGTGTAATGGATAGACACTAGAATGATTTATACATTGTTGCTCCTCTTTATAAACAATTTTCTGCTTTTCATGGCTTTTACTTCAGGATAGGATTTAGTTTTGCCCGATGATTGTAGAGTGTTGTTAAGTCATAGGTTTATGCTGGATGTTGAACTGAATGGTTTCTGGTCAAGTTGAATTGAATGCTGTCTGTAAATTACAACATGCTGGCATTGGGTAACATTGGAATGATGTTCTCCAGTTTCCACTTGATTACCTACAATGGCAGAGAAATTACATAGCTTTCTTCTTTTGGAAGCATTACCTGGAGTCATTTGTCATACTTAAGAAATTAAATACAGGGTTGGTGGAAGTTGCAGATTTGGAAGGTGCTGTCAAATGAGCCTTGGTGAGTTGCTGCAGCGCATCTTGCAGATGGTATACACAGCTGCCACATTGCATCGGTGGTGGTGGATGGGGCGCTGATCAAGTACATTGTCCTAGATGGTGTCGAGCTTCTTGAGTGTTCTTGGAGCTGCACTCATCCAGGCAAGTGGACCGTATTCCATGACTTGTCCCTTGTCGATGGTGGGCAGGCTTTGGGGAGTCAGGAGGTGAGTTACTCGCCACAGAATTCCTAGGCTCTGACCTGCTCTTGTAGCCACAGTATTTATATGACTTTTTCAGTTTCTGGTCAATGGTAACCCCCAGGATGTTGATAGTGGAGGATTCAGTGGTTGTAATGCCAGTGAATGTCAAGGGGAGATGGTTAGATCCTCTCTAATTGGAGATGATCTTAGCCTGGCACTTGTGTGGTGCGAATGTTACTTGTCACTTGTCAGCCCAAGCCTAGATATTGTCCAGGTCTTGTTGCATTTGGACATGGACTGCTTCAGTATCTGAGGAGTCGCGAATGGTGAACATTGTGCAATCATCAATGAACATCCCCATGGTTGGGCCCAGGACACTACCCTGAGGAACTCCTGCAGCAAAGTCCAGGAACTGAGATTATTGACCTCCAACCACCAAAACCATCTTTCCTTTGGGCTGGGTATGTCTCCAACTAGTGGAGAGATTTCTCCAATTCCTATTGGCCCCAGTTTTGCTTTGGCTCCTTGATACCATACTCAGTCAAATGCTGCCTTGATGTCAAGGGCTGTCACTCTCACCTCAGCTCTGGAGTTCAGCTCTTTTGTCCATGTTGGAGCTAAGGCCGTAATGAGGTCAGGAGCTGAGTGGCCTTGGCGGAACCCAAACTGAGCGTCAGTGAGCAGGTTATCGCTTGATAGCACTGTTGCTGACCCCTTTCCATTATTTTACTGATGACCGAGAGTAGACTGATGGGGCGATAATTGCCAGGTTTGATTTGTCCTGCTTTGTGTGTACATACCTACATAAGAACATAAGAAATAGGAACAGGAGTAGGTCATTCGGCCCCTCAAGCCTGACCCACCATTCAATAAGGTCAGTGCTGATCTGCCCCAGTCCTCAACTCCTCTTTCGTGTCAGTTCCTCATAACCCTCAACTGCCCTGATATTTCAAAAAGCTATCTCCCTCCTCTTTAAATACTTTAAGTGATCTAGCCTCTACAACTCTCTGGGGTTGGGAATTCCAGCCGTTCACTACCCTCAGAGAAGAAATTCCTTCGCATCTCAGTTTTAAATGAGTGGTCCCTTATTCTGTAACTATGTCCCCTAGTTCGAGATTCCCCCACTAGTGGAAACATCTTCTCAACATCTACCCTGTCAAACCCCCTCAGAATCTTGTATGTTTCAATAAGATCACCCCTCATTCTTCTAAACTCTGATGAATAAAGACCTAACCTGTTCAGCTGTTCCTGATAAGTCAACCCCTTCATCCCAAGAATCAGCCTAGTGAATCTCTTTTGAACTGCCTCCAATGCCAGTATATCCTTTCTTAAATACGGGGACAAAAACTGTACACAGTACTCCAGGTGCAGCCTCACCAACACCCTGTACAGTTAACAAGACTTCCCTATTTTTAAACTCCAACCCCCTAGCAATACAGGCCAAAATTCCATTTGCCTTCTTAATTACTTGCTGCACCTGCATGCTAACTTTTTGTGTTTCAAGCACAAGAACACCCAGGTCCCTCGCTGCTACACTTTTTTGGAGTCTCTCTCCATTTAAATAATAGTCTGCCTTTTGATTTTTCCTACCAAAGTGCATGACCTCACACTTTCCTACATTAAACTCCATCTGCTAAGTTTTTGCCCACTTGCTCAACCTATCCATATCCCTTTGCAGATTCCTTATGTCCTCATCACAATATACCCTCCACCTATTTTCGTATCGTCAGCAAATTTGGATACATTACATTCTGCCCCCTCCTCCAAGTCATTAATATAGATAATAAATAATTGAGGCCCTAGGACTGATCCTTGTGGCACTGCACTAGTTACATCTTTCCAACCTGAAAAAGACCCATTAATCCCCACTGTGTATTGTGTGTGTTAACCAATCCTCAATCCATGCTAATACATTACCCCCAATACCGTGAGCTCCTATCATGTGCAATAACCTTTTATGCGGTACCTTATTGAATGCCTTCTGGAAATCCAAATACACTACATCTACCTGTTCCCCTTGATCAACTCTGTTATATCCTCTTGTTATATCCTCAAAGAACTCTAGCAAATTTGTCAAACATGATTTCCCTTTCACAAAACCATGTTGACTCTGTTTGATTGTGTTAAGCTTTTCTAAATGTCCTGCTATTTCTTCCTTAATAATGGACTCTAGCATTTTCCCAAAGACAGATGTTAGGCTGACTGGCCTATAGTTTCCTGCTTTTTGTCTCCCTCTCTTCTTGAACATGGGCGTCACATTAGCAGTTTTCCAAACCGCTGGGACCCTCCAGGAATCCAGTGAGTTCTTGAATATTTCGACCAATGCCTCCACTATCTCTACAGCCACTTCCTTTAAAACCCTTGAATGCAGCCTATCAGGTCCTGGTGACTTGTCTGCCTTTACTCCCATTAGTTTGTCAAATATTTTGTCCCTCGTAATAGAGGCTGTTACAAAATCTTTCCTCCCACTTGCTCCTTACTTATCTGATATCTTTGGAATGATTATAGTGTCCTCCACCGTGAAGACCAATGCAACATATTGGTTTAAATGATCTGCCATTTCCCTGTTCCCCGTTATTAATTCTCCAGTTGCATCCTCCTAGGGTCCCATGCTCACTTTAGCTACACTCTCTTTTTATATACCCGTAGAAGCTCTTGCCGTTTGTTTTTATGTTTCCTGCCAATTTACTTTCATAATTAATTTTCTTTCTCTTTATTAGCCTTTTAGTCGTCCGCTGCTGGTTCCTAAAAATTCCCAATCCTCTGGCCTACCAATAGTTTTCACCTTAGTCTTTCACTGGATATTCTCCTTGACTATCTTTGTTAGCCATGGGTGGTTCATTCTTCTCTTTTGACCCGGAAAGATTTTTGCTGAGTGTTATGAAATATCTGCTTAAATGTCTGCCACTGCTCATTCACTGACCTTCCCCTTAGTCAATTTTCCGAGCCCGCTTTAGGCAGCTCTTTCTTTGTAATTGCCCTTATTTAAGTTGAGGATACTGGTTTGAGACCCATGTTGCTTGCCCTCAAAACGAATTTGAAATTCTACCATGTTATGATCGCTACCATCTAGAGGATCCTTAACTACGAGATTTCTTATTAATCCTACCTCACTACACGTTACTAGATCTAAAATAGCCTGTTCCCAGGTAGGTTCTGCAACGTATTGCTTTAAGAAACAATCCCTGATGCACTCTACAAATTCGTCTTCCATGTTACCCCTGCCAATCTGATTTGTCCAGTCAATATGTAGAATAAAATCATCCATGACAATTGTAATGCCCTTCATTATGCCTCCATTATTTCCCGATTTATACTTTGTCCTCCAGTAAAGCAACTCTTCCGGGGCCTATAGATGACTTCTTCCCCTTGCTTTTCCTTATTTCCACCAAAACTGATTCCACATCGCAATCTATTGCACCTATATCACTACTCACTACCGCACTGATACCTTCCTTTATTAACAAAGCTACCCCACCTCCTTTTCTTTTTTGCCTATTTCTCTGGAACTTTGAATACCCTTGAATATTAAGTTCCCAGTCTTAGTCACCCTGCAACCATGTCTCTGTAATAGCTATCAAGTTATATCCATTTATTTCTATTTGTGCCGTCAACTCATCTATCTTGTTACAAATGCTGCGTACATTCAGATAAGGAGCCTTAAGCTTTGACTTTTTACCATTATTACTCATTCTGGTTCTAATTTCTGCTGCACTCTTCTGCTTATATTTTCTGCTCCTTCCTGTCACACTTTGATCATCGTTCGCCTTTTCACTACCCTGCACTTCTGCTCTCTCGTTTCTTTTTGATTTTTTAAACTTCCCTTCAATTGAACCTCCCCCCCAAATTGCCAGGTAGATGCCAGTGTTGTAGCTGTACCGGAACAGCTTGGCTAGGGGTGCGGCAAGTTCTGGAGCACATGTCTACAGTAACATCACCGTAATGGTGTCAGGGTCCATAGCCTTTGCAGTATTCAAAGCCTTCAGCCATTTCTTGACATCGCATGGAGTGAATCCAATTGGCTGAAGACTTGTATCTGTGATACTGGGGACCTCCGGAGGAGTCTGAGGTAGCTCATCCACTTGGCACTTCTGGATGAAGATTGTTGCAAATGCTTCAGCCTTGTCTTCTGCAATGATGTGCTGGGCTCCTCCATCATTGGGGATAGCGATATTTGTGGAGCCTCCTCCTCCAGTGAGTTGTTCAATTATCCATCACCATTCACGACTGAATGTGGCAGGACTGCAGAGCTTAGATCTAATCCGTTGGCTGTGGAATCGCTTAGCTCCATCTATTACTTGCTGCTTATGCTGTTTGGCACACAAGTAGCCCTGTGTTGTAGCTTCACCAGGTTGACACCTCATTTTCAGGTATGCCTAGTGCTGCTCCTGGCATGCCCTCCTGCACTCTTCATTGAGCCAGACAGCACTTTCTCTCACAAGGACTTTGAGGTGTTACTCCTACCGATACTGACTTGGACAGATGCATCTGCGACAGGTAGACTGGTGAGGACGAGGTCAAGTATGTTTTCCCTCTTGTTGGTTCCCTCACCACCTTCTGCAGGCCCTGTATAGCAGTTATGACCTTTATGACTCGACCAGCTTGGTCTATACTGGTGTTGCCGAGCCACTCTTGGTGATGAACATTGAAGTTCCTCACCCAGAGTACATTCTGCGCCCTTGGAGTTCAACATGGAGAAGTTTTGATTCATCAGCTGAAGGGGATCAGTATGTGGTAACCAGCAGGAGGTTTCCTTGCTCATATTTGACCTGATGCCATGAAACTTCATGGGGTCCGGATTTGAGGTTCAGCTCTCCCAGGGCTTTCTCCCGTGTGTATACCACTGTGCCACTAGCTCTGCTGGGTCTGACCTACCGGTGGGCAGGTTTCCTTCCCTGAAAAGGACATTAGTGAACCAGATGAGTTTTTCCACCAATCGACAATGGTTTTTATGGTCATCATTAGACTTTTAATTCCAGGTTTTTATTGAAATCAAATTCCACCGTGCCATGGAGGGAGTTGAACCCAGGCCCCCAGAGCAATACCCTGAGTCCCTGGATTACCACTTCTAGTGACCATACCACTACGCCACGCCACCTCCCACTGGAAGATGAAGGTCTGCTGATACAAAATCATTTAGCTGTAGCTTGGGAATATTCAGGTAAAGTACTTAGATGGTTTTCCTTAGCCAATTAGTTCTCTAGAGTTGCACCCCATGGATGAAATCTTACAGCTATTATGAATCTCAATCAAATACAAAAATATAGACATTTTAGTTATGTACCTTATAAACTTCAGTAAGAATTGTGCAATAATGGATGATAATGCTTGCTGAATTACTGATATTAATTCTCAATGTCTAACCTCAATTTTCAATCCTAAACATAAAACAGGAAAACAGAAAGCAAGATGTTTATCAATAAACTTGTAAACAATTGTAAGGAAACTTTATAGGCCATAAGAATGGAATGGGTAGTGCTTAAAAAAAAAAGCTTCATCTGAACATCTAAGACACGTAAAAATGAAATCCCCAAAACCTAAATAATTTTGCTGGTAGTCCTATCCTTATGGGTAAGTGATAAATAAAACGTTGTTGCTCCAGATTAAAATTCTACTGGTACTTATTTTGTGGCTACTTGGGATAATGGAGGAAGTCATACATTAAGGATCTCCTCCATTGATACCAAAAACTTGGATCTGAAGAGTTGTTGTTCTAAATAAAGCTTTTCAAGTAATTTTTCTAAATGGAGGGGGCAGGTCTGACTGCATGTCCTAACTCCCATTGGTCAAACTGTGGTGGCCATTATTGGAACACTCTTTGCTGATGTCATGGCCAGGGGCATGGCTGAGACCACTGAAGATGATGGTATGCTCCTACCTATCCTTCTTCAAACATCCCCCTGATCCTACATACCCTTCTGATTTACATGCTGTGAATGGTGTAAACATGCATCTCTTACTTTCCACTATTCATCATTAGGAAGCCTGCCAGGAATCTGCAGTCAATGTCAAGGTCAATGACAATGGAGGTATCCAGCACCAATGTGGCAAGGGCTTTGCACACAACTAACAGCCAATCCTTTCCTGCATCAAAGCGGTGGTCAACTCCATGGGGAGTAAACTATGATGTACATTTACTGGGCGGTAGCTCAGCTTCCACCGTAGCACAAGCAGCAGCTGCCTAACGTCCGAGTGTTGCAGCACAATGTCAGACTGCCTAACCATGGCTATTGTGATGGCCCACATGCTTTTGGAAAAAAACTGTATTTTATGTTGGGGTGATAGTCCCTTTAAGAACTAGGTTTCTCTAGGAGTAGACTTCTGGTAAAGCACCTGGCTTCCAGTAAATGATCATCTGACCAGATTGTTATTCTACTGTTTATCTCCCAGGTAAAGAGTCAACAAGAAGTTAATTATAGGTGTGAGTCGATTGTGGGTGTGGTTCTGGTCTCAAGCAGGGTTTTTACTTTGAGAACAATCAGAGCAGGAAAGAACTCTTTCTAGCAGAGTTAATTTGATCTTTGGTGTGCTGGCTAAAATAATTTAAATCTCTTATTAATTGAAGCTTCAGTTAGGTTAGGATAACCCAGGATTCTTGGCTATCCTAGAAGTCTAACCCAACCGTGAGTTAGACTTCTAGGGTAGCCAAGTTGTGAAGAGGTTGAGAGGGAGACAGAGACAGAGAGCGAGAGAGCGAGAGAAAGAGAGATCTATATACAAGACTCCAGAGCTAAAGAATATTAGAACCAGGAGAGTTCTGACCTGAGGTAGTTACACATAAGATGTTAGCTATGTCTGTGCTGAACTGTAAGCCTTTAACCATGGGATGGTTGCAGGAGATTGGAAGGGAAAGTCTTACTGGAAGTAAATCGAAGGCCCATGAAATCTCAACCCTTGTATGAATCTCAAAGCAGCACTCAGACAAAGTGGTTAATCTTCCAAATTTTGATAAGTACCTGACTTGAGTTTTGGGGGTGTAAGTCAAATGAATGTAGAAGGAAATTTGAGTTGGAAATTTGGTTTAGAAAAACAAGTAACTATGTTCATTGTACTTTCAATATCTTTAATGTAACTAACTAGTTAAGCTGAAGTGTAGCTATGAATATTCAAGGACTTTGACTTTTGCTTAGTAAAATTCCTTTGATTTAAACCGTGAACATTGTGGTTTAATTCTTCTTGTAAATATCTGGGTTTTCAGATTCTAAAAACAAATAAACATGTTGCTGGTCTCTACCAAGATCATAACACGGTGGATTACAGTGTGCATAGGGACTTGTGTTGTGTCATAGCAGCGCAACACTCTGTACGCCAACAGATTCCAGGAAGGGGGTGGGGTAGTGGGATGGTTGGGGGGGGGGTTGGTGATGAATGGCCAAGGGTATGGGGGGGGGGAATGGGGGTGTGCATCTGGAAGTGGCTCCAGGCCCATGACTCTGCAATCCTCTCTCAGGGTGATAGTATTTATCTTCCCATCATTGCCACTCCACCAGTGCCCTTGGCAGACTGCCCAGACTATATAGCTGGCAATGCTAAGACTGTGCAGCCCACACCTGGGCTTTCTAGCCTGGTGATGATTGAGGTTATCCTGCAAGGCCATCTGCAACCTCCTCCAATTAAAGTCAGCATACATGCATGAGGCTCGGGCTCGGTTATGGCCACCTGCTGAATGCCCTCCCCATCTTTCTCCCTCTTCCAGCAGCTTGTCCTGCCTTGTGTGGCCTCTGTTTATTCACCAAGTCATGCTGTATTCTAAGGCAAATGCCTACTTGTGCACCCATGACCGGAGCAACTAGTTTGCGCAGAAGCCTTGAAATTAGCAAAATGTCCTTCAGCACCTGCCGTGTAGACTTTTGCAATTTGAAACAACTATAGAAAACTTCAAACACTTTTGTAGAATTATAGTAATATCCAGAAGAAATCAAGTAGCAACTAATCTGTAGATTGTTGATGGTCCCTTTAAATAGCATTACTGGGGGAGTCCTTCCAGTTGCTGAACGTGTGTTTGACTGTGCAAGGTTAAGAGAGGGTGTTAGTTGGAGCTTTAAGCTCCAAAATGGCAGCGCAGGTGTCAAATCAGCATTACAGGCTGATGAAATTATGATCTGCCGGCCCTGCATATTTTCAGTGACTGAGTGCGTGACAACTCCGTTGACCAATAATGGCACCTGTGGTGATCTACAAAAGTTTGCACGCGCACCGTGGACACAACTTTGGAGCTCTAAGGGCACTTTTGGTGGGTAAAAAATGAGAGCAAACAATCTCAATTTCTTGCCCTACATGATCTAGTAAAGATTCATCACACACATCATAGATCTCCTGTAGTGAACGCCGCACTGAAATTGATCCCTAATTACCACAAGTTGACACTCAAAAGCCCACAAAAAATCTGGGGAATCTATAAGTGATTGACGCGTGACATTCCTTCGCTGCTGACCGTAAAATCTGGGCAATTACTACTTGTTTTTTTTTGTGCTTCAGTTGCTTAGCAGTTGAATACAAAAGTCTTGAGCTCTTTTAATCCTTTATGCTTTCTGTTCAAAAATATGTAATATATGGTGATCTACATTAAGCTAGACATTTGACTAGCTTGAGAGGTTACCTAGCTGAAAATGGTTTATTTTCAGCTCTCTGTGCTGAGCTAGTACTACATTAGAAATGTAACTTTTTAAATTAAACAAAATATAGTTAATGATTGTATTACACTGGATTACAGCACTGACAGAACTCATTTATAAAATGACAGATCTAGACCGATGGCCATAATTTGATCTGCTTTCTAATTAACTTTTTTAAAGAAAAAAAACACACCTCAGACCTGACTCTTCATTTTATGAAACACTGCTACAAGATCTAACACTTCTTTGCAGATCATTATCCAATAAAAGTTGCTCAAAACTTTAAAGCAATCTACACAATTAGTCAAGACCTTAGGAGCCCTATGAGTACCCTTTATTACAGTTACATATGGAATACTTCAATGACATTTATCAGAGAAATTTCATTAAACATTCACCAGGATCATTTTAGTTGGAAACCTCCTGCCAACCTACAATGAACCCATAATCATTGTTTAATAGATACCTACTTTGATAACTTTTATATTTAATATGAATGGAAATAACAACATCTCTCAGGTGCATTTATAAAAAAAATCAGTAAACACCTGATGCAGATGTACAAACCTGGGTCCATACCTGTATTAACTAAGCAGGTGTGTGGCACACAAAAACGATTCTTAAATGGTAATTGAGTCTGAAGTGATAAAAGTAAACGAATCAAGAGCAATTAAGGATAGGCAATAAATTCTGGCTTGCCAGTGATGTTCACATCCCAAAAACGAATAAATAAAAACAATTTGTGCTGTCATTTCTTAAGATGACAACTGGCATCTTTGTTTTGGATCCAAAAAGATAAACTGCCAACCTGTTCAGTAAAGTTATACTTTAACACGTTTAGCTTTTTAAAATTATTTTGTTACTTAGGCTAACCTGATCTGCATACTTTTTTTCTCCAAAGCAAATACAAATTGATAGAAACACTCAGCAGGTTAGGCAGCCTCTGTGGAAAATGGGAGTTGGGAGGTGTATAACCCTTTGTCAGAACCAGACAATGTTACAGATGATATAGGTATTTGTGATCATAGGTGGATCTAATGCAGCAAAAGTAGAATTTAAGCTGGAATCTATGTGGAAGTGAGTGGAAGCCTGAGGCAGTAGCTGACAAAACAAATGTGGCTGTGAAAGCGAGTTTTAGCGAGCATATGACCAAAAAACAAGAAGGGAAACATATAGCATTGAAGGTGAACTGGGAAACAGAGAGACAAAAATCATGTCATGGATGGATCTTTCTCCTCTAGGCTTTTATTTGAAACAACTTCACGTGGACGATGGACTTCACTAAAATAATGACAATTCCGTGGCCATATTGTAACAATTGAGAAGTAGATTATATTATTTGCCATTTCAGAAACAGTGCTTTAGTTAATACTTTTTACCCTTAAACCACAAAAGCAAAGCTTTTTCTTAAAAAGAAAACATATTAAACCTTTGACAGAAGATCCAGCTTGTTTGCAGATTAAAATTGCTTTAAATTAATATTTATGCATTTCTGTCAAAACTGGGCTCGAATTATTTTGTTGGGCTATCAAAATCACAGATGATTAGAAACATTTTGAATTCATCACACTTCAGACATCACGCTTCATTACAGTCGCAGAAGTATTAAAAAGTCAGTCATTTCATACCATTTCCAACTTAGAAAAACACCTTAAAAATTTACTCAGAATGCGTCCATTTAGAGTAATTAAACTTTGTAGGCCAAAAGGGACAAGCCACTTTACACCTAATCCACATCTTCAGCAAAGTAACACATTGTGTGGCATGTGATATTCTGCTCCTACCCTTTTAGAACACTATTTATTTTAAACAAGCCAGTGCCACAATTAAAGTAGCACACAAAATATTTTCATGCCAAACAGCAAAACATTCAAGGTAGTTGCTTTTTAAATTTAAACCAGATGTGAAAAGAAAAAAAAATCCAGCAGAAACGAGTAATTTGAGGGGATTACAGCAGAATGTACCTTACTACAGTTTGTTCTTCTCTACTATTCAGTTTCAATTGATATCAGGAGAGAAGAAAAGTGAAAAAAGGATAGTAACAATTGCATTTCTAACAAACAAACTGCACTTCATTTAAAAAATAAAATGGAATATGTACAACATAGTATACACAATGCCAGGAGATATAATGTAGCTGCAATGTTCAAACCTCATTGTAAATTACAAATCTGGTCAAATAAAATTCTAAAGTCCTCTAAGTGGATATGAGTTTGTAAGGCAGGTAGTAAAATTGCCTTTAGCTACAGGTAAAATACAAGTTTATGGTTGTTGCTCTATTAAATATACAAAACATTTGACAGTTTAAATGGCATTTTATTTAAGTTGAAGGGTTTGGCTTTTTTCACTACATCTGTCAATGGATAGCCCGAAGGCCTGCACAAGATCAATGACAAATGGCCGACAAAGTCTGTGCAACCTCATTCCAAACGCAGCTAATTGGTGGAGTGTCACACCATTGTAGTATTTATTTCTGCTTGGATGTAATAAATTGTTAGTGGTAACTTAGCTAAAGAGGAACAAGTAATTTGGAATTTAAAAACACCATGCGAATTCCAAAGCTATTTTCCTGAAAAAAGAAAATTTTCTGTGTCCTTTATAGATCTAACTTAAATCTATAAACAATCAAAGTGCACAATCTGGATTTATATTTCTATAATTATTTTCAGTTTCCCTTTGATCATACTCACTTCTAAATGGGCATAGGTGTACCAAGGTCATCCTTTAATTTATTATGTGATTCTGAAACGGTTGAATTAGTGGAGAGAGATAACACATTACAAGAAACTGGCAGAATTCAGAAGACAACGCAAAATAAAAGCCAATTATTTTCTAAAGTATAATCTGCAATATCTCAAATTCAATTTAACATATGCAATGAAATACTGAACAACAGAATTATTCCACTCCCCAGGAGCTATGGTTCATGAGATATATCATTATCCACGATGCAATCAACAAGCTTAATATTTTTTTTCAGAAATATATACAATATCAAAATACATTAACAACTGAACTGTCCATTTCCATAACCGATTAAATTTTCAGAAATGTAAAATATACCAAGAAATTAGAAGAAAGATTAGAATCGCCAAAGATGCATTTCAAAAAATGAAAAACATTATGATCAATGCAAAATTAGCAAGTGAGAAACTGAGAATCCTGGAATGCTACATCACACCAATTTTGACAAATAGAAGCGAGTGTTGGGCGATCAGCGAAGCAATGCAGAAAAGAATTGAGGCTGAAGAGTTGTGGTTTTTGAGGTGAATAATGAAGATATCTTGAACAAGTTACTGTATCAATGAAGAGGTGCTAGTAAAATCTGAGACCAGAAGAACTCTGCTGACCAAGGTCAAGAAGAGACAGTTGGAATTTTTAAGAACATATGATTTAGAAAATTTGATGCTGATGAGAAAGATCAATTGTTAAAGAGATCGAAGTAGACAAAGAATGACTTTTATAAAGAACCTCGCAAGCTGAATGGATGTACCACCAACGAGGATGACCACTCTTCTAGAGCACGGTTAACATGGAAATCAATGCTCTCCAATGCCTTTTTAGGGCATGATACCTGAAGAGAGAGAAAATATACTAACTGAAAGGGGCCTGGATGCTCTAGTGGCATAGAGTTGAGAGCCAGGCAGCCTTAGTTAAAATCCGAAGCTCAGTTGAGACCTTTGTTACGAGTTTTGTTTTTCCAGTTCTCAGCTGAGTTGCTACAGGAGAAACCCCAAATGTAGCTCTATCCTGCACAGTGAAGATAATATTGACCAGTAGTGTATATGCCAAACATTTGTATCACAACAGTTGAAGGGAAAGGATAAATGAATTGAATGATTAGGAATAAGGCATTAAAGTTATATGAATTGACACGCGCACATAATTGGCCGGAATCTTCCAGCACACCCTGCGGCGGGGCTGGCAAGCCTTTGAAATCACTGTTGGCATCGGCGAGATCGGAAAATTCTGGTCATATTTCTCTGAAAGGTACATCAAATATGTATAACATGTTACACAAACTCTTTCTACTCACTTTAAATCAGGGACAAAATTTCCAAGAGTTTTTTCTCTCTGGAGCTTTGTACCCTTTTTTCTCCTTCACTCATGTAGTCATAACTCTTGTTGGAGTATAAAAAGCATAGTGTCAGCAGCTGACACTTCCCAAATTAAGCATTCTTCCAAATTAAGATTATTTCATCCTAGGACAGGTAAGGAGAAAAAAAACACAGCTAAATCCAATCCTGCCTGCACCAAATGCCCACACACTTCTCCAGTGAGAATCACTAATCGGTTCAGAGCACTGAAACCAATTGCACTTTCCCACTTCCTCAACTGCAGTGACTGACTTAACTCCATACAGATTGGGAATTAACACTAAAAGCTTTCTGTACTGTATGGCTCAGTACATCATCAGAAAGTGAAGGGAAAACCTTTAAAAGGTTCAGCATTCAGGATACTCAGTGAAATTTAAAAAGATAATGGCCTGAATTTTTCGAATGGCCAACCTGCCAACTGAGCAGATCCCCACCAACTCCAAGTGCCCCTTGGCCAATTTAGGCTTGAATGAGCATCAATTGGCTGTAGGCAGGACTTCTGCCTCTCACTCGGGAGGAAGTCCCACCTTGGGCAGCTGCCAGCCAATCAGATTAGCTGGCAGCTCTCGAGTCCCTTCAGCAACAGCGCTGCAATGGAAAGAATAGGAATTTCAGGAAGACGTCGGAGCCTAAGCGCGAGGAGCGGAGACTAAGGTATGTTTAAGGGGTCCTAGGCCAGGTGCAAAGGGGACAATCGGTGTGTATGGGGAGAGGGAGGGAGTTCCAGAGGCCACCGGACCTTAAGGGGGGGGTCACCCCAGTCAGAAGGGGGATTCTGAAGATGGTGCTCCCCCGCCTTCCTGCCTGAGATCTAGGCCCATTGATTTTCGGGCTTCCCCCACACCAGGTCAATTCTTCCACAAGCCTAAAAATTGAGGCTGGTCAGGAAACGGCCCTTAAGTATTCAATAATTGGCCAATTAAGGGCCTCAGTGGGGAAGGACATGCTTCCCGTTCCAGTGGGAACCCAGAGGGAATCCCGGTTCGTCAATTTCACACTCCACCCCCCTGCCTAAAAACCCACCGACAATGGGGGTATAAAATTCTGGCCAATAAACCTGGAAAGACCATAAGATGTAGGAGCAGAAGTAGGCCATTCGGCCCATCAAGTCTGCTCGGTCATTCAATGAGATCATGGCTGATCCAATAATTCTCAACTCCACTTTGCTGCCTTTCCCCCACAACCTTTGATTCCCTTACTGATTAAAAATCTGCCTATCTCAGCCTTGAATAAAATTGAAGGATGCTGGGGATTTATGCTGAAACAGTACTTAATGTTAAATTTTCCATGAATAAGTGATCGCTAAAGGAGTGAAGGGTTATGGAAGACAGAAAGGAAAGTGGAGTTGAGGCCACAATCAGGTCAGCCGTGATCTTATCAAATGCTGGTTCAAGGTGTTGAATGGCTTAATCCGGCTCTTAATTCTTGTGTATTCTTGTGGACAGGCCACCCAGCATCAACCATGAAAAAGGTACACCCAGTCCAATCAACTCCTTACTAATATCTGGTGATTAGTGCCAAAATTTGGGGAGTTGTCCCACAGACTAGTCAAGCAAATAGCCTGACAGTCATTCTCATATAATCTTATTTCTCAACTAATGTTTCAGACTCCTCTATCACCTTTCCTAGGTATGTCCTGTCCCATTGGCAGAACAGACCCACCAGAAGTTGTGGCACAGCGATCATCTCATGTCCCTGCATATCTTTCATGCTACCATTGCTGTCAAGACAAGGGACCAACCCTGGTTCATTGAGGACTGCAAAAAAGCATGCCAGGAACAGCACCAGGCATACCTAAAAAGTGATGCCAGCCTGAAGCAGCTTCAACACAGCTTGCTAAACAGCGGAACAGGTATGCTGTAGACAGAACAAAAACAGAATTACCTAGAAAAACTCAGCAGGTCTGGCAGCATCGGCAGAGAAGAAAAGAGTTGACGTTTCGAGTCCTCATGAACCTTCAACAGAACTGTTGATCTGAACTGTTGAATCAGTTCTGTTGAAGGGTCATGAGGACTCGAAACGTCAACTCTTTTCTTCTCCGCCGATGCTGCCAGACCTGCTGAGTTTTTCCAGGTAATTCTGTTTTTGTTTTGGGTTTCCAGCATCCGCAGTAGTTTTTTGTTTTTATGCTGTAGACAGAACTTGGCAGTCCAACAATCCACGGATCAGATCAAAGCTCTGCATATTGCCACAACCGGTCATGAATGGGGTGAGCAATTATACAACTGATGGGAGGAGAAGGCTCCATGAACACCCCTATCCTCAATACTGACAGGGCCCAGCATGCGAGAGCAAAAGACAAGGTTGAAGCATTTACAACCACCTTCAGCTAAAAGTGCCAAGTGGTTAGTCAAGCTCAGTCTCCTTCTGAGGTCCCTACCATCACAAATGCCAGTCCTCTATGTAATATCAAGAAATGGCTGAGCGGACTGGATACAGCAAAGGCTTTGGACCCCATATACATCCACGCTGTAGTGCTGATGGCTTGTGCTCCACAACTAGCTGTGCCCAAAGCCAAGCTGTTCCAGTACAGCTACAGTAATGATGTCTACCCAACAAAGTGTAAAATTGCCCAGGTATCTCTTGCCTGCACAAATCCAATCCAGCCACTTCCCACTCCATCAGTCTACTCTCAATTATCATCAGATGATGAAAGATGTCACTGGAAATGTTATCAAGTGGCACTTATTCAGCAATAACCTGTTCACCCATGCGCATTTGGGTTCCACCAGGAGCACATGGCTCCAAACCTCATTACAGATTTGGTCCTAACATGGACAAATGAGCCATATGCCAGAGGTGAGGTGAGTATATCTACCCTTGACATCAAGACAGCATTTGTTTGAATGTGGCATCAAGGAGCTCCAGTAAAGTTGAACTCAATGGGAATCAGGAAGGAAACTCTCTACTAGCTAGGATAATACCTATCACAAAGAATGATGATTGTAGTTGTTGGAGGCCACAGAACATCGCTGCAGGAGTTCCTCAGGGCAGTGTCCTTGGCCCAACCATCTTCAGCTGCTTCATCCATGACCTTCCCTCCATTATAAAGTCAGAAGTGGGGGTGTTTGCTGATGATTGCAGTGTTCAGATCTATTCACAAATCCTCAGATAATGAAGCAGCACATGCCCATCAGCAGCAAGATCGGGAAAATATTCAGACTTCGGCTAGAAAGTGGCAAGTAATGTCCAGCTCCAACAAGAAAGAGTCTAACCACCTCCATTGACATTCAATTGCATTACCATAGTCAAATCCCCATCAACATCTTGGGGCCTCACCATTGACCAGAAACTTAACTGGACCAGCTATATAAATACAGTGGCTACAATAGCAAATCAGAGACTGGTATTCTGTGGCAAGTTGCTCACCTTCCAACTCTCTAAAGCCTATCCACTATCTACATGGCACAAGTTATGTGCATGGTGGAATACTCTCCACTTGCCTGGATGAGAGCAACTCCAACAACACTCAAGAAGCTCAACACCATCCAGGATAAAGAAAACTGCTTGACTGGCACCCTCTCCGCCACCTTAAACATTCACACTTTCCACTACTACCACACAATAGCAGCAGCATGTACCATCTACAATAGCGCTCCCCAAACTATTTTCCAATGTGACCCTATTTTAACACTTAAAAATTAACATGACCCCAGACCCAGAAAAAAAGCAATAAAGCAGCATAATAACATTCAGTATATAAACAATAAAGTTTGTGTATTATAGATCAAAATATAATAAAAAAACATTATTAAAATCTGTCCTTCTAAATTACTTTCTAAAATGTTAGCATATGTATTCATGTAGGTTTCAACCAAGCTCTACATATTCCCTCATGTCAGAAGACTCAGTGAAGCCCCTATGCCTGATGCCCCCCACACATAGTAAACAGCCCACCTACCCCAACACACAGTAATCAGCAATCCTCCTCCCCAACACTGTAATTAGCCTGCCATTCCCCACACCATAATCAGTCCCCCTCCCGCCTTGCTGTAATCATATCCCTCCTCCACCACATGGTAATCAGCTCCCCTCCCCCTGCTTAATAACAAGATGCTCCCCTCTCCCCACCCAGTAATCAGCTGCTCCCTTCTCTGTCTCCCCAACCCACGCCGCCCCTTCTCTCTCTCTCTCACACACACACACACACACACACTCTCTCTCTTTTCATCTAGTTGTCAATGCCTGTGAAGCAGATTTGTCAGCCCATGGTAAGGAGCTTGTGCAACAAAACGGAGTTCGAAGCTGCCATTCGCCTTTCCTGACTCAGCCACATGATCTGCTGGTTTTTCCTGCACTCATGACAGTGACAGTGTTATACTTGCCTGCCTCTGCCTGAGCCAAGTCAGTGCACAAACATCCCAGGCCCGCTTGGCATTCACCGCTAGAAGTGCTTTCTAAGGTTAAAGGGTGCTTTGGGCTCACCGTCTGTTCCTTTGCTGTTTGGTAGCATCGATCCAGTGGGTCCAAGGCTGTCCCACCAGAGTCTGCTCTCCACAGTCACTACTGCTGCCCTGGAGGAGGGGGAGCTTGCAATCCCAAATGTTGTTTCTGTGACCCACAGTTTGGGAATCGCTGATCTGCACTATGCACTGCAGCAACTCACCAAAGCTTCATTGACAACACCTTCTAAAGCCATGACCTCTAACATGTAGGAGGAAATGGGCAGCATATGGATGGGAAAACCACCACTACTTGCACAGTCCCCTCCAAGTTATACACCATCCTGACATATATAATCACCATTTTTTTATCACCAATAACCAAAATCTTGGAACTTCCTAGTTAACATTGGTGTATCTTCATCACACAGACTGCAGCAGTTCAATAAGCAGCTCACCAACAGCTTCCTCAAGGGCACTTAGGCATAGGCAATAAATGCAAGCCTTGCCAGTGATGCAGCCACCAAGTGATTAAATAAAGAAAACTACTATCTGGCTCAATTTTGCTGTATTTTGGTAACATGAATCCATAGGTCTCAGACTAAAACCAATTTATATTCGCCTGACATCAGTTGTTAAATTCTATACAAGAGACTTTACAATGGTATGTAACAGTCTCTCATGCATTCATTATTATGATCGCGAAGTTTTGTATGATGATTAAGCTTTGGGGCTGTCTCTTTAACTCAAGGTAAAATGAAGGAATGCAGAGAGCCATGTGATCTGCTTCAAATTCTGCCTGACAATAAGCCTGGGTAAACTGGTTATCATGGGGACAAGCGGCCCAAGTTGAGACTTACTGGGAGCAAGGTGCAAAATATTCACACCTGAATACAGAGAGCGAGAGAGAGAGCAAGAGCAAGAGACAATCTCTGGTCAAAAAGACATATCCCGTAGCAATCTAAAGGCTCAAGAAGATTTGCCCTGGCAAGACCAGGAGGAGAAATCACTGGAGTGGATCTTACTGCTGGTAGTTGATTCGCAAATTCTGTGAAAACTGAGATAAGAGCCTTTCGACCGTCACTTGACATTACAACTTGGTGAAATAGGGAGACATGAATCCACTAGAGGCTAGGAGTAGCTGTGGACGGTTTCTCATAAAGACAGTACAACACGCTCTCTACAGGATTAATGTATATGAATGTGGCATGGGGTTATCGGTAATGTTAAAGCATTAATAAAGATGATCTTTTTGTAGATTAGAGTTTTAGTTGCCTGCTAAGCAATGTTACTTATGCTGTCGATGTTGCTTTTAGTTTGTTTGTTACAGTAAAGTCTTAAAAACTTGAAATCTTGTTGGGCGATTTCTTTAAGTTGATCACTGGGAATTCAAAGTCTTTTTAAAAGTTATGGGTCTCAGCACCAATGAGTACTGAACACATGACATTATAAATTAATATATCCCCACAACAACATACAACACAGTCATTCTATACCAACTTCACTGAAGCATGAGGAGATTGTAACATCATGCAACTCAAGATAATACACAGGGTCTTATAGACACTGGTTACATCTTAAAGCTGCACTTTAGAATACTATGCATTATCAACTTAAGTTGTTGAAAAACACAAAGTCATTTTATACTGGTAAAGATAATGCAAGTATAAAGCTCAATATGTGCTCTTGCACCTCACCCTTAGGGACTGTGAGCTCCTCATTTTATTTTGTGAGAGGTTTATTATAAGATACTTACTGAGGTATTATAATTATTTTTCCTGGCTTGGTGAATTGGGGAGCTAAGTGAAGGTGTGCTTTTAAGAGTATATGAATAGTGCAGGACCATGTATGCCTAGACTTGCAAAAATAATTTTACGAAGTTCTACATAAAAGCTGTTGAGATTTAGGTAAACCTTAGAAATGCATAAGAAACTAGCTGAAGGGTAGAAAACAACAACTACTTATTAGAGAAGTGATATCATTATTATTTCTAATTTATATTAATGAATTCAGAAATTCAAGGTTAAGTACTTAATGACACCAAATTGGGAAGGGCAGTGGGGTCAGAAATTACACAATAAATTGGACAAACAACAGGAAAAACAATGACAGTAAAGGTACTGTGTGTAGGAAAGAATAATAAATAACAGTTGCTCCATGAAGGTTGTTGAATTAGGCAAGGATGAAGCTAAAGACAACCTTAAGAGTTTAGTAAACCTGCTCAACGAATGCACGGCAGCAATCAACACGACCAATAAAATGTTCAACTGCATAGCCAAAGCTGTGGAAAAAAGTCAAAAGAAGTCATGTTCAAACTGTAAAGTGCTCTGGTCATACCACGGGCTGAATTTTTCCGTCGGCGAGCAGGGGGCGGGGCCCGCTCGCCAACGCGGGATGATGTCAGGGGTTCCCCCGACGTCATCCCGCCCCATTTAAATTTTCAGAAAGGCAGGGGCACAGCGAGATCAGCTGTCCGCCCGACGACCTGTCAATGGCCAATTGAGGCCATTGACAGGATAATTAAAACAATTAAAGGACCTGCTCGTCCACCCTTAAGGTTGGCGGGCAGGCCAGGAGTTCCAGCGGGCAATAGAAAAAACATGAAACCTCATCCACCGGTGGGATGAGGTTTCATGTAGGGTTTAAAAAAGTTTAGTAAAGTTTCAGTGAAATTTATTAACATGTCCCATTTCGTGTGACACTGTCACATAAGGGGGACATGTTAAGGATTTTTTAATTTTTCTATTTTTAAAGTTTATGCAGATGTCAGCGATCTCCCTGAGGCAGCACTTTGCCTCAGGGAGATGTGAGCTCTTTCGTGCGCATGCATGAAAGAGCGCACTCTTGCTTTTGGGGAATTCTCCTCCCCGCCCGCACGAAGTGCATAGCACTTCCCGGTGGACGTCACGCTGGGCAGGCCTTAATTGGCCCGCCCACTTAAATTGGCGGTGGGGCCCGCTTCTCCGGTGGGGATTAGCTTCCCGCCCACCGGAGATTGGGTCAGGCCCGCCCGCCCGACGGGCAGAAAATTCTGCCCCACATCTTGAATCCTGCATCCATGACATTCAATTGCTGGAGGTTGTGCCAAGAGGAGCCACAAGGCTGTCAATGCTATGAGCTCTAAGGAAAGATGGGAGAAACTTGGGCTTTTCAATAAGCAGAGGAAGCATTTGAGAAGTGATCTTTTTCAGTTCATTGCCTGCTCTCTCTGTGAAATTTCTGATTCCCCCTCTTCACAGCTGCATAATGACTCATTTCTTGTACACTTGTACAATTTCTTGACAGTTGCTATCCTGCTCTGCTTTTCACTGATTTTTCTCAACTCTATACTTCAAAAGAGATAATTAACTAAGTTCTGAATTCAGCTAGAGCTACAAAGCACTCCCAACATTAATTATTTTTCTCTAGTGAATTCCCAATTTATTTTAATTCTTCTTCACCAATCTTCTCGTGCTTCAGCGAATAACTTGAAGTCGGCATGAAATGACTGTGTTGTATGTTGTGGTGGGGATATATTATTTTGGAATGTCATGTGTACGGTACTGATTGATGCTGAGAGCTAATGTGGATTGGTTCTCAGTAACTACAATATTAGATGCAAAAATTAAAAATAAATTTCACAAATAAATATTGCCATACATAATTATCTCAAACTTACTTATTTTGCTTTCATTTTATTTTCAATATGTATTCTTCCTTCAATAATATTTGGCCTGTAATTTTCAATTTATTTTTGTATCCTATATTCTTTTTCTTCTTACTGCTTTAAAACATTGGTGTCACAATTAATTTTTTTGGATTTAACCTACACACAAGTTTTAAGTGGTGTAATTACTCTTCAACATAGTTTGATTAAATTTGAGGTTTTCAATATTAAAGCAATCCGTCAGTCCACTGTGCTTTAAATAAGGCAAAGGAAATGAAAGGGGTAAGCAGCAAAATCCATGATTGGAGCAGGGTCTAGGATTAGAGCACAAAAGAGCTCCTGGACAGCAATTGCAGGAGTCCAGGATAGTGATGGTGAGGCAGTACCTGGAAAAAACATGGTAGGTGGTGGGCTTATATGCTAGAGCAGACACAGCAAAACTTATAAATTAGTCCTCCAGACTTCAGAGAATGGATCTGTATCAAGGTTAAGGCCAAAAATAAATAGAAAAGCGTGCAGCTTTGAGCTACTGCAAGATTATTGAGTACTGTTGCTGATCATCCTCACAGTTGTTATTTTCTATCACGCATTGGAATAGATGCTAGAATTCATGGTGGCTCATCAGAGGTGTAAGTGCAGCCATTTGGCTCACAACGTTGAGCCTTAACTGGGCTATCAAGGTGGGTGTATCCCACCCAATGTATTCATTGAAGAGCCTGAACCTTTTGGGTTGTATGTAGA
This sequence comes from Cetorhinus maximus, assembly GCF_964194155.1. Classification (NCBI taxonomy): domain Eukaryota; kingdom Metazoa; phylum Chordata; class Chondrichthyes; order Lamniformes; family Cetorhinidae; genus Cetorhinus; species Cetorhinus maximus. Next base: position 56,059,672 of record NC_135898.1, read on the forward strand.
GGCTGGGGAAACACAAATAATGGTGCTGCCTTCCAACTTACTGTGCAAAATGTGAAATAAGGAAACATGGTATGGGGCTAGGCTGATGAAAATGCCCCCATCTATTCTATGGTTTGTGGAATGGTTCATTTAAACAGTAACAGAAGAAAACGCTACATTCCTGTTGTAGTGCTGAAGACTTGTGCTCCTGAACTAGCCTCGCCTCTAGCCAAGCTGTTCCTGTACAGCTACAGCACTGGCATCTACCCGACAAAGTGCATATTTGCCCAGGTGTGTGCTGTCCATAAAAAGCAGGATAATTCCAATCCTGGCCAATTACTGCACCATCAGTCTACTCTCAATCAACAAGTGATGGAAGGTGTCATCAACAGTGCTATAAAGCATGCTATAAATAATTTACTCGCCGATAATTGGATTATTAGGTTTTCTATTTCTTCTCTTAGGTAAGAAGCTGAGGCTCCAGTATGGATCCCTGGGGGAAACACTAGTTCATTTGGGTATTATCCCTACCTCCTAACCAAGCCAATAGTTGCTTCCAATTTCATGTGCTCTGATTTTTGTTAAGAGTGTTTTATGCAGAACCTCCTGGAAGTAAGACTCACAGACACTCCCTTACCTACCACGTTAGTTACGGCCTCAAAAAATTCAACAAGGTTCTGACCTACCCATTGCAAATTCATTCTGACCCACGAGACCATAAGACCCGTAAGACCATAAGACATAGGAGCAGAAGTAGGCCATTCGGCCCATCAAGTCCACTCTGCCATTCAATGAGATCATGGCTGATCTGATAATCCTCAACTCCACTTTCCTGCCTTTTCCCCATAACATTTGATTCCCTTACTGATTAAAAACCTGTCTTTCTCAGCCTTGAATATACTTAACAACACAGCCACTACAGACCCTCTGTGGTAAAGAATTCCACAGATTGACTACCTTCTGAGAATAAATTCCTCCTCATCTGTCTTAAACGGCCGATCCCTTACTCTGAGATTATGCCCTCTGGTCTTATACTCTCCCACAAAGGAAAACAACCCTCAGCATCTAACCTGTCAGGCCCCCAAAGAATCTTATATGTTTCAATAAGGTTGCCTCTCATTCTTCAAAGCTCCAATGGCTACGGGCCTAACCTACTCAACCTCTTCTCATAAGAAAATCCCTCCATACCCGGGATCAACCTAATGAACCTTCTCTGGGCTGCCTCCAATGCCAGTGTATCTTTCCTTAGATAAGGGGACCAAACTGTTCACAGTATTCTAAATATGGTCTAAATGGTGCCTTGTATAGTTTTAGCAAGACTTCCCTATTTTTATACTCCATTCCCTTTGAAATAAAGGCCAACATTCCATTTGCCTTCCCTATAACGAGCTGAATATATGCTAGCCCTTTGCAATTCATGCACGAGGACCCCCAAATCCTTCTGTGCTGCAACTTTCTGCAGTCTTTCTGCATTTAAATAACATTCAGCTCCTCCATTCTTCCTGCCAAAGTGCATAACCTCACATTTTCTCACATTATATTCCATCTGCCAAGTTTTTGCCCACTCACTTAACGAGTCTCTATCCATCTGCAGACTCTTTGTGTCATCCTCACCGCTTGCCTTCCCACCTATTTTTATGTCATCCGCAAACTTGGCGATAATATATTGAATTCCCTCATCCAAGTCATTAATATATATTGTAAATAATTGTGGCCCCAGCACTGATCCCTGTGGCACTCCATAAGTTATAGTTTGCCATCCTGAAAATTCCCTCCCTTATCCCAACTCTCTGTCTTCTATTAGTTAGCCAATCCTCTATCCATGTTAAAACTACCCCCAACGCCATGGGCTCTTACCTTATTAAGTAACCTTATGTGCGGTACCTCATTGAATGTCTTTTGGAAATCCAAATATATTAAATCAGCTGGTTCCCCTTTAACAATCCTGCTTGTTACTTCCTCAAAGAATTTTAATAAATTTGTCAGGCATGATTTCCCCTTCATGAAGCCATGCTGACTCTGCTTGATTATATTATGCATTTCTAAATGCTCAGCTATTACATCTTTATAACATTTTCCCAATGACAGATGTTAAGCTAACTGGCCTATAGTTACCTGATTTCTGTCTCCCTCCCTTTTTGAATAAGGCTGTTACATTGGCAGTTTTCCAATCCTCTGAGACTTTTCCAGAATCTAAGTATTCTTGGAATATTACTACCAGTGCATCCACTATCTCTCTAGCAACTTCCTTTAATATCCTAGGATGCAACCCAGGGGGCCTTATCACCTTTAGCCCCATTAGTTTCCCTAGCACTTTTTCTCTAGTGATAGTTATTGTATTTATTTCATCCCTCATTTTTGCCCCATGATTATTTAGTATTTTTTGGAATGCTATTAGTGTCTTCTACCATGAAGACTGATGCAAAGTACTTATTCAACTCCTCTGCCATTTCCTGGTTCCCCATTATTATTTCCCCAGCCTGATTCTCTAAAGGGCCTATGTTCATTTCGACCTCTCTCTTCCTTTTTATGTATGTAAAGAATCTCTTACTGTCCGTTTTTATATTAATTGCGTTTTACTTGACCCTATTTAATCTATTTATCATTGCCGAATTATGCATATTATTGTCACATAATATAATCAAGCAGAGTCAGCATGGCTTCATGAAGGGGAAATCATGCCTGACAAATTTGTTAGGAAACAGTTACTCTGTTTCTAATAATTTCAAAAGGAAAATGGATGGGCACTTTTTAAAAAAAATTCTTTCACAGGAAGTGGGTATCGCTGGCTAGCCCAGCGATTGCCCATCCTCAATTGCCCTCGAGAAGGTGGTGGTGAGCCGCCTTCTTGAACCACTGCAGTCCATGTGTTGTAAGTACACTCACACTGCTGTTAGGAAGGGAGTTCCAGGATTTTGACTCAATGACAGTGAAGGAACGGTGATATAGTTCCAAGTCAGTGTGTGTGGTTTGGAGGGGATCTTGCAGGTTGTGGTGTTCCCATGCATCTGTTGCCCTTGTCCTAGGTGGTAGAGGTCATGGGTTTGGAAGAAATTGTTGAAAACTTGAGAGAAATAAACAAGCAGGACTACGTGGATAGAGCGGGGCAATGGGACTGAGTGGATTGCTCTACAGAGAGTCAGCATGGGACTCAATGGGCCGAATGCTGTCCCTCTGTGTCATAATGACTCTATGACTCTACCAGCTTATCATTGCTCAGTTTGGGTTCTGCCAGGGCCAATAGTCAATACAGCCTTGTTTCAAACAAAGACAAAAGAATTGAATTTCAAAGGTGAGGTGAGAGTGACTGCTCTCGATATCAAGGCCTCATTTGACCGTGTGTGACATCAAGGAGCCCTAGTAAAATTGAAGTCAATGGGAATCAGGGGAAAACTCTCAATTGGTTGGAGTTATACCTGGCAGAAAGGAAGATAGTTGTGATTGTTGGAGCCCAATCATATCAACCCCAAGGTATCACTGGAGGAGTTCCTCAAGGCAGTATCCTTGGTCCAACTATCTTCATTTGTTTCATTCCATCTTAAGGTCAGAAATTGGGATTTTCATTGATTACATGGCATTCAGCTTCATTTGCAGCTCCAGATAATGAAGCAGTCTGTGCCCACATGGAGCAAGACCTGGACAACATTCAGGCTTGGACTGTAACATTTGCACTTAACAAATGCCAGGAAATTGCCATCTCCAACAAGGAAGAGTCTAACCACCTCACTTTGGCATTCAATGGCATTAGAGCATCAGATTCTCCATCATCATCCTCCTGGAGGTCACCATTGACCAGAAACTTAACTGAACCAGCCACATAAATATTGTGGCTACAACAGCAGGTCATAGGGTGGTGAAAAACTGTTAGAATTTGCCCGAGTCCTATGGCTAACTATATCTTGATAGGATTATATCAGTTATTGGCCAGAACAATGGGAGTAGATACTTCAGAAGACAGTTGGCTACATCCCATATCAGGGCCAATACCCGGATAATGCACAAAACAATGGAATTACCCAACAGTGAGACTGTAAGGTCATTCTGTCCCTTTTGTGGTATTAATTATTTAACAGTTAAATCATCAAAACGAGCATTATGTCAAATCTGGAGGTTGGGTGAGAAGGAACTTGCTTCAATATACATTCTGGGTATCATGTGATATAATTCACAAAGAAAGGGTATACAAAATATCAGGGAACAGCCCTCCAAGATCAGAATTCATGGGACAATTAGAAATCCAACATCTACAGAGGCCAAGTTTGATCACCTTGGGTCAGCAATAAGCCAGGTTGTATGAATCTATTTTATAAGTGTAACTGTTATTATACTATTGGCGTCTGAGTGATAATTTGGACAATACACTCCAGCCTGAATCACCGAGGAATTATTTAAGTGCATTAAAATAATTTCCAAACAGTAACTCACTTCCTGACTCGCCGAAACCTCTCCGCCATCTACAAGATTCAAGTCAGTAGTACGCTCAAATACTCTCCACTTGCAAGAATGAGTGCAGTCCCAACAAAACACTCAAGAAGCTCAATACTATCCTGGACAAAGCATCCAGCTTGATTTGCATACTATCCAGCATCTTAAACTTTCAATCTGTTCCTGCACCACCACTTCCCTTTTTAGAATTGTTCCCTTTATTTATTTTTTTTAAAAAAAAAATGATTATTCATTCACGGGATGTGGGCTTTGCTGGCTGGGCCAGCATTTATTGCCCATCCCTGGTTGCCCTTGAGAAGTTGGTGGTGGGCTGCCTTCTTGAACCGCTGCACTCCATGTGATGTGGGTACACCCACGGTGCTGTTAGGAAGGGAGTTCCAGGATTTTGACCCAGCAACCAGTGAAGGAACAGAGATACATTTCCAAGTCAGGATGGTGAGCGACTTGGGAGGGGAATTTCCAGGTGGTAGTGTTCCCATTTATCTCCTGCCTTGTCCTTCCAGATGGTAGTGGCCGTGGATTTAATTTATATTGCCTCTTCTCATTTTCCTACCAAAATATATCACTTCACACTTCTCTGCTTTGAATTTCATTGAATACTTTCTAGAAGAACATGGGCAGCAGGTGCGACTGCACTGTGTACGATCTGCAAGATGTAGCGCATTATCTCACCACAGCTTCTTAGACAGCAACTCCTAAATCCACCATCACTTTAGAATCATAGAACGGTTACAGCACATAGGGAGGCCATTCAGCCTCGAATCTGTGCTGACTCTCTCTCCGGTGCAATTCAGCTGGTCCCACTCCCTGTCCTTTCTCTGTTGCCCTGCAAATTTCATCCCCTCAGCTGCTATGCCATTCCCTTTTCAAAGCCATGACTGAATTTACCTCTAAGGTAGTGCATTCCAGATCGTAAACACTCGCTGGGTTAAAAAAAAGTTTTCATGTCGACTTTGGATCTTCGTGAATCACCTTAAGGTGGTGTCCTCTGGTTTCTGACCCTCCTGGAATAGGAGCAGTTCCTCTCTATCTATTGTTTTATCTCCACCTTATAGCCCATTCCGATCCCTTCCCCCCACCCCACCCCCACTACGGCCATCTGCCGCTAGCTTGTCCTGCTTGCTACCCTTAATGTCCCCATTAGCACATTCCTTAGATAATATCACCACCGTCAACACCCCTTTGTCCTTTTGTCTATGACATCTTTGGCAATCTCTTCTTTGTCTCCACCTATCACTGGCCCTCTATCCAGCTTTACCTGTCCCACCTCCCTCTACCAGCTTATATTTCACTTCATTTCTATATTCCCTCATTTCTGATGAAGAGTCATACGGACTCGAAACGTTAACTGTATTCCTCTCCACAGATGCTGTCAGGCCTTCTGAGTTTTTCAAGGTATTTTTGTTTTAGTTCCTCTCTATCTATGCTGTCTAGATCCCTCAGTATTTGAAACACATCTATCAAATCTCTGCTCAATCTTCCCTTCTCTAAGAAAAACAACGCCAGCTTCTCCAATCAATCCAAGTAACTGAAGTCCTGGTCCCTGGAACAATTCTCATCAATCTTTTCTGCATCTTCTTTAAAGCCTTCACACCCTTCCTGAAGTACAATGGCCAGAATTGGACACGATACTCCAGCTGAAGCTGAACCAATGTTTTATAAAGTTTCATCATAACTTCCTTGCTTTACTCTATGCCTCTATTGAAAAAAGCCCAGGATCCTGTATGTCTTTTTAACTGCTTCTTCAACTGCCATGCACATTTAACGATTTACACACATACAACCCCAGGTTTCAATGTTCCTGCATCCTCTTCAGCCTTTAATTCTTCTTCTTACCAAAATGTATCAGTTCACACTTCTCTATATTAAATTAAATTCACTACATTAATTGAATACTTCCTAGTAGAACATGGACTGCAGGTGCATGGAAGCACAGTGGGAACACAGCCATCTGCAAGATATCTTGCAAGCCACAGACTATCCTGGTTTGAAAATATATCACCATTTCTTCATGCCACTAGGTTAAAATCCTGGAATTCTGTTTCTGAAAGCACTGTGGGAGTCCCTTCACTCCATTGAGTGTGACAATTAGGGTGGGCAACAAATGGCTGTGCCAGTGATGCTCACATTCCGTGAACAATTAAAAAACAATACTGCAAAAATAATATAAAACGGTGTCACATAAAAACCATGTGGCTAAAGATCACAAGAACTGGGGCATGAGTCACACCCTCAAATTCACAGGTTATGAAAGCCTGCACAAATATGTGATCTATGTATCTGATCTCATTTGGAAGTACATTCAAAATCTTGTTCTTTCTACTGACACCTGCAGACTTAAGTATATTTTGTGTAAGGCTCTAAGGAAAATGAAAACTACAAATTCATCTTGCATGCGACAACGCAACATTTTAGACCAACTTTTCCTCCACCGAGGGGGAAAGTGAAAATTTCAATTCCCTAGAAGGCATTAAAGATTTCTGCAGAACCATTGAGTTAATTGCAAAAAGATGTCCCATCACTGCACAGCAGCAATCAACAAAGTAAACAATATGCTGAGCTAAACGGCCAAGAGAGTGCATTGCAGAAGAATGCCATAGAGTGCTGAGGTTAGACTATTCGCATCAGTGAAGAGAGGCTAAGAGGCGCTGATTTAGGGACATAAAAAAATGGTGCAGAAAAGTTAGATTCAAAACATTATTTCAAAATAAACCATTACAATAGGGCAAGGAGCACAGCCTCAAACTAGTAAAACATAAATTTAGGACTGCTGTCAGGAAGTTCTTCATGCAGGATGATCGATACATGACAGAGTTCCAGATGGGGTAAGCCAGCATTTAAGTAACCTTCATGGGAGGGAAAGGGGGTTTCAAGGATGGATACGGTAAGTTACTAACATCACATGAATCTATTTTGTGGTAAATGCTTGTAGTTAAAAATATATTTTTATCTATATTGATCTTGTGAAAAGGTTGGCTTAACATTCTAACGGCAATGCAATTTTAAAAAATATCCCTATTAATATCCAAGGAAGATGCAATTGTTCTCCACTGATGCTGCAGACGTAGTACACTAAAAGCACAGGTATGCGAGTCATAGTATTAATTACTCATCCCCTTCCACCAACTCCCTATTAAAAAGAAATCCAACAAAAATAGTGTCCTGAGTTTTGCAACCAGTATTGAACAAAAGGCGCTCGATGTTAGTTACACTTCCAGCTGCCCACAGGCTTTATGTGGGCTTATGTATAGAAAATCGCAGGCAATGGGAGTCTGATGCAGCGTGCCGACCTCTATTGGGATTTTTGTACACAGGGATAATAGTAGCATGCATCTTCAACCCATCAGATTGAAGAATTCTTACTAAGGCACACAGTTTAATTCAATGTAAAATCATGTACAGAAAGCAAAATAATGACAGGGAAAGATGGGACCACATAAGAGAAAAAAAACAAAAAAATGTAATTCCCAAAAATAATTAAAATCTGAAGTAATGATGCTCCATATTTGTAAAAGTAAATTTTCAATGGCAGAGGTGTTGTTAAGTAGTAATTAGGACTTACCATGCTGCTAAAAATTCACAATTGCATTGACAAGCCCTAACTTTGCTTGATGTGTTCAGTGAGTACCTAGTAGTTAAGTACTGCAACTTCTCAATCTTTCTGTGTTTGAATGCAGAGTCTCTCAGTAAGGTACTGGTGTATTAAAGCTTTTGGATGACAAATTGAACACCAATTCCTGATTTCTCAGAAGCTGCTGCCTCATTTTCTCTATAATAATAATAATAATAATAATAATAATAATAATAATAACTGACAGTTTCACTATTATTCTTACCCCAAAATTTGGGCCAGTACGAATATATGTAAGTTGCAATGATAAATCAATTGTAATTAACTTGCAAAGCTATATCAGTAACACATATTTTAATTGATGATATTGCTCCCCCCTTTCCACATGAACTATTCCACTGGATGTTCTGGGTCGAACACACAATGCAAAAGACTTGAGTAATTTAACCTAAATCATCAGTGGCTCAACTGATTGAGAACAATGAAAGGAGTACAAATTTAGCATCAAAATTGAAGTTATATATTCAGGATTCTAAATTCCAGGATCATCATTTTAGCAAGGGATTCATTATTTCTTGAACCTCAAAAAGTTTGGTATTAGTAACTTCGGTTGGGGATTTGGTTTAAACCTTATTGATAATGTATGAATTTCAAGCGTCTGACACCAAAGGCAGAGATTCAATACTATTGAACTGAAGGAATACTGTTACTTGATGCAGTATAAACAGTACCATTCAACGCTATCAGCTGTCAGAGTGTAATTTGGTAATGTTTTAATTTATTGCCCTATATAAACCAAGAATTTTGCTAAATCAACACATATGCGTCAATTGATCAAAGCACAATGATAGAGAGAACTGAAAAGTCTGATTCAGGATATGAAAAGTTATGTTGGCAAGAGCACATAACATTTTCAGTAGTAGGGACCCAGCGTTAAAATAAGTTAAAGGACAGCTGGATGGCTGAACAGCTTTCGTACACTCCTTATTTTCTTTTACATATATCACTGCAATGAAAAATATCTTGACTAATGAAAGGAAATTTTGTATCAATCAGCATAATTCTGAAATTTTTTATTGTCAGGTGTTTTATGCTCATCAAGGTAAAACATTTCATTTTGGAAAAACGGGTTGTGTGTATCTCAGTGTTGGCATCAAATCCTTTTGCGCATTGCCATAACCATTCCATCTTAGACTGCAGCAGCATGAACTTTTTCACTTCCCTAACAGGTTATCTTTGGGCTATTTGGAGTCAGTAAATTAATTGTCGAATTGTGGGCAGTTTGGTACCATGGATCTGCATCTACTCAGAAATGGTTTTAGACTTACCAAATCTATTTTAGGTTAAGATCTACACAGACAGCTCAGACAGGAATATTTTCTTCTCGTCAACTATGCCACGTTTGAACAAAGCCCCCCCATGTTTAACCAGTGTTAGAGCCCACTGTGACAAACAATCTTGCTATATACATGATTATTCAATGCACCATGATGTGTAGTCACTGGTTGTAATGCAGAACGCACAACAGACAATTTGCAAACAGCAAGGCTCCAATAATGTGATAATGGCCTTTAAATCTGTTATTAGTGGTGCTGGTTGAGGGATAAATATTGGCTGGGAGAATTCCCCTTCTTCTTCAAATATTATCATCAGAGATCTCTTACATCCATCTAAAATGGCACATAGAACCACAGTTTAACCTCTAATCTGAGAGATGGAACATCGAACAATACAACACTCCCTCAGTATTGCACTGAAATGTCAGCCCAGATCTTGTGGTCATGTCTCTGGAATAGGGTTTGAACCCACAACCTTCTGACTCAGAGGTGAAAGTGTTACCACTGAGCCACAACTGACACCATACTCTTCCACATCTACACAACAATGATCCAAACTGCATTTAACCTGTGCAAACCAGAACTTCATTTTTAAATTAAAAACAGAAAATACTGAAAATACTCAGCAAATCAGCAGCATCTGTGGGGAGAAAAACAAATTTCAGGTCTTGATTTCCAACAGTTGCAGTATTTTGTTTTTGCACTATTGCTTCAATTCTGGTCAATAATATCAAATCACAATCTCAAAATATGCATGTGTGTTCTACTAAGGAGAAGACACGTGATTTAATTAGTTTATTAATATATTAGGTTGCTCACGTCAAACTGGTTCAAATCTACAGCGGAAAATAAAGAACAGGAGTAGGCCATTCAGCCTGGGAAGGTGATGGTGTAGTGGTATTATCGCTGGGGACTCTGGGTTGAAATAATGCCACAGAAGATGGTAGAATTTGAAATAAATAAAAATCTGGAATTAAAAGTCTAATGATGACCATGAAACCATTGTCGATTGTTGTAAAAACCCATCTGTCGTCCTTACCTGGTCTGGCCTACATGTGACTCCACACCCAAAACAATGCGGTTGACTCTGAAATGGCCTAGCAAGCCACTCAGCTGTAACAAACATCTACAAAGTCACAAAAAAGGAATGAAACTGGACGGACCCGGTATCGACCTAGGCACCGAAACTGACAACGGCAATCACAGCCATGTCGACCCTGCAAAGTCCTCCTTACTAACATCTGGGAGAGCTGTCTCACAGACTAGTCAAGCAACAGCCTGACATAGTCATCCTCATGGAATCATACCACTTTACAGATAATGTCCCAGATACCACCATCACCATTCTCTGGGTACGGCCAGTCCCACTGGCAGGACAGACCCAGCAGAGGTGGCAGCATAGTGGTATACAGTCGGGAGGGAGTTGCCATCAGACTTCATGGGGCCCGGAGTCGATGTTGAGGGCATCAGGTCAAACATGCACAAGGAAACCTCCTGCTGATTACCACGTACCACTCTCCCTCGGCTGATGAATCAGTGCTCCTTCATGTTGAGCAGGAAGCACTGAGGGTGGCAATGGCGCAGAACGTACTCTGGGTGGGGGACTTCAACGCCTATCACCAAGAGTGGCTCGTTAGCACCACCACTGACCGAGCTGGCCAAGTCCTAAATGACATAGCTGCTAGACTGTGTCTGCGGCAGACGTTGAGGGAACCAACAAGAGGGAAAAACATACTTGAACTCATCCTCACCAACCTGCCTGCCACAGATGCATCTGTCCATGACAGAATCGGTAGGAGTGACCAACGCACAGTCATTGTGGAGACGAAGTCTCGCCTTCATATTGAGGATACCCTCCATCGTGTTGTGTGGCACTGCCACCGTGCTAAATGGGATAAATTTCGAACAGATCTAGCAACTCAAGATTGGGCATCCATGAGGCGCTGTGGGCCATCAGCAGCAGCAGAATAGGACTCAATCACAATCTGTAACCTCATGGCCCGGCATATCCCCCACTCTACCGTTACTGTCAAGCCAGGGGATCAACCCAGGTTCAATGAAGAGTGCAGGAGGGCATGCCAGGAGCAGCACGAGGCATACCTAAAAATGAGGTGTCAACCTGGTGAAGCTATAACACAGGGCTATTTGCATGCCAAACAGCAAAAGCAGCAAATGATAGATGAAGCAAAGCGATCCCACAACCAATGGATCAGATTTAAGCTCTGCAGTCCTGCCACATCCAGTCATGAATGGTGGTGGACAATTAAACAACTCACTGGAGGAGGCAGCTCCACAAATATCCCCATCCTCAATGATGGAGGACCCCGGCACAGCAGTGCAAAAGATAAGGCTGAAGTATTTGCAACAATCTTCTGCCAGAAGTGCCGACTGGATGATCCATCTTGGACTCCTCCAGAGGTCCCCAGCATCACAGATGTCAGTCTTCAGCAAATTCGATTTACTCCATGTAATATCAAGAAGTGGCTGAAGGCACTGGATACCGTAAAAGCTATGGGCCCTGACAATATTCCGACAATAGTACTGAAAACTCATGCTCCAGAACTTGCCGTGCCCCTAGCCAAGCTGTTCCAGTACAGCTACAACTCTGGCATCTACCCAGCTATGTGGAAAATTGCCCAGGTATGTCCTGTATGCAAAAAGCAAGACAATTACCCGGCCAATTACCGCCCCATCAGTCTACTCTCGATCATCAGTAATGTAACGGAAGGGATCATCAACAGTGCTATCAAGTGGCACTTGCTGGGCAATAACCTGCTCACTGATGCCTAATTTTGGTTCTGCCAGGGCCACTCAGCTCCTGATATCATTACAGCCTTGGTTCAACCATGGACAAAAGAGCTGAACTCCCAAGGTGAGGGGAGAGTGACTGCCCTTGACATCAAGGCAGCATTTGACCACGTGTGGCATCAAGGAGGCTTAGCAAAACTGGAGTTAATGGGAATCAGGAGGAAAACTCTCCACTGGTTGGAGTCATACCTAGCACAAAGTAAGATGGTTGTGGTTGTTGGAGGTCAGTCATCTCAGCTCCAGGACATCACTACAGGAGTTCCTCAGGGTAGTGTCTTAGGCCCAACCATCTTCAGCTGCTTCATCAATGACCTTCCTTCTATCATAAAGTCAGAAGTAGAGATGTTCGCTGATGATTGCACAATGTTCAGCACCATTCGTGACTCCTCAGAAACTAAAGCAGTCCATGTCTAAATGCAGCAAGAACTGGATAATATCCAGGCTTGAGCTGACAAGTGGCAAGCAACATTCGCGCCACCCAAGTGTCAGGCAATGATTGACTCCAACAAGAGAAAATCCAACCATCTGCCCTTGATGTTCAACGGCATTACCATCACTGAATTCCCCACTATCAACGTCCTGGGGGTTACCATTGACCAGAAACTGAACTGGACTAGCCAGATAAATACTGTAGCTACAAGAGCAGGTCAGGGCCTAGGAATCCTACGACAAGTAACTCACCTCCCGACTCCCCAAAACCTGTCCACCATCTACAAAGCACAAGTCAGGAGTGTAATGGAATACTCCCCACTTGCCTGGATGAATGCAGCTCTCACAACACTCAAAAAGCTGGACACCATCCAGGCCAAAGCAGTCCACTTGCCTGGCACCGCATCCACAGACATTCACTCCCCTCCACCATCGTCGCACAGTAGCAGCACTGTGTACCATCTACAAGATGCACTGCAGGAATTCACCTGGGCTCCTTTGACAGTACCTTCCAAACCCATGACCACTACCATCTAGAAGGACAAGAGCAGCAGACACATAGGACTCACCATCCTGACTTGGAAATATATCGCTGTTCCTTCACTGTCGCTGGGTCAAAATCCTGGAACTCCCTTCCTAACAGCACTGTTGGTGTACCTACGCCACATGGAGTGCAGCGGTTAAAGGAGGCAGCTCACCACCACCTTCTCAAGAGCAACTAGGGATGGGCAATAAATGCTGGCCCAGCCAGCGCAGCCCACATTCCGTGAATGAATTTTTTAAAAAGCCTGTCGAGCCTGCTCTACCAATCAATTAGATTATGGATGATCATCTACCTCAACACCACCCACGCTATCCCCATATTCCTTGATGTCATTAGTCACCAGAAATTTATTGATTTCCGTTTTGAACATACTCAATGATTGAGCTTCTGCAGCCCTCTGGGGTAGAAAATTCAAAAGATTCATCATTCTCTGAGCGAAGAAATTCCTCCTCATCCCAGTCTTAAATGCCCTAACCGTTATCCTGATTGTGTCCCCTGGTTTTAGACTCATCTGCCATGGGAAATATCTACATGCACCCCATCATGCCCTTTAAGAATTTTGTAAGTTTCAATGAGGTCACCCCTCATTCTTTGAAACTCTAGGGAATGCAGATCCAGTCTCCGTAATGTCTCCTATAAAACAGTCCCGCCATCCCAGGGATTAATCTGGTGAACCTCCATTGCACTCCCTCTATGGCAAGTATATTCCTCCTTAGATAAGGGCACTAAAACTGTACACAATAGTTCAGGTGAGGCCTCACCAAGGCTCTAAGGAATTGCAGAAAGACATTTTTACTCTAGTACTCAAATCCCCTTGCAATTAAGGCCAACATACCATTTGCTTTCCTAATTGCTTGCTGCGCCTACATGCTAACTTTCAGTGACTCATCAACAAGGACGCCCACACTTCCCAACCTCTCACTATTTAAGAAATATTCTGCCTTTATGTTTTTTCTCTCACATTTTGTGAAGCTATAGTCTGTTCTTCAAACTGACATTGAAGCAAGTTACCAAACTTTGACTCAGAGCAGCTGTAGAGCAAATGGTGCTAGTCATAGCATGGAGCCTAAAACTCGTCTGAAACAACACTCAATGTATTCCTTGAAGGATCTTTTTTAGAACCCCCCCCGCCCCCACCCCCACCCCCCCCCCGCCCTCTAATCCCAGGGGCTCTCAACAATGAATAGTATTTTCCACAACAAAATACAGGTCTGATATAGATCAAGTCAATTTGACAGCTACTATTAGTATGTTCTCAATAATCAGACCAGCTGCAGGGATGATAACTTGACTGCAATCCTTAGGTAAACATCAGAGTAGAGCTAATACTCCTTCTACAAGCATATCTGCATAATCCTAGGATCACTCCTAATGTTTTGCTAAACAAGGAATTTAATACAAATTTGCCAGGGCTGGATTTAAAGCATGCATGTTGAAAGACGAGCTGAGATTCAAAAAAGTCTCAACTTTTCAAGAAAGGTAAAATAAAAACAGCAAAAATAAAATCCATTCTGCCGAAGGCAAGAATTATACTTGAATATATGATGATCTTTGCTGTTACTGTGTGTTATTAATGGTGTCCAGCAGGTGCACCTGTATTTACTACAGCAACTGCACAATCTGCCAACAGAAGTAAGCCTTCATAAAGTGAGCAACTTTTGAAACCTTTTTTAAGTGCCTTAAATAGCTAATATTTGATGATCAGTAACAGTCAGTAAAACATATTTTTCCATCTTGTAAAACTGCAAGCAGCTGTCAAGGTACCTATTTTTCATGCATTTCTCCAGATAGTAAGTTGTTTTTATTTGTTCGTGGAATATGGGTGTCACTGGCAAGGCCGACATTTGTTGCCCATCCCTAATTGCTCTCGAGAAAGTGGTGGTGGGCTTACTTCTTGAACTGCTCTTGCCCATGTGGTGGAAATACACCCACAATCCTATTAGGTAGTAAGTTCCAGGATTTAGGTCCAGTGACAATGAAAGAACAGCGATATATTTTGAAGTTAGGATAGTGAGATTTGGAGGAGAACTTGCAGATGGTAATTCCATGTGTCTGCTACTTTTATTCTTCTAGGTGGTAGAAGTTGAGAGTTCAGAAGGTGCTGTCAAAGAGCTTTGGTGATTTGCTGCAGTGCATCTTGTAGATGGTACACACGGCTGCTACTGAGCGCTGGTGGTGGGGAGAGTGAATATTTAAGGTGGTGGATGAAGTGCTGACCAAGTGAGCTGCTTTGTCCTGGACGATGTTCTGGAGTGCTGTTGGAGGTGCACTCATCCAGGCAAGTGGAAAGCATTCCATCACACTCCTGACTTGTGCCTTTAGTTGGCTTTGGGGAGTCAGAACATAGTTACTCGCTGCACAATTCCCAGCCTCTGATCTGCTCTCGTAGCCACAGTATTTAAGTGGCTGGTCCAATTAAGTTTCTGGTCAATGGTGACCCCCCCAGGATCTTGATGGTGAGAGATTCAACAATGGTAATCGCATTGAATGTTACTTGCCACATATCAGCCCAGCCTAAGTGTTGTCCAGGCCTTGCTGCATGGACTGTTTTAGTATCTGAGGAGTTGTGAATGGTACTGAACACTGCAATCATCAGTGAACATCCCCACTTCTGACCTTACGATAGCGGAAATGTTATTGGTGAAGCAGCTGAAGATGCTTCGGCTTAGGGCACTGCCCTGAGGAACTCTTGCCATGGGGCTGAGATGACTGGCCTCCAACAGCCATAATCAACCTCCTTTGTGCTAGATATGACTCCAGCTAGTGGAATGCTTTACCCCGCCACCCCGATTCCCATTGACTTATAGGGACTCCTTGCCGCCATACTCAGTCAAATGCTTCCTTGATGTCAAGGATATTCACCCTCACTTAACCTCTGAAATTCAGCTCATTTGTTCACATTTGGAGCTAGGCTGAAATCAAGTGGTCTTGGTGAAACCCAAACTTAGCATCAGTAAGCAGGTTACTAATGAATAAGTGATACTTGGTGGCACTGTCGAATGCACCTTTCATAATTTTTGATGATTGAGAATCGACTGATGGGTAGTAATTCGCTGGACTGGATTTGTCCTATGTTTTGTGCACAGAGCATACTTCGGTAATTTTGCACTTTTGTCGGGTAGATGCCAATGTAACGGCTGGACTGGAACAGTTTGGCGAGAAACACGGCTACTTCTGCAGCACAAGTCTTCAGCATTGCAGCCGGGATGTTGTAGGGCGCACAGCCTTTGCTGTATCCAGTAAGGTCAGCTATTTTTTGATATCTCCTGGAGTGAATCTCACCGACTGAAGAGTGACTTATTTAATGATGGGGGGCCTCAGGAGAAGGCCAAGGTGAAACATTCAATCAGCACTTTTGGCTGATGATAGGTGTAAAGGCATCAGATTTGTCTTTTGCAATGAGATGCTAGATTCCACCATCATTCAGAATGGGGTTGTTCTTGAGCTGCCTTTCTTTAGTTAATTATCCACCGCCATTCATGACTGGATATGGCAGGAACACAGAGCTTTGACCTCATTCAGTGGTTGTAGGATCGCTTAGCTCTGTCTACAGTATGCTGCTTCTGCTGTTTAGTATGCATGCAGTTCTGTGTTCTAGCTTCATCAGCTTGGCATCTCAGTTTTAGGTACACCCAGTGCCACTCTTGGCATGCTCTTTGACACTCCTCATTGAACCAGAGTTAGTCTCCTGGCTTGATGGTAATGGTAGAGTGAGGGATATGCCACTCCATGAGGTTGCAGATTGTGGTGGGATACAATTTTGCTGATGGCCCACAACATCTCATGGATGCCCATTTTTTGATTTGCAAGGTCTGTTTTGCTTCTAAGCAGGTCTGGGCAGAATCTGTGGAGGGAAGCCGAGATAACATTTCAAGTCAATGACTTCTCTGATGTAAGGCCATCAACTTGAAACATTAACTGCTTCTCTCTCCACATATGCTGCCAGCTTGCTGAGCATTTCCAGCATTTTCATTGTCATTTCAGATTACCAGTATCCGCAGTATTTTTCTCTTGCTGTTCTGAATCTACCCCATTAGTGGTAATGCCACGCAACACAATGGACGATATCCTCAGTGTGAAGGTGGGCTTTGTCTTAACAAAGACTGTGTGGTGGTCACACCTACTAATAATGTCATGGATAGATATATCTGTTGGTGAGGACAAGGTCAATTCGATTTTTCCCTTGCATTGGATCTCTTAACATCTGCTGCAGGCCCAGTCTGCCAGCTAAGGTCTTCATGACTTGGTCGGCTTAGTCAGTAGTGGTACTACTGAGCCACTGTTGGTGAGGGACGTTGTAGTCCCACACCCAGAATGCATTCTGTGCCTTGCTGTCTTCAATGCTTCTTTCAAGTGGTGTTCTACATGGAAGAATGCAGATTCATCAGCTGAGGGACAGAGGTAGGTGAAAAATCAGCAAGAGGTTCCCTTGTTCATGTCTGACTTAACATAGAAACAAGGAGCAGGAGTAGGCCATTCGGCCCTTCGAGCCTGCTCTGCAATTCATTATGATCATGGCTGATCATCCAACTCAATAGCCTGCTCTCGCTTTCTCCTCATACCCTTTGATCCCTTTCACCCCAAGAGCTATATCTAACTCCTTCTTGAAAGCATACAATGTTTTGGTCTTAACTACTTTCTGTGGTAATGAGTTCTACAGGCTCACCACTCTCTGGGTGAAGAAATTTCTCCTCATCTCAGTCCTAAATGGTCTACCCCATATCCTCAGACTGTGACACCTGGCTTTGGACACCCCCACCATCAGGAACATCTTTCCTGCATCTACCCTGTCTAGTTCTGTTAGCATTTTATAGGTTTCTATGAAATCCACCTTCATCCTTCTGAACTCCAGCGAATATAATCCTAATCGATTCAATCTCTCCTCATATGTCAGTCCCACCATTCCAGGAATCAGCTGGGTAACCCTTCACCGCACTCCCTCTATAGCAAGTACATCCTTCCTTAGATAAGGAGACCAAAACTGCACACAATATTCCAGGTGTGGTCTCACCAAGGCCCTGTACAATTGCAGCAAGACATCCCTGTTCCTGTACTCGAATCCTCTGGCTATGAAGGCCAACATACCATTTGCCTTCTTTACCACCTGCTGCACCTGCATACTTACCTTCAGCGACTGGTGTACAAGGACACCCAGGTCTCATTGCACATTCCCCTCTCTCAATTTATAACCATTTAGATAATAATCTGCCTTCCTGCTTTTGCTACCAAAATGGATAACCTTACATTTATCCATGTTATACTGCATCTGCCATGCATTTGCCCACTCACTCAGCGTGTCCAAATCACACTGAAGCATCTCTGCATCCTCCTCACACCTCACCCTCCCACCCAGCTTTATGTCATCTGCAAATTTGGAGATATTACATTTAATTCCTTCATCTAAATCATTAATATATATTGTGAATAACTGCGGTCCCAGCACCGATCCCTGCGGTACCCGACTAGTCACTGCCTGCCATTCGGAAAAAAACCCGTTTATTCCTACTCTTTGTTTCCTGTCTGCCAACCAGTTTTCTATCCACCTCAATACACTACCCCCAATCCCATGCGCTTTAATTTTACACACCAATCTCTTATGTGGGACTTTGTCGAAAACTTTCTGAAAGTCCGAATAAACCACATCCACTGGCTCCCCCTCATCAACTCTACTAGTTACATTCTCGAAAAATTCCATAGATTTGTCAAGCATGATTTCCCTTTCATAAATCCATACTGACTCTGTCCGATTCTGCCACTGTTTTCCATGTGCTCAGCTATTAAATCTTTTATAACGGACTCTAGAATTTTCCCCACTACTGACATCAGGCTGATTGGTCTATAATTCCGTTTTCTCTCTGCCTCCCTTTTTAAATAGTGGTGTTACATTAGCTACCCTTCAATCTGTAGGAATTGTTCCAGAGTCTATAGAATCTCAGAAGATGACCACCAATGCATCCACTATTTCTAGGGCCACTTCCTTAAGTACTCTGGGATGTAGATCATCAGGCCCCGGGGATTTATCGGCCTTCAGTCCCATCAATTTCCCCAACACCATTTCTCTACTAATACTGATTTCTTTCAGTTCCTTCCTCTCACTAAACCCTAGATGCCATGAGTGTTCATAGGTCTGGAGCCAATGTTGAGGGCTTCCAATGCCGCACCCTCCTGACTGTATCCAACTGCGCTGCCACCTCTGGTGGGTCTGTCCTGTCGGTGGGACAGGACATTCCCAGTGATGGTGATGGAGAAATCTGTAGCTTTGGTTGAATGGTTGAAAGGTGTGATTGTTAATTGTATATTAATTGTTTAATTGTATGCAGATGTTTGGCATTAACTTGGCATTCACTTAAGCCCATTATAAATAGATACAGATTAAAACTGTGGCTGTTGAGTTAGGTAGTGTATGCTTGTAA
Organism: Cetorhinus maximus; assembly: GCF_964194155.1. Taxonomy (NCBI): domain Eukaryota; kingdom Metazoa; phylum Chordata; class Chondrichthyes; order Lamniformes; family Cetorhinidae; genus Cetorhinus; species Cetorhinus maximus. Next base: position 56,079,199 of record NC_135898.1, read on the forward strand.
TGTGTAACATAGCAAATAAATGTAAAAGTGTGTAAAGATTGGCTCCATTTTGGTCCCTCACCAACTGGCATTCTGAAATAGTCATTGGCAGAATTGGCAGAATCATTGTTCAGGCTGTTGCTCGACCAATCTGTGGGACAGGTCTCCCAATTTTGGCGCAAGTCTTAGTTATTAGTGGGGAGGACTTTACAGGGTTGGCTAGGCTGGGTGCACCTTTGTCATGTCCGACGCTTAGGTCAATACTAGGTCATTTGTCTGCTTTTGCATGTCATAGGATTATTCGTGCAGGGCATCATAAGCTGCGAATGAACTCAACCTCACCAAACAGACAAGTAAATAAGATATGGCATTATATAGTTTAGACAATAAGCACAAGAATTAAGAAAAAAATTCAACACTTACAAGCTTTGAGACAAGTCAGAGATTTAAAAAAAACATTTTCCAATGAATTGCATACATGTGGAGTAAGTAGTTGATTTAGTATTAACTGACTTTTAAAAGTTTCAATGTCAGTTGGGAAGGAGATTGAGAGCTTGAAATGTTAGGAGCACTGCTGATTTTTTTCTCGGGGAACTAGGAAGGAACAGAAGATCAGCAGATGATGTGGTAGTGATGGCGGGGGTGGGGGCACGGCTGGCCGCAGGTCGAGCTGTAAAGAAGTGAAAGGACGAGTCCATGAGAGATAAACTTACACATATTCGTGATGTAACTGATTTGACAAATAGACTGGCCTTTTCCCACTCTGGACTTATTTAAGTTATGCTCTTATGTCCAGACTTGCATGTTTTCCTATAGGAGTCATTAGATACTGATTAGAAACTTTGAATAATTGTCCTTCTTTTCCAGCTCTGTGATATGTGGTCATTTATACCACTCCAACTGATGCAGATGAGATCAGCTAACTTAGCACAGAGCAAGGATCAAATTTGGAGCCTCGTGGTCTATAACACAGATAACTCCCAACAAACAGCAACTCTTGACTTGTAACATGATAAGTACTGCGCATCATACAGAACTTAGGCCAACCAACTACAGTACTGCTGTTATGGATTTATTATAACGTTTCTGAAATTCTGACTCGGGATGCCTTGTCTGCATTACTTCCAAAGGTAAATGCCTTCAATTACATTGGGCATGTGTTCTCAGGGAGTACACCTGATAATGCCTAAGGTTCGCGATATGGTACCAAATCTGAACCATTAAGTACTGTAAATATATAAAACAGAAGAGCAAATGGGCATTCTTTGATTCTGGACATAAAGTAGGTTGCCTTAAATCCATTTAACATTTATACATTTTTTTTAACAGCACATTTGATATAAATGTTTCATTCTGTTGCAATATTCAATTTGCACTCATACTCAAACATATAACTCCAGCTGTTGCTATTTTCAAGTGCAGGAAGCTGAGTCTAATTGAGGGTGACATACGACAGAATACTCTGAACAGTTTAAACCAGTAATGACTGAAGCTGCTGACAGAGCCTAAATGGTGCATGGCAGTAGGTCGTGCCCTGGCCTTGCATGCCAGTATGAGTACAGGCTGCCTGTCAGGAGACATCATGGAGGTACAAATAGGCCAAAGTCAGTTTTTAAATTTTCTTCAGTTTCATCAGTGATTCATTTTGATATTTACATGCCAATTGAGGCTCATTACCCCTTTTATCATTAAATTGTTGCATAAGTGTTAATGAGTCAAATTTAGGATTTTAATTTTGTCAAATAAAACAATCCCTAAATACTAAAGTTGGTTCCTTATTAAAATGTCGCGTTCTCTAAAGTGAAAGAATATTCAAGTTTACTATGTGCCATCCAGTTCATATTACATAACTGAGTATAAATTTGTAAAAATGGTTTAAAGATCAGAACATAAGATAAAAGATCAAATGAAAAATGCAAATATAATCTAATACTGTCACCAAATGAATGTCAGATGAGGTATAAACTAAATATTCTTAAGGGTTAATACACTTGTGTTCATCTAAGTTCTAAAATCACGAATGGTTACATTACATGTTGCTCAAGCATAAAGGTAAAAGATAAAAGTACCCAGAGCAAGCTTTGATTTTCCACACCACCTGGTTGTAAATGCTCTCAAGATGAAACATGCAACTGAGAGATAGAAAACTATTTTTTTGTAAACCTTCATAAAACTGGATATTCCAAGGTTCATTACAAATGCAGCAATGAGCTCCAGAGATGGTTAATTTAGCCTTGAGCTCAAAAGAATTCTGACTTACATTAACCCATGATATCTCACCCCTTAATCTTCAATTAAAAATTCAAATTGCAATATTAGGATATATTTATCAGCACAGGAAACAGTAACTGTACCAAATTTATTTCAAAAACCTAATTTGAAGGAACAGTAACAACAGTGGACAATAAATAAAGATCTGTGGAAGAAAATAGAGGCCTTTGAAATGTGGATGCTAAGATGTACGCTAAGAATTCCATATACAGACCACAAGGCCAATGAATAGGTGCTTAAAATTATAAGAACAAAAAGAACTCTTAAAAAGTGACATCCAAAAAGAAAATGCCAGTATTTTGGCCATTTGATAAGAACAGAAAAGCTACAGAGCTCTCTTCCAGAGGGCAAAGTGGAAGGGAACAGAAAGAGGGGAGAACCTACACATAGTTGAATGACGGACATCACAGAGTGATTGCATACAAGCTGCAATGGACGTGTGAAGATGATGCAAGACAGATGAGCATGACAGCAGATCTCCTGGTAGGAGTAGCTACAAATAGCAGAAGGAACAGATCTGGTTGCATTGAGATCCAGTATAACAAAGCTCCTAAGACCAACTTCAATGATAAAATTCATATGAAAGGATCATGCAACAAAGCAAAGTGGAAGTGTACTAGATTTTTAAAAATTTTCTACATAAACTTATAGCTCATTCCAAAGTTGAAAAGATTACAGTGAAGCTTTGCCAAGTCTGGATGATGAAATGCTTTTTAAAGCAAAATGCAACTCCCACCATTTACTGTAGTCCTTTCTCATTGCTCCAAGTTACTCTGTTCAGAGCAATCCCTGTATACTTGCTATGACTTTCAGGCTGCATCACATCTTGCCCCAGCTAAGGATTATTTGCAAATGAAGTCAAGTTAGAGGAAAATAAATCAGGTTAAAAGGGTCTTTCTGTAATGTTTGTCCCACATGCATTGGTTCTAATCTAGATGATACATTAGCAATAAGAAATAAGTTTCTATTCAGGAATTACAAGTCGTTATGCTAATCTTCTACCAGTAATTATTGCCAAGAAACAACAGGGTTTAATTCAAAAAGTCGAAGAAAGCGAATGCAGGCAGAGCCTTCCAAACAGACAAATACGCAGCAGTTAAGTAATTAAACAGGGAGATAACAGTGAAAAGTAGTAAAAGAAACAACTTCATTAACTGATTATTGTTTATATCATCATAGAATCTACCAGCACAGAAGGAGGCTATTTCATCCATGGTGCCTGTGCCAGCTCTTTAGTCCCACATTAAGTTTTTTCCCCATGTGATGACTGTCACTTTAAGATCAGTTCAACTAAGTAGGGGTCATGTGATTTGTTCAACAAATGTGTGGTTAGCGCAGGGCAATAAATTCTAGGGAGGGCTTCCTAGGAAAAAATGGCTGTATGAGGGGCTGGCTGGATACAAGAAGCCACAGAAGCTCTTGTGTAAATAAAGTTCATTTTGTTTGACTCAGAAGCCTCCCAGAACATGTTTCTACACCCCATAAGCCTCCAAATTAGTTCTCTTCAAGTACATGTCCAAGTGACTTTTGAAAGTTCCAATGAAATCTGACTCTACCATCATTCCAAATAGGGCATTCCAAATCGCTACAACCCTTTGTGAAATACTTTCTCCTCATGACCCCTCTAGTTGTTTTGCCAATAATTTTAAATGTATGATCTCAGGTTACAGATCCACTTGCCAGAGGAAACAGGTTTGGCCTACTTGCTCTATCAAAACATCCATTTTGAATACTTGTATTAGGTCCTCCCCTAATGTTCTCTGTTCTGAGGAGAACAATTTCAGCTCCTCTAATCTCTCCACATGATTGAAGTCTGGTAAACCTCCTCTGCACCCTCTAAGTCTTAACATTCTTTCAGAAGTGTGGTGCCCAGAATTGTGCACAGTAGTCCCACTGAGGTCTAACCAGAGATTTGTAAAAGTTTAGCGTGATTTCCTTGCTTTTGTGTTTAGTGCCCAGATTTAGAAAGCCAAGTATCCCAAATGCCTTCTTAAGCATCTTATTAACTTGCCCTGCCACCTTCAGAGATTGAGGAATATGCATCCCCATTCTCTCTGCTCTTGCACCCCTCAAATTAGTATCAGTTGACAGAAAGTTGCATTTTTCACCACTAAGGACACGAAAGCACTTGCATTTTAATAGCACTTTTCATAAACTCTATGTACTCAAATGTTCAATAGCTAATGAATTGCTTCTAAAACATGGAGATTGCTGTAATGTAGGGAATAGGGCAATCAATTCTCACACAGCAAGGTCCCACAAACAGCAATGAGATACATGACCCAATAGTCTGTTTTAATTATGTTGGTTGCAGGATAATATGGGCTAGGAAACCGGGAAAACTCCTCTGCTCTTCAAATAATGTGCTGGGATCTTTTACATCCATCTGAGAGGGGAGAAGGGCCCTAGGTTTAATGTCACATTTGAACGACGGCACCACCGACAGTGCAGCACTCAGTACTTAAATGCTTAAGTCTCTGGAGTGGTACTTGAGCCTATGCCTTTTTAGAGAAGAGATAGGCGTGCCACCACTGAGCCAAGGATGACACCGTTTCCACACTGCATGTTACTAGAGTAGTCAGGGCTCAACAAAATGTTACGCCTGCATGCTTCGGAAACCACAGTTTGTGGATAAATGAAAAGCTTAGGAAATTTGCCAGCAATGGGTTTTTTTCCCCCCCTTTCTACACATCTGCCTTGGATTAATAACCATTAACTTCTCATTCCCTCAGGAAAAGGGAGTTAGGAAATGCTATTAGTAAGCAGGATACTCATTGTACAATTCTAAAATACAGAAACTGCAAATACTAGATTTAAATCTAGGTTGCCATTCATTGCAGAATTGATGTATAAGACATGGTGCTGTAACACAAGGGCACTTTTGAATTCTGTATTTAATTAAGAATTTTTATATTCCCCTAATGACGTCTTCTACTTACTAATTATGACAGGAAAAGTAGGCACTCAAACTAAAAAACTTATTGCACATTTGCCCAAAGGGTACGTATGTCAGTTAAGTTAGCGTTGGGTTCTGAAGCACTATTTTCATATAGTCCACAATATACCTTCAAGCTCCATTGCTTCTAATCGCTTTCCCCAACAATGCCTAAAAAGTAGCTCACAACATTCAATTATATGTACCTAAAACAGACACTAGAGCCCAGCCAGAACATTTTATCTTCAAATATCCCTTCTGAATGACAGTTTAATGAATTTGATGAAATATTAGTGATGATAATATACTCTACAGAAACGCACATTTCACAGAGGTCTGTCACTAAGTTACTCATTTTACTAACAGAATGTAAAAGGTAGGTGCAGGTACCACTGAATTTTCAGAGATCTGATTTCTTTTTCTGCATTTTCTTCCCCGGCACTTGCCATAGGCTAAAGAAGAATGCAACTTCACAAATACAAATACAGAAATAACATCTCTATTCCCTGTGCCACAAGTTCTGCATTAGAGACTTTGGAGATTGGCCATGCCCACACCTTTGGGTTGTGACAGAAACTTCCAGGGCTTTTAAAATTGACCTCTCCAATACATTTGTCAGCAGAAGTAAAGGAGGGTGTCAAATAACTACTATCCTTTCAATCCCACCTGCTTCGGCTTGGAGACAATTTGTTTGAAAATTCAGAGCAGCCATACAGCTGGAGCAGAAAAGTAATTATTTGTATACAGAGACAAAAAACTATAATGCAGCTTCTATTTTTACCAGTGTTTTTGTGGGTTACATGTTTAAAGCTCATTTTAAAGTACCATAAAGCCACATTTTCAAATGCAAATTCCTTAGTCAGTGGTTCCTAGCCACAATCATTTCTGCAACGTGTTTTTTTTAAGTTTTACTGTAATACAGTTATGATAATTACACATATAGAAAGGATGTATCTATGCTGAAAATGCATCTATTCTTACAAGGTAAAACACAATATTTGTGGTGAACCTGGTTGAATTTTTACTTCGTCAAGGATTAAATGTTTTGGGTAAAAAAAGCAAGTTTTGTTTGCAGAAAATCTCTCTCTGGTAAATTACCAAAATGCATTTGAGCAACAAAAAGCACAGTACTCTTTAAATCATTGTTACATGCAACAAAGTTTTATGCATAACAATCGATGGTCAAGGATGAAATACACACATGTATGCAATCCTCAGTTTTTTTAGCCATTATATGTGCAAGTAACACTCTTTATGCCCTAAACCAATAAGTAAATTTATACTTGTTGGCAATTCATTGCTGACCATCCATTATTCAGTTTAATATATACTCACACAAGCTCTAGTTTATTCCTTTCACTTTGAAGAAAAATATCCAACTCCGTTCATCAGGGTAAGTTGACTGTATAGGTGATGAGTCAGTTACAATGAAAGCATCAGAGTAAAGTCCCAAAAAAACCACAAAACCTGCAACATATCCTGTACCGCCTAAAGCAAAGATGTAGTTTGCATAATTGTCAATTTTAGAAAATAGCTGAAAAATGAATTTGTAAAGACTAATTGAAAAGGTCCATTATAAATCTAATAATTAAAGTGAAAAATTGCCAAATGAGGTTTCAAGCTACCTTTTGGTTCATCCCAAAACGAATAACATGCTACTTCTATCTGCTTGACAAGTTTGCATTCTGTGGATATTTTTCTGCATTAAATTAAGGATTTTGGGATAAAAGTTCAACACACTAACTAAGATGTTTAAAGTGATTTTTTTCCAGATGTATGAGATATTCTATCAGACTTTTCATATTGTGGACTGAACCTGTGGAGAGGATACAAGAGTGGCAGTGTTGCAAATTTACTTTTCCATCCAACTGACATTGGCAGGGTGTGGGAATGGGCAGGGGAAGTGGGGGAATGCATATGCATAGCAGTAAGAAACTTGCCAGCTTACCAGTGCACATCTGTTGTAATGCATATAACATATGGAATTAGAGGATATATAGAATCATAATGTGTCATCATGTGTGCTTAGATTGTGTTGAAGTTCATACACAATTAGGCTGGTGGCTGTGGTAATTATGGTTTTTATCTAATGTGTAATATACCTTTAAGAAGAATGTTATAAAGGAAGATCACATGATTTTCTGTAACCAATAGAACAGTAGCATGGGCTACCTCTGTAGTTAGTAGTCAGTAGTATGAAGATAGGGTTTGAAGTGAAAGCGCATGAGTTGCTGCCGAGTACCTTTGGAAATAAATATAATGTTTTTCACCTAAGAAGTGTCTGCTGATCAACTCTATCTATAGTACCAACTCAGCCACCCCACAACAAGCGTGCAACTAAGATCCATGAGATCCAACAAACTGGCGACGAGGATAAAGTGAGAATAAAGCGAGGATACAACAAACTGGCGACAAGAGTAAAATAAGTTAAGGGAAAAAAAATCAAGAGAAACGAAATCGAGCTGCACCTTGCATAGTAATTGAAAGTAGAAATTCCGTTCAAATTGTCAAAGTAATTCTCTCACAGAATGCCGCAATTTGGAAGAATTGATCCTTTCCATCCAGCCACGAACGATTGGTCTCATTATATTGAACGCTTCGCGTTCTTTTTTCCAAGCGAACGAGATTACGGGGGAAGAGAAGAGGCGAGTGATCCTCTTATCTACATGTGGGAACAAAACCTATGGCTTCATTTGAAGTTTGATGACACCCAGTGCCCCAGATTTGAAAAATTTTGATGAATTGATGGACCTCGTGAAGGGTTGTTACCAGCCAGAGCCCCCAGTAATGATGCAACGAATCAAGTTTAACTCAAGAAATAGAGCCTCGGGGAGACAGTTGCTATGTGGCAAGTTTGAAGCAGTTAGCGGAACACTGTGAATTTGGTACATCTCTAAACGACATGCTCAGTTTAGTGTGCGGTGTGAATGAAGACACAATTCAAAAGAGATTATTGTCGGAAACAAATCTGGATTTTAAGGTGGCACTAGAAATAGCACTGGCCATGGAAAGTGCAGTAAGGGATTCAAAAGCCATACAGGGAGCACAAAATGGCGCGGTCCTCCACATCGGGCAGGAAGCCCCAGCTAAAAAGGGTGCGAAAATGCAAGGCTCTGCCGAGAAGTGGGAAACAGCCTCTGCTAGCAGGAAAAATGAAAATAAATGACTTAGCAGCGAAAACAAGGAATAATTTCAATAGAGGTGGAAACAGGCAATCTTTTCACATTTGGCAGTTTAAAAAAATCAAATGTTTTTATTGACATTGAAATGGACACACAATGAGACAGTGCAAGGAAAGAATCAGGCAGACTTTCAAACAAAAGAAAAAACCCAGTGAGATCTACAATTTGGAAGAGCCTGAAACAACAAATTCAGGTATTTACTCATTGTTTAATCTGAAAGTTGGAAAGACAGAACCAATATTTGTCACAGTGAAAGTAAATGGAAAGCTAATTAGAATGGAAGTAGACATGGGAGTTTCCACTACAGTAACTGAGGAACATACCTTCAGATATTTGAATAATGGTGAACATCAATTAAGTTTAGAACAAACAGATGCCAAGCTAAAAACATATATGGGGGAAGACATTCAAATAAAAGGCATAAGCAAGTAACTGTCCATTATGGAAGCCAATCAGCAAAGCTACAAGTGTTGGTATTGAGAGGCAGAGGACCAAGCCTTCTAGGGTGAAATTGGCTACGGAAACTCAAACTTGATTGGCCACTGGGATTCCAAAAGGGAGCTGGAAGCGTTTTTGTTCTGAAAAAGGTGTGTGTAAGATCTCAACAACCTGAAGAAATGCAGGCCGTCTTAAGCCAAAACCTGGAAGAACAGCAGATGAAACTCGAAGAGATCCTTGCTGATGACAGAGTTTGAGATGAGGTGAGCAACCTTCAAAAGGAAAAAGAAAACTTGCTGAAAGACCTTCACACACTACAAGATTCCCACAGGTCTAAATTTATACCTCTGGAAAAGAAACAAATTCAGCATTTCTCTGAAAAAACTGAAAGGTTAGTTGGCAGAGAAGACACAACAATGCTCAATTTTCCAGGAGGCAGCAAACTAATACAAAAAGAGATGGAAGAGCTGAAGAATCAGCTACATGAAGCCAAAGAGACTTTGGAGGCAGAAGTTGCAGAACTTTCTAAGAAGCAAACAAAGGATGAAATTTTGGGAGACCCAACCATTGAGTTCACTCAAGTCGAGCTTGCATCTGAGAGTTGTCTGGCCAATATGGAAGTCAAAAAGAAGGCCAAGATTAAAGACAGTGCTAGAAAGAAGAAGGCACGTAGAAAGAAGACACAGAAACACAAATAAGACTTTAATCCTGGCAGCATACAAGTATACTTTTGTACATAGGCCTGGAAATCAAATTGCAAATAAAGAACAAAGAAAAGTACAGCACAGGAACAGGCCCTTCAGCCCTCCAAGCCTGCGCCGATCATTTTGCCTGTCAAACTAAAACATTTTGCACTTCCGGGCTCCGTATCCCTCTATTCCCATCTTATTCATGTATTTGTCAAGCTGCCTCTTAAACACCACTATCGTACCTGCTTCCACCACCTCCTCTGGCAGCGAATTCCAGACACTCATTACCCTCTGCGTAAAAAACTTGCCCCGCACATTTCCTCTATAGTTTGCTCCTCTCACCTTAAATCTATGTCCCCTAGTAATTGACTCTTCCACCCTGGGAAAAAGCTTCTGACTATCTACTTTGTCCATGCCACTCATAATTTTGTAAACGTCTATCAAGTCGCCCCTCAATCTCTGTCGCTCTAGTGAGAACAATCCGAGTTTCTCCAACCTCTCCTCATAGCTGATAACCTCCAGACCAGGCAGCATCCTGGTAAACCTCCTCCGCACTCTCTCCAATGCCTCCATATCCTTCTGGTAATGTGGCGACCAGAATTGCACGCAATATTCCAAGTGTGGCTTAACCAAGGTTCTATACAGCTGCAGCATGACTTCCCAGCTTTTATACTCAATACCCCTGCCAATGAAGGCAAGCATGCCATATGCCTTCCTGACGACCTTATCCACCTGCGTTGCCACTTTCAGTGACCTGTGGACCTGTACACCCAGATCCCTCTGCCCGTCGATGCACTTAAGGGTTCTGCCATTTACTGTATAATTCCTACTTGTATTAGACATTCCAAAATGCATTACCTCGCATTTGTCTGGATTAAACTCCATCTGCCACTCCTCCGCCCAAGTCTCCAACCGATCTATATCATGTTGTATCCTTTGACAATCCTCTTCACTATCTGCAACTCCTCTAACCTTAGTGTCGTCTGCAAACTTACTAATTAGCCCAGTTAAATTTTCCTCCAAATCATTTACGTATACTACAAACAGCAAAGGTCCCAGCACTGATCCCTGCGGAATACCATTAGTCACAGCTCTCCATTCAGAAAAGCATCCTTCCACTGCTACCCTCTGTCTTCTATGACCAAGCCAATTCTGTATCCATCTTGCCAGCTCACCTCTGATCCCGTGCGACTTTACTTTCTGTACCAGTCTGCCATGGGGGACCTTGTCAAAGGCCTTACTGAAATCCATGTAGATAACATCCACTGCCCTTCCATCGTCGATCATCTTTGTCACTTCCTCGAAAAACTCGATCAAGTTAGTGAGACACGACCCCCACTTCACAAAACCATGCTGCCTCTCACTAATATGCCCATTTGCTTCCAAATGGTAGTAAATCCTGTCACGAAGAATCTTCTCCAATAATTTCCCTACCACTGACGTAATGCTCACCGACCTGTAATTTCCTGGATTATCCCTGCTACCCTTCTTAAACAATGGAAGCGATGCACTTGTTCGTTTGCCTTTACAAGAAAATGATGAGGATGTCCCAGTTCCACAAGAGCTTGTTTTATTGTTAAATTTCTTAGATTCCTCACTGATATGTGCTCAACAGATCAGAGGCTGGGCAAGTAGGGACATGGTCCTATCTTAAGAACAAGCGCTTCATGGTTGGTCACAAGAGCCTGTATCTGATGAAATGAAACAGTACTTCAACAGAAGACATGAAATAATCAGCCAGGATGGCATTTTATTGTGGGCAGCATGAGTGATAGTTCCTCCAAAGGGAAGCGAGCCATTGTTAATTGAACTATACAGTGCACATCCAGGAATTTCCCGAATGAAGACCACAGCATGCAGCTATGGTGGCCTTGGATGGATGCCGAAATAGAGAGTTTAGTGAAGAATTGTGTGCAACGTCAGCAACTGCAAAAGTCACCTTCAACAGCTCCGTTACACCCTTGGGAGTGGCCAGCAAGGCCACGGGTACAATTACACATTGTTCCCATGAAAGGTCCCACATAGTTAATGTTTCTGCTCATTGCTGATGCCCATTCAAAATGTATGGACATATATGAGGTGAAGTCACCAACGTTTTCTGCTACAATTGAGAAGTTACGGCAAAGTTTTTCCATTAATGGACTACAAGAAGTAGCCGTTTCTGATAATGGCACGGCATTACGAGTGCTGAGTTTCAATGATTTATCAGTCTCAACGGTGTCACTTGTAAAAACTTCACCGCACCACCCTTCCTCAAATGGACTGGCCGAAAGGGCGGTTCAAATGTTCAAGGCAGGCATGAAAAAATTAACTGGAGATTCCTTAGTAACCAAGCTAGCATGCTTTTTCATCATAGGACCACCCCTCACACAACAACAGGTGTCACACCTGTGGAGTTATTGGTGAAACACCGTTTTAGGACGAGATTGAGCTTAAAAAGGCCACATTTGAGGGGGTGGGGTGGGGGGGAAGTCAGAAAACTAGACATGACTGGCATAGTTGAGAGAGGAAATTTACCATGGGAGGGACAGCATATGTGAAGAACTTTGGAGAAGGACCAAAGTGATTACCAGGTCAAATAAGTGCCGTGACTGGACCTCTATCTTACCACGTGGAGGTGGAAGATCAAGTCAAATGGAGACATGTGGATCACCCAAGGAAGAGAGAAACAAATCACCAAGAAATAATTCCACCAGTGTTCACGAACGGGTCAACGTTTCCTATTGACAGAACTCAACCCAGTACAGGCTTGTCTGGTGTGTCTGACGTACGTGCAAGAGCTGAGGAAACAGATCTGCAGGTGCCCGCCGAAGCACCTGATGTTCAGACGACTCCAGAAAAGGAGGTTCCTGACAAAGCATCTGAAGTTGTAGAGCTGAGACGTTCTATACGCCCAATGAAACCTCCAGAAAGACTGGATTTGTAAATTACTTACCAGTGTAAATGATTTGCTATCTGAAAAAATTGTACTTGTAAATATAAAATGTATTTCCAAGTAAAGGGGGAGGGATGTGGTAATTATGGTTTTTATCTGTGTAATATATCTTTAAGAAGAATGTTATAAAGGAAGCTCACGTGATCTTTGTAACCAATAGAAGAATAGTACGGACTACCTCTGTACTTAGTAGTCAGTAGTATGGAGATAGGGTTTGAAGTGAAAGCACACATGAGTTGCTGCTGAGTACCTTTGCAAATAAAAATAATGTTTTCCACCTAAGAAGTGTCTGCTGATCAACTATCTCTAGTACCAACTCGGCCACCCCAAAACAAGCGTGCAACTAGGATCCACAAGATCCAACAGTGACAGTCGCAGAGACTTGGGAAAATGCCCTTCTTAGCTGTCAGCCCAATAAAATCTGGCACTTGTTGCTTCATCTGCCATCGGTAACCAACAAACAATATAAGAGCAGCTTTAGTTTTGATCCCTCTCATAACACTAAACTGCAGTTGTTTTTCCAAACTCCTTTTAGTATTGCTGAAACCCAGAAATACATATGCACATGGGGGTTGGAGGGTTGTTGCGGGGGAAGCAGGAGGGAGAGACAAAGCAACAGGCAGAAGGAAGCAAAGAGGAGGGAAGTGACTCAGTATCAGATCAATTAAGCTATTGCTGTGTAACTTCAGGTTACTCTCTGATTTATATCATTAAAGTTAAATAAACATCACAAAATTGACTACAGTACTTTTATTAACCTGTTTTGAATCCTTGCTCTGCTTTCATGGCTCTTTCACTGTTCTGCTAGCTTCATTTGATTCTTGGGCTTAAGACTTCTTAAGAATACAAATTAAGCCTGGCAGACAGTAATATCAAGACCACTTCAGTCCGAAACTACAGAACAATTTCGAGCCGTGAAGCTGCAAAGAAATAGGTCATCATTAATTTCACAAACTCAGGTTAATCATTCTGCAAATCTATTTTCGTTTCTTATTAGTATTTACAATTTATGTCATATACCGGGCATAGTAAACACTAACATATTCCAGCTCAAACAACTGATAGCATCTTTCTAAGTTGGTTGTTTTATCTTTATCTTGCTACAAATAAAGTCAAATAGTATAGTAATTATTGAGAACTTTGTAACTTTTAAGAATCTGGGCCCCCAGTAACAGGTCTGCCTCAAGACATAAACAAAATACTGCAGATCTGGAAATCTGAAATAAAAACCGAAAATGCTGGAAATACTTAACAGGTCTGGCAGCATCTGTGGAAACAGAAACAGAGTTGATGTTTTAGGTCAATGACCTTTAATCAGAACATTCTGAAGAAGTTGCAGTCTGACCTGATTGTTTCCAGCATTTTCTGCTTTTTTAAAAATTCCAGCATCTGCGACATTTTACTAATTGTTTCACTGGCTGGCATATAAGCAGCATTTTAGAGCTAAAGCTATTGCTTTGAGTAAAAATAGTCAGTTCTCCAGAATACTGTGGATATTTTCTGGGCTAGGGTCTAAGCTAGCAGAAGTGGAATACATGTCCAAAGCTTAGCTTTGTAGGTTTATTTTCCAAAAGGAACGTCATCTTAGCAATTTGATTGCACCTAAATCACAATACCAAGGAGATGTATGATAGTGAAAGGGCAAGGGCTTGCCCTGGTACCCAAAAATGCCTTGGGAGTCGGATGTCTTGTTCAAATGAGTGATCTTTATTACAAGCATGCAAGGAGAAGCCCCACTTTCACGAGTAGGGGTTCTAGAGTACAATGTTTGAGCAGTCAATTTATATAGTTACAAAAAGTTCACTTGACGAGCTGCTTCGTCTTTAATTAGACCTTTGCACTTTATTCCACTGATCTCATTTTTCCTTAATCACATTGTCATATGTCTCTCTGCATCTTCCCCCCCAACCCGGTCTCGACTCCTGATTAATTCCTTCATCTGATTCTCTGTCTCGCAGACAAGCTTCTCTCAAGTTTTAGCAGCTTTGATTTTACGCCGAGTTTCCATGATCCTGATTTGTCAGTTTTCCTTTACAATAGTAAAATGTGTCCAAACAACCAATTTAAAATTATAGTGGCATACTTTTAAGTATTTAGCAATCACCACTATATTAACACCCTCATTGGATATTCCATTTTATTAACATATACTGAAGAATAGATTTATCACCAGCTTTTATAACCTGTCATCGGTCAGGACAAACCAATGAAAAATTAAATATTAATTTAGAGCTAGTTTGTTATGACAAACAAAAAAAGACAAAAAGTTAAAGATCTAACTAATAACTAGCCTGATCTAGTTTGTCAGCAATGTCATTAAGCAATGGAAACGTTAAGTGCAAAGTCATTTGGAGATCTCATCCAAACTTAGCACTTTACAGTTTGCACACCCAACTTCAAACTGAACCTGTGTATACAATGGATTTTGAAATGCAGCAGCCTGATCTGATTTATTTATGCACATGCCACAGTTGTGCTTTAGCGAGGATATGATCTCTTGGCCTGATGTCAAGGCAAGACAATTAATCACCACTCGATTTTTAAGTGATGAGGTAGGAAAGCAGATTAGTAGGTAAAACTGCACAATGCCTGGGAGGGGATTACATAATATTCAAATTCTTCATTCAAAGTAGCCCAACGCTGGGAATTGACCAGGTAGACTTTATGCATGTTAGTAATTGCATGGGATACATGCTGGAAAGAGTACACCCGTGAAGCGTTATTTGTGCTTCTCCAGCTTTTTTTATACATAGGATTACACAGACTTCTGTAAAATGTACAGCAGGGAGAGAGGCCACTCAGCCCAACTATCCATGCTGCTTTCTACACAAGCCTTCTCTCATCCTCTTCATCCAACCCTTATGAATGAAATTGAAGGCAAAGTGATCAACAAAGTCAAAATTTAAACAAAGAAATAAAAGAGAGGCTTTTAAACAACAGAATGGGTTTGAACTTCTATTCTGATTGACAATAATGTCTGTTCAGTTATTAAAAGGCATCAGGAAATTTAAATCAAAAATTGTATGATCAGAACAGCTTTTGTAGCTCCAGTATGTGCCAGAACGAGAAAACGGAATCGCCTCCATTGGCAATTTCAACTAAATGGCTGTCACTTGCAGCTTGCTGGCTGCCAACTTTGAGGTCTGCCATACAGTAATAAAGACCTTTTTACTCTAGAAAACAAAAGCTCCATTCACAGATATATAGCCTTCAGACACATTATTAACACAGGCAAGAGAAAGGCTGAGAACAGAAAGGAGTGCACACTCCAAAATCAGAGGTCCCAGGTTCAAGCCCCTGGGCTGCTTGACACTCATATCTGCCAACCTCAATTGAGCCAAGTCTAATCAGTTCTTGGCAAAACGACCAGTTACACTCTCATGTTAGTGAAGTACTTTGCTTCAGGAGAATGGAAAAACTGATTCCACTCTTTTTATTACACAGCTCCAACCAGTGAAACCCTGGACATGACCAATAAGAAATCTGCAGCTTGGGTCACTCAGGGTTCAGATGTGAAAAAAATTGTTGCCAGATAATATTTAAAAAGGATGCAGTCTTTTAATAGCAACATGCAGTCTGTTCTGTAAAGTTTGACAGAATTTTTAAAAATTCCTCTTTCCAAAGTCATCACCTTCTGATCATAAAGTTCCTCTGATTACCTTCGCTTCTCATCAAAAGCTTAAATAGCAGGACCCCAAAACAGGAATTACAAAGGTCACCAAAAATTACCATTCACACTTTCATTTTCAGAGAGATAGCAGACCAACATCAAAGCTCAAAAAAGAAATCTGCAGTTAACTTCCAAAGAACAAATCATAATCAAGAAAGGTCCACAGCCCACAAACTTAGTGAAGGTTGCACCACATTTTCAAGCACAACGGCAATTTGTGAACAAAATAGAAACAAGCACAGGGCAGAGTCAATAAAGCTAACAGCAAATAAACTTTCCATCAACTGAGAATATAATGCTGTGCCATGAATCTTTATAATGTCAACAAAGTTGGCTTAGAAAAGCCGATTAGCAATGTGGAAGGGAAAATACTTCATGGATTGGTTGAAGAGGAACTGTTAAAAGATTTTCCTCTAAGTGTACAGTGCTTTATCCTCCACTTTGTTTCTATTTTCACCCTACAAGCTATTAACTATAAGGAAGTTGCAGTTGTGCTAGATGCCCTTGAACAATTGTACAGAAATAAGGACTTGAAACGTCAACTCTTTTCTTCTCCGCCGATGCTGCCAGACCTGCTGAGTTTTTCCAGATAATTCTGTTTCTGTTTTGGATTTCCAGCATCCGCAGTAGTTTTTGTTTTTATCTCTGTGTTTAATTGATTGCCACTCCTCTTCAAGAAATGCCTACCTTGAAGAAGTATTGCTCTGCTCTCCGACAGGATTTCCGCCTGTCTCTTCTGCCTTGTTCACCTTCATTGCTTTCCATTTCTCTCCTGATGTTTGACAAGGTGTTTACTAAAACCCGCTTTCACAGCCATATTTCCTTTCTCAGTGACTGTCTCCGTCTCCGACTCACCCCACGTGGATTTCAACTAAAATTCCATCCCTCTTCTTTCGAACCCACCCAGGATTACAGGTAGCTCCGGGACATAAAACGTTTCTCGGACTGCTGTTCCCGTCGGATTCTGAGATCCACACTCAGTGCCATGCGCCGCCATATGAACACACTCGACCTCTCCCTCCAGCAGCACTGCCGCACCCTTTTTCAAAGCTGCACGTGCCCCCAGTTTCATTTTATTCTTCGTCTCATCCGACGCCTCAACAAGAAACTTTTTCTCTTTCTCTCAAGTGCTAAGGAACGCAAGCTCCAACAACTCATCGACACCAACACCCATCTGGGACCCTCCACCCCTGCTTGTCACTCCGTCCCCACACCATCTTCCAATCCCAGCCCCAGCCGCGTATTTACTATACTCCCTGACCTTCCCCTCTCCGATGCTGAACGTTTAGTGCTCAGCAAAGGACTTAGTTTCATACCCTTACGCCCTCATCTCAATGAATTTCGGGTTCGGCACGATGCTGAACTCTTCTTCCGCCGTCTTCATCTCCGTGCTCACTTCTTTGGGCAGCAGTCCTCTCCCCGTTCAACGGATCCTTTTACCCACCTCCAATATTCTCCCTCCACCTGGACCCCTCCCTCTGGATTCTCACCTTCTCTTGATCTTTTCATTGAGAACTGTCGGCGTGACATTAGTCGTCTCAATTTCTCTGCTCCTCTCAACCATTCTAATCTGTCTCTCTCTGAACTTACTGCACTCCGTTCTCTCAGGTCCAACCCCAACATTGTCATCAAACCCGCTGTTGTTGTCTGGCGCACTGACCTCTACCTCGCGAAGGCTGAGCGTCAACTCGCAGACACTTCCTCCTACCTCTCCCTGGACCATGACCCCACCACTGAACATCAAGCCATTGTTTCCAGGACTGTCACTGACCTCATCTCCTCTGGAGATCTTCCTCCCACAGCTTCCAACTTGATAGTCGCCCAACCTCGGACGGCCCACTTCTACCTCCTACCCAAAATCCACAAACAGAACTGTCCTGGCAGACCGATCGTGTCAGCCTGTTCCTGCCCCACGGAACTCATTTCTCGTTATCTTGACTCCCTTCTCTCTCCCCTTGTCCACTCCCTTCCCACCTACATCCATGATTCCTCTGACACCTTACGTCACATCAACAATTTCCAGTTCCCTGGCCCCAACCGCTTCCTCTTCACCATGGACGTCCAATCCCTCTACACCTCCATCCTCCACCAGAATGGTCTGAGGGCCCTTAGCTTCTTCCTTGAACAGAAGCCCGAACAATCCCCATCCACCGCTACTCTCCTCCGTCTGGCTGAACTTGTTCTCACACTGAACAATTTCTCCTTTAACTCCTCTCACTTCCTCCAAATAAAAGGTGTGGCTATGGGTACCCACATGGGCCCCAGCTATGCCTGTCTCTTTATGAGGTATGTGGAACATTCCTTGTTCCAGTCCTACTCCGGCCCCCTCCCACAACTCTTTCTCCAGTACACTGATGATTACTTCGGTGCGGCCTCATGCTCTCGTCGGGACCTGGAAACATTTATTAATTTTGCTTCCAATCTCCATCATTTTCACATGGTCCATCTCTGAAACTTCCCTTCCCTTCCTTGACCTCTCTGTCTCAATTTCTGATGATAGACTGTCCACCAATATCAATTACAAGCCTACTAACTCCCACAGCTACCTCGACTACAGCTCCTCACACCCCGCTTCCTGTAAGGACTCCATCAAATTCTCTCAGTTCCTTCGCCTCTGTCGCATCTGTTCTGATGATGCTACCTTCAAAAACAGTTCCTCTGACATGTCCTCCTTCTTCCTTAACCGAGGTTTTCCACCCACGGTCGTTGACAGGGCCCTCAACCGTGTCCGGCCCATCTCCCGCGCATCCGCCCTCACGCCTTCTCCTTCCTCCCAGAAACATGATAGGGTCCCCCTTGTCCTCACTTATCACCCCACCAGCCTCCGCATTCAAAGGATCATCCTCCGCCATTTCTGCCAACTCCAGCATGATGCCACCACCAAACACATCTTCCCTTCACCCCCCCTGGCGGCATTCCGTAGGGATCGTTCCCTCCGGGACACCCTGGTCCACTCCTCCATCACCCCCTACTCCTCAACCCCCACCTATGGCACCTCCCCATGCCCACGCAGAAGATGCAACACCTTCCCCTTCACTTCCTCTCTCCTCACCGTCCAAGGGCCCAAACACTCCTTTCAAATGAAGCAGCATTTCACTTGCATTTCCCCTAACTTAGTCTACTGCATTCGTTGCTCCCAATGCGGTCTCCTCTACATTGGAGAGACCAAACGCAAACTGGGCGACCGCTTTGCAGAACACCTGAGGTCTGTCCGCAAGAAAGACCCAAACCTCCCTGTCGCTTGCCATTTTAACACTCCACCCTGCTCTCTTGCCCACATGTCTGTCCTTGGCTTGCTGCATTGTTCCAGTGAAGCCCAACGCAAACTGGAGGAACAGCACCTCATCTTCCGACTAGGCACTTTACAGCCTTCCGGGCTGAATATTGAATTCAACAACTTTAGATCTTAAACTCCCTCCCCCATCCCCACCCCCTTTCCGTTTCTTCCCCCTCCCTTTTGTTTTTTCCAATAATTTATATAGATTTTTCTTTTCCCACCTATTTCCATTATTTTTAAATCTATAATTGTAATACCCTGTCAGTCTTTCCACCCCACCCCCACTAGAGTTGTACCTTGAGTGTCCTGCCATCCATTCTTAATTAGCACATTCTCTTAGATAATATCACCACCTTTAACACGTCTTTGTTCCTTTTGTCTGTCACATCTTTTGATTATCTGCTCCTATCACTGCTTGCTTGTCCCTACAACCCCCCCACCCCCTCCCCCCCCACCCCTCTCCTAACTTTACTCAGTTCTGCGGAAGGGTCATGAGGACTCGAAACGTCAACTCTTTTCTTCTCCGCCGATGCTGCCAGACCTGCTAAGTTTTTCCAGGTAATTCTGTTTTTGTACAGAAATAAGAACCTGTCTGATCTCAGTGGCCATCTATAGAACCAATGAGATCTAACTTCTGGTGTATTGTTACAGTGTAAACAGAGGTTATCTCTGTAGAAATATCAGATCATGAGGTTCCGACTGATCTGAATATCGCTGCTTTGAATATTTATAAATCTTGATTGTATAAGAACCAAATCATCAGGAAAGAGCTGACATGAGAACGTGCAGAACTTTTTTCCATTCAGAAGCACACCAAATGTATCATCTACCTCAAATTCTCCAATGTTAAAAGTGAAAAATTCAAAAAGTCCACTGATATCAAACAGCATGAACCTAAGCATGCTTCGATGATTAGGCATATAGGTGGGAAGACTTAAAGGTTAATTAAGATAAAAGGGTGATGCCACCTTAGCTGGAACTCCAAAACAAAGTGCAAACCCTCCCTGCCCTTAGAGCTGAAAAGTCATTGGGTAAATACTACATTACTTAATGATCCGATATATCTCGCAGTAGAACGAGCAATATAATATATGCATTCAAAAATAAGGCCCACTGAATTTGACCGCAAAAATTCAAATCAAATACTGATGAGGGTATATACCAAGTAAAATAGTAAACACTATGTAAATGACACAAATGCAAGTTGTTACTGGAAAAATCACAATGAAAGACATTACAACAAGAAAACATCTTCCTGGATTTCAATCTATACACCTGGGATTTAAAGTGAAAGAAAAACTACTACATAGAGTCTTAAAATTCCAAGAGTCACTGTTTATACCAATTAAATTCGCACCGAATCTGATGATATAGAAAATAGAAAGTTCCCTTTTTATAGTTGAAAACCATTTTACTTAGGCCTAAACAATAGATTCTTCTGTGTTACTGCTTCATGAAACCAATTCCCACTTCTATGCATTCATCTGACCTCCACCTGTCCCATTCAACGGTCTGTCAAATACAATTTTGAAGATTCATTAGAGACCCACTTCAGCAAAGTCATGACTATGAGAAGCTGAACAGAAACTCAAACTTCCAGCTTTCTTTGGTTAGAAAGATAAAACTGTCTTGAATGAAGAGGTGGCTATTAGCAGCATTTCAACACTTCCCAGATAAACCTCACAGTGAACTCTAAGCAACATAAAACAGGTAAAAACATATATGATATTATAAAGAAACTCAAAGAATGGGTCTGGTGGAATACACCAAAGAAACAAGTGAAAATATTGGCAAAGCGTTAGTCAGCGTTTTTAGCAGTTTCTTGAATACATCTGTATAATAGCAAACATCGCAACACTGGAAACAGGGTATGTCATATATCTGGTGATTATGGACCAGTTAACAGTATTTTGTTGAGGAAACTGCTGGAGAACATTGCAGGGGTTGGAATCAGTTTTCATCAAAAGAACACAATGGCTATAAGAAAGTGATAGCATGGATTTAGAGGCACCAAGTTAACTTTGAGTTCCAGGATATGAGTAAATAAAGTAATGGGCGATGTTTATCCAGTGAATAAATTTTACTTGGATTTTCAGAAGATACTCTCAAAAGTTCCATATGTAAGGCCTTTAAGGAACCTTTTTAAACTTTGTTAGCCACTGGATTAAAAACTAACTTAGTCATTGAAAATAGATGATAATTAAAAGAAGAAAACCTCTTTTGGTCGGGGGTGGGGGGGGGAAACTAAAGAATTCTATAGAATCTTTCCTGGACCCATTATTGTTCACAATGTTTCAAAATAGCAAAGCAAAACACACAGCATATATACTCATGTAAAAGTCAAGCTTCTAAGACTAAACTTAGCCTTAATAGACTTAAAAAGACAAACTTAAAAAAAGTAGGGGATCGACTTTTACAAGAGTAATGTTATGCAGGGGTTGAAATCTACCCTCTCTTATGGTCTTGCTGTCACAGAGTTGCCAGATCAGACTGTTCCTACCAGCCCTGCCCCCAAAAGTAGCGCAAAAGGAGTCTAAAAGTATTTTTATTATTGATATTTTATTTATAAATTGTTATTAACATGGGCGAGACCCCCAAATGTTTGATACGATCTGGTTAGGGACCATAAGACGTAGGAGCAGAAGGGGCCATTTGAGCCATCGAGTTTGGTCCGTTATTCAATGGGATCATGGCTAATGTGATAATCCTCAATTCCACTTTCCTGCCTTTTCCCCATAATCCTTGATTCTTACTGATTAAAAATCTGTCTATCTCAGCCTTGAGTATACTTAATGGCCCAGCCTCTACAGCCCTCTGAGGTAAAGAATTCCATAGATTCACTACCCTCTGAAAGAAGAAATTCCCCCTCATCTCTGTCTTAAATGGGCGACCCCTTACTCTGAGATTATGTCCTCTGATCCTATTCTCTCCTACAATGGGAAACAACCTCTCAGCATTTACTGTCAAGTCCCCTAAGAATCTTATATGTTTCAATAAGGCCACCTCTCATTCTTCAAAACTCCAATGAGTGCAGGCCCAACCTACTCAACCTCTTCTCATAAGAAAATCCCTCCATCCCTGGGATCAACCTAGTGAACCTTCTCTGGACTGCCTCCAATTCCAGTATATCTTTCCTCAGATAAGGGGAACAAAACTGTTCACAGTATTCTAAGTGTGGTCTAACTAGTGCCTTGTATAGTTTTAGCAATGCTTCCCTATTTTTATACTCCATTCCCTTTGAAATAAACTGAACTTGTATGCTAGCTTTTTGTGATTCATGCACGAAGACCCCCAAATCCCTCTGTGCTGCAGCTTTCTGCAGTCATTCTCCATTTAAATAATATTCAGCTCCTCTATTCTTCCTGCCAAAGTGCATAACCTCACATTTTCCCACATTATATTCCATCTGCCAAGCTTTTGCCCACTCACTTAACCTGTCTTTTTTCCCCTCTGTAGACTCCTTGTATCATCCTCACCGCTTGCCTTCCCATCTATTTTTATGTCATCCGCAAACTTGGCGATAGTACATTGAATTCTCTCATCCAAGTCATTTATATATATATATAGTAAATAATTGTGGCCCCAGCACTGATCCCTGTGGCACTCCACTAGTTATCCTGAAAATGCCCTCCCTTATCCCAACTCTCTGTCTTCTACTAGTTAGCCAATCCTCTATCCATGCTAATAAACTACCCCAATAAGGCTCTTACCCTATTAAGTAGCCTTATGTGTGGTCCCTTATTGAATGCCTTTTGGAAATCCATATATATATTACATCTACTGGTTCCCTTTTATCTATCCTGCTTGTCACCTCCTCAAAGAATCCTAAAAAATTTGTCCGTCATGACTTCCCCTTCATGAAGCCATATGCTGACTCTGCTTGATTATATTATTCATTTCTAAATGCTCTGCTATTACATCCTTTATAATAGACTCTAGACTCTAACATTTTCCCAATGATGGATGTTCAGCTAACAGGCCTACGGTTACTTGTTTTTTTTATCTCCCTTACTTTTTGAATAAGTGTGTTACGTTGGCAGTTTTCCAATCCTCTCGGACTTTTCTGGAATCTAAGGATTCTTGGAAGATTACTACCAGTGCAGCCACTATCTCTGTAGCTATTTCCTTTAATATCCTAGGATGCAACCCATCAGGTCCAGAGACTCATCTGCCTTTAGCCCCATTAGTTTCCCTAGCACTTTTTTCTCTAGTGATAGTTATTGTATTTATTTCCTCCCCCACTTTTGCCCCTTGATTATTTAGTACCTGTGGAATGCTATTAGTGTCTTCTACCGTGAAGGCTGATGGAAAGTATTTATTCAACTCCTCTGCCATTTGCTGGTTTCCCATTATTATTTCCCCAGCCTCATTCTCTAAGGGGCCTATGTTCACTTTGGCCTCTCTCCTTTTTATATTACTTGCTAGTTTATCCTCAAAGTTGATGTTCTCCCTCTTGATTTTTTTTGTCATCTTTTGTTGGCTTTTAAAACTTTCCCAATTCTCTGGCTTACCACTAATCTTTGCCACGTTGTATGTTTTTTCTTTCAATTTGATACTATCCTTAACTTCCTTGGTTAGTTTATCTCCTTCCTAGAATCCTTCTTCCTCACTGGGATATATCTTTGTTGTGAGTCATGAACTATATTCTTAAACGTCTGCCATTATTCATCAACCACTTTTTCTGCTAAACTCCTTTCCCAGTCCACTCCAGCCAACTCTGCCCTCATTCTTTTGTAATTACCCATATTTTAAGTTTAGCACAGTTGCTTCCTACCCAAGTTTCTCACTCTCAAACTGAATGCTAAATTCTACTATGTTATGGTCACTGTTTTCTCAGGGATCTTTCACGCTGAGATCATTTATTAAACCTGCCTCATTACATATTACCAGATCCAAATAGCCCGATCTCTGGTTGAATCCACAACATATTGTTCTAGGAAACTGTCCCGAATACACTCTACGGGCTGAATCTTCCCCCCGTTTGCAGGGGGGTTCAATGAAGGCCCACCCAGCGTGATGATCACCCGGAAGAGCTGAGCACTCCCTGTGCGGGCTTGGGGGTGGGGGCGATTCCCTGAGTCGGGGCCTTCACTCTTTCATGCAGGAATGGCCCTGAGGCACACAGAAGTGCTTCAAGGAGATCAGTTTAAGGTTTTAAAATTTAAATAAAGGGAAACCTCATCCCGCCTCTGGATGAGGTTTCATGAAAAATGCAAAGGCCACCTGGCCTATTCACCCGCCTGCCAACCTTGGACGGGCAGCTGATTTAACCGCTTATTTAACCCGTCTCCGCTCGCCGACTGGAAAATTCTTCCCTATGAATTCTTGCTCGTGGCTACCTCTACCAATTTGATTTTCCCAATCTACATGAAGATTAAAGTCACCCATGATTAATGAACTGCCTTTTTTATGTGCCCTCATTATTTCCTGATTTATTCTCTGTCCTACAGTACAGCTACTGTTAGGGGGTCTAGATTACTCCCATCAGTGCCTTCCTTCCCTTGTTATTTCTCACCTCCACCCATATGGATTCTACATCTTCCAATCCAAGATAATTTCTTGCTATCGTACTTATTCCATCTCGTACTAACAAAGCTACTCCACCACCTGTTCCTTCCTGCCTGTCCTTGCAAAAAGTCACATATCCCTGAATATTTAGTTCTCAGCTTTGATGTCCTTGTAACCATGTCTCCATAATGGCTATAAGATCATACCCATTAACCTCTATTTGTGCCGTTAATTCATTTATTTAGTTCAGAATACTACGTGCATTTAAGTAAAGAGCCATTAATTTTGCTTTTTTACCATTTTCGCCCTTTGACCCTATTTGCTGCTTTTTAAAAAATGTTTGTTAACTCTGTCTCTTCCTGTCACACTCTGGGTATCATTCCCTAAATACCTGCCCAGCAATGCTGCCATATCCTTTTGCCTTGTAAGCCTAAGTATCCCCTCTCCAGAACCCTTCCCACCCCCGCTCACTATTTAGTTTAAGGCCCTCTCTACAGCCCTAGTTACTTGATTTGCCAGGACACTGGTCCCAGCACGGTTCAAGTGAAGTCCATCCCAGTGGAACAGCTCCCTTCTACTCCAGTACTACTACCACTGCCCCATGAACTGAAATCCCAGACCAATCTTTCAGCCACGCATTTAACTCCTTGACTTTATTTACCCTATGCCAGTGGCTCAGGTAGTAATCCCAAGATTATTACCCTGGAGTTTCAGTTTTTTAATTTAGCTCCTAACTGTTCAAATTCTTTCAGCATTCTTCTAGTCCTATTAATGTCGTTGGTACCAACGTGGATGACAACAACTGCGTCCCTCCCCTCCCACTCCAAGTTCCTCTCCAACCCTGAGGAGATGTCCTTAACCAGTAACTTTTTGTTTAAAGTAGACAAAAGTTTGAGATCCAAGGCACTTGTTAAGAGAATAAAGCCACAGGATTCCATGATTCTGAGTAAACAAAATTTACGGTACAAGATCAGAAATTCAAAACATCTTATATTCTACAATTCAGGGTAAAAATGAGGCACATGTGAATAAACAGGCAAACTGTGGTTGAACACATTACATTGCACAATAAACAACAAATGCAACCAAGACAGTTTCCACGGATTTCTCAGCAATCCATCCAGATGTCAGTAAACACCGAGTCAACCAATTTCATCGAGACTCTGTCTCTCTCATGAGGGATTCCAGTCTTCACCTTCAAAGATCTTACCTCCGAATTCCCACCAAAAGTTGCTCCGACTCAGACTGCCTCAATAACTGTTTACCTCACAGGGTTTCAATCTCATCTCCTGAGACACCACAGTCTACACTCCAGCACCAACTCAAGCACAACTTCAGTTCTTTGACTGCGTCGAGTAGAACACTGCTGCGTCAAAACAGTACCTTTGTCCCAATGGCCCAGACCATGGAACCACCAACCTTCTGCTGCTTTCTTCAATTTCCAGGGCTTCTCCCAAGCCCTCACTGCTTAAAGCCTCACAATCGCAGATCTTTTACTACTTGGAGTCTCTTTCTCTGCTCCCACCTCTTTCTTTTTGACTGGGATTTCTCCCCGTCTGGGACTCTCCCCTGATTATGGTGCTCCGCTCCTCAGTCACACGATTTGGGTTTTCTACACCATTTTCTTCTTCTTTCCTTCATGCAGGCACACTGCTGTCAGGTTGGCTGAGCCCTTTCACTGCCAGAGGAGAAACTCAGAACAGAGTATGCGCAACCAGGAATGCTGCCCCACACTGAGCATGTGCTGGAACTCACCACCTGCCAGGGATCATAGTCCTCAGCTTCCACCTGATAAGAAGTCTGGATTCCTTGACAAAATAAACAATAAATTCCATGGACAGACATTAATTTGTGTACACTAAATTAATCAACTTTATCAAATTCATCAAAAACAAAAGCCATATATACAAATTTATACAATTTCATTCAGTTTTTTTCATGACCAGTTGTCCTCATTAACACTGCTTTCTCTTCAACTTTGACTGGCTAGCATGTCAAAATTCATGGGCGTGTCATCTATGTTCCCAATGCAGGCCAATCTGTATCCATTCTTTTGTTGCTGTTTGATTATAAATCACTGAAATGCGGTAAGTCCGTCATCAATTTCTGCTGGGAGGCACTGAAATTTTGGTCTTCTGTTGCAGTACAAACTGTTTCTCTTCATGAACCTGGTGCACCATCCAGTTTAGAAATCCGCAATGTCTAATTTTCTTGCTTGTTTCAAATGATGATTCAGATAGATCTGCGAAAAACAAGAGTCCATTCTGGCAATTTTCATTGGCTTATTCCGCAACTTAATTTTCCAACTGCAGCCACATGCTAGGCTTCCTCTGTTAGCACATTTATTCTTAAGCAGCTGTCTATGCTGTGTAGCGTGCATCCTGTCATGAAAATATAATAATTCTCATAATATTATTGTGATTTATTGTAAAAGTGGGTTAATAGTGGGGTTTGGATAATGTCTGTGTGTTTGTGCCTGTGTGTGGGATTTAATTGAATAAGAGACAGCTGGTCTTGAGGATGAGTTATCAAAAAGAAGCTAGGTTTGAAATGCTAAATACGTAAACATGGCTGAAGTTTCAGAATGTGAGCTGTGAGGAAAATTTGCATTCATAGATAAATTAGGTTAGTTGAATTTCAAAGAGATGGTAGGATGTTACCTAGCCAGAGGAAGTTAAGCCAAACAGTGTTTATTTTTCCTAAAGGTTACTGATAATATGAACACTTAAGAAAAGATTTATATTATGAGAAAGGTAAAGTTCCAAAGACATATCGGAACAATGGAATTTGCATTAAAAAGGAAGAAACATGTATAAAGGTGATGAGGCTATGTCAAGAGTAGGCATTCTAATACAAGTGTGAAAAGCTTCCAGCCTCTGTGCATTAAGTTGCTGTCTAGAGGAAGCGAAGCTGAGAAAACTCACTTTGAATATCACTGTCCAGGGTATCATGTTGCTTTGCCTGTGTCTGTTTAAATCTATTTGCTTTTCTACTGTTGCCTTAACGGAGGTGTAACTGGGAGCCAGATTTATTAGGGGTTTTAGGAGTTATTATAGCAGTAATTTGTAGACCAATGTATGGGCTTGAAATCTTCTCTTTTGTTAATAAATGTTTAATTTAGTTTTCTAAAAACCTCAAGTTGTGGTAGTTTTATTACTTCTGAATTCAGGGCACACATCTTGAAATAAAATACAAATTGCAAAACAGTTGTGACCCGTGTGATCAAGTTTCCCTTGTGGATTTGATCTGCCTGGCACACATCATCTGCCACGTAATAACATTCCTCCAATCTGTAACATTCTTCTCCGATATCTTGAATTCCATAGTTGCTGCACAATTATTTGTCTACTCTACAATCTCAACGACTTTAACAGCTATGGGTCAAAATCCTGGAACTCCCTTCCTAACAGCACTGTGGGTGTACCTACACCATAGGGACTGCAGCAGTTCAAGAAGGCAGCTTGCCACCACCTTCTCAAGGGCAATTAGGGATGGGCAATAAATGCTGGCCCAGCCAGTGAAGCCGACATCCCATGATTGAATTAAAAAAAAGTTTGAACTGGGTTGTATATCTGCTGTTCCTTCTTGATACCATGTTGCCATATGAGAGGGTGGTATTGGCGGGATTGCAGAGCACACCAGTGAGCTGTTAGCCTTGACATCACTTGTTGACAGGCGCAGACACGAGGAGCTGAACGGTCACCTTTGATGGTGTGCTATTCTATAATTCTGTCAACGAGTAGGTTTGCACCAGAGCGAGTTTGACTTCAGCGGCGAGCAGGTGATAAGTACAAAATGTTTGCATATTTTGGCCAAAAGTCAGGGGTCGACTTATACAAGAGATATATAAAAATGAATGATTTTTTTGGCCAAAAGTCAGGGATCAACTTCTACACAAGATTGACCATTACTCAAGAATATCCTCCTCCTTCAGTTACCATGCCCTAAGGGGGCATTGGTGACCATGCTCTTCCATTGGATTGCTTCACGGTAAAGCTTGGTAAAGAACTGCAGAGGCTTGCCATTGCCTTCTGCAGTATGGCTGACCAGGAAACTCTCCCATTCTTACCACCAGCCATCAGGCATATTGGAAGGATTTACAGGCTGGCAATCAACCAAACGTTTGACCATGTTATGAATGCATCTTCGTGGCTATCAAGTCCTGAAATGGGACTTAAACCCTGAGCTTCTGGCCCAGAGGTAGGGATGCTACCACTGTGTCACAAGGCCTCTACTCGACTATATATGGGTATTTTATTAAAACTTTGTAATGACAGTTTCCAATGTTAATTTAATTCTAGCACCAGGTATAGGGATCTCCAGGCGTCAGCAATAGTGATGTCATCAAGCAGGCTAAGCGGCCAATATTACTGAAGAATGCTCTCAGACAGCAAACCAGGAGGTAAAAAGCAATAATTTTCCTTTGCATTTTGATCATTTCAAAGAGAACGTAATTAATATTGGGACAAACACATTGTTTATGATATTTCAGCTTTTACCTTAATCCAAACTTAAAAATCATTAACTGATAATGTTAAAAATCAATGTTTTATCATAATGGAGAAGTTTGGCCTTTCACAAATATTGTTATGAACAGGATTGGAGGAGTGCACGAATTATCAAGCCCCACTACTCCGCACCACTAATTTAAATGTTTAATCTTCTTACCAAAATGGCCAATTGTGTACCTACGCTTCTAGCACCCAGAAGAAGAAACTCTCACCAGAACTCAGAATGATTAATTCATTTTAAAACAAAACTTCTTTTAACAAGTTGTAAATATTGGTTAACACATAATTGTAATCAGGAAGTATAAGTATCTATCTCTTCCAGCACACACACAGGCACATACACAGACAAACAAAGGACAAATAGATAGAGTTTCTCTGCAGAGAGAGGAGGTTGGGCATTATAAAATAAAGCATAAAGTCTGCAGGGTCTCGATGTTGTCAACCTGGAGTTCCCTCATGTGAAGATGGGCCAATGGTCCCAGTGGATGTCTGGAAGTTCTCACCAACTGGCCTCAGCTTTGCAGGTCCAAATGCAGATTAGTTACACTCAGATGAGGGTTCTCTGGCTACAGGTTGATAGCC
Organism: Cetorhinus maximus; assembly: GCF_964194155.1. Taxonomy (NCBI): domain Eukaryota; kingdom Metazoa; phylum Chordata; class Chondrichthyes; order Lamniformes; family Cetorhinidae; genus Cetorhinus; species Cetorhinus maximus. Next base: position 56,109,176 of record NC_135898.1, read on the forward strand.
ACACACAATTTTAGGCAAGGTAGAGTAGCTATGGTAGCCTTCCTTCCTCAGCGTGTTCCTCAACAAGACTGTTTTCAAAACAAGCAGGTTCACAACTTAAGTCTTTTTCCTTCTCAACCATGTGATTTCTAGCAACTTTCCAACCTTCCTTTTCAGTTTTTTCCTCCATCAGTTCAAGTTATCACAGTTCAAAGCAAACAACATCTTCTTCAAGTACTATAAAGGTCAGGTGATTTCTTAGTAGAAGCCTGCTTGCTGACAGTTCCAAGGTGTACTTATGACCTTTTTTTAAAAAAAATTCCAGGTTAGCATTCAAAAGCCCAGATCATGCCAAGTCCTTCCATTTCGTAAAAGAAAAATTCAGTCTTGAGAGATATGATTCTAACAATATACAATTTGCTTTACTAGCCAACGAGGTTGTTCAGCAATTATTACTTAGTACACTGTTAAAAACCCAAATACACCTAATTCAACAGGAGCGTAACTTTTTAAAAGTTTTACAGCAAGACTAATAGCACAAAAAGTGGAAGTTCATGTCAATTCAAGTGCTTTCTAAGATTTCCATCATTGAGTGAGAACTTCAACAGCACATCCTTTGGAGGAACGGGATATCACTGACAGCAACTTCTGGATTTCCATGTTTAACTGAGCATGTGCAACAGCCAGAGATTGCTGTCAGTTTCAATTACAATTGTTTCTAACATTGCACTAAAAGATAATTGCATCTCAAGATCTAAATCCACCTGTATTAATGGTAACGGTGAGTTATTTGGTTGTACAGATTTATATAACAATTTAGAGCGCATTACACTGCCCATTCCTTGAGGTTGACTTTTTATGAAAGGGACAAAAAACTCTGCATTTACATCTGGTTTATCATGTCCTTGGAACTTCTCAAAACTATTCCAATAAATATCTTTTAAAATGTCGATAGTCATTTTTACTATGTAAGCAAGTGTGCCAATCAATCTGGATGCAAGATCCAACCAAAACAAACCAGATCGATAACCAATCTGTTGGTTTTTGATGATGTTAGCTGAGGAAGGAATTTTGGCACGGAGTACAGGAGGACTCCTTGGTCTTCTTTTAGACTAGTGCCGTGAAATATTTTAGATTAGCTCACAAAGGTAGATGAGTTTGCAGTTTAAGGTTTTAGGTGTCAGTCTCTAGCTTGGCTTCAACACAATCGTCTGACTCAGGCAGGAGTGCCACCTACTCAGCTAAGATATCAAAAGATTACACAAACCTTGTAACTATTTCAAAACTTACTTATTTCATAATACATCGGCATGCAGTTCCTGTCTGCACCACTTGATGGCTTATTGTCATATTTTACGTGTCAACTATTTTTCATTATAAAGTCCCATATCTACATTTATTATGTAAAATATTCAAGTACACTTCTCACACATTGCACAATTTGGTTACTAGGTCCTCAAACATTTTTCTGAATCTCAAAACTAAAGTCTCTAAAATTGCAAACAAAATATTTTTGATGAAATGAGTAGGAAGGTTGGTGTGTGCAGGTGGGGGATACATAGGGCCAGATTTCCACTACTGAGATGGGTGGCTCCCTGGCAGGCCCACCTTGATATAAATAAAGAGCCCCGTCACAAGTAGTTTTTGCTCTGGAGAGGTGGGGCAGGACTGAGTTGAGCCCGCTAAGCCTGGAAGTGGATCAGAGGCTGCCATGGGGGTGGGCCCACCTCAATTCTCTAGGGTTTATCCCAGTTGTTTTGAAAGCAGTTAGGCCCTCTAGCCCTTACCCCTCCTCAACCCCCAATCACGCTCCATGTCAACTCATGCCCCCCACTCACCCTACCCCCATGCCACCTCAATCCCAACAAATACCTCCATGTCACCTATCTCCATAGCCACTCACCCAGTATCCACTATGGGAAGACTTCAGGGGCCATATGGAAATGGAAAAGAAATTAAGCTTCTAACAATCTGAGCTCATACACACTTGATACAGAAAAAAAAAACCCTCTTATTCATGGAACCCATTCAAAGATTTTAAATCCCCTCAAGTGGTCACTCTGTTATAAAGATAAACAAACTTCTATTCAGTAACCACATCAAAGACAGCTAATCCTTTAATAGTCTCTTAAAACTGTCAATCAAAATGCAAACTCAGCTCCCACCCCCCAACTGAGGTAAGTACTTTTGGAGTTTTTGAAATTCAATCAAGCATTCATGATGACCTCAGCTGTAATAGCAGCCCTTGGGAAAAGCCAGTGATGAATTCCACTGAAGCTGCAGGAACAAATGGTAATGGTTCTTTCTAAGCTACACCAATCAAAACAGTCCAGCAGCTGGTGTTGTTTTTTTACTCTGACAGCTATAGCTTAGTTTCTTCATGTCTAAACGGCTGGGGTTTTAAATAATTTCAGATCATGACTTAAACAGACCTTAGCCTCCCTTCTAGAGTGTTTACACCTACTTCATAAATTCATGGCTCCCACACTGCAGGTTAAAGCTCTTGGAGCAGCAAAAATGGGGTCTGTTTGAACTCAAATAGCCCTGCAGAGTTTGGATTTTCTGCCCGTGTGTTTCACAGCCAACTCCTTCCCCTGCCAGAAAAAATGGGATGTGTCAGAAATGGGGGCAGGACTTTCACATCTGGGTCCCGCACACCATTCTTAAAAATCTCTGGAGTCTACCTGATTCCGCAAAAAATCCGGTTCATAATATCGTCCATCTTGTAGTAAGTGACAGATAATTCATTATTTCAGGTTTGCATGAATTACACCTAAGTGGGTAAATTGCAAGATAAATATGGATGTAAAAGTTATTCAACTCACTTTAACCCATCCAGAAAAACAATGTCATCACCATGATGAATCGTCTTCTAAATTCCAAATGGTAATCTCCTCCCACTGCACTGATACATTTTTGATGACCCTGTGATTTACCTATCCTACCCCAGAAACGCATAACTGAGCAAGGAAGGATGTTTGTATCCACTCCATAGCAGCACAGCTAAGATCAGGACCTTAACAGTGTGGGAGATTTCCAGTGCAATCTCATATTGCAATGACCTGTTTAGTGTTTATGATACCATATTGCTATGTAATAGTTATGTAAAAGAATCCTTATTATTTGAAGGAGTTGCTAATGGTCTTGTAATCAAAGGGAGGGAGAGTATTTTAATGGTCTAATCTTCATGTGCATTTATCAGATTTCTAGTTAGACCAACTGTATTGCTGTTATAACCACCCAGTTTTTTAACTGGTTAACATCTATATGTTAATAAACCCAATTTGTTCTTGGAAATTTTGAACATAATAGATGGTAATAAAAAATATATTTGGTAAAAATAAATTACTTCAGAATGTCAATTACCTCTTTAAAACTATTGCAGTGAAGTTTGTTCTGCACAGTGAAAGCTCCAGTCTCATTACAAGCCTGGAGGTTACAATTAAACACCCAGCATGACTAACACAGGCTCCAATTACAATTATTAAAAAAAGGATTTTTTCCTCTCATTTATGTTATAAAAGTAAGACTTCTAATCATAACCAAAGAGCACATATAGCAGTATAATGCCAAACTTTGTATGTGATTGAGTTTTTTGCAAGTTGAACTTAACTTTTTAAATTGCAATAATTTCACAATAAAATCAAATTTTCAAAAGTTTACATTGACATTAGAAAGACTTCTTCAACAATTCTTTGTAATTTCCCATATCTGATGGATAAGATTAAGATCTTAAAACAATTGCTGCAGACATTTTTTAAAAATCATCATTTAAAACAAGAAAAGTGTTTTCAGCACTCAGATAGTTATAACTAGTACCAACAAAATGTCTTAACAATATTGTTAGGACAAACAGCAGAACTAATATCCTGACCATTTTGTGACTTAGCTTTATTGTGGTGTAGCTAATTTTTCATGTTGTACTGATGCAAACGGGAGGCCGGTTAGCTCAGTTAGCTAGATGGTTAGCGTGTGGTTCAAAATTACGTCAACAGTATGGTCCGATTGCTGTTCCACCAGAGGTAGATTTGGGACTTGCCTTCTCACCCTGCCCCTGAGATTGGAAGGCAATGGGAAATCACCACGTAGAGCACACATGAATGAATGAACTGATGCAAATATAGCAAAGTGGCCAAAAAGATGGTGCGTCACATTTCGCCAAGTGGGGGGATAATCTGCATCATTTCAGTTTTGCACTATGGACCACCTTGTAACTTAACATTAAAACAGCTGGCTACCCCAAACCCAATCAGGGAGTGGTGGAAAGGGAAGAGGTAAATGACCAGAAAGGCAACGATGAAGAATACATACCACCATTCATTATCAGCTACCAGCTTAGATGTTGACACTTTATAGAATACAAAATAGAATTAACAATTATTGTTAATAATTTTATTGTTTAATTTTATTAAGAGGATAGCTTAAAGGTGGGATTTGCTTGTGGCAAGACAGAAGTTGGTGAGACACCGGCCACAAGCGAGCTGTAGCCAGACAGGGGACAAAGATAGCGTGGGTGTCAGCAGCTGCAGCACGAGATTGCTCATGAGTTCTGTTGCAGAGGACTCGGGCAAGAACTCCGATGGATCAGGCTACAGGTTAAGCCTGATGGGTATGCATAATGAAATGCTTGCATGCTGGAGGGGCTGCAGACAATGTCAAGGAGCGTGGAGGATTCTGGCACCAACTTTCACAACTTTTGCAAAGAGTCAAGAGCCCAAATCTATTAACACATGAGGAGACCCAACCATGATGCAGTGTCTGATGGCTGCCCTTTCAGCTTCCATTGTAGCACAAGCAGAAGTTGCCAAGCATTCTGGGTGCTCCAATGGAAGCTCAGACTGAAGTTATGCAAGCTCAGACTGCTGTCACTATAGCTGCCTATACCAGTTTTCAAAAGGGCTTGTAAGTGTTTCAGCAGCTCAGCAATCTGTCCTCCAATAGATTACTGGGATTTCTGATGTGCCACCCCAGGGGAATGACAGTGGCACCATGCAGCACAAACCTGCTGTCCTCTCTCGGGAAAACTGCATTCACCCTTGCACCACAGTCATCTGCCAGTGTCTTTGTTGTTGCCTGATAGTCAGCCACCAGTCCATGCGGAGGCGGTGCAGTCTGGAGCCAGACCATCTAGGGTCAGAGCTGCTTGAGGCCATCCTGCAAGGCCATCTGCAGTCACCCTCACTGAAAGCCAGCATCCTTTCATCAGCCATGCCAGGTCACACTGAGTAGTGAAGGCTAAGGCACACAGAAAACAAGCACTAAGGGAGTGCACAAGGATGATTAACTGACGTTTATATGCAATATGGCATGATTTAATTTACAAATTTGTTTGGAATGTTTAGTTTCTGGTGCATTTTATTTTTGTATTGTAGGAAAGAGGACACTGTGATGGTCATTTACTGAGGGAAGCTAAGGTGTGGGAGTGGTGGGAATGGGGAATTCAAATTGCGTTTACTGGTATTGCATTCAGATGAGTTGATCACGGATGGCCCAGTCAGAAGTGATGTGTTCTACCTTCATGATTACAAGGTTGCGCAGCATGCAGCAGGCCACCATGAATCTTGACACATGCTCTATAAAGTGCTGTTGGGCTCTTCCAGAGCAGTCTAGGCAGTAGAAGTGTTGTTTAAGCATCCCAATGATCTGCTCTATCACCTTTGTTGCTTAAGCATCCCAATGGTCTGCTCTGTCACCTTTTGTGTGGCAACATAGCTTTCATTATATGCATGCAGCCGATTCATATGTGGGTTGTACATCAGAGTCATGAGCAACGTCAATGAAGGGTAGCCCTCAATTGCCCAGTAGTCACCCTCTGATTTGTTGTGTGGAGGGCTCCTGCAGAATGAAGGCATCATGCTTTGTTTCCAAGATAATGGCATTGACTTGCATGAGATGTTGCTTATGGTTGCACATCTGCTGGATGTTGAGGGAATGGAATCTCTAACAGTTAGAGTACATCTCAGAATTGACATGTGGTGCCCACAAAGCAACGTGCATCATGGGGAAGCTGCAATTCTGACAAAGGTCTGTTCCTGCTCTGCCTGCTTCTCTCTGGAAAAAGAGAATGAAATGTATTCAGCTTTCTTGGAATACTGAGCTTCAGTGGCTCTTCTTACACAACAGTAGACTATACACAGAGGGAAGTTGAAAATATTGCCTGCTCCAGCTGGAAGGAGCAAGACGCATAAAAGTTTATGGCAACGGTTACCTACATAGTCACTGGCAATGCCATCCACACACTGGTTGAGGCTACGGTTGTAGCTGTAGCAAATTTCAGTGAGGATCTTCTTAGTGATACTAAGTCTGACACTGTTCCTTGCTGAGGTTCACATAGGAGAATTGTTTACTGAACATTCTGGGTGGATATGGCCTCCTGCTGAGAACCCATCTCCCCCTCCCTCCCTTTTCCAGCAGCTTGTCCTGCTTTGTGTCATCTCTCCTTACCCTCCCTGTCATGCTGTAGTCCAAGGGGATGCAAACTGCTCTCTGCACCCATGCTTGGGAGCAAGTGGCTTGTGCAGAATCCTTGAAGTCAAGTCAAAGACATTCAACATGTACCACACCATTCCCTACAGACTTCAACAACGTTAAACCACTCTGGAAACCAAACAACACTTCTACAATCGCAGCAAGAGCCGGTAGAAATCAATCAGCAACTGAACTGAAAGTAGTTGATGATCCCTTTAAATAGCACTGGTGGGGGGTCCTTCTTGCTGTTGCACATGTATTCAGCTGTGCGAGGTTAAGCGATGGCGTCAGCTCAAGCATAAAGCTCCAAAATGGCAGTGTTGATGTCAAATCAGCTTTATACGCTGTTTGACTTCATGATCTGTCTATGCTACGTACTTCTGGCAGACATTTCCTGCGCTAATGCCCTTACCAAAATATTGTCTGGTGTGGCTAACACCAGAAGTGTGTGTGCACACCACAAACACAATTTTGGAGTAAAAGCAGCACATGTAGTGCTGCAAAAACAGGCACTATGGAGCAGAAATGCGCACCCCTGATCTTTTGTTTTTTTTTATTTGTCTGGAGAATATGGAGAGTTGAAGCGCTGGTCCACAACAGTGCTACAAAAGTATTACAGAAAATTATGCATTCTTTATTGATAAATTAATAAAGAACAATTAGCCTGAAGTATGATTCTAATAGTTATATGATAAAAGGTTTCTGATCATATGAGCTTATTCCCCCAGTATTGTGGCTATTAGTTATTCCTCAACTAACATCACTGAAAACAAATTATCTGGTCATTATCTCACTGCTGTTTGTGGAACCTTACTATGCACAAATTGGCTGCCACGATTTCCTAGATTATAACAGTGACTGCATTTCAAAGGTATTCATTGGCTGTAAAACGCTTTGAGACTTCCTGATGTTGGGAAAGATGCTATATAAATGCAAGCTCTGTCTTTCTCACCTACTGTTTAGGGCTTTCTAAGCAAGTAATTGAAAGGTTGTCTACAGTTCATGGATAAAATCCATAGCAAAGCTGTTGAGTCGATAGGAACATAGGAGCAGGAGTAGGTCATTCGGCCCCTCAAGCCTGCTCCACCATCGAACTAGGTCATGGCTGATCATCTACCTCAATGTCATCCTCCTGCACTATCCCTGTATCCCTTAATGTCATTGGTTATGATATGGCGGGTGGTATTTGCCGGGCTATTACAACATTTTGCAATTTGTAATTATTACGAGAAGGTATGCGTGCTGAAGTCAGAAGTAAAGAGTCCACTTTCACTTCTGGAGATTTTAAATATTAAATTAAAACATTTATTAACAAAAGAAAACTTGAACACACAAGATTACAGTTATAGAGATAAATTTTGTCTTATAACATTTCCCAAAAGATATGTACTTAGCTAGACTCAAAAATAAACACCCTTGTTCAGGCAACCATTCCTATAGATTCTTAAGCTTCAAAACATCCAGTAATATTACCGCAACGCACCCACTGTTGCTACAGGGGAGGTATGTCACAAGCTTCTCTCTCCCTCTCCCTTGACAATGGAAATCCAAGGCTTGTAACAAAACCTTGCTTTCTCGAACCAACAGACATTTCTCTAGAGTGGCTAGAAGCTGCTACTTCATAGTACACTCTTCGAGACACACCCCCATACAGCTTTCAATCTTTCCCCAAATATATTTTTCGTCTTTCATCTTTACCCATAGTTCTCACGCCCCTTTGAAACTCAAACCCTTACAAATATAAGATCTTTCATGTTTCCATCTTGTCTTTGCTTTTGGGTCAATAAAAAAAAATGATGTCCCTGCTACTTGCTTACCTATGAACTCCTGCAAGGTGCAAACATTTTCCTTTGAATTTCAAACAATTTCTCAACTTATCTAAAAATGCAAATGTTAGCTCTAACCTAGTTCCTTGTACCCCACTACTTAATACTTTTAACTTTAATGATTTAAACCTTGCAGTCTGACTGTCTTCAGTCTAATTAAATTAATCACACATACAAATACAACCTACACATAGCCCCACAAGCCTGCTTCACAGTGTCCCACCGTAATATTGGAAAGAATTATGTTTTCTTTACACATTGGTATCTGGAAATCTATCAACCTCTGCTTTGAACATACGCAATGACTGAACCTCCACAGCCCCCCTGGGGCAGAGAATTCCGAACATTGACCACCCACTGACTGAAGAAATTCTTCATCTTGGTCCTAAATGTCCTACCTCCTATTTTGAGACTTTCTCTCCTGGTTCTACAGCCCTCAACCAGGGGAAACACCCTTCCCTAAGTCTATCCTGTCGAGCCCAGTAAGAATTTTGTACACGTCAATGGGATCACCTCTCATTCTTCTAAACTCTGCAGAATACAGGCCCAGTCTCCTTAATCTTTCCTCATAATCCCACCATCCCTGGGATGAGTTTGGTGAAACTTTGTTGCACTCCCTTCTATGGCCACTATATCCTCCCTTTGGTAAAGAGGCCAAAACTGCACACATTACTCTGGGTGTGGTCTCACCAAGGCTCTATACAATTTTGTGGGGGTGGGGGAATTAACACCCATAGGGAATGAGGATCTCCAGCCTACACTGATCTATTAGTGTCTGAGTGGAAAATTAGCCATGCAACATGGAGCTGGATTAAGCTGTTGGTGGCGAGTAGCCTGTGTAGCTGTGCATGCTGCTTGATATAAATTCCATTTACCTGTTGCTTGAATAATATGGAGCTAAACTTTAACTTGGTCAGTTATCTTGCAAACAACCTTGCTGGGTAGGATTTATTTTTGAGTAAAACTAGCTCGAAGATCACATGTCAGGCAGCAGTAGGTTGAAACAGAATTAATCGTCTGTGGAAGAAGCAATAATCTGAAACTCAAATCAGGCAAGTCCAAGTATCGTTGATGATCAACTATCCAGCCTAGCTTATTATTATTAGGACATCAACAGGTCATTTGGGACTGAAATTCTTCCTACCTGCTCCATGAACTTGTAAAGCAACAACATATAGGGTGGACGAACAATGGGAAAATGATCAATGTTCATTACTGCTAAGCTATGAGAATTTGGCTGGTTAAATTCCAGTAGTTCCTTTGGACATCCTTGAGCCCTGATTGCATCTTGGATAAAACGAGAACTCTCCCCAAACTCCCCACTCCCAGGAGTTGTGAGGATGGAAATGCTGTAGAAATATAGTAGGTCACATCAGACTCTATTTTAATTCTATTGCCCAGTTCATTCCCACCAGATGGGCAGGGTTAAAATTGGCGTTTTGTCTTTAAATTCACTGAAATTGGTGATTGTGTTGACTCCGTGTCAAGCAAACAGCACTGCTATGCAGATTCCTCTAGTATGCTTTGGAGGCTCATTAAGTTTCCATAAGTCCTAATTAACTAAAAAGGGAGGGCCTGACAAATCTTGGTCCAAGAATAAAGCTGCAAGGGAGACAAAGCACCTTTCCTGAGCTGCTCGGTGGATTTGTAAAATGTGAGAGTGACATCACGGGAAAGTCGTGAATTGATTGGTGCTTGAGCAACTGCTATTAGGGACTTTGTTTCAGCCCCAGTAGTTTTGAAAAACGTAAATTTCTAATCAAGCACAGGGAAAGTAATAATTTATAGGCACAGGAGAGGGAGCTGATTTGAGAGTAAGGGTGAAGAATTTCTCCTTTCTACTAATCTCCAGTTTATAGTACAAGAGTAAGGTTAAAATAACTAAAGTTAAAGTAAATAATCTGCAAGGAAATTACAGAGAGGTTTAATCATCACAGAGTAGTTATAATGGGGGACTTTAATTACCTGTATATAGACTGGGATAGTGGTAGTGTAACGGGCAGTGAGGGACATGCATTCCTAGATTGTGTTCAGGTAAATTTCCTACAGCACTATATATCCAGTCCAACAAGAAAGGAGGCACTGCTAGACCTAGTTCTTGGGAATAAGGTGGGCCAAGTAGATCAAGTGATAGTGGGGGAACTTTTAGGGGACAATGATCATTGTATCATAAGGTTTAGGATGTCAGTGCAAAAGGATTTGGTCAATCCAGAGTAAGAATAATCAACTGGCGGAGAACGGACTTCAATGGGGCTAGAATGGAGCTGTGTCGGACAGAATGGAACCACGGGTTGGCGGGAAAAACAGTAGCTGAACAATGGGCTACCTTCAAAGAGGAGATGGTTTGGGCACAGTCAAGGTATGTTCCCTCAAAAGGGAAGGGTAGGACAAACAAATCCAGGGTTCCCTGTTAAAGAAGAAAAAAAATGTGCTTACGACAGATGTCAGGTAGGAAAGACAATTGAGAACCAAGTTGAATAAAGAAGGTTCACAAGGGATGTGAAAAAGCAAATACGAGAAGCAAAAAGGGATTGTGAAAAAAGACTCGCAGCTAACATAAAAGGAAATTCAAAGTGTTCTAAAAGCACATCAGTAGTAAAAGGGTGGTAAAAGTAGTAGGGTCGATTAGGGACCAAAAAGCAGATTTACACATAGTGGCAAGAGGCATGGCATAAATGTTAATTGAGTACTTTGCATCTGTCTTTACCCATGAGGCAGATGCTGCGCAGGCCATGGTGACAGAGGAGGAAACGCAGCCACTAGAAGGGTTTAAAATTGATAAGGAGGAGGTATTGGATCAGCTGTCGGTACGTAAAGTTGATAAGGCACTGGGACCGGATGAGATGCACCCAATAATATTGAAGGAAATGAGATTGGAAATTGCAGGGGCACTGGCAATAATCTTTCAATGTTCCCTGGATTTAGGGAAGGTGCAATAATCTTTCAATGCTCCCTGGATTTGGGGGAGGTGCTAGAGGACTGGAGAATTGCTACCATTACGCCCCTGTTCAAAAAAAGTTGGAAAGATCTGCCCTACAATTACAGACCAGTCAGTCTAACTTTAGTGGTGGGGAAACTTCTAGAAACAACCATTCGGGATAGAATTAATAGTCACATGCAAAAATATGGGTTGATTCGGAAGAGTCAGCATGGATTTGTTAAAGGAAAATTGTGTCTAACTTGCTGGAATTTTTTGAAGAGGTAACAGAGATGGTTGATGAGGTGTATATAGGCTTCCAAAAGGCGTTCGATACAGTGCCACACAACAGACTTAGGAAAATCATAGGTCATGGATTAAAAAGGACTGTAGCAACATGGATACAAAATTGGCTGAGGGATAGGAAACAAAGAGTAATGGTTAATGGGTGTTTTTCATACTGAAAGGAGGTTTGTAGTGGAGTTCCCCAGGGGTCAGTACTGGAACTCTTGCTTTTCCTGATATATATAAATGATCTAGGTCTTGGTGTGCAGGTGACAATTTCAAAGTTTGAGGATGATGCAAAACTTGGGAGAATTGTAAACTGGGAGGAGGACAATGTAGAACTTCAAAAGGACATTGACATTGAGTGGGCAGATAGGTGGCAGATGAAGTTCAATGCGGAGAAGTGTAAGGTGATACACTTTGGTACAAAGAACACAGAGAGACAGTATAAAATAAAATATACTATTCTAAAGAGTGTGCAGGAGCAGAAAGACCTGGGTGTATAAGTCATTAAAGGTGGCAGGACAGGTAGAGAGCTGTTTCTAAAGCATACAGTATTCTAGGTTTCATTAATAGGGGCATAGAGTACAAGAGCAGGGAGGTTATGGTGAACTTATATAAGACACTGGTTAGACCTCAGCTGGAGTATTGTGTAGAGTTCTGGGCGCCATACTATAGGAAGGATGTGAACGCATTGGAGAGAGTGCAGAAGAGGTTTATGCGAATGATTCCAGGGATGAGATACTTCAGTTTGAGGAAAGATTGGAGAAGTTGGGACTGTTTTCCTTGGAGAGGAGAAGGCTAAGAGGAGACTTGATAGAAGTTTTCAAAATCATGAGGGGTCTGGACAGAGCAGATAGGGAAAAACTGTTCCTGCTCATAAATGGATCAAGAACCAGAGGGCACAGTTTTAAAGTGTTTTGCAAAAGAAGCAAATGTGAGGTGGGAAAATCTTTTCCAGTTAGGGTTCGGAATGCACTGCCTGGAAGTGTGGTGCAGGTAGGTTCAATTGAGGCATTCAAGAGGACATTGGATGATTATTTAAATAGAAACAATGTGCAGGGTTACAGGGAAAAGTCAGGAGATTGGCACTAAGTTAAAATGCTCAGAGAGCCGGTGCAGACATGATGGACCGAATGGCCTTCTTCTACACTGTAACAATTCTGTGATTCTGGATTTTTTGTGAATTTATGTTAACTTCAACCTGAACTTGAACAAGCAACAAATAAACCTTGACTGCAAAGTCCTCTTGCCAAAGCTATATTTCGAATAATAGGTAAAGAAGAAAAATAAAGTTAAATGTGGCTGTATGAGATTGTGCAATTAAAATCATAGAAATTACATTCAAAATGGTTTCTTAAAGAAGCAGACATCCTGGTGATTTTTCATTTGGACTGAGCAACTTATCAAGGATAACAAAAGTAAAGCTTGTACAGGTACAGTGTCTCAAATCTGGCTATCCGAAAACTGGAGTTGTTTGAAAACTGGACATTTTTATAAGCTGACATGCATCAATTTTAATTGCTATTAAATGTGTAAAATAACTTACTGGGACAATTCAGCTAGGTGCTGCATTTGCACGTCAGACTAGTTATCAGCTTCAAATGCCAGTCTTTTCCAGTGCTCAGACTGGTCTGAGCAACTCTTGATCCCACCTGACCCGGCTTGAAGCGATCCACCTGACCTGGCTCGTCAGCGTACTTACCTTCTTATTTAATTTATTTTCCCAAAAGTTATTTCTCCAATATTACGTATCTTTTTTTCAAACTTTAATATAAAGAAACTTATTTACTTGATTGTGTGTATCCTATTAATTGAATTAAAGTTCCAATTTTTTCCTCTGCAAACTGGCAAGATCCGAAATCTAGCAGGGCCTCGGTCCCGAGGTTGCCAGTTTTGAGACACTGTACCTATATTATTGTACTATTAAAGCATGGCTGTGGGAATACATATACTAATGTATTTTTAACAATTTGAAATCCCACACTCTTGTGTACAATTTTTAATCTAGAGACCCCATGACTATAGTAGAATTTAAATATACCACTGCATGCATTTATACTTCTCAATTCTTCAAAAATACGTTTGTAGAACTAAAGCAATGCAACAGTAAATAGTAAATCAATTAATATGAATAGTCAGAACACACTTTAATGCTTTGATTACTACTTATAGATTTGTAATGTTTGCAGGAACTGTAGCCAAAGGCATTTCAATGCACACAAAGTCTGAAGAATAAATTCACTATTAGTGCTCTTAGATTTAATATTTACTAAGCAAATAGTGCAAGGGAGGTGGAATTAATATGCAGACATTAACCCAGTGTGCACCAGCAATCAAATAATTTCAACTGTGTATGTTAATTTAGCTCCCTCGTACGGTTGAGCTCAGTATCTCCCTTTAAGTTGGTTCTGGTGATGTGAGCAACATTATGAACAAATGTACCCTTACCTTGCTGAAATCAAATAAAAACAGCAGAGGAAAATTTTTAAAATGTTAAAATTAAATAATAATTTTATTTCTATTGTTTAAAAAAACTGATGGTGATACATAGGGATGGGCAATAAATGCTGGCCTAGCCGGCAATGCCCACATCCTGTGATAGAACAAAAAAAATCACATCTTTTAAGAGCAGCAACTCCCATACCACATAATGTGATATCAGTCATATAGACTAAAAATATGTTTTGATGAACACAGCTATAAAATATACATATGCTATCTTGACTGAAAAATACTGACCACCTCCCATTGTTAAAGCATAACTTCGACATGTAGGCATTGCTATTGTCTGAAATTTCATTTCTCGTTTATCATGTTTTTGATAACAATTCTATTCTACATTGGTGCTATATAATAAAACTACTTAACTGTTGAATGACTTGTTGCAGTAATTTATCTTAGAATTTCCCATATTGAAAATCAAGTGAGGATTTCACAAATAACCCTGGAACATAACAAAGATTATTGAGATGGCTACTCAAACAAGCCATGCAATAACTAAGAATTAATACTCCAAACCAGGGATATAAAGATCTCCATTCTTAGAGCTTTGAATAATTCTAACTACAGTTAGAATTAGAACAACAGTTTGGGTTTTAATGCAGAAATGTTTCTTAAGAAAGCTTTTAAAACTGTAACATTATCAAAATAATTATTTTATTCTTACAGGAATCCTTCCTGCAATTATATAAGATTTTTTTGAAGATACCTGTGGGGAATACCCTGAAGAGCATATGAAGTAGATTCAGTTGTAGAAAAGACACATTATGCATATTTGATTTTTGTCTTGTTGAAGTACACAACCATAGATGAAAATTTTTAAGGATTTTCAATTAGCTTCAAAATATTTTGGTACTATATTCATGTGTCACATTTTTGGTTTTTAATCCTGCAAGCTTTTTAAAAAGCAATAAATGCTGCATAAAGCACACATCACCCAATTCAATGAGTCTGAATTCAGTTTGAAATTGCAGATATTTCAGGTATTCTCATAAAATGTTACCAATTGGTAGAAAACAGACCAGGTTTAAGAAGAAGGTCAATTAGTATACTGAATTACATTAAAAAAGGCATGCTTGTACTTTAGTAAACTCATAGGAATAAATAAATGAGGTGTATATTGTGCAAACTATAATCTAAAAAGAAAGATGAAAATACAGACCAATATAAATATTTTAGTAAACTGCCACACAAAAATACATGAATGTTTAATTTAGGCGCTACCTATGTCATTATCTGTTATACATTCTACCACTGATTCCCTTTTGGGAATCCCAAAATACATGCAGTTTTTTAAATCTCTAGATATCAGCATTACTTTATATTCTGTCGAAAACACACACACAGCCCTATGTAGAGGAAAAGCTCTCATTCCCTATATAGCACATGCAGAAACACATGAAAGGTACATCTTTTAGAGCCTCTACAGAGTCACAGCAAGTTTTTTTTAAGTTTCCACATACCACATGGGACTCTGCCTCTTGAGAAATTAGCAAGTCCATTTTGAGTTTTGGCATAAGAAAAGTCTCCAGATATATATTTTTTTCTTCCTAAAGCAAGTAATAACTATCTACAAGACCCATCAAATTTAAAAGAAATATGAAGAATTTACTTGTGTAATTTTGCACTTTTACTAGATCTAAGTTAAAACATGAAATAGTTCAAAGTTAAAGATGAAAAGTCCCAGCTATCAAAATAACTTTAAAACCTTAAATCCAAACAGCGCTCAATCTGAATTGTTTGAATGAGAGATTAATTTCAGCTTTACATATGCTTCAGATTTACATCTACAATGCTGATACACATATAATTTAAAAACATTATATGTATGCTTAAGCTTTTACTTTAATATTTTTGTTCACATCATAGGTTTGAAGGGTGATCTTAATTGTTATGATCTATCATATTAGCATAGAGTGCCATTGATGTTAATTTACCATAATTACATAAATTGTTGCATCTGATTCCAACAGACTCCAAGCCTGTCTGTTTAGGCTATTTCTGATAAGTGGGCTCCATTTATACTTACCTTGGAGTTTCAAGTTTCTTGTTTACCTCATTGTATTAAGTTTCATATAAAAATTATAAATATGTTAGAGCATATGCACTCTATATTAAATCCCATAAGCAAGGAAGAAGTCTTAGGGAAAAAAATATTATCATCAAGCCAAAAAAAGTACAAAACACTGTATCAGCTTTAGTGTTTCCAATACCCATGCCACAGCCCTTAACTGAAATTCGTAGAGGTTTCATTTTCTTTAGTTGTGAAGAATGATATACATATGCAGTGAAATTGTGATGAGTCAAACTTGGATGATGTGAAATTCCACTTATGCTGAAGACATCAACCATTCCTGGCAGCAGAATAGCAAATCCTATAAAACGATGGCCGTAATAAGCCAAAATACCACACTGATAACTCCAGATTAGCCAAACTTGTCTAAGCCTGTTATATGACAGTGCCAACTGGAGTGGAATTAGACCACACAAAAGTGCAAAACCATGGAGCCCAAGGAGGCAGATAAACCTGAAGAGTCTGATGAATGCCTGCCCGCTAGCCCACCTGTTTCACTTGACAATGCTGCAAAGGCCATTGAGATGCTTTGGGATTTTGAACTGCAGCACAAAAACACCAAAAAGGTGTTTGACTGCATTGATAACATGGCAGACTGTATCGTGCATGTCCAGAGGAAGCACGCTAAGCAGAAAAAGATTATGGAGTTTTTCCCGAAGCTAACTACAAATACCTTTCAATACAAAGCTCCAGCCTTTTACAAGGTCAGGCCATTGTAAGTTGTGAACAAATTGAATAAAGATTTTTTTTCAATCATTTACTGCTTTACTGTGTTTTCATTGGCATTTGAATCTGTTGGTTTTGACACAGATCATGTTTGTAGGCATATCGGTTTACACAAAGGCGCATTAATGTGGGAATGGGACCTCCTCAGCTATCATGAGGCTCCGCTTAATACGAATTTGGAGATGGATCCATTGGGATTCAACGCATCAAGATTTTACTGTAAGCAGTTCCTTCCTCGTAGTAAATGATAGAAGTGACCGACCACTTGGGCATGGAGCAATAGATGTTGTCGCACTTTTCATGTTTTGTACAAATTATTTTCCAAGCATATTAAGGTGGTCTCAAAAGTTGAAAAAAATCCATATGGTAAAAAACATTAATGACGAAGCTATTATCTATTCTCAACTAGAAGTATGTAGTCATAAACAGGAAAATTGTGTTCATTCTACCAAAAGGATTTATTTTACTGTGATTTTTATGTATTTACATTTAGCTATTTATTTGTACTTAATGTCTGCAAGTTAAAATAAATGTGTATTATTGGTAAGATTTTAATGTAATTGTTTTACTTGGTAAAAATATTTTGATGCTAATAAAGGTTGATACAAAAAAGGCAATGGTGTGAAGCCAATAATATGTAAGTTGTTACAAGTTTTTTTTAAATGGTTAAACAGTATTGTAAACACATACTGTACATACATTCATCCAGAACTCTAAACGTAAATGCAATTATTTAAGTCTCATGTTGAATCATTTATTTTCTACCAATAAATGCTTCATAAGAACACTAACTCTGACTAGAGTGTTACAAAGCTGCAATAATTGAGGGCTAATTCTGAGGCAGTCTTCCATCTCATGAGACAATGAGTTGCACCTTGGTGGTCAACTCTGTGTTAAACATCAGCTGATGTGGCTCAGGAGCCCCATTCTAGCATGGTAATCTCTGTGGCATCTGCTACAGATGAAGATATTGGGCTGAAAAGGTGCAGGATTCACTGGCCTCTGTTTTCTCTGCCAGCTGAGCTTTCCATTTCTCCTCACCTCTTCCAATGCCCCTCCAAACAGACAGCCTCCAGAGGACACAGCAGTCAGCGATTGTCTCCCAGTTTTGTGTTTGCATGTGGGCGTGTGTGTGTGGGATAAAGGTTACACTACATTACAAAAGTGAAGCTCAAGCAGTCTATTAAATTCATCTCTAGTTGAAAAGTGTATTATTTTGTGTATAACATACAAAGAACTAGGATTTTCCTACCCTATTCTTGTTTTATTTTGTTTTTGCCAGCAATACTGTCAGGTTGGGCATGGTAAATGGCAGGTTCTGGTGATCTAAGTGAATAATTTGATAACTAATGGTTTTGAGCTCTATGTTACAGACTGATACAGTCCTAATACCATACAGTTCTAATCTCATAATTTGAATCTAGGAAAGAGCACCAGAAAATTGATCACAAGTAAGGTGTTCAAGGACAATTTTCTCTGAAGAAACTTACATGTGGCCTAATGTTAGACTAATAGTGAAAAGTAAAACATAGAAACATTGATTAAGAACAAATCATGTATTGAAAGATATGATTTTTAAATTGCACCTTGACAAAGCACTTTTAAGCATTTTGACATTAAAGCTACTACATAAATACACATTGTGGTTATTTATTTGATTCCAAGGCATATTGATTAAAACATTGTGAAGTGCACAAAAAGAACATACTAAGAAAATTATAATTAATATTGAGAATTGGTATTCTCATAATATTTTTTATCCCAATCTAAAAGCAAAAGATGGTGCTGGCTTTTGGGTTGTCTATTTGTTTTGACCCACCCAAGTTTTTCCCCAGGGCTCAATTCTCCCTCCTGAAAAACTGCATTGACCACAGCATATTTCCTGTTAACTAGAGAAAGTCTGCACTATTCTAACACTGGTTTCTTTGTAAGCATATATAACATGACCCAGTGACACTACACAAAGATAGTAATTATTGAATTACACAGCCTGTCACTGTCGTTTGTGTCACACCTCTAACAGGTGCCATTAACAGAACTGGCAAATTATAATAATCTTTTCAAGCCCTCTGTGGTCCTAATAATGCCTTTCTCCTGTCCACATAATCAATGTATGAACAGTAAGCCATTTATATTGTTACTAAATATAGTGAACTGAAAGCTTTGACTTGTAGCTTGTTAAGATTGAAGAGCATTTACTATAACATTTACCATAAAAATGGTTTACAGTGCAGGATAATAACATACATTACGAAGCACTTAATATCAACAGCAAGGGATGGGAACAGGACCATCAGTTGCAGTTATTTCTAATATAAAATAGCTCATATAATTTATTTTATGGAACTGTAGTATATTATACAGTTTGTGTTCTAGTCAGAAATAGATTCTTATTTTGTTTCAAATTTCTTAAGTATATGTAGTGAAATGTTTAAAAACATTAAATAGAATTTATTATTTAAAAAAAAACAATTTCAGGTGAAATCATATAAAAGTCAAACATATTAATTAGAAAGTGGCAAATCAAGTACAAATTGCACATGAGGTGAAGGAATGCTTAGGAGCTTTAGTCCTTTGCATCTTCCATAGAATGACATTTACCAGAAATAAAAACTGTGCAATGCCAGTTTAAATTTCAAGTTAATTGATGTTCTGCTTTTAAATGTATTTTAATTTACATTCACTTCAAAATCAGATATCACTGTCATATTACAAGGAAAAAAAATATCCTAACTGTTGTCTAGCATTCCTGACTACAATATGTAGAATATATTTTCCTTAAACAATTACTGTAGAGAGGTGTGAGCACACGCATGCATTTGTGTGTAAAAATTCACATTAAAAATGTTCTTTCTCCTCTGTGACACAGTTATTCCTTTGAAATTTGACCCAGTGAAGTTATATGTTATAAAGTACTGAAGGGTGTAAAAACAAGTTACAATAAAACTTTAAATGTTAAGAATGTCAGACAGCCACACTAATCACTTATTCTATGCCAACATTACTCTATGGTCACTCTCCCAATAAAATATTGCTCAAAACTGAGCATGTTGTAAAGATTAGGGGGCTGGGGGTGGTTCGGGGCGGTGGGGGTCGGGGTGGGGGGGGGGGGGGGGGAGTGAGGAAATAGCAAGAACAAAAGTTTAATTTTAATGTTTTTCAAATGGTAAGCCTTGTGTTTTGCATAAGAAACAAGGCTTCATGCCATACCGTTTCAATTATATTTGCTTAGTCTATTGTTTCATTTTAATAAATTATTAATTTACTTCATTGTTTTAAATGTCCTGCTTCGATTGATGATAAATGATCGATAGCTTACATATCCAATTCTTTTGATAGAAGCAAAGAGATAATAGACTTTTGATTTCCATTTTAAAAGCAATCACAATTCATAGTAATGCTTAAATTGAGTTTTTTGAGAAACCAAAACCTTTTATCCAAAACTAGGCAAATTTTGAATGGCCAAGTAAAGGGACAATCATCTTACTGTGCACTTTTTGATGGGGCGATGCAAAATTTAAGTGTTTACTATAACATAAAACTGTTTTTTTAAAAATCAGATAGATTCATATCTCAGTCAAAATCATTCCTCGACAACAATCAATTAAAAACACTTTGCATTATAGTACCATTGAGGGGGTTTAAAATCTCAACTAATAATATTCACTCGGCAATTGACTGTAATGAAATATAAGTTATGTACTAATGTAAGATAAACTTTTTAACTCAAATTCTTTTTCCATGTTTACTGATGTGAATTATTCAACATACAGTTGGTAAAGATACAGTATTTTTAAAATAAAAACTAAAACTGAAACAGTAACCCCGTGTTGTCTTTTCCAGATTTTCTCTACGTTTAAGATTTGAAACCATTGCCTAGATTACTAGTGAATCATTATAACCCTTGCTAGATTATGCACTAGCCAAGTAGGCAGAAAAAATGCTAGAGAAGAGAATGAAACTTACAAACAGCTCAAGAGCGCAGCCTATCTGTGTTTTCCCATCTGTGTCATTTTAAATTCAAACTAACAGAAACGATCCATTTCTGAGCATTTTGATCCAACATGAATATCTATTATATATTCTGAATACTTGTCATTTCTATAATTTATCTCCATAATGTATGATTATTAATCCATCTAATAAATAAAACAACCAACTTTTCAATTGGACTTTGAGTTGAACAACATTCTCCATTTGCACAATTTTCTTGGTGACAATGCCTTATCAGAGCTTCACTTCTTAACAAATCTGTTAGCTCTTCAAAGTTCCATAAAGGAAATGTTCTGGGGTTCCACTTCTCCCCTTTGTCTCCCATTTCCATAAGAAGGCTTTATTAAACAAAATTAAGACTGTACTTAGAGTGTCACACAATGGTCACCACATCTGCTGTTTTCCTACCAGTTCTAAGCAAAGAGAATTATTTTTAGCATTCTGTAAAATTCACAAAACAAAATGCCATTAAAAACGTGATAATAAATAATCTATCACCATCATTTTAAAAGAAAAAAATATATACAGCAACTAAACTGCATTTTATGTAATGCAGCTCACTTTCAGGATATCAAAAAAAACTTTAATATTGAATTTTTCTCTGAAGTGTAATCATTAGGAATAATTAATCCCCTGAAGTTCTAGATTATCTCTTGTCTATTAGATGTACTAGTTATAAATAGCATTACTTTTTATTTACTATATGGATTCACAATGTGCAAAAGTGTACAACATCTGCAAATACCCAGCTCTCAATGGTCAAATTGGAACTGGAATGAAATCCTGTGGGAGGCAATAGTAAACAGAGTTCTAATACATAAATATTACTAAGTGACCCAGATTATTTCGCAACAAATGCTACATTGCAATGTATTAAGTTTGAACATATATTAAAATCTAAAACATTGTGTGACAATAAAGCAAAATACAACTGCAAAAATTCCATCGAAATGAATCTATTTGTAAAATTTTGCTGGACCAATTAATGTTGAGCTGAATAATACCGATGCATGCTTTCAAATTTAGGCTTGCTTTAGGGTGGGCATTCAACACATTTGTAATGATTGTTCAAATCACATAGACAAACCGTACATGGGAAAGTTTTCAGGCACCAATTAAGTCATTATTTTAAAAAAAGACAATATGAAGCAGATCCAGCATAAGATATATTGCCAAGGCGTGTTGATATTTGTCAAGGTGGTACTGCGTTTAAAATTCAATTAACCCTTCTGACATGGATTAATACAAAACTTGCACCCAGCATTTTTAAGGTTAATTTTTTTGGTAATTTTGTAGTATTAGAATGCAAGTAAAAATGCATCAAGTTCATTGGTTTCAATTGTGCATAGTGTACACATTGGTAAGAAATAAAGTAAAATACCTTATTTACTATAATCTGAGTATTTAAAATAAGCATATTCTATAACCTGCTATTTGCCAACTTATTCTTCACCTAGCGTTTTTTGCAATTTTTTTTTGTAGCTCCTTGCTAAAATGTTTCCAAAATTTTAGTGTATTGATTGCTATCCTCAAGTTACACTTCAAGTTAAAAAGGGGAAAACAAAATTGCAAGAGCAAATAGTGTATATTGTATGCATGTGGAGAAAATATTAATCTTCAAGTCAAATTTACATTTACTGTTTACTTGCAATGCAAATATGTTTTACAATTCTTTGGTAATTAAAGGCATAAACTTGGAATGACAGTACACTGACAAAAAAGCAACACATTCTTTCACGTTGAGGTTTGCAAGTGTGCAAGTTTTCAACCTGTAAACCTACTGTATTATTTTAAAATTGCAGAACATTTTGAAGATATCATAATATGTTGAGCCATTTAGTGATCTTTTCAAACATATTAATATAAATGATTTCTCTGCAAAGGTATTCAAAAATTTGTAGGTTAAAAATTGAAACATTGAGAAATAAATTTTGGGTTTTTTTAAAGAAAAGAACTTTTAAATAATTTTCTTTCTTGGCTTGAAATGGTGCTCAGCTGTCACAAGGCTTGGCGACATCTGTTTTTCCTAATTACCAATAGCCTCTTCTTTTTGAGGGGTTTTTCAAAGAAAACCAAACACAAACTATTGAATTCTCTTAAAGCCCTGTGCTCTTTTAGTCTTCTGCTGCCCATATCATGGTGAAGATCACTGCATGTTGAGCTGGTCATTGTGCAGATTGTGTGCTTTGTTTGGGGTATAAATTGGGGTTTGGGCCTTAGCTACCGTAGTTCAAGCGTAAAAATACTTTGCCCATCACACCGTATACTGTTGCCAGCGACCCTCTAAATCCTTGAACCAACTGTGTCCTTTAGTGTCACAACAGATAATGCTGATTTATTACAATGTGAGAGTTTCTACTGATTAAAATAAGCCATAAGCACGTGGTACTGGAATTAACACATTTAGAAGTCTGTTTCCCACATCCTATTTTGCGCTAGTGCGGCTGATCCCTGCAATTCTACGCGGGTGCAATTTTAATGACTGCTACGTTTTTGATGTTTCGATGAAAAACGCTGCTAGGTGTTTGTGGCAGCACTAGATACCGAGCCTGAATTGCTCTGATTGGAACGCTGTGACACTAGCTCTGTTTACGATATCATCGGTGTCATTTTCCTTTTAACGATAAGACACTTCCCTGACAAGGCTCGATTAGGGAAAAAATTATTATTACATTCACTTTTTTCAGACAGGGTAGTGAGATAAACAGGAGAGAGCCTTAGGGAGGGAGAAAGGTAAAGATATGAGAAAAGCAAATAAAAAAATTCTTCGCTTCCATCGAACTATTTAATTAATAGAAAAATATTTGGAATATTGTACTATTAGTTTATCACTGATTTGCTTTGTTCGTTACCATGCTTTCACTGCTCCTAAATTCCAGACTTTATAAATGTTGTATTTTTGACTTTTTTAGTTTTTTATAATGATGAGGTTTTTTTTGCACTGTCCATATTTCACATACACAGTAAGATGAAATGTTACTTGTCACACAAAAAGAAATACCAGACAGAAGACTGGAACAATCAGTACAGATTTTGCTTAAATTTAAAGATGCTTCAGTAACTAACCAGACATAGGACTTTCTTTAAATACTCCAGCTTCTGTGGAGAAATTGTACAGTGAGCTAATCCACTGGATGTACCCTTTAAAAAGTAAATCTTAATGTACATTGTCATACTTGGTGTTTTCTGCATGGGGTTCTAAATTCACAACAAAATAATTAAAAATTTTTGTAACTTTGAAGAACTCTAAGCAAGTAAACAATACCATGGCTTTTCTGAATTCTTGCAGAAGTATGTTGCCCCAGAAAGCGTTGCATTAAAAAGAGAGCAAACACAAAGTTAATCTCACAACACTCTAACTGTAGGTTATTGTTAGCAATGCAAGATTAGAAATAATAAAGGGTGTTAATTTTTTATGTTAGGTTTTTGTCTATCCAAGGTAATTATTAGAAGAACAACCAGATCAGATTCTCCAGTTTTGCTTCTGTTGACTGAAACATCAATACTGAAGTTACCAGAGGCTAGGGAGAGATCAGAGTGTGATGGTTACAGGAGTACTTGAATACCCATCGTCTGGCACAGCAAGATCTCAAAGTCTCCAATAGGCTTCAAAGAGACCCGATTATTTTTTTTCCGAGACCCTCTGCTTTCCAGTGAAGCTGTAACCATGATTTTTTTCCACCTAATACCACAGAAAAAAAATCAAAACAGGCTAAACAAATTGATGTACTCTTTAATATAGTCAGTGCATCATCATAGGATCTTGTGTCTCGCTTGCTGACAACTTGAGCTCTGTGTACCATACATCTATCACTTTGTTGGCAACTTCAATGCTTCAGGAGAAAAAAAGCCTCTCAATTGAGTTATTGGCACCTTTGATTGACATAGCCTAATCAGCTTATCTGCACATTAATAAAGCTGATGGCCTGCAGAGTTGGTCTTGTACCCAGCCTCAATGAACTTCCAGAAGCGAAAGCCTCTAGGGCCAGCCTAATAGCACCAGAAGCCATTTACTGCTGAATGCTTCCAGAAAGAGCCGAGCAGCAGTGAAATGGCTTAAATGTAAAAACCATTCCGTTTGTTTTGAGAGATTTTTATTTCCTGCAATAAAATGTTTTTCCTACTCAGATCATGACCTTTTAATGTTAAGTGTCCCTAAAATATTTCACATAA
Organism: Cetorhinus maximus; assembly: GCF_964194155.1. Classification (NCBI taxonomy): domain Eukaryota; kingdom Metazoa; phylum Chordata; class Chondrichthyes; order Lamniformes; family Cetorhinidae; genus Cetorhinus; species Cetorhinus maximus. Next base: position 56,134,119 of record NC_135898.1, read on the forward strand.
TGCCGCATTTAATTGTTCAGCCTTAAATACGAACATTAATTCCATGAACACTATTTTCAGTCACCTGCAATGGCACTAGTAATAAATAATATACCATATTATATGTGTAGAAATATTAACTATTGCATGATGTTCTGATGACATTACACAACTGGAACAGATCCTGATAGAGGTGGCAGAGAAAGGTCGCTTTTTACATTTATACAGGATTCTTGTTTTTATATTTAAAAAAGAAAATTCAGCTTCTTCAAAAAACCCCCATAAAGAATGAATAAGCTAAATTTGTTGCGCAACTAAATTTATTTTACTTACGACAGCGAGCTCAATTTACTTAAAAATTTAGCGCTCAAAATATGGACGACTTGTAAATTAACTCCGTCGTACAGTTCAACTATATTTGTTGTACAGACAAAAGCAATCATTTCACATTCTTAAGGGATCAATATTTCTCACCTGTGAAAAATCAAAATGACACACCAAATATCAAACAAAGAGATGTAACCAAGATGTTGTGGTTTGTGATGTAACAGAATTGTATTTTTTAAACTGTTATCCAAATTTTACAAATATTCAAATGTCATTAGACTAGACATTGTAGTGTTTAATTCTTAAGAAAGACTACAATTCTGATTAACACAGTATTACAATTTTGCTCTAGTTATTCTGCCATATTCTTTTTTTCCAGCTTCTCTGCCATGGACCATTTCCGAAATAAATAAGTGGGCAAATGCCACACTCAGGCCTCTTTTGCACAAGACACTAGTTACCCTGGAGAACCTGCCCCCTCATTGTAGTCAGATCCCTGTGGGAAACTAACCTTTGCTCAATGATGAAACAATTTCTCATTCTCTATAGCATATGCTATCTAATTTCCAACCATAAAAAATGGTCCAACTGCATCAGTCTATCATGCTGCATACCTTCAAGCTGTTTTCTTATGCAATCACCTATGGCATTTGTGAAACTTCAAACCTCAATGACTGAAGAGAAATACTGACAAAAAATAGCAGTCATCAACTAGCATGCAACTTATACTTGCTTAAGCAATGGATGCTGCACACAGCCTGAAATAGATAGAAATTGTATTCATTTTACCAAGAATGAAGAGGTTAGTGGAGAAATACATGGCTGTAATTGAATCTCAGGATTCTGAGATGATCAGAACCCCTAGATTCAATCGCTGTCTTTTATCAGGCCATCAGCCATCTATTAGCCTATATACAGAAGTCTCACATCTCTCCAAAACAGGGTAATGATTTCTCAGTATAACTAACCCCTTATTATCCAAGGTCTGGTATAATGAATGCTTGCTGAACACCGTCTTTTAGTCACATAACACAGCCACGCAGAACATGCAGTGAACATAGAGACAACTGCTGGCAACAGCAACCGAATATGCAAGATTCAGGAAGAAAATTCCAAAAGAAAAGCTCCAAGACGACAAAATAAAAACTTGTGCGTTTTTATGCGTGGGAGGTGTTGAAAGCTTTTATAAATCAAACTGTAAAAATAGCCTTTTTATTGATCAGAAATTACTTATTCTCCAAATAAAATATTTAAAAGAGCTATTTTGGCTTAATAATGAGTTTGATAAACTAAAAATTATCAGTGTGTTTTCCTTGTGAAGAAAAGTTGGTGTTCGATCACTTTTTTCCTTGCCAAAGTTTTGCCCTCATCTCTTGCAGATGCCAACTGTTTGCTGGGTAGCACCTCCACACACATCACCCAATAGTTTGTTGAATGCCCAAACAGCCATTAATCGAATGTAAGCCTTGATGGTGTGTGCCAACCTGCTACTCCACCAAATTAAATGTGGAATCTTTCTGGTCTGTACATCTCAGTTACTTAGGTATAAAATATGCTGTACCCTCAAAACAGGAAGAAAAGAATAGCTGGCATTTCAAACACTATGGAGTTGTATATTTAAAAAACACTTAGTTATTGATAGATCGCTCTGCTTCTATACCACTCTTGTTTAGTTTAATCCAGCATATGAAAAATCATTCTGCCTGTTCTTAATTTATTTTAACTGTACTGGCAACAGACATTCTCTTGTTCAACACCTGTAGCTTGCCATTATTTGGAATGGCCTCCAAAAGCTCCATGCATTTTTCTGTTTTTGTCTGCAGTCAGTCTGCCTCTTACCCATTCTGACATCTACAAACAGTGACATTCTGTTTCTCTGCTCATAGTTAAGCTGTCTCTCAGTACACCATATTGAAAGCTTCTTTTGCCTCTGCCTTCCTTTTGATACAAGATTCTCCCATCCTCAGCTTTCTTCACCATTCGCTTATTCTGCCCACCTGTGCTCATACCATTTGCGCTGTCTCTTGTCTGTCTCCTTTTCTTACCACTCTTAGTATCATCTGTTAGGTCCTGTTCCTTTTGCCTATCTCTCCTTAAGACTTCACATCTGAACCTCTTTTTCTGCTGAGGTCTGATTTTGAGTGCTACAAGACTGCTCTGGCTGACCTCAAGCTTGAATTACATCATTTCTTAGCTTCCTTTCAAAGACAAAACATTACAGATGAATATAAAACCATTTTATTTCTGAGAATTTCAACCTTAATACCATGGATTCAGGATGCTGAGTAGTAAATGCCTATACAAAAATAAGTCACCTTTTAAAGCCAGAATATTAAATGCAAAAAGCCTCAAATTGCCATCCAAAACCACTGAGTGATTTATTTTTGCGTTAACCAGTTTTTTGATTGATTATTATTATTATACATGTACACACACTTTAAAAGCCAATTCAAGTTTTCTTCTTTACAAAAAGAATTAGGTGCAAGATTATGAATGTAGTAATTCCTTACAAAGTACATATTTCAAATATATATTTGTGCAGGAACAGAGTATAAGGTCTTGTTTCTACAAGTACTTTGATTATGTAAGTAATTATATTCTAACTGAATAATATTCAGATACAAATATAGAACCCTCAAGAATTGTTTTAGTAGACATCATGCCTTCAAGTTTGAGAGGAGCACAAAATAAAACATTCAATCACCTTTCCATATGTAAACTACATCTATAGCTGCAGTCTTTTCCTCTCTTTGAAGTGCACCAGAAATGTCATGTGTCGTGAACACAACTGTGCATAAGCCAGATAATTTGCTCACTCTTAAAATCCTTACCAGTTTCAACGGTTAGTTGGTATCCAGCCTCCAGTCTCCGTGTTGACCTTTCCAACCGCTCTGTATTATCCAACAGGCATGCTCTCTGAAACAAAATTGTAGATGATTATACACACACTTAAGTACTAGGCATAATTATATCTAATTTAATAGTAAAGGAACTGCATAGGAAAAAAAAAAACAAGCTAAATTTTGGATTCAGAAAGTGTAATAATTTGTATGAAGAGCTAAGTTCAGCTCAAAAGGAGAAATAAAATCTACTTTTTAAAACAGTTCAAACAATTTCATGTCTTCAAGGACCTACTGATATTTTTAATAGTTGCCAAGTCAGTACTTATTTGCTGACTCTATGACTCTATTTTTAGTAGCTGAAGGTGAAGTACATGTTATAGCACAAAGTATTTGCAGTACAAAAGCATTTTGCTTTACTTCGGAATTTAATCAAGGCTAAATTCTCAATACCATGCATCCATAAAGAGCTCTGGAAATAATATTTGTGATAGCATTGAAACGCATTAAAAGTAAAAACAACCTAGCTTTGTGTCCAGTGAAACTATTTGAAGTTGTGTTAGAATAAACCAGTGAAGGCAAAATAGTCCCAATTAAATGTTAATTCTTTGTTACTAGTCCGAAATCAGCAATTTCTTTATACTGGACTAAATGAACTAGGATTCTTTTAGAATTTATATAAATAACCACTTGAAATACCATCATGAAAACTAATTTAACTACAATGAATCTAGAACAATGTGAAAGTGTAACATGACACCATCTGAACCATTATTGTACATGCATGTGCATATGGTTCAAAACAATTTGAAATTCTAATATGCACTGTTACTGAATAAATAGTACATTTTGGCACCCACAAATCAGCTTCAATAATTGTTCATGAATTTTTGTTTCGAAAACAGAAGTTCATCTCTATGAGTTTTTACTTATAAGACACAAACTGTTAAAAATGCTGATTGCACATTTTCTGTGGAGAAAAAACTAGCTTAAGAGTTAGATTTGCTTCATACTATTGATTATTAGAAATGTATCACAGCTTGTGAACAATCGGATAGTAGTCTTGATCTTTAATAGTTTTTACTTGTTTTTTTCTAACATGTCTTATTATGGGTTCCTACAGAATTTCACTTGGGATTTTATGCTCATTACAGCAAAATATGGAGTGCTTTGTGAATGCCAGGAGTCTTATTTAAACTGATGCTCCATTGAATAATTAGGATCCAATAGTGTGCCACACAAGTTGAAATAAATAGCTGTATAATAAGATAAGTAGAATTTTAGATAAGCACAGCTACAGCACAATTATCATATCTTATATACAAAATATCTGTAACATTTTATTGTCATTGTTACTGTCATCATTAAGATTTACTGGCTTTTTAAGGCCATTCTAAAAATGAAGAAGCCTTTAATCAGTGGACATATCCCTTGACTTTAGTGCATCGTGATAGAATTTGAATATTGGAATTGAAGCTTATTTCCACAAGAAAAACAGAAAAATGTCAAATGAAGCTCAGAAAAATGTATTTTGGTAATGCTATTCAGAATAAATCTGTATCTGTAGATTATAGCAGTGTGACTACATCACCTTTAAAATGACTAGACATAATATACATAGCTTTAAATAACCAAATCTTGAATTTAAGTGAATCAGTACAGAAGGTTATTGAAGCATTAAAGTAAAGCTTTTTTGTTCTTTTCACATACTCCAATTGAAAGGAAAAAGTTCTATCCTTGCAGTAATCTTAAATGTGTAAAGTTTATTAATTATAAAGAAAGGTTTTTTAAAGAAGAATTCCTACTACACGAAAAAGGAGGAAAAAAGATTTTCACATATAGGATAGGATCCCACTTGCAATGTTGTTTCCTACCACTTTACGCCCATCAACTCTTTTCTTTGGAGAATTTTAATCCTACTTTCTTTCACGGGAAAAAAAGGCTAGACCCTGGTTTGTTACAAGTTCTATTCATGCTGTCAAAAGGCATACAAACTAATCACATGGAAAAAACAAGAGGGGCTACCACATTTCAAGACCATTTTTGAGTTTGACAGTCAGAAAGCTTCTCCAAGAACTTTCTTCGCTGACAGATGTCACTTAAAATTGGAGAAATACTTTCTAATAAAAATGGTGCCATATGAACAATCTGAATCATGTCCATAGAAGTGAGTTGCCTTGCTCTAATGAGCCCCTATGGATCTCCCTGATGCAGCTGTATTGACATGCTCACTTAAGCTAATACACCTAGACCAAGATGCCTTGGTGCCTTGAGCACTGACAGTCTGGGATACTGACAGTGTATCTTGCTTCAATCTTCAAAGGAGAAGTGATTAGAATGTTATCATTACCATTCGAAACGTGATTTTCCTATTCCCTCCTGGCAGAGGTGACATATCTGTGAGATGTGGCCAGCAGATCGCAGCAGCTAAAGCCACTTCAAAGCTTCCCTTGAAATTTTTTTCGAAATCATTAGAACAATGTGTTCAGATCAACGCAGATAGGACCTGATGTGAAGGTCAGACACATTGCAATAACAATCTATACTAATTAATCTAGCTCTTCAAATAGTGAGTATACTTGTTTTGGATAAATTATACTGATTTCCCTACATAATATAAAAACAAAATGTAAAGAAACTCTGTATGGTTTGCAACATGGTTCTCAAAAAAATTAACAGTTGACAGAAAACACCAATATTTTCCAAACACAGATACCTAACAACAAACAAGGATACACTCACCTCTTCACGCAATTTTATCAACTGTGAACGCACAGAAAGATGAAAAGGAAAGAAATGGCAGGGATGAAACATCTGTCATACAGTTGGGTATAACATTAACTATGACAATTTATCTGTTTACATACTTAGTATTAAGAAATCATAGAAGAGCTTCTTTAAAGAACCTAAAAAGCCTCACGCAAAGAGAATTTTCAAAATCACATTTTGAAAGAACAAAGATTAGTTCTTCCTTTGTCAACACAGACGGTTACAATCATTTCTCTCTTGTTTAGTACGTGAGAGATATGTTTGCCGCAATCTTCAAAGAGAGAACGAGGGGCTTCATAGCGATGATTTTAAAGAGGTAAAGAGAGTGTGGAGCATTATTTCAAGGTACTGATGCGCAGAACCCATTGTAATCATCTATTTAACAGCTGTAATTAAAGACAAATCTTAACAGCAGCTAGAGTGAAAACAAACATGCACATATAGAATGGAGCTAACTGTACCAAATTGCGAAGAGGTATGCGTTTTAATTCTTTGAATCCATGAGGTAAAAAGGTTACTTTTAAAATTCTCAAGCACAGCGCAAAATTCCAAGGGGGCAGAGGAGAATACAGTAAGTAAAAGAGACAAAGGGAACAAGAAAGAAAAGTACTTTATCTTGAGATATTTTAGTATTTCTACAAGGTAGTTTACCAAGTTATTCACAACATAAAACAAAGCAAATACTATTCGATGGTATGATTGTCAAAATGTCTTGCGATTTGCAAGACAACCAAAGTCTTTTTTAAGTCACCACCTCAAAATGACCAGAATGCTCAATGGGTCAGAGCGCAAAACTAAGCAGAAGAGACGACCACATCTCTGGTCATAACCATAAGTACTACGAAGCATGGCGCAGCTGTTTTATAATAGAATCCAAACAAAATGCGCTCTATCTTGTTTGTGCTGCCTGACTGATTTTAAAGCTTCTCCATGGATTTGAAGATGGTGTTTCGACGGACTTCAGGTTTTGTTTTGTGCCGTGTTGAGGTACGTATTAATTCATATTAACAAAAAAAGTATTAAACCAGACAAGACCACGGTATACTGGAAGCGCTATACAGTCTGAAATTTTACGATTACATTTTGCATTTTCTTCATTATCATCATTAAGAATGGGGTACTGCCATTTCAGTTATGATAATCACAGGATTTTCAAACAAAGATTTTCAATATGGTATTCGATACGAGTGGTAATCTGTTCTTTGTAACCTGAAAAATCTGGTACGCGCTGGTTTGAACCGGCAGAATCTCTAGTGGCCAGACTGCTGCTGTGACTGAAATCGAAACTGCGCCGCAGTATGTGAAGACCACGTGATGCACAAAACTACAGAATTATGAAAAGCGATAACGCCAATTCCTTCTCTGCCCGCATACAGATAACGAATAAATGCTGAACTCTATTAAATGTCCTTTACACATTATCGCTAGGTGAACACACAATTTTCAGAACTTATAAAGGTTCACCATTCATTTCGTTATAAATCCATGCCATGCAACTAACAGATTTGTTGCTCATAATGATCTGCTCTGCCAAGGCTATATGAGATGATACTGACCTCCTTTAGATCTTCGGGAATTAAATTGACCGGCATCAACCCCTGCGCTAAAACTGCAGTATGGTGTATTTCTTGCACAGTAAGCCCCCATAGCATTATCGCTAGAGCTCACTACTTCACAGGTTCCTGCCATATTACTTGCATTAATAAAATAAATAAACTTATAAGCAAAGTTTGACATCTTGCAGATTTTGTTCTAAGCTATAATTTGTTCGTGAAATAAAAAAGTGCCTGTCAGATAATATTTGGAAGGTCTACACGTTTTCTCTGTACTGTGATTAAAACTTAAACGGTTTAAAATTGGAGGTTTGTTGTTGCTTAGCTTTACATTAAACAACGTATTTCCACTTGAGTTGATGTTAATGCTGTTAGTGAGCAGCTTGAGAAGATGTACTATTCGCTGACCTTCATCACCCTCAAGCCACCCACAAGGGTATGCTGATTAGTGGCCCTACCTGGTTCTCGGAGGTATTCCCATCATCCCCTAGGAGCTCATTTCGAAGGTTTACCTCATCACTGTAGGCGATCCGTGACCTTTTCTGGAAACGAAAGGAAAAAGAGCAAAATTTGTGTTAGAAAGTAGGCTTACGAATTACTATAAACATAGTCTTCCTATAACAGCAGAGCCCCCTAATGGACCATCAACACAAAACCGATCCACTTTAGCAGCTTACCACTTGCAGGAAAATGGTCCTGCATAGATGGATTGGTGAGTAAAGAGACAAAGCACTTACCCAGAATTTAGGATTCAACCCAAAATCACTTGAAAAAGTTGGTTCAATTCTTTTGATTTCCCCCCATACAACTTTTTTTATGGAAAGAAAGGGGGTGAGAGGAGGGAGATAAAAACATTAAGGGCTTATCTGCTCAACTTCTTAAAATCAGTTCACACAGATGACTTATTTTGAGAGAAAGCAATTTATTCTTCTTGAAAGCTATTCAGGATTTCTAGTATTTACTTTTCAAAGTGGACTGTTGGTTAAAGAATAGGATCTCTTTTTGCAAATAATAGAAGTTAATCAAGCTGTCACCTTTTTAAACAGCAAACGTAAAGGGACTTATTTGTTGCAAACTTTATAAAACTTTCTTCAACAAAACTACATTTGAAACATGGTTAAAAAATAATTTCAGTTTGGCCAAAGACACAACAAAATTTAAAATGAATTGTTAGTTATCCCAGCATGTTAGTCACTCAGAATAATAATTAACAATGCACAAATTTTGAAGAATTAACACAAAACAGTTAAACATAATTAGTCCATCTGCTTTTAATTACTTGCTCTGCTTTTTCTCCTATGGAAAATCAAAACAGGAAAATGATCAAAAGGCAGATGCATTAAAGCGAAAAATATATTGTGGTCCAGAAAAGTTCCTGTATTAAATGGGTTAACTGATCACAATAAAGTCTAATATTTAAGTAAGAAAACTATGAAAATATATGTAGTTATTAAACATTAAAAGGTTTCCAACAGAAAACACAAATCAATTTATGTTGCTGGAAGCACAAGTTCAGTGGAATAAAATGGCTAAAGATAAACCCTACAATCCAGTATATAAAATTGTAACCAAGACATCACAATTATTTCTTATTCCTTAATAAAATTGGATATAATGCATAAAAATATTTTTAACACTTTAAACAGAAAAAGTAAGCTTTCATTTAAGCATAGACCTCTACTATTCCTGATGCTTCATAATCTGATCTTTATTCATTCATGGAATGTGGGCATCACTGGCTAGGCCAGCAATATTATTGCCCATCCCTAATTGCTCAAGGAGGTAGTAGGGAGCTGCCTTCTTGAACTTCTGCAGTCTATGTGGTGTAGGTACAGTGCATGTAGGGAGGGAGTTCCAGGATTTTGAACCAGCAACAGTGAAGGATTACAAGGACAGTGAGGGATCAACAGAATTGATGAGGTGATAAAGCATGGACAGGCTACAGAACGAAACAAAATTAAACACTCCAAGCCAGCTTCAAAATTATTACAGATTTCCCCAAGCAAAACCTGAAAACTCAGAAGTTATGAAAGTCTTCCACACAACTGTACTTAACTGGATGGTCCAAGCCCTTCCATTATATAAACTACCAACAAAAGATGAAAAAATATTTATTTTTAACTGCTTTTCTTAAAAGCAACTATAAATAGTGAAGCGCATTTTAATACATCCCTTATTATTACTTGAGAAGAGCAGGGAAGGAAGTGTTGTGCATGATTAGAATCAAAAGGACAGTAGCAGCTTGTGGTGAGAGCTGAGGAGAGCCTTGCAAAAGACATGATGTGAACTATTTGAAACACAGCCATGCTTCATTTCTTTCCTCTAATTCAACAGCCACTTTTTCGTTTTCTTTTCATCAACCTTCTTTCCAAAAATATTAAATCTTCAGATATAGTTCAGGGCATTTTAAAAAGTGAGGTAGGCTAACGCACGGCCAACGGTGGCTAATTATGGAGAAGATTATAGCTCAGAGTTTGTAGTGCCAACCTGGCCAAAATGGCATTTGTGGGATGAAATGCAAAAAAAAATTGAAACCACTTATCACTAGATGTTAAATCATCGGCTAGACACTACTCATTTAAGATATAACATTAACCACAATGTATGTATGAAAACAAATGAAAAAAAAACAGCGGCTGATTAAAATGCCAACAAATTTGAGGCTAATACCAGCAGCCACACTATTTTAAGCCATTTGCAATTAATGGCAAAGCTACAAGCCTGAATAGATGTGTGTAACAATTCAGTTTATTTAGAGACCGTGCCCATTGTTGGGTATATGATTCTTACTTGTTGAATTACATCTCTAGAATTCTTCAAAACTATCGCAAATGTAATAGGGTGCAGAAATTTAAGGTGGGACAATAAATCTTGCTGTTGATGCCTGTATCCCATGAATGAATTTTTAAAAAAATGAAATTTCCAAAGACAATTCATAAGTAGTCCATTGCTTATTTTAAACAATCCTAAGTTTGAGAACAAAAATCGAATGTGATTTACGTAATCTACAAATGATGCAGCATGAATCAGTAATTCACTAAACTGTGGAAATGTTAAGAATATTATACCATAAAAAATTAATGTTATAAGAACTATCTTTCTCCTCATCAGCTGTCAGCATTGGCTCAGTGACAGCACTCTTGCCACTGACTCAGAAGGTTGTGGGTTCAAGCCTCACTCCAGAGATTTGAGCACATAATCTCGGCTAACACTTTACTGCAGTATTGAGGGAGTCTTTTGGATGAGCTACTAAACCAAGGTCTTGTCCAATCTCTCATGTGGATGTAAAAGATTGCATGACCAGTATTTATTCCTCCCCTAAATAACAAGAACATCACTGAAACAAATTATCTGGTTTATGGGACCTTGCTGTGTACAAATTGGGTGCTGCATTTCCCTACATTTCCTTACATGATCACACTTCAAAATCTTTTCTTTGGCTTTAAAATGCTTTGGGAAATCCTGATAGTGAAAGGCACTATAAAGGCAAGTTTCTTTCTTGTTACTTCCTTTATCAAATATTTCAAGTGCTTTCTCCAGCCTCTTTTTCATCTTAGTAAAAGCTGTATACATTAAACATTTATAAAATATTTTTACAGCACCCCAAAAGATAAGTTGTGTATTATGAAAGAAGACAATACAGCATCTGTGCCAGGTTAGACATTTCAATAATAAATGAAATGTCCCACCATGAAGTATAAAATTCTTCAAAAAGAATCTTGTACTTAAAGCAAATGTTTCATTACTCCACTACTTCTAATTACTTCCACACTCAACAATTTTCTTCCTCTTCTGAAGGCACAAAATCATCCCGAGGCATTGTCCTTCAAGGTACTGACAGACTGCACTTCCTCCCTCAAATAGCCAGTCTTCCACTGTAAACCTATACAGCATGAACAGGGTATTCAACTGTGGATTACATAGCAACTGAGCCTAATTATATCCTCACCTGACAACAACATGCACACTTTACTAGTAAAGGCCACTGGATAGCTGTTGGGTGCATGGACTCCGGCTGGGACTTCCCCTTCCTGGTCTAAGGACACTGAATTCTCATTGTACTACCACTATCACTGCCACAGCTCATATCTGCTAAATCAGCACAAAGCAGTGATCAAACCTGCGGCATCCTCAGCACAAAACCAAATGGCGATTTTTACCATACTGATAGCTTGATTCTTTGCTCCAAATTCAGTTAAGACATTAGTTTATTTCAACAGAAACTAAAAATTGAGATATGGGTTTAATACAATTTATTTTACATACCAAGACACAATATTGCAGCACGTTACATCATCCAAAAAATCCAAACCACCAAGCAACATTGCAAAGTCCGACTTTAAACAAAAGCAAGTAGAAACACATCTGTAGAACACCAACATGCCAATCATCTTCCTGGGCACAGGGAAGGCCTTTTATGCCATTTATTCCCAAATGGACAAGCATTAGGTGAGTACAAACAATATATTAATTATTTCACATCCACAAATAAGCTGCTCTACATCAATTGCAACTTGAGGCAAGGATGCATACTCTTCTCATTTCTAATCATCTTCATCTTGAAGCCCTTGGCTCAAACATTGACTCTCAGATTTTATTTGCAGGTCAAAGGTCAGTTGGACAAAGCACCATATAGTCACTGCTTCAGTGTCCGTGCAGAATTCAGAGATTGAGCCCAAAATCATTAGAGATTATTGAACAATTTGCAAACATATTGGGCTGCCAAATCAATTGTCTGAAACCCCAATGCACCAAGCCATTGAGATGAGATGCTCTGTTTAATGCAAGCAGGTAGCTTTTAAACATATCAAAATAACTCGAGCCCCCAGCCAAAGATAATTCTGAGGCTAGTATTCAAAAATAAAGCAAATTCTTGCCCATGTCTTCATGTAAACAGCTTGACTGGATTGAAATAAATACATAAGAATTCAACTATGTAGTTTTATTGGCCTGAATCTTCTGAGTAGCGGCAACGCATAGCTGCTGTGCATGAAGATTCACCTGACTTGATGCCGTCAAAGAAATGTGGGCATAGCATCACCTGCGGAACTCTGTCACAGTAGAGCAGAGTCAGGGGGTGAGTGAGTGAATGGCTGAGGTGGGAAAGTTGGGAAGATGGGTAAGCAGGTGAGGCGGTGCGTAGGTGGGTAGAGGGACGAGTTGGATATACATATTGTCTGGTGGGCAGTCAGGTGTGGTCAGGAGGGGTTAGTCGGCTTGGCAGGGGGGGGGGGGGTTGGGGTGTTAGTTGACTCGGCGGGGTGGGGGGGAGATTAGTCGGGTCGAGGGGGTAGTCAGGCCTGGTTGGGGTGGGAGGGGGGTCAGCGGGTAGTCAGGTCAGGGTTGGTGGTTGGGTTGGGGGTGGGTCAGTTGAGCATTTACCCAGACTTTAATCTAACATTTCCTGGGTAAGTACCATGGAACCCGCCCAAGTTTTCAGAGTCCAACACATTTGCGGAGGGTCCCTGGGAGCAGGGGAATTGTCCATCGGAAATTCCAACATAGGTCCACATGTCAAGGCTTCACAGAGTCCTGATGAGCATCTTTAGTCGTATGTCCAGTCTCCGACAATCTGGAGGCTGGAAGATTTGGGTCATTATCTCTCATATACATGCCTTAAAAGTTTAACGTAATAGTTTATACAGATGAGAGGGATTTCAAAAATCAGGCAATACAACTTGATATGTAAAATACATCAGTTTAGGCAATGATCAATAGGTCATTTAGCTAGAGAGAAAGGGTGAAGTAGTTTTGGACAAAACATTTACTACACGAGATAAGAGCTTATGGTGTTGGGGGTTGTGGGGTGGGGGGGGGGGGTGTAATTTATTAGCATGGATGCTTTTTTTATTCACTTACGGGATACGGGCTTTGCTGGCTAGGCCAGCATTTATTGCCCATCCATAATTGCCCTTGAGAAGGTGTGGTGCCTGCCTGCTTGAACCGCTGCAGTCCATATGATGTAGGTACACCTACCTGTTAGGGAGGGAGTTTCAGGATTTTGACCTAACGAACAGCGATATATTTCCAAGTCAGGATGGTGAGTGACTTGGAGGGGAACATCCAGGTGGTGTTCCCATCTAACTGCTGCCTTTGTCCTTCTATATGGCAGCAGTCATGGGATAGGACATTGAATTTCCTGGGAAGTTTAAACTCCTGATGGACAATTCCCCTGCTCCCTGGAACCCTCCATGTATGTGTTGAAGTCTTGGGAGGTCTTGCCTAAGGAGCCTTGGTGAGTTTCTGCAGTGCATCTTGTAGATGGTACACATTGCTGCCACTGTGCTTTGGTGGTGGAGGGAGTTAATGTTTGTGGATGGGGTGCTAATCAAGCACGGTTGTCACGGTTCTTGAGTGTTGTTGGAGCTGCACTGATCCAGGCAAGTGGAGAGTATTCCATCACATTCCTGACTTGTGCAATGTAGATGGTGGACAGGCTTTAGGGAGTCAGGAGGTGAGTTACTCACTGCAGGATTCCTAGCCTCTGACCTGCTTTTGTAGCCACAGTATTTATATGGCTAGTCAAGTTCAGTTTCTGGTCAATAGAAACCCCCAGGATGTTGATAGTGGGGGATTCAGCAATGGTAATGCCATTGAATGTCAAGGGGCAATGGTTAGATTTTCTCTTGTTGAAGGCGCTAGCGTTACTTTCCACTTGTCAGCCCAAGTCTGGATATTGTCCAGGTCTTGCTGCAATTGGATATGGGTGGAGGATTGGCTAACTAACAAGAAGCAGACAGTCGGGATAAATGGGTCACTTTCAAGTTGGCAAACTAACTTGTAGAGTGCTGTACATCAGTGCTCGGTTCTCAACTATTTATGATCTATATTAATGATTTGGATGAAGAGACTGACTGGACTGACTGTATTGTAACCTAATTTGCCAACAATACGGAAGATAGGTAGGAAAGAAAGCTGCGAAGAGGATACAAAGTGTCTGCAAAGGGATGTAGATCGTTTGAGTGGGCAAAAATCTGGCAGATGAAGTATAATGTGGGAACATGTGAGGTTGTCCACTTTATAGAAAAGAGCAGAATATTATTTAAATGGTGAGAGGCTACAGAATGTTGCAAGGAATCTGTGTGTCCTTGTACATGAATCACAATAAGTTAGCAAGCAGGTAGAGCAAGTAATTAGGAAGGAAAATGGAATGTTGGCCCATTTTGCAAGGAGATGGAGTTTAAAGGAGGGAAGTCTTGCTACAACTGTACAGGGCATTGCTGAGACCACACCTAGAGTACCATGTACAGTTTTGGTCACCTTATTTAAGGAGGTATATAATTGCATTGGAAACAGTTCAGAGAAGGTTCATTAGGCTGATTCCTGGAATGAGGGGTTTGCCTTATGAGGAAAGGTTGATCAGGTTGTGCCCATATCATTGGAGCATAGAAGAATGAGAGATGATCTCATTGAAATATATAAGATTCTGAGGCACTTGACAGAGTAGGTGTTGGGAGGATGTTTCTTTTCATGGGAGAATCCAGAAATAGGGGGGCATAGTTTAAAAATAAGGAATCTCCCATATAACACAGAGTTGAAGAGGAATCTCTTCTCTCAGAGTGTGGCTCGTGTTTAGAATTCTCTTTCGCAGTGAGGAGTGGAGACTGGGTCATTGATTATATTCAAGGCCGAGTTAGATTTTTGATCGACAAGGGATTCAAGGGTTATGGGGGACAGGCAGGAAAGTGGAAGTAAGGCCACAATCAAATCTTATTAAATGGCGGAGCAGGCTTGAGGGTCCTCTTTATAAGGAGATGAATCCATTCCTGGTGATTCCATTTTACATTTATTAACTTCCTTGTGATATCACCAGTGCTCCAGACATCCCGCAGCGCAATGGACGAATCATTCTACATTGATTCCCTCCACGTCCTTCATTGGGGCATTGAAAAGTATATAAGAAAAAGAATGGACAAAATGATAAGGCATGTGTTAGCATGCTTTGTGGATTGGATACAAGGGAAAAAATATTCCAAAGTGACTAGGGTTTTAATCTATGTGTCTAACCCAATTATAGAAGTAGAGGCCCCAAACTTCCAAAGTCAGATCTAAATAGTGCTAACCCAAATAAAATTAATGAAATAAAGTTGATAAAAATTCCAATTTAGCCCTATTAACCAAAATATTTTATTTTGTTTTACTGTTTTCAGTTTCTAACCATGGCTTCTATTTAAGCCTGTTTTTATTAAGAGAATACTAATAAGATATGAAAATAAGAATTCTGATAATGATGAATCGGTGATCAATGAGCTCTAAAATTGCATGAGTACAACTCAATTATGGTTAGCAATTTTGCTGATCTACCTTTGACTAGCTCTTATTACTACAAAACTAAAAGCCAACTAAAGGGCAGTATTTTTGAGCACTGTAAGATACAGCTGAGTAAAGACATCAAGGAATTTGTTCTGTACATTGCTGAATATTGCAAAACAGTTGAATCTAGCATAGGCTGTGTAGAATTCACCCCAGCAGCGTGTGTTTGAATTTCACAAATGCTGTATTCCAATAATGCAACATAATTTGTAGAACTATTGTAAGCAATAATAAAATGTAAAGCTATTTTGAACCCTTACTCATTTATAGCTTGTATTATTTAAATCATCTAGTGACGATCTTTTCCAATACAAATAATGGGCTTGCCTCCAAATCATCTGGTGATTTCCTAGATGTCTTAATTTTGACTACAAGGAGCAACACTGCAGCCCATTTACAGAAAGGTACTGTGACTTTAAGTATCAATGATTTATAGAAAATTATATTTGATAAAATGATTGTTACAGCAATGCTACAGCATGTCATACCATTCAAACAGAAAAAAATTCGTATTTAGTATAAAATGCCCATTGGGCTGAAATATTATCTTACTGGTAATCTGAATCTGAGTACAGAAGTTAAAAATGGGCCAAATAAAGTTGGTCTGCAGTATAAGAAACTGAAACCATTTGTACAGTAGCCATATCACAGTCAATTATTTAATAATTCATTAAATCACAATGGGTGGCTTAAACACTCCACTGTATGCATAAGTATCATACTGCTCTTACTTCTGGATTTTCCTCCCTTTCTTACCAAGATATTTACAAAGAAAGGACAATGCCAAATTAGGCACAGTATGATTATTTTGTACTATTGGTGAAACAGATCATCAGATGAGCAAACGTATCAATAAAATATTATTCTTCTCTCCTATATACACACACATATCATGGCAAGTATTCAACTGGCAGAGCAAGTAATGTCATAGGTTCACTACAGTGTAGCTTCGAGATTCATAACACATTTTATTAATAGTTTATGAGTTCTATACTTAGAGTAGTCAGTCAAACCAAGTGTTCCACTGTTCTATGCCTTAGCTGTCAGTTGTTATTATCTACCAATATGGCAATAATGTGGCATAGCACATGTTCTTCACTCAATACAAAATCCCAAAGAAGTGAAAAGTATGACAATTAAAGTCCAGCCCTCAAGGAAGTCCTGTCCTACTGCATGTTAAATTAATGCAAACTAAGGCTAGACAAAAAACAGATATAATTTGGTGTTCAAATGAAAAGCAACTATACCACAGCACATACACAAAAAAATTGTTATATTAGAGTGCATTAATTTATCCTAGGAAGGCATTTTTAAGTTAAGCAACAGTGATAGAGGAAGTAAAAAACCTTTTGTTAAAAAAAAATCTAAATATCACATGCCAGGGAGAGCCAGTGATACAGTAAATGTATTAATAAATAGACAATAACCTGGTAAATTAAAACAAAAAGCAATCTTAATGTATCTGGTCAAAAAAAGCCATGGTACATTAAGAACTTCAAAATTCTACACCACATACAAGCACTGTTGATTGGGTGGCCAATTGCCCCCGAAATTTTCTTTTAATTAGCTGGCAGCAGATCTAGTTAGTTAAAAACAAGAACTGTATTTATATAGTATCTTTAATGGAATAAAATCTCCTAAGGTGCTTCATTCCAGCATTTTAAATAAAACCAAATCATGTAAGGAGATATTGGGGCTGACGGCCAAAAGCTTCATTAAAGAAGTAGGTTTTAATGATTGTCTTAAAAGAAGAAAAAGAGTTAAAGAGGCAGAGGGGTTGTGGAGCGGTAGGGGGAGTTACAGAGCTTAGAGCAGGCAGAACTACTTGATTCAAACTACACTGGCTTCTTAGGTTGCAAGTGCTACATAAAGAAATATAACAGATTGCATGTTATTGCTGTACCATGTAATTTAGAAATTCACTGCTTCCAGCTGTTTTCCTTTCTTGAATATTTACATTCCCTATTTCATGAAGCATCCTAAATATAAAAAAGCCAAATACTGCAGATGCTGGAAATCTGAAATAAAACAGAAAATGCTGGAAAAACTCACCAGGTCTGGCAGCATCTGTATAGAGAGAAACAGTTAACATTTCGAGTCCATATGACTCTTTCAGAGCTAAACAGAAGTAGAAATGTGATGCATTTTATACTGTTTAAGAGGGGGTGGAGCAGGTGGAGCAAAATAGATAGCATCCTAAATAGTGTTTTGCCTCATCCTAAAAATGAATGGTCTCCAACACTGCAAAGTTAGCAATAGTACTGAATACCTGTGCTCCAGAACTAGCCATGCCCTTAGCCAAGCTGTTCCAATACAGCTACAACACTGGCATCCAGCCGACAATGGAAAAATGCCCAGGTATGCCCAGTCCCCAAAAAGCAGCACAAATGCAACCCAACCAATTATCGTCCCATCAATTTATTCTTGATCATCAGCAAAGTGTTGTTGACAGTGCTATCAAGTGGCACTTACTCAGCAATAACCTGTTCACTGACGTTCAGTTTGAGTTCTGCCAGGGCCACTCAGCTCCTGACCTCATTACAGCCTTAGCCCAATCATGGGCAAAAGGGCTGAACTCAAGAGGCGAGGTGAGAATGACTGCCCTTAACATCAAGACAGCATTTGAAGGAGTATGGCATCAAGGAGCCCTACCAAAACCAAGTAAATGGGAATCAGGGGGAAAACTGTTCACTGGTTGGAGTCATACCTAGCGCAAAGGAAGGTGGCTGTGATTATTGGAGGTCAATCATCTCAATCCAAGGACATTGCTGCAGAAGTTCCTCAGGGCAGTGTCCTAGGCCCAACCATCTTCAGCTGCTTCATTAAATGACCTTCCTTCCATCATTAGATCAGAGGTGCGCTCGTGATTGCACGATGTTTAGCACCATTCATGACTCCTCAGATACTGAAGCAATCCTTGCCCATATGCACCAAGACCTAGACAACATTCAGGCTTGGGCTGACAAGTGGCAAGTACATTCGTGCCACACAAGTGCCAGGCAATGACCATCTCTAATAAGAGAGAATCTAGTCTTCTCCCTTTGACACTCATTCAATGGCATTAGCATCGCTGAATTCCCCACTATCAACATCCTGTTACCATTGACCAGAAACTGAACTGGGCAAGCCATATAAATACTGTGGCTACAAGAGCAGATCAGAGGCTGGGAATTCTGTGGAGAGTATCTTACCTCCTGACTCAAAGCCCATTCACAATCTACAAGGCACAAGTCAGGAGTGTGATGGAATACTCTACACCTGCCTGGATGAGTGCAGCTCCAACAACACTCAAGGAGCTTGACATCATGCAGGACAAAGCAGCCTGCTTGATTGGCACCCCATCCTCCACCTTCAATGTTCATTACCTGCACCACTGACGCACAGTGGCAGCAGTGTGCACCAATTACACTGCAACAACTCACCAAGGCTCTTTCAACAGCACCTTCCAAACTTTGGACCTTTACCACCTAGAAGGACAAGGGCAGCAGATGAATGGGAACATCAACACCTGCAAGTTCCCCTCCAAGACACACACCATCCTGACTTGGAGCTATATTGGCGCTCCTTCGTGGTTGCTGGGTCAAAATCCTGGAGCTCCCTTCGGAACAACTGTGAATGTACCTACACCACATGTGCTGCAGCAGTTCAAGGAGGCTGCTCATCAGCACTTTCTCAAGGGCAATTAGGGATGGGCAATAAATGCTGGCCACTGACACTCACATTGCATTTTGATGCTAACATTTTGATGCTAACAGAAAGCCTCTAGTTGTGTGCTCTACAAACTTCAAAAGCAAATGGAGAAGTTATGGATCATAAGGAAGCAACAGAATGCAAGGAAGCACAAGTGATGTTGGAAGGGAGAAAGGAATGGAGTTGCTGAGAGCTGCAGGCCGCATAATCCTTGCAATTCACATTGTATAGTGCAGCTAGCAGACCTCTGATAGTCTTTTCCACAGCATAGCAAGCAATATCACCCATCTGAAAGAAAAAAATTTAAAGGAATGGAGAGAGAAGCAAACAGGAGTCAGCAAGTGAGACAAACAGATGCAGAAGTGAGACAAAGATAGAAATAGAAAAACAAACAGTTAAGAAGTCATATTTTCCAGTTTATCATTTGCAACACCATGGAAGATCCATTATATATTAAACGTCTTCTATATAGTGTACACTTCAGTAATATCATGCATCACTTTCTGGCCTAATGTTGCTGATTTAGTCAAGTATAACAAAGGAGAATTAACATAAATGAGTTAAGGGAAAGTATGAAGCAAACAAAAAAAATGGCTAGAAAATGACCAGTGAGAGACTATTCGGGGCTTAGGAAAATGATAAATCCCAAACAAACAGTCCAAAAAACCTCCAACTATAAGAAAGACAAAGCAATCATGTCATTTTAGTAATTCAAGTATGCTGCAATCACAAAAATATGTGCTTTACCATAGCAAGTACATTTAGGGAAACTAATGGGGCTAAAGGCGGATAAGTCACCTGGACGTGATGAGTTGCATCTTAGGATATTAAAGAAAATAGCTGCAGAGATAGTGGATGCACTGGTAGTAATCTTCCAAGGATCATTAGATTCTGGAAAAGTCCCAGAGGATTGGAAAGCTGCCAATGTAACATCCTTATTCAAAAAGGGAGGGAGACAAAAAAGTTAACCATAGGCCAGTTAGCTTAACATGTCATTGGGAAAATGTTAGAGTCTATTATAAAGGGTGTAATAGCAGAGCATTTAGAAATGCATAATATAATCAAGCAGAGTCAGCATGGCTTCATGAAGGGGAAATCATGCCTGAAAAGTTAATTAGAATTCTTTGAGGGGGTAACAAGCAGGATAGATAAAGGAGAACCAGTAGATGTAATATATTTGGATTTCCAAAAGTCGTTCAATAAAATACCACACATAAAGCTACTTAATATGATAAGGGCCCATGGTGTTGGGGGTAGTATATTGGCATGGATAGAGGACTGGCTAACTAATAAAAGACAGTGAGTTGGAATACAGGGGGGGGGGTGGGCGGCGGCATTTCCAGGATGGCAACCTGTATCTAGTGGAGTGCCACAGAGATCAGTGTTGGGGCCACAATTATTTAGAATATTTATCAATTACTTGGATGAGGGAAGTGAATGTACTATTGCCAAGTTTGCAGATGACATAAAAATAGGTGGGAAGGCAAGTGGTGAGGATGACACAAAGAGTCTACAGAGAGATATAGACAGGTTAAGTGAGTGGGCAAAAATGTGGCAGATGGAATATAATGTGGGAAAATGTGAGGTTATGCACTTTGGTAGGAAGAATAGAGGATCTGAATATTATTTAAATGGAGAAAGACTGAAGGAAGCTGCAGCACAGAGGGATTTTGGAGGTCCTGGTGCATGAATCACAAACAGCTAGCATACGAGTTCAGCAGGTAATAGGTAAGGCAAATGGAATGTTGGCCTTTATTTCAAAGGGAATGGAGTATAAAAAAGGGAAGTCTTGCTAAAAATATACAAGGCACTAGTTAGACCACACCTGGAATACTGTGAACAGTTTTGGTCCCCTTATCTAAGGAAAGGTATACTGGCATTGGAGGCAGTCCAGAGAAGGCTCACTAAATTGATCCTGAGTATGAAGGGATTTTCTTATGAGGAGTGGTTGAGTAGGTTGAGCCTGTACTCATTGAAGTTTAGAAGAACGAGAGGTGACCTTATTGAAACACAAGATTCTTAGGGGGCTTGACAGGGTAGATGCTGAGAGGTTGTTTCCCCTTGTGGGAGAGTATAGGACCAGAGGGCATAATCTCAGAATAAGGGGGCGCCCATTTAAAACAGAGATGAGGAGGAATTTCTTCTCTCAGAGGGTGGTGAATCTGTGGAATTCTTTACCGCAGAGGGCTGCAGAGGCTGGGTCATTAAGTATATTCGAGGCTGAGAAAGATAGATTTTTAATCGGTAAGGGAATCAAGGATTATGGGGAAATGGTAAGAAAGTGGAGTTGACAATTATCAAATCAGCCATAATCTCATTGAATGGCAGGGCAGACTCGATGGGCAGAATGGCCTACTTCTGCTCCTTGGTCTTAGGGTCTATCACAGAATTGAGTTTTTAATACATTCATTAGTGTTTTTATTTAAAGCTTCCCCCCCCTCAAAAGCTGAGGCTTAGGCTGGATATGTTTCCCCAGAACAGCTGAAAAGAGTTGGCAGCCATATCATTGCAAACTGTATATGTGAAGTTTGCAGAATTTCCCAGTCTGCTGCATTTTCCAGAGTAGGTATCTCTCTGGATTTTCAAACTATAAGCTTTATCTCTTCATTCTGTGACATAATTTTGATAGTTTTCTTTTGAAGTAACCTTCATATTTAAGTAAAAATTAAGTTTTTCATAATTTAAGAGGCCATGAGAGAGAAAGAGACACAAGTACAAACCAACGAATAAAGCATTTAATTGTGAAATATGCTTTTTTTTTTCTATGTTAATTATGATGGAAAGCTTACTTCTGAGGGTTTTTCTGCTTCAAAGACAAAGCTTTCATTTTGAGCAGAACAGGTTAATTATATCTCCTGTGTTTTACATTATGCATTAGAGAAGCTAATTACATCACCTATGTTATCTTTCCTAAAAAAAATTACATCTGCATACATTTCCTGTCTGCACTACTTGATTTCCTGTCATTACATTTTGTCACCCTTAGAAAATTATAATATGCAAAAAGTTGACTCTAGGTCCACATTTATAATAAGCTTTGTCAGCATAAACTTGTCATGCTGTCATTATACAACCTAACCACTTAGTTATTTAGTGCTGAACCTGTGAACATCCTCGGGCAGAAGGTTGATCCCTTTTACCACATTTCATTTTAAAGTTTTGTAAAATTCTTTAGTTTAGGCATACTTGTTGCTTTCAGCCTTAAAGCTCAGAGTTCAATGTAAAAGATTCCCACACACTCACTCCCCTCAACACCCCGTACACGTATAGGTAATTTGCTCTTTCCTACCTACTGAATACTCAATTGCCCATTAAGAAGTAGAGCTCTAAAGATCTATCAACAGAAAAAGTATTGTGTGAAAGGCGTGTCATTAATCAGATTGTTATTAAATCAAAGCCATATTGTGGCCAAGGGCTCATATCACTGAGTCAACATGCCAAGTGTGGCTCCACTAATTAAAAGAGTGGGCAACAAGGTGGCAGATTAAATATAATGTGAGGAAGCGTGAGCTTTTTCACATTGGTCGTACGAATAGAAAAGCAGAATTTTATTGTGAAACTTTTAATTGTCAATGTTCAGAGAGACTTTGTGCTCCTTGTATGAGTACACCCAAGTTAATACGCAGGTATGGCAAGCAATTAGGAAAACAAAAGCCATTGTGGCTTTAATTGCAAGGAGACTGGAGTACAAGAATAAGAAGTCTTGCTGAGAACGCACCTGGAGTGCTGTGTGCAGTCTTGGTCTCCATATGTACGGAAGGATATATCGTCCTTGGAGGCAATGTAGCAAAGGTTCAACAGATTGGTCCCTGGGATGAGAGGTTTATCCTATGATGGGAAGCTGAGAAAATTGGGCCTGTACTCTCTGGAGTTTAGAAAAATGAGAGATGATCTCATTGAAACATGTGAGATTCTGAAGGGACTTGATAGGGTAGACACAGAGGATGGTTCCCCTGAATGCAAAATCTAGACTACAGGGGCACAGTCTCAAGGGACCAATCATTTAAGACTGCGATGAGGAGAAATTTCTTTACTCAGTGGGTAGTGAGTCTTTGAAACTGTCTGCCCAAGAAGGTTGCGGATACTCAGTTGGTGAGTACGTTAAAGGCTGGGATAGATAGATTTTCAAGGGAATCCAGGGATATGAGAACTGAGATCTAGGTGATAAATTCTCAGTACGCTGACATCATTTTTCTTTTATTTATCAGTTCATGGGATGTGGGCGTTGCTGGCTAGGCCAGTATTTATTGCCCATCCCTAATTGCCCTTGTTCAGGGAGCATTTAAGAGTCAACCATATTGTTGTGGGTCTGGAGTCTCATGTAGGCCAGACCAGGTAGGGCAGATTTCTTCCCCTAAAGGACAAAACCAATGGATTTTTACAACAATCAGCAATGGTTTCATGGTCATCATCAGACTTTTAACTCGAGATTTTTACTGAATTAAATTTCATCATCTACCATGGTAGGATTTGAATCCGGGTCCCCAGAGCATTACCCTGAGTCTCTGGGATACTCGTCGAACGACAATACCACTCTGCCACTCCCTCCCACATTGCAATCTTGGAATTACAGGAAAAGTAAGCTTTCACTCCTTTCAATTCCAAATCCAATGCTTTCATTTTATATTTCTCTATTCCTTACCTCGTTAATTTTCTCTGCTCCTGTACAAATATCCACAAATGCTCCTCTCATTATCTGCCCTCCAGCTGTGCTATGGTGCTCCTCTGCTATGCGCTCTTTGCATGCCAGTCTTGCCATGATCTGCTCCTCAGCTAGGAGTGAAACCATGCCAAGTACCACAAACATGTTCCAAAGAAGAGTCATATTCAACTTGAAACATTAACTCTGTATCTCTCTCTACACATGCTGCCAGATCTGCTGAATATTACCAGAACTTTGTTTTTATTTCAGATTTCCAGCTCCGTAGTATTTTGCTTTTATATAACCATGTTCCAAATCCTATGCAATTTGTGAGCAATGCCACAGGAGATCAATTAGATTTAAAATGATATTAAAAACTATCAAGTAGTATAACTTTATAATATTTTATTCCTAATTGTTCAAATATTTAATTGTAATGTATCTATAATCATGGGACTATGTTTCTTTCAACAGTACAAAAATACTACTAACTTTTAACATGGTTGTCACTAACCAGACCTCTCTTCAGTGCTCAAGTGGTTAACCAAGATTTACAGTAAGTGATGACTTGAACCAGGTGACATTTAACCTATCATGAATCTTATATCAGTACTTGCCATATGTGGGTTGGTCAAATGTTACTAAACTTTGCCATAAGCTATTTAATTTTGCTGGTAGTTATGAAGGCCTTTTGCAGAAGGTCTTTTGGATTTAGCACTCCTTTGAACTGAATGGGAATCTTCTCCTTCCAGCAAAACAACACTTGTTTCACACATGTGGAACATTTAATATTGCCCTCAAGCTATCTCAGATATTTGGTATTACCATACAATTACAATTTAAGATTCCCTACCAGGCAGATTTAACATAGTTTATTTTATTTGTTACTCTACGTGCCCCAAAGTCTAGGTATCAACAAATCGTTTTTCCTGTATTATACAGTGCAACATTGTGATCAACTGAAAGTCAAGTCTTCTTTTGTACAACTGCACTATTTGGGGAGAATTCAAACAATGTAACTTTCATGTACAATCTTTCAGGCCTATCATACCATTTATAAACCATCCCAGTGTTACTGAACAATTAGAAATATTCTTTCTAACCCTCAGAAGGCCCTCAGATTAGGCATTTTTTAACTGGAATGTACTCCAATTCTTAAACAGAGATCATTTTACTCTATTTCCAGTCCTCTAAATTCTTGAACAATTCATAAAAGTTTATAATGGCATTTAGAAGTATTTTTCTCTGCAAAGTGCCTCTCTATGCACACCAAACTATGTGGGTGACACAGGGTTTTGGAGCATAAAAGAGAATCATAGAAAATAATTTCCTATGCAAAGATAGGTACCCACAAGTGCTATCATAAATTAGCTTAAGTATGGCTGTTTTTAAAAAATAATTACAACCACTGCCCATTGCCATGTTACTGGCAACAAATCTAAACAATTATACATCACCGTTCACTGGCTACAGAAGTGTCGTACTTAAAGCTTCAGTTATTTTACCACAGTTTCCCAAGAACATTTTCTTCTGTCTCCTCAAGATTTACTGCTTCAGCCCCCAACTTGCCACCATTGCCAAAATCTTTGCCCACTCCTTTATCAGCTTATGGTTTGGCTTTTCTAACAGTCTTCTCACTAACCTCCAGACTGCATAAATTATAGCTCAGCCAGAATTTAATGGGCCATAACCTCCCCCCACACAATTGCTACACTTCTATCATCCAATCCCTTCCAAACTTCACTAGCTCTATTTTCCCTTGTGAAATCCTCAAAATCCCCACTTTCCATCCCTCCATGCGATTTTACCTTAGTAATGACCTCCAATCAACCCTTCCACAGTCATTCTTCCAAACACTCCTCCCTGTCCAACAAAAAACCTTTCCGAGATCTCCCTGCCATGTCACATTGCTCCACTGCCACTACATACGCAACTAGAATTTTGTGTAAAGTTACGTTATAATCTTAGTTTTGAGACAACTATAACGCAAACAGAATTCCATTTTGACACATAGCCTTGGCCCACATTTGACACCACTGCATACGTTTAGCTACAATCTGTTTGGATTTTGATGAAACACTTTTTACAGAAAAATAAATTTTTAACAAAATGAGGGGGGAAAATATTGCACCCTTATCAAATAAAACAAGACTCAACACTCATGTTCAACTAGTTATATTTTAATGGCTCAAAAACTTAAAAGTACACATTCAAAAGATTTTTGCTATCAATCTGAAAATAAGAACCTGATAATGTGTTGCACCCCAAGCTCCACTAATTCAAAAGAGTAATTAATATTGGATTTGCAGATACCAAACACTACTTTGCTGGAATATATATGAACCATTACCTAACAATTCAGAATATGATTGCCCCATGGAGTTCCTTTTCACCTCTCCCAAACTATGGTTATTTAATAGACCAAGGGCAGAATTTTCTGTTTGGCTGGGGGGTGGAGCGAGAGTGGGCCCGATCGCTGCCCGTGATCGGGTCCGTGCCGCCATTTTACACGGGCGGGCCAATTAAGGCCCACCCAGCGTATTTCCCGACTCCCGAGGGTAGCGGGTGTGCGTGGGCGGCAGTGGGCATGCAGACTGCCGGGTCCAATGGCGACCCGGCAGTCTGTTTAAAAGAAGGCCTGGCAGCCTTTTGTAGGCTGCTCACAATGGCCAGTGCTAGGCCGCAGAAGAAGGGTTCGGGTGAGTAGGCCAGGCTGGAGGGTAGACCTGCAGAGCAGGTCAGGCCAGCGGGGGGCCAGTGCGCCCCTCATCTTTCAGATGAATGCCTTGCTGCCATCCTCGAGGATGTGGCAATACGGCAGGAGGTGTTGGTGCCCCAGGATAGGAGGAGGAGGCCCCCCACATGACGAAACGTGCCTGGGAGGAGGTGGTGGAGGTGGTGAGCTCCCGCGACGTGGTGCGGCGCACCTGGATCCAGTGCCGCAAGCGCAGACTCAGAACTCCAGGACATGTCCTAGTCAAGGTGATGAGATGGTGGAAGGGGAGCTTCAAGGTGGCGTGGCAACAAACCATCTGCTGCCCTCCATGCTGCACGTGCTTGCACCTCCTTGCTATGGGAGGAAATACTGTGTGGTTCCTAATGTGATGTAGGCAGCATGTGTCAAAGGGGGCAGTGGGAGGAGTGGGGAGCAGGCCTAGCATCTTTGTCTGTGTGATCGGCTGCAGCGGGATGAGGAGGCACTGGAGGCCTGATAAGTCCCAATCTGGTTGGGGTATGCCGTGCGCGAACAGAGTCCATGTGCAATTTGCCCTAATCAACGCTCTTCTCTCTTTTTCAGGAGAAGAATGCGCAGAACACGGCCAATCATGTGAGGACTAGAGGCAGCCAGGCACAGTTCTCCATATTAAGCTGCTTCGAGCAGGAGGCCCTTGAACTGGAGAGGCGCCATGCACCCAGGTCTATTAGTGGCGGTGAGGCTGGGGTGCCACAGCCAGGTATTTATGCCCAACAGTGAGGTCAGCATTGTCCTCCCAACAGCCATAGCACTGATGATTGTTAAATTAGTTATTGTTGCAACATTGCTGGACCATTGGTTATGGAAGGTTGAGCGTATAATGAGCCAGGGGGACAAGGATGAACTTTGTCATTGTCTGCACGCTAACTGATGAGCTGTCCTTGTTTTACCTTTCAGCATCATCAATGCACAGCCGGGAGGAGCAGCAGCAGATGCCCCCTCTCACACCTGAGGGTCCTGATGTCTCACCAACATCACACCATTTCTGCAGGGCAGGCACCAGCGTAGATACTAGCACCTCGGGGGGAATTAGAACATTGGCTAGTGTCCCGGGGCACAGTGGTGACGGCACTTCACAGTCACTGGAGGAGCTGGCAGAGTCAGCCCATGGCGCTAGCAGTTGGAGGACTGCAGGGGACCAGGCACATGCTCAGTCGGTGCCTGATGATGTGCCTCTGGAGTCGTCTGCGACGCAGCAGGTGCAAGAAATGCGGCCGGGTGTGCAGGAGCATCTGGGGGTGATACATGAGACTATGCTTGGCTTGGTCTCCGTGGTGGAGGAGTCTACGCGGACGTTCACCGAAGCTATGAGCCACATGTCTGAGCGCCAAGCATCCTCCATGGAGAGAGTTGGGACTCTCATGGAGAGCCTACTCCAGGAGACCTGCCAGGGCTTCCTGGGGATGCGCTCTGACCAGCAAGCCCTCACATCGGCAATGACCTCAGCTGGTCATTGCCAGTGTGTGAGATGGTGTGGGCATCAAGCTTCCCAGCTCGTTGCCCATCCATCCACGGAGAGCAGGGAGGTCCATAGCGGCCTTACGTCGGCGCAGCTGCTGCCTGGCGCCTCTGCAGGCTCCTCTCAGGTCTCTCCAGATGAGGGCAGCAGCTCCTCCGCTCCTCTCCCAGTGACTGTTTCATCTGGTGAGGCTGCGACGATTGGGGAGATGCCAGCTGCGGAACAGGCAGCTCCCTCCCTGGCGGGGCCAGCACAGGCTCCATGGGCCAGAGGGCAACTGCCAAGGTCATCAAGGCCAACAGGACAGCAGAGTCAGCAGGCTGGCTCAGGTGCCACTCAGAGCGATAGTGCAGCACCAAGACATAGCGCCCGGAAACGGAAACATAAGACATCTTAGGCACAGCACGGGTTTTTCACTGGTGCTTTTGTGTTGGCCTGAGAGGAGGTCCTTACTAGTTCTTTTTGATTGCTAGCGCTATTGTTTTCTCTTTGTGATAAGTTCTTTTGCTTCACACATTAAATGCAGATGTGTGACCATGGCTGAGGGTGCCTCGTTTCTTCTGAATGTGTATGGTTGACAAAAGTGTAATGAGTGATTTGTTGGACATTCAGCTTTATTTACAAGGCCCTTAGTTAGTGCTGCTGACCTGGCAGATTTTGTATTTGGATATCGAATATCAAGGTGGCAGCCCAGGCTTGTCCTTGTGACCCATCTTGTTGAGCTAGCTGAAGGTTCATTGGATTAAAGCATCCCCGATGTCCCTGCCCCTCTGGAGTATTCCCGGGTCAGCGTATATCCCTTCAGCATTTCCCTGTGCCTGCTCATCCTCGGACTCACTGCTGGACTCATCGTGTGCAGCCGCAGCCACTGTGTCGACGTATTCATTGCCCACTGCGTCCCCGCTTTCCAGCGCAAGATTGTGGACAGCGCAGCATGCAACCACCATCACTGAGATATGATCTGGGGGGTACTCGAGTGCGCCCCGAGTGGTCCGGGTACCAGAAGCGCATCTTGAGAAGATCGATGGCTCTCTCCACCACAGCGAAAGCGTGGCTCCTAGTGTAACACTGCTCAGCTTCTGTTCTTGGATGGCGGAGAGGCGTCATGAGCCACCTTCTGAGGGATAGCCCTAGTCATCCAGCAGCTATTTATCAAGCCAGGCCAAAGCACTGAAGATACCCGGTACCTGGGAGTGTGTGAGGATGTAGGCATCGTGGGAGCTGCCTGGGTACCTGGCACAGACTTGTAGAATCAGCATCCTGTGATCACACACTATCTGCACGTTCATGGAGTGGAAGCCCTTCCTGTTTACGAAGGCACCGGGCTCACCTGCTGGCGCCTTGATGGCCACATGTGTACAGTCTATTGCACCCTGGACACGGGGGAAGCCAGCAATCGCCGCGAAGCCTCTGGCTCGCTGTGTCTGGCTTGCCTGGTCCCAACGGAAGTGGATGAAGGTCAATGCTCGCCTAGACAGAGCATCTGTGACCTGCTTGACACAAGTGTGGACAGCTGATTGGGAGACACCGCAAAGGTCACCCGCCGAGCCCTGGAAGGAGCCAGAGGCATAGAAGTTGAGGGCAGCTGTGACCTTTAGAGCCACTGGCATGGGGTGTCCACCCACACAGTTGACTGTCTCCCTTGAGACATGGAGCCTCCTTTGGC
This sequence comes from Cetorhinus maximus, assembly GCF_964194155.1. NCBI lineage: Eukaryota > Metazoa > Chordata > Chondrichthyes > Lamniformes > Cetorhinidae > Cetorhinus > Cetorhinus maximus. Next base: position 56,164,112 of record NC_135898.1, read on the forward strand.
ACTGCACCTCAGACATATCAAGGTAGCTGCTTCGCTGCCTGTATACCGTGGCAGCTGGATAGTGGCATCTTCTGCGACCCCTTCTGCCTTGGACTACCTCTTGGCCCTGCGCCCCTTGTGCCTGCGCCTGTTCTCTCAAAAGTGGCTCTCCTGGAGGCTGATTGTGCACTTCAGGCCACCTTCCCCTTCTAGCCCTCCCTTCCTCCTCAGAGGAGCTGCCTCCAGTGAACGGATCAGCTCCCATACCAAGGGAAGGCTTCCAGAAACCTGCAGGCCCAGAAAAGATTCCTCACTGCAGAGTGCTGTCCTGAAGGTTAAGAGTCCAGAAAAAGCAGCTGGGATGTGTTTTGAAGTACTGCAGATCACACAGGCGAGTTTGAAAAACTTTCAACAATAAGTACTTCACAGAGCAGATTCACAACCCCACTGAGCCCTCTTATCCCGCCCGTGGATGAGGTTAATACAAATGTCTCCTACCCGCCTGCCCGACATCACCGTGCGTCATTTTACGTGTGGACGTGCAGGGCCCGCCCCCCGCACGTCAAATGGAAAATTCCGCCCCAGGTGTTTCAACCTTACAGCTTTGATACACTCAGCCAAAGGAAAGGTATCCAAGTTATACATCTTACCTCCAATACCAACTTTGAATAAAATTTTATTGCAATGAACAAGTTGTATTCAAACTCTTCTACGTATAATGAAGCTCCAGGATGCCTGCTACAAAATATGTTTAATCAGCTTTATGTTGGAACTACCTGACATTCATCAGAGTGTTAATTCTGAATTATGGAAATTAAACATAAAACATTGAATTGTCCAATCAATTCACTTTTGCCAATCATTTTCATGTCTACATTTATATTTAAAGCTCTTCAATATAACAGATCGTCCCTTTTTGCTCTTGCATATTTTCATTCTCTTGTAGCAATTTGTTTACCTTTCCAATTGCATATCAGTCTTTGCACAAACAGGTCAATAGGTTTAGAATTTATAGATAGTGGATGGTAGAAAACGTAGATCCCACAAAATACTTTTGTGGCACTCTTCAAGTGTTGTACAATACTTTTCGAGTTCATCACAGGACTCAAAATACTATTTATGTAAAAAAAAAAGGCATAAACTTATATCGATTAAATACAGCAGAAAAATGGCATAAAATAATCTTCAATTTCTGACAATGACATCTCTCTAGGTTTGCAAATATCATACGTTAGCCCACAAATTACATCACTCACAACTCCCACCCCATGTCCCCTGTAACAGGCAACTGCTTTAGTACAATATTACTTCATGGGTGGTAGCTGCCCTTTGGTACCTCACCTAACTGCCAATTGTGTATGAGCTTTCACAGTGAGTGTCACAGGCTGGCTGTAGAGAACATCAGTCACACCAATCCTGTCTTCATCCAAATACTTGCAGCTGGATTTGCTGTGTTGCAATCAGGAGCACTAATCTAGCCTATTCTCTCTTTCCTAATTCAGTGCTGTTGCAGCCAACCATTATGCTTCTACCACTGTCTGGATGAGATCACCTAACTCCTGCACAGACCAAGTATTAAACCAGAGGCTTGCCTGGTCTCTGTCACTCAGACATAATGGCTTCACTTCCCCTCCCATTGCTCTAAAATTATATCTGATCATGTTCAAGCGCAAATCAGATATCAGTTACACCCTTGAAAGGGCACCTATAAATTAAAAGGATCATTTGTGATGCCATTATTAGTTATTTTAGTTCAGTTATTTTGCTTCTAACAGATTTGTCAAAGACTGAGGAGCACATTTGCATCTTGCTCCAGCCCTAAATTAGGCCACTTTCATTGTTGGGAACATGTGCCCATACTTCTTTGAGTTCATTTTAGCAGCATCATTACAGTTTTGTCATATCAACACAAATTGATTCTATTAGAAAATGACCAAAAATAAACAATTGGCAACAGAAAGATTTTAAAGTCTGGAACTTCTGGTCTATTCACCAAATGCCTCAAGAAGGTATAAGTGTATTTATTAAAGAATTAATAGCTATTAACTGACTTGGCGTCTAAAATTCATCGAAGTATTAGAAGGGTACCAGAAACTTAAAACAATGTTAATTAGTTCACAGCATTAAGGCTAAATTCTTTATCCCAAAATGGCAGTTATAAACCTAATTTTTACTTTAAAAGTTCCGTAGAGAACAACGATGCCATCTTGTGGGACAAAATGTGATTTCTGATGCGTAAATGTTAGATGTTCTACTGCTGGTCATATTATGGGGACACTATATATTATTATTTACAGATTGAGATTTAAATAACTACACTTATTAATTTGTTGGGGTTTTCCTTTTTAATTTGAACATTTTTTAAAAATTGCCAGCTTTAAATTTCTAGCTCCACATCCCACTGATATTACTGAAACATAGATTGAATGGGGACACAGTATCACAGAACATTAAATACAGCATTATGGAAGCAAGAGATACAGATACAGAATTTATCTCATGCTGCTGAATTCTCAATCTCAACTGCACTAATATGGAGAAATGGTTCATTACAGGGTTTAGGAAAAATTACAGGCAGTCTTGTTGCTGAGCAGCACCTTGCATCTATCTCCTAGTCCTGAATTAAAAAAAGGCATTAGTGATCAGACACCTGAGAGCAGGTTATCCACCTGTTTTTAGCCTATTGGCACCTATAAGATCAAAGGGCTGAGAAAGGGAAAATAGCAGAATTTTATAACCTCAAAAATATATATTTTGAATTGTAACACTGCAGGTTTACTATTGGGGACTAGTAACATTACATGATCGCAACTTGAAACCCACGCATGAAGAATACAAGGGAAGAGCACTATGAAATTTAAAATATATTTACAGTTTGGTAATTTTACCAGGCTCAATGAGTTAAAATTACATTTAGAAATTGAGATTTGGTGTATGCCTTCCACCCTTGCAGTCATATCTCAATGATTAAATGAAAGATCACAAGACAAATTCAGTTGAAGAAATGCCTTCCAGACATACTAATCCAATCATCTTCCCATATCCCATTACAGAATCTAGCAGTTCTTAAATGAGTCTAGTGTCATGGCCTCAAGCAACCTTCCTGACAGCCCATTCGAGCTGTTCATCATCCTCTGTGGATAATTATTTCTCAATACCTGTCCTAAATTTCCTTTGCAACCATGACCAGTGCCCACTTGTCCTGCTGTACTAGCTTCTAATGCTAGAAGATTATGGCAGGAGAAAGGCCAATCAGCCAATCATGTCTGTGCCTACTCTTTTGATAGAATAATCCAATATTAATCCCACTGCCCTGTTCTCTCGCTTAATTCTATATCTTACTCTCTGCTCCAAATGTTTATCTACTCTTCCCTTGAGAGATTCAATGGTCTCTATTACTCCACATGGCAAAGCATTCCTTGCAACAGCTTTGTACATAAAGTACTATTTCTGGTTCATATTCTCTGTCTCATTAAGATAACTTTTATATTTTTACAAAATGTTTCCTTTATCAGGTTGAAGAGCCCCTTCAAGAGCATTTCTTACAGTCCTTCCCCTTACCACAGGTCAACCTTATTCCTGTCACCTAAGGGTTGGATGGTAACTTTATGTTACAGCAATCAGAACTGTACACATTACCCCAGATATGTCCAGACCAGGCTTTGGCCCAGCATATTTGAAATAAAGTGATTTAAGACTGTAACGCAACATCCTATTAGTTTTGTTTACTGCTGTATGACATTTGGTCAATGTTTGCCAAGTTTATCCCAGTCATGCAGTGCACAAACTTGCTACTTTTATTTCCAACATATGTGGCAACTTGAATTTACAGTACCGGACCCCTTATTCAGCATCACGAAATCCAGAAGGACCCGAAAATTGGCTACAATTGAAGCTGGCACCCTGGGTAACAATTTGAATAAAACCTTTTTATTCTTTATTTTTCAAACTTTATGTATTATAAGTACATGCTAGGCCAAGGCTGCAAAGTGATAAAGACAGGTTAAGTGAGTGGGCAAAAAGTTGGCAGATGGAGCATAATGTAGGAAGTGTGAAGCTATTTGCTCTGTAAGAATTTTCACAAGAAAAGCAGAATATTTTTTTAAAAGGTGAGAAACTTATAAGTGTTGCTGTTCGAAGAGACTTGGGTGTGCTTTTACAAGGAACGCAGAAAGTTAGCATGCAGGTGCAGCAAGTAATTAGGAAGGCAAATGGCATATTGGCCTTTATTGCAAGGGGATTGGAGTACAAGAATAAAGAAGTCTTGCTGCAATTGTACAAGGTTAGAACAACAGTGGGCAGTTTTGGTCTCCATATTTAGGAAAGGAAGTACTTGCATTGGAGACAGTACAGCAAAGGTTCACTAGGTTGGACCCTAGGATGAGGGGGTTATCCTGATGAGAGGCTAAGTAAATTGGGCTTATATTCTCTCGAGTTTAGAAGAATGAGGGGCGATCTCATTGAAACCTACAAAATTCTGAAGCTGCTTGATAGAGTAGATGCTGAGAGATTGTTTCTGGGGAGTCTAAAACATGGGGTCATAGTCTCAGGTTAAGGGGTCATTCATTTAGGACTGAGCTAAAGAGAGATTACTTCACTCAAAGGGTTGTGAATCTTTGGAATTCTCTAGCCCAGAGGGTTGTGGATGCTCCAGTGTTGAATACATTTAAGGTTGGAATAAACTGGTTTTTGGTCTCTCAGGGAATTAAGGGGATAAGGGGAGCGAGTAGGAAAATGGAGTTGAAGCCGAAGATCAACCATGATCATATTGAATGGCAGAGCAGGCTTGACAGGCTATATGGTCTACTCCTGCTCCAATTTCTTGTGTTTCTTTTCCTTTATTCATTTGTTAATCTACCTTCACGTCTTACTTTTTCGTCTCAACACTCTACAGCCTTCGGGACTCAATGCTGAATTCAAAACCTTAGATCATAACCTCTGCCTCCATCTTGTTCTATGCATTTTAAGTTTTTTTTTTGCTGGCATTAAGATGGTACAATATAGCCATTCGTGCTTCATCTGGACACAACTTTAATTTTTTTTACTATACCCATTACCACTCTCTGACTTTTACATTATGAAATCTTTTGTTAGTTAATCTCTCCTGCCCTCCACCCTACCACAGACCTTCCCTTTTGTTCTTCCTGTCCCCTCTCCCCCCAGTCCCCCAACCCTTGCTTAAAAACTCTTAAATTTCTATCTTTTTCAGTTCTGATGAAACGTCGTCGACCTGAAACATTAACCCGTTTCTCTCCACAGATGTTGCCTGACCCGCTGAGTATTTACAGCACTTTTTGTTTTTATTTCATATTTCCAGCGTCCACAGAATTTTGCTTTTGCATTTCTTACTTATCTTGCTACCCACTGGTAGTTTATGAAGGAATCCCTCATGCAGTAATTTATCAACATTTTTAAGGTAAGGTATGGCTCCCTACTCCTGTTACCTCAGTCAGTCTGAAATGTCACTGCTCAAACTCATCTGAGGTCAGTCATAAAAGGTCACTTTGACTATCATTTATTAGGACAGTGTAAAAGAGAACTCTGCAGTTGATTGGTAATGTGGAAGGTCTGAGCTATTAAGGAAGACTGGAGAAATTTGCAATTTTCAGCCTGACGATGACGTGGCTGAGTAAAGTGGTCTTAAAGATAAAGATAGGTAAAGGAATGGAAATAGTAACTCGGGCTTTTTGCTATAAATTAGATTTTGAATGTAGGACAAAACAATGCAAGTTCAAACGAGTAAAAAGTAAATTTAGGGCTGGTATCAGGAAATTGTTCTTAGAGCGATCATGTGGAATAGATTTCGAGATTGTGGTGGGGAAATTTGAATTATTTAAAAAACACTTGGTTGCTGCAATGGGGGGCACTTGGGTCTTTCAGAATGGCTGAATTAAAATTAATTGAATGGTCTTCCTTACCTATTGTTATTTCATGATGACTCTGTTGCATTACCTCTTTCTAGATTAATACAAATAAAGCTGAAGGACAGGCACAGAGGTTGAACACAGAGCTTTAAAGGAGACTTATTGCTGTTTCAGCTTATGCATGATAACAGACTCTGCAAGAGAACTGGATCACATGATACTGCATCACTTCCTGTGATGCCACACATTAGCATAAATATAAATTTAAATGATTATATTGAACATACTAACAAATATACCATCACATCATCAGCCTTGCCTTAAATAACCACCCCAAACTGTGTAACAATATGTTACAAGCAATCCTTACAGAATACAGGAAATTTGACCAATTTATTGTGGCAGTAATTCTGCACCCACACGCACATCATGCACGTTTCCATCTAATCGTTTCTGATGTAACCGGTCTGTCATTAAAGTTAACTTGGCGAGATGATACTTTTGGTAGTGTGGTTCTCACTGGTCGACTAAACAGAATCTCAACAAGTGATGGCAATCCAGAATCTAATGGCGTTTTTATTGAAATATACCACCTGCTGCAGCCACAGGGCAGAGCAAGGATTGCAGTGCCAATAGCTGTGAAGGTGATTGGGGCGATTAACTTCCATGCATCAAGCTCCTTCCAGACTGGAGACATTTGCACCATTTCATTATTTGTTGTACATTGTTGCGTAAGGGAGGCTACTGACACTCCCTTTTCAAACAAGCTGGTCACATTTTATTCCCTCTTGCCAGAAAGCAGTGGACAGTGAGCATGGGGCTTCATGAGGATTGCAAACTTCCCCATAATGCAGGGCGCCACTGCATACACTTCTCTTTGTGGGTGCTATATGCCAACTCTGAGGTACTACAACTGAACGGAACTCCATTCCCTCACGACCTGGCTGTGTGTGGCCAGACAGAGTGAACAATTCAGGTCAATGCCCAGTGTCCCGGCAGCAGTCATGATGCCTTTATTTTCCAGCAGTCCACTGTGCCATTTGCATTTGAGCCATCACCACAAATGGCTAATGGGCAAAAAGTGCTATACACATAACATGGCTGATGACTCCTGTGCGCAAACCATGCACACATGGGCAGCACGAATCCAATGAAAGCCATACTGTCACACAAAATATGATGAAGTAAACCACAACCGTGCTGAATCAATGCATCTGCCACCTGGACTGTTCTGGAAAAGCCTTACAGTGTCCAGCAGTATGGATGTACTGGTTTGCTGTATGCTGGCCAAGCTCACCACTGTGAAGGCACAGCCCTTACCACGGGTTACAAGTGAAGCAGGAATTGGAAACTTAAACAGCCGCTTTTTGTCCTAGCTGTCCATGATCAGCTCATTAACTGCAATTCCAGTAAATGCAACCAATTCCCCATTCACTAATAGTCCCACATCTTGTTCTTCCCTCTGTCACTGACCATCACAGCAACTACTTGGCCACAATGCAAAAAATGAAAATCCACCAAATAATCATTCCAAGCCAAAATTATTAATGAAATCATGCCATCTTGCATACAAATGTCAACTAATCGCCATTTCCTAGGTAAAAACAAAAAGCTAAAAGCTACTGCGGATGCTGGAAATCCAAAACAAAAACAGAATTACCTGGAAAAACTCAGCAGGTCTGGCAGCATCGGTGGAGAAGAAATCAGTTGACGTTTCGAGTCCTCACGACCCTTCGGCAGAACTGAGGTATAGTTAGGAGAGGGGTGAAATATAAGCTGGTCTAAGGTGGGGGGCGGGGGGAGAGAGAAATTGAGGGTGGGGTGGTTGTGGGGATAAGCAAGCAGTGATAGGAGAAGATAATCAAAAGATGTCACAGACAAAAGGATCAAAGAGGTCTTGAAGGTGGTGATATTATCTAAGAGAAGTGCTAATTAAGAATGGAAGGCAGGATACTCAAGGTACAGCTCAAGTGGGGGTAGGGTGGAAAGACTAACAAAGTTTTAGTTTTAGATTTAAAAATAATGGAAATAGGTGGGAAAAGAAGAATCTATATAAATTATTGGAAAAAAAGGGGGAGGAGGAAGAAACGGGGTGGGGATGGGGGGAGGGGGGGTTTAAGACCTAAAGTTGTTGAATTCAATATTCAGCCCGGAAGGCTGTAAAGTGCCTAGTCGGAAGATGAGGTGCTGTTCCTCCAGTTTGCGTTGGGCTTCACTGGAACAATGCAGCAAGCCAAGGACAGACATGTGGGCAAGAGAACAGGGTGGAGTGTTAAAATGGCAAGCGACAGGGAGGTTTGGGTCTTTCTTGCGGACAGACCGCAGGTGTTCTGCAAAGCGGTCGCCCAGTTTGCGTTTGGTCTCTCCAATGTAGAGGAGACCGCATTGGGAGCAACGAATGCAGTAGACTAAGTTAGGGGAAACGCAAGTGAAATGCTGCTTCACTTGAAAGGAGTGTTTGGGCCCTTGGACGGTGAGAAGAGAGGAAGTGAAGGGGCAGGTGTTGCATCTTCTGCGTGGGCATGGGGAGGTGCCATAGGTGGGGGTTGAGGAGTAGGGGGTGATGGAGGAGTGGACCAGGGTGTCCCGGAGGGAACGATCCCTACGGAATGTCGCCGGGGGGGTTGAAGGGAAAATGTGTTTGGTGGTGGCATCATGCTGGAGTTGGCGGAAATGGCGGAGGATGATCCTTTGAATGCGGAGGCTGGTGGGGTGATAAGTGAGGACAAGGGGGACCCTATCATGTTTCTGGGAAGGAGGAGAAGGCGTGAGGGCGGATGCGCGGGAGATGGGCCGGACACGGTTGAGGGCCCTGTCAACGACCGTGGGTGGAAAACCACTTACTGCACTCCGTTCTCTCATGTCCTACCCCAACATTGTCATCAAACCCGCTGACAAGGGTGGTACTGTTGTTGTCTGGCGTACTGACCTCTACCTCGCGGAGGCTGAGCGTTAGCTCGCAGACACTTCCTCCTACCTCTCCCTGGACCATGACCCCACCACAGAACATTAAGCCATTGTTTCCAGGACTGTCACTGACCTCATCTCCTCTGGAGATCTTCCTCCCACAGCTTCCAACTTGATAGTCGCCCAACCTCGGACGGCCCGCTTCTACCTCCTACCCAAAATCCACAAACAGAACTGTCCTGGCAGACCGATCGTGTCAGCCTGTTCCTGCCCCACAGAACTCATTTCTCGTTATCTTGACTCCCTTCTCTCTCCCCTTGTCCAGTCCCTTCCCACCTACATCCGTGATTCCTCTGACACCTTACGTCACATCAACAATTTCCAGTTCCCTGGCCCCAACCGCTTCCTCTTCACCATGGATGTCCAATCCCTCTACACCTCCATCCCCCACCAGGATGGTCTGAGGGCCTTTAGCTTCTTCCTTGAACGGAGGCCCGAACAATCCCCATCCACCACTACTCTCCTCCGTCTGGCTGAACTTGTTCTCACACTGAACAGTTTCTCCTTTAACTCCTCTCACTTCCTCCAAATAAAAGGTGTGGCTATGGGTACCTGCATGGGCCCCAGCTATGCCTGTCTCTTTATGGGGTATGTGGAACATTCCTTGTTCCAGTCCTACTCCAGCCCCCTCCCACAACTCTTTCTCCGGTACATTGATGATTACTTCGGTGCTGCTTCATGCTCTCGTCGGGACCTGGAAAAATTTATTAATTTTGCTTCCAATCTCCACCCCTCCATCATTTTCACATGGTCCATCTCTGACACTTCTCTTCCCTTCCTTGACCTCTCTGTCTCAATTTCTGATGATAGACTGTCCACCAATATCAATTACAAGCCTACCGACTCCCACAGATACCTCGACTATAGCTCCTCACACCCCGCTTCCTGTAAGGACTCCATCCCATTCTCTCAGTTCCTTTGCCTCCGTCGCATCTGTTCTGATGACGCTACCTTCAAAAACGGCTCCTCTGACATGTCCTCCTTCTTCCTTAACCGAGGTTTTCCACCCACGGTCGTTGACAGGGCCCTCAACCGTGTCCGGCCCATATCCCGCGCATCCGCCCTCACGCCTTCTCCTCCTTCCCAGAAACATGATAGGGTCCCCCTTGTCCTCACTTATCACCCCACCAGCCTCCGCATTCAAAGGATCATCCTCCGCCATTTCCGCCAACTCCAGCATGATGCCACCACCAAACACATCTTCCCTTCACCCCGCCTGGCAGCATTCCGTAGGGATCGTTCCCTCCGGGACACCCTGGTCCATTCCTCCATCATCCCCTACTCCTCAACACCCACCTATGGCACCTCCCCATGCCCACGCAGAAGATGCAATACCTGCCCCTTCACTTCCTCTCTCCTCACCGTCCAAGGGCCCAAACACTCCTTTCAAGTGAAGCAGCATTTCACTTGCGTTTCCCCTAACTTAGTCTACTGCATTCGTTGCTCCCAATGCGGTCTCCTCTACATTGGAGAGACCAAACGCAAACTGGGTGACCGCTTTGCAGAACACCTACGGTCTGTCCGCAAGAAAGGCCCAAACCTCCCTGTCGCTCGCCATTTTAACACTCCACCCTGTTCTCTTGCCCACATGTCTGTCCTTGGCTTGCTGCATTGTTCCAGTGAAGCCCAACGCAAACTGGAGGAACAGCACCTCATCTTCCGACTAGGCACTTTACAGCCTTCCGGGCTGAATATTGAATTCAACAACTTTAGATCTTAAACTCCCCCTCCCCCCATCCCCACCCCGTTTCTTCCCCCTCCCCCTTTTTTTCCAATAATTTATATAGATTCTTCTTTTCCCACCTATTTCCATTATTTTTAAATCTAAAACTAAAACTTTGTTAGTCTTTCCACCCCACCCCCACTAGAGCTGTACCTTGAGTATCCTGCCTTCCATTCTTAATTAGCACTTCTCTTAGATAATATCACCACCTTCAAGACCTCTTTGATCCTTTTGTCTGTGACATCTTTTGATTATCTTCTCCTATCACTGCTTGCTTATCCCCACAACCACCCCACCCTCAACTTCTCTCTCCCCCCCGCCCCCCACCTTAGACCAGCTTATATTTCACCCCTCTCCTAACTATACCTCAGTTCTGCCGAAGGGTCGTGAGGACTCGAAACGTCAACTGATTTCTTCTCCACCGATGCTGCCAGACCTGCTGAGTTTTTCCAGGTAATTCTGTTTTTGCCATTTCCTAGGTGCCTGTCTTCCATATGCCTTGCTTAACCTAATGCTCTTTCACAGACTGCATTATCTCAGCATGTGGGACAGAAGTTTGGCCAACAGGCAATGGCAAGGGCACTGGCTGAGTGGCAAGGATGGGGGTGGGGGGTGGGGAGCAGCAGCAGGTTCATGCTCCATGCAGCGACTGCCACTCCCCAGGACATCACCTCAACAATGTTAATAATCCGCTGGAGAACAAATTGCTGGACTGCTATGACACTCAGCATGCCCCTTGGAACACATTCATGATAGCAGTAGTCTGGGCCTGCGTGCTAGCAAGCTGAGTTTGTGAGGACAGCCTGACCTTACATGGCAGAAAACTGAGCTTGCATGGCCTCAGTCTAAGCTTCCACTGAAGCACCCAGACGCTGGGTAGTTTCAGTTTGTGCTGCAATGGAAGCCAAAACATCGCCACCAGATACTGCATTATGGTTATGTTCACAAGTATGCTAATGAAGTTGGCCACCACTTCCATGTTGGTCAGGATGGGCTCCAAGTATTTTTGCAAAGCCCTAGGTTGGCGCCAGATGCCTGAGTGTTCTTTAACATTGCTACATAATGCAGGCTTTCTGGTGGGCCAGGCAATGCAGCAAGCGTTTCATTGTGAATTCCCGTCAGCCTTCTTTTGTAGCCTCATGTGAAGTGCTCGTTGCAGTTCTCGGCAGTTCCCCTTGCACTCCAGGGATCTGGCATCACGACTACCTTTGCCTCCTGCCCTGGCTACAAGCCACTCATATCCAGTGACTCACCACGTGCATATCTTTGCCATCCTCCTCCATGCTATCCTGTAAAATATGAGCAGTGGTCAGGATCTGAGCTGGCAGCTGGGATTGAGATCAAGTGATAGTGTTTCCTCATCACTACTGTCTTTTTGCTCTTCCACCACTGCCTGGCCAGGCTGCACCTTTTTTTTGGTACCTGAAAGGAGAAAGGCACAAGTGTAGAGTTATGATGAAGAGTGGGATGAAGAAATAAGGTGAGCATTGTTACACCATCCTCAGCTCCTAAATCAGAAGAGTGTGGGATGAAGCAGGTAGTGATATAAGAGAAAGACAATCTAGTATGAGGACATTGTCATCTTTAATGGTTTCAGCCCCAACGCTGACCACAGCTTCAGCAGCGGCTACTCCAACAATGGTAAGCACTGCAGTTGCACCTGTTCCCCACTGATAACATCTGCTGTTTCCAGTCCTGCAAGGGAGAGGGAAATGTGTCAGTGAGTGTCATGGTTGAACAGCTGCCAGTGTGAGCAAGCTGTGAGATGTGAGACTTTCAGCAGTGCTAAGTGTGAGAGAGTGAGGTGAAGTTATGAATTTGAGGAACAAATCTTGATTGATAGAGATTGTTCGTAGATGAGTGATGGCCATGTGGTGAATTGAGCAGTGCCTGGGGATAGTGGTGCAGTTGGTGGTAGGTAGCATTTGAAGATGGATTCACTGACCTAGACCACTCGTGTGTGCTCGTATAGCTTTAGTGTCACTGCATCCAGATCCTTGGAGAGAGGCTCCTGGCATTAACCTTCACAGATTTCTGTTCCTAATACCTCCTCAGTTTGTCTGAAGTGCCTCCTGGCCCCCTGTGGATAGGGCACATCTCTCCTCCTGTCCACTTCCTCGGTCAAGGCCTCCAGCGCAGCGTTGAAAAAAATCTTGGAGCACACTCTCTCTTATGTTGTATCGTTCTTGTGTCTTTCACAGGTCAGAATCCGTGCAGATAGATTTCCAGCACCTTCTCCAGCAACAATACACCTCCCCTTTATGAGGTGGAGGCTGGCTTTAAGTAGCGCAGTTAGCTTTAATTCATGCTGGTCTCTCAATTTCAGGTCCTCAGCTGAGAGGTGCAGCTGCACAACATTGCAGTTAATGCTGGCTGCACGATACAGTCATGGTAATGAGCAGGCAGCAAGAAGTTGCCAAATTCGTGCTGCCTGCATCGGAATCAACAGGCACAGGTTAATCGCACGTGACAGTCCTGGCACCCACTTTTGAGGGGTATCGAAACTGACTGCATTGCAGTTACAGTTCTTGCTGAAAGACTTTTAACTTTGCCATGGGATTTATAACCTGCCAGTTGGCAATAGCTGTGAATGAATTTAATTTATAACTGTTTCTCATTGTTCAGTAAATGAATTACCTAATGTTTTGTTTCCACAAGACACAAATAAAATTTTGTCTGATGGTTTCCATTATGAAGCTCTAGAGAAGATCTCTGAACTTGAGGCTTATAAGTAATTGACAGTGGGGAATTTACACTGGCGGGTCTAATTGCCTCATTGTTCAGTAAACATTTTAGCTAATGTTTTATTTCCACAAGACACAAAAAAAATCCTCTTTGTCTAATGGTTTCTATTATGAAGCTCTAGAGAAGATCCCTGAACTTAAGGCCTACAAATAATTGAGAGTTGAGAATTTGCACTGGCAGGCCTAATTGCTAGGTATTTTTGAGATTGTGATCATTGATGGCTCAGGCATATGTTGCAAAAACCTTGGTGATCCCTTATATCACTCTTTTTGCATAGGTGTATTTGAAACCTGCCAACAGAATGCATATATGTTTATAAAAATAACTCTAAATGTGTTTCTTTTTGAGTCATCCTCGTCCTTGTTAGGCATAAAACATGTGTGTTAAGTTTCTTTTTACTCTGAAGAGAAGCTACAAACTGAAGCTAGAGCAATTCAGTCAAACTGCATATTCATCAACGCAACTATATTCAATATTAATTATTTTCTGGACTTAGTCTTCAAATAGGTAACCAATATTAGAATGCAGCTTGATTATTCTGTGTGGGATTTCATTGGGTAAGCTAGGGTTTTTCTACCTTACTCTTCCATGTCTCATGAAAAATGTCTCGTTTACCTGCAGGTAACTGATATGTAGAGTGCCATGTGTCCTTTTATTGCTATGTTTCAGCTGTTTGCACAACATCCTCTTTAGTGAGCAATGACAAGTCATAGCACCTTGATTATGTGAGGCAACTGCATAGGCAAAGTTTGTCACCTAGGTAGTTAACTGCTACTCCTGTTGAAATATAAACAGGGCAGTTTCTACAGCACATGGAGTTGCATCTTGCATTCCAAAACCTCTTTCCCATGTAACATTTTAAAAATGCATTAAGTGTGTAGAGAGAGAAAGAGAGAGATATTCAATTCTCAATAAAATCGAGCGGCTTGCAACTGTTTTGTAGTGATCTTCATGTTAATTTCTGAGGAACCCAAATCACATGTTTAACCTAATTAATCCTACACACCTAGGTATTTAATAATGCAATTTCCTCTTACTTGCTTTGAATTACCCACTCCTATAAACTCTTGGCTCAGAACACTGTACTTGTATTCTCTTAACAGCTTCTGGCCTCCTAATCCTCTTCCATGCTGCTGTTTCTTATATTATCCCTTATACCATTTTCCAATTGATTGAATTTTCAAACTCTTTTACCACGCCTGTCATAATGTAACATTTATCAACTTCTCAATTAATCTTTTCTTCTCATTATTCAGAAAAAGTGCACTTCATTTTTCCCCCAACACACCTATTTACCTACCTTTCATGCATAAAACACTATTTTCATTTGTTCATCTCCTTGCATATTACCTCATCAATATTAACAGTTGCTTTCACCATACAAAAGCATAATTATAAAAACGATACAAGCAGCAGCTAAAGATACTGATTCACAAAGACTGCAGAAAGGACATACACTTCATGAAGAACAATTGAAGAACATATAATTTTGCCCATCAAGAAAGGAATATTTTCCTATACTGCATATTTGATTAAAAATTGCTTCTATATACAGTGCAATGTGTTTCCACCTTATTTTTGATTTTGGCAATTTTAGTTTTTAGATCCCTCCATAGCCTTGCCCATCCCTATCTCTGTTACTCTAATTCTGGTCTCCTAATCACTCCACCATCGATGACCATGCCTTCAGTTGCCAAGGCCCCAAGCTCAGAAATTCCTCCTCTAATTCTCTCCACCTTGCTTTCGTTCTTTAAGATATTATGTAAAACCTACACTTTTGATCAAGCTTTCACCCTAATATCTCCTTATGTGGCTCGATTCCAAATTTTGTTCAATATTGCCCCTGTGAATCACTTTGGGACACTTTCCTACCCTTAAAGGCACTTTTGTTGTGTGATTCTACATCATCTACAAAAGGAAAACAAGATTTCAAATCATTAAGGTGATGGACAGCTATTTATTGATTCACTTATGATACACATTTGGTTATCAGGATAGCCTTTTCAAAAGGGTAGTTAATGAGTGGTTAATGAGCACTTACTTAAAACATTGAATTACATAGAATTTACAGCACAGAAACAGAAATTCACCCAACAGGTTTGTGCCAGTGTTTATTCTCTACACAAGCTTTCTTCCACATTACTTCATCTCACCCCATCAACATATCCATCTATTTCTTTCTCCCTCATGTACTTGTCTAGTTTCCCCTTAAATACATAGTCAAAATTTAATAGAACTTTAATTCAGCTGATTATATACATTGAAGAACAGATGGACATCTAGAAACATGGTCCTGCAATGGTACTTCTCCCATCATATGTATGATCAGAAGTATTATCATAATGATAAAGTACCATAAGAAGTAATTGGTCAAAAATAAAACAAATTACTTAAAATCGCACACAAAAGATGGCACCTTAGATACAGAACGCTTTTGTTGTACTCCCTATACAGAGCTATAAAGGTATTCTGTGGCTTTCATCACTTGTGATGATTTCAGGTCTTATACCATTCATGGTTAACTACAGTGAAAACAAATCTAGTTCTATTCAGAAAATTAAGTACATTTGGCACAAGTTATATTTTCAGATTCAAGAAATAATAAAATACATTAAAACTCTAGAAATACACTTACGTAATAGTACATTGTACAATCATTTGTGCCAGTCACTGTGGTATGACAAGGTTTCTAAAATATGAATGTATCAGATGTTGCTAATGAGCTGCAACATCATTTATAAATATACTATAACATGGACAAATTACCCAAAAACAAACACATCTTCAAAACTAAACAGAATACGTCAACATGCATTACCAACTCCATGTCAAACTGTCTACAAACATCAATTTGTCGCCTGAAGATAAGCTGAGTGTTGTTGAATTCCTTCAGCTCAAACCATTTATCCTAGCTCACCCCACTTCTGCTGCCAGTCGAAGATGCTATCAGCTCTGTAGTGCAGTGTATTCTACTAAGTGTCAAAATCGACCCCAGAGGGTCACTACTTCACATATCACGGCGTGCTATCAGCAGCTTAGGGATAAGAGCAATTTGGAAATCTCACCTCTGCGGAGACCCGTTATCATTTCAGATCATTGAGGACCAAAGGTCCTTACTAGTTTCAGGGAAGAGACCACCGCTTGTCATCATGTGCAAGAACAAGCATTTTCTGTTCCTGCCTTTTCTCCAGGGTTCAACTTAAGAGTTACCTCCTTCCAGAGTTGGCCAATACTGAATACCTCCAAATATGAATTAAGTAAACAGATCCTAATTAGGATTTCAGCTTATAAACAAGCAAGCTGGTGAAATTAAATGAAATTTAAAATAAAACAAAACCAAAGATCAGCAGGAAATTATATTGATGCATGTGCATGAAATATACTGAACATCAGGCTTGCATGTGCTCATTTAATAAAGTTGAGAAATTTACTTTACAAAGATTCAATAATTTACAAAGGAGAGTGCACCTTTCAAAACTTCAAGTGGAAAATTAAATTGAAAGATGGTTTTGTCTTTTTTTCTTAAGATAAACTGTATATTAATTATAGCCCATTTAAGTCTAGTGTGAAGCTTGTGGCTTTCCTTTGTTTATAACCAGTATACAATAGGATCACACAGTTCATATTTTTAATCAACAATAGAAAAATGCACTCCTACCTCTGTAACATAATAATTAAGCACCCGTGACCTTTACAGATAAAAGCCCAAATACCCATTTTATTACCAGTGGAAACTAAAAATGTGGGGGTAAAATAATTAAATTTAGCGTGTTTTGGGCAGTTATAAAATGCAGAAAAAGAAATAATTGTCATAATGGAAAACAAAATTATGTACTTCAGGTATTTGAAGTACTTAATTTTGCTATTTATGCTAAATAGTATGAAGCAATCATGGAAGGTTCAATGTTTTAGGACAAATTGTTTAATCCTTTTTTGTAGTGACAGGCCATCTTCTTCCAGTCTGGACAGTGGACTGTCAGAGTGCAACCCGGATCTTTAAAATGGAAACACAAGATTACTGACATGATAAACGACTCATCTTTGTTGAGTTTTTGAGCATGTGGAGGCACTTTGCAGCATTAATATTACAAGCTGTTAATATTTATGTATTTAATACAGAAATGTAATGCACAATGCACAGGAATTCCATTATCAAAAACCTTTGATTATCACTGTTTGTTCCAGGTTTTGTTTGGTGCTTGCTATCTAATGTTCACTATGGTTTTAATTAAGTGCATATACCTCGATAAGCTAACCCATAATTTAATTCCTATATTTTTTCTAAATGTTTCATTCTAATGTATGTGGTTACTTAGAATATTACCCAAAATTATTACACTGATATTAAAGGCCACATAATTATTGCATCTACACAGGGAAGTAAAATCTCCACTGGCACCAACAGCACTTGGAATTACACACCATTGATAATGTTTTCAGTCTTCTTTACACACCAAGAACAACAGATCAAAGTTTAACTCCTTTAATCATTGAAAGTTTACATAATTCTTAGAATAAACTTCAAAGCTAAGTTTCAGATTATTTGTAAGGAAATCCCTCAAACAACAAAAGCGAACACTTACTTCAAATACTTCAAATAATTTCAAGGCAAGATCTTGTAGACATCAAGTTCAGCCTCCACGTTCAATGGGGAGCATCAACCGATGTATAGGGAGGTTCACTTGGGAAACTGTCCCTTCCAAAATTCATGTTCCAGGTCATTCCATCACTCTGCTGTATACAAGGTCTAACTCAGAGGTGCACCCACCCTTAGTTCTTAAACTCAAACAGCTACTATTGGGAACCTTGGCAATCACATTAAAATATAAGCCAAGAATAAATCAAAACTAAAAACCATGCTACCTCAGAAAGAAAATAATGGGTAGACTAGAACTGAACTTAATATTTGGAGGTTGATTTTTCCAAAGAATGAAGATCATATCTACAATATATAGTCATACATTTTCCAGGGTCAAATTATGAAAAATAATTATTCCAAAATTTTGATGGTGGGGTTTTGAGGGCTGCAGCTTCAAGCCAATTCAGAATACAATAGTGTAAGTGCTTTTCATCTTGACATATTAAGATAATACTTTTTTTAAAAATCCATATGTTGCCTCTAAACAACCATACGTATTTTAGCCCGAGAAGTGGCCAACAGAATCATATGGGCTCGAACTCACCCTGATAGGTCCTATCTAGAAATCCAATTATACTATACCAACTTATGTTTTGTAAAATAATGAACTTATCTAAAGGCTTACTGAAAGAAAACAAACAAATGCCTAGGCTCTTACCTAATCTACGTGAAGGCAACTACTCTAGGCAAGTATTCGAAGTGTTAGCTAAGTGTTATTTCTTTCAATTAATGAGGCGAAGCGAGAGGTAAAACTTTAGCAACATCAATTACGGAGACCAGTAAGTCGCACAAATCAGTCAAAAGCATAGGATTTTGCTTGAGGGCTAGTCTTCTTACATTCTGTGTCTATCACTGCTGCTGAGGAGCCACTAAAAGGCATAATTGGACCAAGGCAGAGAGGGGACTGCAATATTGCTGATCAGAAGACGGGGTAAAATGTTGGGAAATTAGAGCAGAATGCAGAAGGAAAGGAAAGAATGATGATGGAGACTGGGTGAAAGGTAGAGAAGAGTCAGGGGAGCACAGCAGAGACCAAGATTGGATACGTGAGGAAGGGGACAGAAGGCTGGCTGAAGATGCTAGAGGCCACAGGAAGTGACTGCACTATTTAAACCAGGGCCACCATACAACCAGCATTTGCCATGTTTCTGGCATGGGAGATAGCAGAGGATCTGCTGTTGAAAGAAGAAAAATAATAACTTGGACTCTTTTAACACTTAATATAGAAAAACATCCTGAGGTGCTTCACAGAGGCATAGTCAGAAAAAAAAATTGAAAAAGAAGGAATTACTTGGAGTACTGACTAACAACTTGGTCAAAGATCTGTGTTTTAAGGAGGTTTGTGAAGGCAGAAAGCAAGGTGGCAAGGCTGTGAGGTTTAGGGAGACTATTCTAGAGAGCAAGGCCTAGGCATGGTGAAGACATGCCACCAATGGTGGATGAAGGGAACAGATCAGGAGAGTACAGAGTTCTCTTGGGTTGTAGAGCTGGAGAAGGAACTTTTTTTCTTTATACTTTCATGGGATGTGGGCATTGCTGGTGAGGCCAGCATTTGTTGACAATCCTTAATTGCCCTTGAACTGACTGGCTTGCTAGGCCGTTGCAGAAGGCAATGCAGAATGGCAGGTTTCATTCCCTAAAGGATATTAATGAGCCAGATGAGTTATTACAACAATCGATTATAGCTCTATGGTCACTATTACTGCAACTAGCTTTATATTCCGGATATATTAATTGAATTTAAATTCCACCAGCTGCCATGGTGGGATTTAAACCAATTTCACTACACCATTAGCCTGAGCCTCTGGATTACTAGTCCAGTGACATTAGCCCTACACCACCATCTCCCCGCCTCCCCCCACCAAATGCATGCCAAGAATAAAACTTGATAACAAGCAGTATGAATAAGATGGCTTGAAGATCCGTGACGATCAGTTTCTTAAAAACAGTGGAATCCTAAATGATCTCTTTTCTGTGGGAATTCTATTTATATTGAAATGGATTGAACAAATAAGGAAACCTGTTCCAGAGTGGAAATTTGTTATTTTATAAATCTCTTAACATACAAAATATTTTTCCCCTGGTCCCAGTATAAATCATACATTGCATATCAATACTGTTAGAGCATTGGGAATGGAAGCGTTCCTCTACCCAGCTTATATCTTAATACTTCACTTGTGCACCAAACCCATCAATGAGATTTGATTTATTTTTATAACATTTATGAAAGTAGAGGAAATGGAAGATGAAAACGTATAAGACTAACAGAGAATTATAAATAATTTCATATATGCACACTTCCTGTGCTGATGCTCAAGTAAATTGGGATAACATTTGAGATGCAGCAAAGAAACAGGCCATTCAGCCAAAGCAGCCTATGCTGGTGTTTATGCTCCACTTGAAACTCCTCCCACCTTCTCCTATCTAAATCTACCATTTAGATTTAGATCTATTTCCTTCTCCTTCAAGTGCTTGTCTAGCTTCCCCTAAATGCTAAAATACTGTTTACTTCAAAGGCTCCCTGTGGTAGCAAGTTCCACATTCTTACCACACTTTGGGTAAAAGAAAGTTTCTTCTGAATTCTCTATTGGAATTCTTGATGACTCTCTCATGTATTGATGGCCTCTAGTTATGCAAAAGAGAATATTTTCTCTGTACCAACTCTATTAAAGCCTTTCAGGATTTTAAATGTTTCTATTAGGTCACCCCTCAGCCTTCTATTTTCTAAAGGACAGACCCAGTCTGTCAATCCTTTCCTGATATGTATACTCACACTTTCCTGGTATCATCCTTGTAAATCTTCTCTGCATGCTCTCCAGTGCCTCTGTACCCGTTTTTATATGGCAACCAGAAATGCACGCAGTACTCTTAAGTATGCACTAATCAAAGTATGAGGTTTAGCATAACTTCCCTACTTTTAAATTCCATCCCTCTGGAAATAAAGCCTGTGCTTGGTTGGTTTTTTATGGTCTTGCTAACCTGTGGCACAACTTTTATGGTGACTAGTGTATTGTTACTCTGAGATCTCCTTGTTCCTCTACCCCTTTTAGACTTGCACCTTCCAAGTAATAAGCCTCCCTCCCTATTCTTCCTACCAAAATGTGCTACCTCATATTTATCTGTTTACTTTATTTGCTCATTCTGAAAGTTTATTAATGTCCCCCAGTAATTTGTTTCAGTCCTCTGCAGTACTAACCGATCCACCACCAGTGCTGCCAACACCCCCACCCTCTCCCCCACCTGTATCACCTGCAAATTTAGAAATAATATTTTTGATTCCAAAGTCCAAACCGCTAATTTAAATTGTGAACAGCAGCGGTCCCCCAGCACTGATACTTGTGGAACACTACTTCCCAACTTCTGCCACCCTGAATAGCTACACTCTGCTTTCTGTCTTGAACCAGCTAGCAATCCATTCTGCTTCTTGTCCCCTGACTCCACATTCTCTCACTTTATGCATCAGTTGATTGTGGGACACCTTATCGAAGACCCTTTGAAAATCCAGATAAATTACAATTACTGCATTACCATCATCTGCTTTCTGTTACCACCCCAAAAACTTCAATAAGGTCAGTTCGTCAAGCAAGATTTTCCCTATTGAAATACATCATATATATTACTTCTAGATGTTCTTCTGTTCTCTCCTTTAGTAAGGGTTCCATCACTTTTCCTACCGCTGATATTAAACTGACTGATCTATAATTCCCTGGGTATCTTCTGTCCCCTTTCTTAAATACAGGAATTACATTAGCTATCTGCCAGTCCTGCGCACTACACCTTTTTCAAACAAATTATTAAACATGAATAGTAATGCCTCTGTTATCTCTTTCCCAGATGCTTTTCATCTGGACCAGAGTTTTTGTCCTTTTTGAGTTTGTTTAGTTTGTTCAATACATCCTTTTTAAAAAATTTTAAATACACTTATCTCATTACTCATCTCATCATACAGTTTCATGTCTACCTGTTCTATTTCCCTGGTAAATATCAAAGCAAAATAGTTATTTAATATTTCTGCCATCTTTCGATGGTTACCTGTGGTATTATCCTGTCCCTCCCTTTATGATCCTAGTCCCAGCCTTCCTTTTTTACTGATATGCCCATAAAATAATCTCATTATTTTGCTATACAGGTAATGTGGCTCAAATCTGACTGCCTGAAAACCAAGGTTGTCTGCAAACCAGGCATTTTTATAATGTTCATGCATCAATTTTAAGTGAGTAAAATTTCAAAATAAAATTACCTGGACAATTCAGCTAGGCACTGAATTGGTGTGGTGTGGCTCCAGACTAGTTATTGGCTTTTCCCGCCACTCTATCCCGCACTCCAAGCAACCCTTGACCCCACGCAACCCAGCTTGACTCGAACTATGCACAACCGAAACCGCCCAGCCCAAAATCCTGCATGGCCTCAGTCCCAAGATTGCCGGATTTGAGGTTGTATGTTCATTGATATTTTTATGTCATGGTTCCTCTTTGCTTTCCTAATCTTTTTTGACTTCTCTCCCAATGTCTTTGCATTTTCTCTTAACATGCACTCCTCTGCTGTTTATGTCCTTAATGTATGTCTCTTTCTTAACCCTCAATTGTTCCCTTGTGTTTTTATTCATTTATGGAATTTCACTTATGTTTAGTTTGTTCTTTTCATTTAGCAGAATATACTTTCCTGCACTCCGCTGAAAACCATTTTAAATGTTTCCCATTGTTCTCCTATATCACTGTTTGCCAATACAGTTGCCCATTTTATTTTCCCAAGTTCCATTCTCAGCCTTTCACAATCAACTTTTCTCAATCTATTAACGTAAGTATTGCTGGAAAAAGAGATATGTCAAAACTTTTCATTTTGCACTCATCAGGACACTTCGCAGGAACAATAAGGGAAAAACAACAATTTATACTGTATGAGAAGAGAGTGTTGATTGGTTGGCAAGGAGACTCCGATTGGTAGAGGCATTGCCATGGCGAATGCACCAATTGATGGTGACTGACAATTAACTGCCAACCACTGTTTGAAATTTATACCAGGCAGCTTGACCCTGATTGGTCAAGGCATTAGCATGAGGGATGAGTCAGCGAATGGCTGTTAGTTATTTTGTTTAGCTGAAACAGACACAATGTATGTACACGTTCTTTCCAACTTCAAAGGGGCCCTGTGTATTAATATATGCTTCCAGTACACGCAAACGTGCCAAACTGCGAACTCGACTGAATCTTAACTTGGTTGTCAGCGTTATTCTTAGCACACTGATGATTGTTTAGCAAATGTTGTCCAATCGCAGAATCACATCTAATGTTGGACTTTGTGTTTTGAATTTTGCAAGCACGGGTTGGCTGGGTACGGTCTGTACCTTGCAAGCTGCAAATAGGGGCTAGGACATGTTGTGTGATATGATCCGCCAGTCTTTGGGACGTATGGCCTACAAACGGAGAATCACACTGGCACTGAAATTAATATACCACATTACTCATTTCTGTGAGAGACAGATGTCTTTTTAGCTTGATGGCAGCATCCTGTTAGTGGTGAATACCACTTGTGTTGCTACTGCATAGTAGCAGCGTGAAACAGCTAGCTTCACCTGTTGCTCAAATATTTCAGATACCTCACCTTTCAGAATAACCTGAGGTAGGAACGTGCACTTTTCAGGACTGAAAGTGAGGGCCTTAGGCGTGTTCAGGAATTTGCATGATTATACAGTGTGAAATGATCTGATCAGGGTAGCCATTATCCAACAGGATGCCTTTAATGCGCTCTATTTCAGCATCGAGCTTGCATGGTGAGTAAATGGCTTGGGCCATATTTACAAGGTTGCTGATAAGACCAATCTAAAAGCGTGTGGAACTGTAAGAATCCCAACACGTATATTGGTTGGCAGTTAATTGTCAGTTACTATTGTCAATATATAAATAATCATACTGCATGGCAATCACCTTGTTAAAGACAATTGTGAGTTAAACAGGTGATGGGCATTGATTATCCCATCTAAAAAGAATAAAAAGATATAGCTGGAACACTTTGTGTGGAAGCTACTTGGAAGTCAGTAGTGCTGAGGAGCTGTCTTGAAAATAAACCAGCTTGAACTAAATGACCAGCCTGGTTTAATTCTTCTATTACAACCACTTATTGTGAATAACATGATAGCAGAGGATGAACTTTAAGCTTTGGTGATTGATTGCTGTATATGAAGCTTTTAGTCTCAATCCTCTGAGGGAAAAGAAGTGTACTGTTGCTGACAATTTAAGTTATGGAACTGCAGAAGGACAGTGCAAAATCGCAAGCTTTGACTATCCACCAATTTTTTGAGTCTGAACCATATCAGCAACGGAAGGCTGAAAGTTGAGATATGGGCCCGGTTTACTTCCATACCCCGGAAGAAGCAGGATATGGCTTTGATATTATCATTACCAGCCAAAAGTAAGATAAGGAGTAAGGTATTTTCAGAGTGAAAAGTGAATGATTTGGATCATGAAGAGGGATTGAATCTTCTGTATTAATTTTTGGATAAGTTTTACAAAAAGGATGAGTTACTGGAAACACATGAAGCTTGGACAATCTTTGGTAGGTTTAGGAAATTAGATGATGAGTCCATGGAAGAATGGTACAGGAGACTAGAGATTTGAACTTGAAATTCCAGAATCGGAATTGCCGTTTAAATTACTGGACTGTGCTCGCATTTCCCATGTTGAGTCTTTTAGTACTAATAGAGATTCAATTCCAGGGGAAAGAATCTCTCCTAGATCAAATGATTGCTGCCCTAAAAAAAATTTCTGGGGAAACAGTCGTTCCCAGGCACCTTCTTAGCAAATGTGAATAACTATGCTGTGAAACAAAGGATAGAGGACTCAATGGTGGCTGAATATCGAGGTCAGCCAAATATTAGACAAAGATTCCAATACAAAGATGGGGTTAATGACAAGAGGTCGGAAAATGGTCGTAACGCTAGTCAATTTGAGAGTCGGGACAAAAAGCGTGTCTGGGACGGTGACTGCAGGCGTTTTAAATCCAAAAAATGCACGGGGAATGATTAATCAGTGTTTTCGGTGTGATTCCTAGTATCATTACGCAATGAGTTGCCCACAGCAAAGGAATCACGTTTTTGAAGTGACCCACGAGACGGATTCATCTGAAACTGAAAATGGTGATGGTGACTACCATGATGGAATTGTATAGGTTATAGAGTTTGAATCCAGTGATGAGTATCTTGATGGTAGATTCCTTCAATTGTGCAGTTCTGGACAGTGCTTGCACTTCTACTGTGTGTGACATGGACTGGCTTGACTGCTATCTGGAGTCAAAATTAAAAGCTAGACTCCGTAATGATGACCATGAAACTATCATCAATTGCCATACACATCCATCTGGTTCACTAATGCCCTTTAGAAAGGAAAGCTACCATCCTTACCTGGTCTGGTCCATATGTGACTCCAGACCAATGCACTGCGGTCAACTCTTAAATAGCCTCTGAAATAACTTAGCAAGCCACTCAGTTGTATTAAACTGCTACAGAAAAGTGGATCAGGGACAAAACCGGGCAGACCATCTGGCATTGCCTTAGGCACTGGAAACAACAATGGCACACCCATCCAACCCAGCAAAGTCCTCCTTACTAACATTTTTTATTGTTCATTCATGGGATGAGAGTAACACCGGCTAGGCCACCATTTATTGCCCATCCCTAAATGCCCTTGAGAAAGCGGTGATGAACTTCCTTCTGGAACCCACAGTGCCGTTAGAGCGGCCGGGGGGGGGGGGGGGGGGGGGGGTAGTGGAAGAGTTACAGGGTTTTGACCCAGCAGTGAAGGAATGGTGATATATGGTTCCGAATCAGGATGGCGTGGCTTGGAGGGGAACTTCCACACGGTGGTGTTCCCATGTATCTGCTGCTCTTGTCCTTCTAGATAGTAATACTCGTGGGTTTGGAAGGTGCTACTAAGGAGGTTTAGTGACGTCCTGAAGTGCATTTGTAGATGGTACACACTGCTGCCACTATGCCCCGGTGGTGGAGGGAGTGAATGTTTGTGAATGTGATGCCAATGAAGATGGCTGCTTTGTCCTGGTTGGTGTCAAGCTTCTTGAGTGTTGTTAGAGCTGCATTCATACGAACAAGGAGCA
The DNA here is from genome assembly GCF_964194155.1 of Cetorhinus maximus. Taxonomy (NCBI): domain Eukaryota; kingdom Metazoa; phylum Chordata; class Chondrichthyes; order Lamniformes; family Cetorhinidae; genus Cetorhinus; species Cetorhinus maximus. The sequence goes on from NC_135898.1 coordinate 56,190,135, forward strand.
GGTTTAGGCCATTTGGCCCCTCAAACCTGCTCTGCCATTTAATAAGATCAGGGCTAATCTGATAGTAACCTGAAATCTGCATCCTGCCTACCCCCTATAACCTATCACCCCCTTGCTTCCCAATAAACTATCCACATCTGCCTTAAAAATATTCAAAGACTCTGCTTCCGCTATCTTTTCAAGAAGAGAGTTCCAAAGACTCACAACCCTTAGAAAAAATTTTGCCTCATCTCCATGTTAAATGTGGGACCCCTTATTTTTAAACAGTGACCCCTGGTTCTAGATTCTCCCACAAGAGTAAACATCCTCTCCACATCCACCCTGTCAAGACCCTTCAGGATCTTATACATTTCAATCAAGTCACTTCTTACTGTTATAAACTCCAGCAGATACAAGCCTAGCTAGTCCAACCTTTCCTCATAAGACAACCGGCCCATTCCAGGTATTAGTCTGGTAAACTTTCTCCGAACTGCTTCCAACACATTTATATCTTTCCTTAAATAAGGTACTGTACACAGTACTCCAGGTGTGATCTCACTTGTGCTCGGTATAACTGAAGCTTAACCTCCCTACTTTTGTATTCAATTCCCCTCGCAATAAATGATAACGTTTTATGAGCATTCCTAATTACTTGCTGTATCTGCATTCTAGTCTTTTGCGATTCATGGACTAAGATACCTAGATGATCCTGCATTTCAGAGCTCTGCAATCTCTCACCATTTAGATAACATGCTTCTCTTTCATTCTTTCTGCCAAAATGGACAATTTCACATTTTCCCATATTATACTCCATTTGCCAGATCTTAGCCAACTCACTTAACCGATCTATATCTTGTTGTGGCCTCCTTTTGTCCTCTTCACAACTTACTTTCCGACCTAGCTTTGTGTCATCAGCAAATTTGGCAACCATCCAAGTCATTTATATAAATTGTAAATAGTTGAGGTCCCAGCACTGATCCCTGCGGCATGCCCACATGTTACATCTTGCCAACTGGAGAAAGATTTATTTATGCCTACTCTCTGCTTCCTGTTAGCCAGCCAATCTTCTATCCATGCTAATATGTTACCCTCTATACCATGAGCTTTTATTTTCCAAAATAACCTTTGATGTGGCACTTTATCAAATGCCTTCTGGAAGCCTAAGTACAGTACATCCACCTGTTCCCCTTTATCCACAGCACATGTTACTTCCTCAAAGAACTCCAATAAGTTGGTTAAACACGATTTCTCTTTCACAAAACCATGTTGATTCTGCTGATTACCTTAAACTTATCAAACTGCCCTGCCATAACACCTTTAATAATAGTTTCTAACATTTTCCCTTTGACAGATGTTAAGCTAACTGGCCTGTAGTTTCTTGCTTTCTGTCTCCCTCCCTTTTTGAATAATGGAGTTACATTTGCTATCTTCCAATCTAATGGGATCTAGGGAGTTTCGTAAAATTAAAGCCAATGCATCAACTATCTCACTAGCCGCTTATTTTAAGATCCTATGATGAAGTCTATCAGAACCCAGGCACTTGTCAGTCACAGCTCCAACAATTTACCTGGGGTACCACATCTCTGGTTGATTGTAACCCTCACTGCCATTTCCTGATTTACAGCTACTTCTGGGATGTTACTTATATCCTCTATAGTGAAGATTGATGCAAAATACCTGTTCAATTCATTTGCCATTTCCTTGTTTTCCATCATCAATTCTTCAGACTTACTTGCTATAGGACCAACACTCACTTTGCTAACTTGTTTCTTGTTTAAATATTTATAGAAACTCTTACTATCTGTTTTTATATTTCTGACTAGCTTTCTCTCGTACTCTAATTTTTCCCTCCTTATTAACCTTTTAATCATCCTTTGCTGTTCCTTATATTCTGCCAAATCTTCTGATCTTCCATCTATCTTTGCACAATTATTTGCTTTTTCTTTAGAGTTGATACTATCTTTAACCTTTCTACTTAACCATGGATAGTGTGTCCATCCCTTGGACTTTTTCTTACTTGTTGGAATGTATCTGTGTATTCTGAAATATCCGCTAAATGTTTGCCATTGCATCTCTATTGACCAATCCCTTAACCTAATTTGCCAATTCACTTTAGCCAGCTCTGCTTTCATGCCCTCATAATTGCCTTTATTTAAATTTAAAAACATAGTCTCGGACCTGGTCCTCTTACACACAGAATGTAAAATTCAATCATAGTATGGTCGCTGCAAGTGGGGAGTATTCCATCACATTCCTGACTTGTGCTTTGTGGATGGTGGACATGCTTTGAGGTGTCAGGAGTTGAGTTACTCATCGCAGGATTCCTAATCTCTGGCCTGCTCTTCTAGCAACAGTTTTTATATGGCTAGTCCAGTTCAGTTTCTGGTCAATGGTAACCCCCAGGATGTTGATAGTGGGTGATTCAGTTATGGTAATGCCGTTGAATGTCAAGGGGCGATTATTAGATTCTCTTTTGCTGAAGATAATCATTGCCTGGCACTTGTGTGGTGCGAATGTTACTTGCCACTTGTCAGCCCAAGCCTGGATATTGTCCAGGTCTTGCTGCATTTGGACATGGACTGCTTCAGTATCTGAAGAGTTACGAATGGTGCTGAACATTATGCAATTATCAGCAAACACCCCCACTTCTGACCTTATGATGGAAGAAAGGTCATTGATGAAGCAGTAGAAGATGGTTGGGCCTAGGACACTACCCTGAGTAACTCCTGCAGTGATGTCCTGGAACTGAGGTGCTAGTTATGGGCTAGCCTTTGTGCTAGGTGGAAGTTTGTGCCAAAATTCAGGGAGCTGTCCCACAGACTAGTCAAGTAACAGCCTGACAAAGTCATACTCTCAGAATCATACCTTACAGGCAATGTCCCAGACACCACCATCACCATCCCTGGGAATGTCCTGTCCCATCGGCAGGATAGACCCACCAGAGGAGACGGCTCAGTGGTATTCAGTCAGGAGAGAGTAGCCCTGGGAGTCCTCAGCGTTGACTCTGGACCTCATTAAGTATCATAGCATCAGGTCGAGAACATGGAACCTTCTGCTGATCACCAACTACCTCCCCCCTCAGCTGATGAATCAGTACAACTCTATGTTGAACACTACTTAGAAGAAGCACTGAGGGTGGCAAGGGCACAAAATGTACTCTAGGTCCATCACCAAGAGTGACTCAGTAGCACCATGCCTGACCGAGCTGGCTGAGTCCTAAAGGACACAGCTGCTAGATTGGGCCTGCAGCAGGTGGTGAGGGAGCCAACAAGAAGGAAAAACCTACTTGACCTCATCCTCACCAAACTACCTGTCGCAGATGCATCTGTCCATGACAGTATCGGTAGGAGTGACCACCACACAGCTCTTGGGGATGCAAAATCCTGACTCTAAATTGAGGATACCCTCCTTCATGTTGAATGGCACTACCACCATGCTAGATGGGATAGATTTTTAACAGATCTAACACCTGAAAATTGGGCATCCATGAGGCACTGTGGACAATCAGCAGCAGCATTGTATACAACCACAAACGGTATCATGGCCCAGCATATCCCCCATTCTGCCATTACTGTCAAGCTGAGTGATCAACCTAGGCTCAAAGAAGACTGCAGAAGGGCATGCCAGGAGTAGCACCTGGCACAGCTAAAAATAAGGTGTCAACCTGGTGAAGCTAGAACACAGGACAACTTGGATGCCATGCAGTGGAAGCAGCATGTGATAGACAGAGCTAAGCGATCCTATAACCAATGGATCAAATTTGAGCTCTGCAGTCCTGCCACATCCAGTCGTGAATGGTAGTGGACAATTAAACAATAAACTGGAGGAGGCGGCTCCACAAATATCCCCATCCACAATGATAGAGGAGGCCTGCGCATATGCAAAAGACAATGCTGAAGCATTTGCAGCATCACAGATACCAGTCTTCAGCCAATTCGATTCACTCCACATGATATCAAGAAATGCTGAAGGCACTGCATACTACAAAGGCTATGGGCTCTGGCAACATTTCAGCAATAGGACTGAAGACTTGTGCTCCAGAACTAGCCACGCCCCTTGCCAAACTGTTCCAATACAGCTACAACACTGGCATCTACCCAGCAATGTGGAAAATTGCCCAGTTATGTCCTGTCCACAAAAAGCAGCACGTATCCAGCCCGGCCAATTACTACCCCATCAGCCTACTCTCGATCATCAGCAAAGTGATGGAAGGTGTCATCGATAGTGCTATCAAGCAACACTTACTCAGCAATAACCTGCTCACTGAAGCTCAGATTCGGTTCTGCCAGAGCCACTCGACTACTGACCTCATTACAGCCTTGGTTCAAACATGGACAAAAGAGCTGAACTTAAGAAGTGAGGTGAGAGTGACTGCCCTGGACATCAAGACAGCATTGGACTGAGAGTGGCATCAAGGAGCCCTAGCAAAACTGAAGTCAATGGGAATCAGGGGTTAAAACTTTCCATTAGTTGGAGTCATACCTAGTACAAAGGAACATGGTGTTATTGGGGGTCAATCATCTCAGTTTCGGGGCATCGCTGCAGAAGGTTCTCAGGGTAGTGTCCTAGGCTCAACCATCTTCAGCTACTTCATTAATGAACTTCCTTCCATCATAAGGTCAGAGTTGGGGATGTTCGCTGATGATTACACAATGTTCAGCACCATTTGCGACTCCTCAGATACTGAAGCAGTCAGCAAGACCTGGATCACATTCAGGTTTGGGCTGATATGTCACAATTAACATTCATGCCACACAACTACCAGGCAATAACCATCTCCAACAAGAAAGAATCTAACCTTCTCCCTTGGCATTACCATCACTGAATCCCCCCCCACTATCAACATCCTAAAGGTTACCATTGACTAGAAACTGAACTGGGTCAGCCGTATAAATACTGTGGCTACAAGGGCAGGTCAGAGGCTGGGAATTCTGTGGTGAGTAACTCACCCCCTAAACTTCCCAAAACCTGTCCACCATCTACTAGGCACAAATCAGGAGTGTGATGGAATACTCTCCACTTGCCTGGATGAGTGCAGCTTCAACAACACAAGAAGCTTGACACCATCCAGGACAAAGCAGCCCACTTGATCAGCACCCAACCCGCCACCTTCAACAATCACTCCCTCCACCACCGACGCACAGTAGCAGCAGTGTGTAGCATCTACAAGGTGCACTGCAGCAACTCACCAAGGCTCCTTCGACAACATCTTCCAAACCTGCAACCACTACCACCTAGAAGGACAAGGGCAGCAGATACATGGGAACACTACCACCTGCAACTTCCCCTCCAAGCCACATGCCATCCTTGACTTGGAACAATATCGCCATTCCTTCACTGTCACTGGGTCTGGATCCTGGATCTCACTCCCTAACAGCACTGTGGGTGTACCAACACCAGATGAACTGCAGGGGTTCAAGGCGGCGGCTGACGACCATCATACCAAGGGCAATTAGGGATGGCCAATAAATGCTGGCCTAGCAAGCGACACCCATATTGTGAATAAATATTTTTTAAAAAATGAACTCTCTTTTTGTCTTACTGATAGCTCTGTCCCTTTTCTCTACTGCCATTAAGCTATCCCAAATAAGTACATCTACTACACCTCCCCGATTTCCCCCTCTATCTTATCTAAAAATGTTATGCCCTGCAATGTTTAATTCCCAGACTGAGTTTTCTATAGCCATGTCTCAGTAATTCCTACCATATCTGGTTCCACCCAACGCATGATTGCCTCCCACTCTCCTGTTTTATTGCGGACACTGTGTGCATTGCTGTTGTTATGACACAGCAGTTGGTAAAGGCTGCTATGTAAAATCCCAGAGGAAACTTTAAACAACTGTCATAACCTATATTTTCAATTGGTATGTTTGAGATGCAACTCTGAATTCAGAAATGAGACCAACCAGCCTCCAGGGGTTTTTATGTCAAACTAAATGAAACATTTATTAAATTTACAACAAGGTATTAAACACATACACATGTCTACAAATTACTATCATAACTTTTTAACAAATTCCCAAATTAATCTCCACTAAGGCAACAATAACCAATAGACTTTAAGCAGGCACCAAACAAAACATTTTCACCTTACAAATTCAAATTTAGGTTCCTTTGCAGACAGTTGTAGGCTTACAGGCTTAGATCTTACATGCCTCTGACCTGCACACACAAGCTCTTTTGTATATCCCAGCCTTCCCCTTTGAATGTAAATTTTCATTGTATCACCAGGCCCTTTGAACCCCTTTCAGAGTACCAATTTTACTAGTAATATGAACATTGCTTGGTGTCTCCTAGCTAACTGCAAGATTTCACACCCATTCTTGAATGCTCTATTCAACAAAATGCAAATGTACCTCTACCTACTGTTTACATCTCAAAACGACTATACATCAAAGCACCCAGACTAGCTGGCTTTAATCCAATTAACACACACACAGACTAAACCTCTATTTAAAAAAAAGGTTCCAAAAACATTATATACATTAATAACTCTTCCTGACATCCCCTTCTTATTGAAAAATGAACTGCCATAATTCTAAAAGACAGCTTCATTTTTTAAGGTAAAAACAAAAAACTGCGGATGCTGGAAATCCAAAACAAAAACAGAAACAGAAATACCTGGAAAAACTCAGCAGGTCTGGCAGCATCGGCGGAGAAGAGTACAGTTGACGTTTCGAGTCCTCATGACCCTTCAACAGAACAGTTCTGTTGAAGGGTCATGAGGACTCGAAACGTCAACTGTACTCTTCTCCGCCGATGCTGCCAGGCCTGCTGAGTTTTTCCAGGTATTTCTGTTTCTGTTTTTGTTTTTCATTTTTTAAGAACCCATCTCACACTATCTCCTATACCTATTACCCTATTACATTACCATATGCATGCATTAACATAACAAGATATATACACAAGTCCTTGGTATCAACAGAAATCATTCCAGTTCAATGTTCAGGTTTTTTTTAAATGTCCAATTTTCCTTTAAGCTTCAAACTCTTGACAATGCATCTGCGAACGGATTCTCTCTAGCAGCAACATGTATAATACGTAGATTAAATGGTTGTAATAATAGACTCCATCTGAAAAGTCTTGCACTTTTGTCTCAAAATTTGTCCAAAAGCTTCAAATGATTATGGTCTGTATGAACAATTGTTTCTGATGAATTGTTTGCAACATAAATTTCAAAATGCTGCAATGCTAACACCAAATCCAAGGTCTCTTTTTCGATCGTTGAATATCTTCTCTGTTGTACGTTCAGCTTCCGTGAAAAATACCCTATCCATTTTTCAATTCCAGTGTCATCATCTTGTAACAGTACAGCCCCAATTCCTATATCACTTGCGTCAACAGTCAACTTGAATTGCTTGGCATAATTGGGTACTGCCAAAACTGGTGTTGTAGTTAATACAGTTTTCAAACTATCAAATGACTTCGGAATCTGTGTCTATTGAAACTTCTTGTTCTTTTTTAATAGTTCAATCAGTAGAGCAACTAAATGGCTAAAATTTGGGACAAATTTCCAGTAAAACCTACTCATGCCCAGAAATCTCAAAACTTCTTGTTTTGTTGTGCTGGGAAATCCACAATAGCCTTGGCTTTAGCATCTCTAATGTCCAATGGTATGGCCTAGATACATAACTTGCGCTTTTGCAAATTCATTTTTAGCCAAGTTCATTACCAAATTAGCTTCTTGTAGTCCACTAATATTCCAGATGCTGTAAATGCTCCTCCCACATCTGAATGGAAACTATTAGATCATCAAAAAAAAACAGCACAATTGCTTAGACCTGCAATTATTACTTTGTTTGTCAGTCTTTGAAATGGCACAGGTGCATTCTTCATACCAAATAGCATGACTTTAAACTGATATAGTCCACTTGGCGTTACAAAAGCTGATATCTCCTTTCCTCTCTCCGACAACAGTACCTGCCAATATCGTTTTAGCAAGTCAATCTTTGTGATAAATTTCAATTGTCCCATTTTCTTAATGCAAACTTCCAACCGCGGTATAGGGTATGAATCCGCTTTTGTCACCACATTCACTTTTCGATACTCCACACAGTCTGCATTCCATCTGGTTTTGGTACCAGCACAACAGGCAAACTCCAGTTACGGCAACTAGACTCAATTATATCATTTTGAAGCATGAAATCAATTTCTTTTTGTACTTATGATAACTTTCCCGGATTTAATCTATAAGGTGTTGCCTTATTGAAGATGAAATTTGTACCGAGACATCATGTACAGCTAAATGTGTCTTTCCTAATTTATTCCTACAAATAGGTTTGTGTGACTACAACAGCTTTTCCAAATCACTTTGATACTTGTTTGGAAGGTAACTCAATACTTCATTTAAATTTTCAAGCACCCCCTCATTATCCAATTTGATAATCCTGCACTTCTACCTCTTTCTCATCATCCACCATCACTAATACCTCTTTTTGTTCCTCTTCCCTGTCAAAGTACTTTTTAAGCATATTTACATGACACACCCCCTGCTTCTTTCTTCTATCTGGAGTATTTATTAAATAATTTACTTCATGCAATTTCTTTTCAATCCTATAAGGCCCACTATACCTTCCATTTAATGAATCAACTAGTACTGGTAACAAAACTAGTACTTTCTCTCTAGAAACAAAACTGCAAGTTTTAACTTCACTTTCATCACTTACTGTGATGTCTTTAAATGTTCCCTAGCCAATTCACATGTTCTGTTCAATATTTCCCTTAAATTTGATACGTAATCCAGGAGAATAGTTTCTGAATTTTGACCCACCAATTTCTCATGAATCAACTTCAGTGGTCCCCTTACCTCATGACCACAAACTAGTTCGAAAGGGCTAAAACCAGTCAGTGCAGTAGGAGTGTCTTTAATAGCAAATAACAAAAATGGAATTCCTGTACCCAATCCTGCGGATAATCCTGACAGTACGCTCTCACTATAGTTTTTAAAGTTTGATGCCATCTTTTCAAAGCTCCTTGTGACCCGGATCATAAGCTGTTGACTTAAACTGTTTTATCCCCAAACTGTTCATTAATTCCTTAAGCAGCTGTGACATGAAATTTGACCCCTGATCTGATTGTATTTCCTTAAGTAAACCATATCTTGTAAAAAAATTTAGTTAACTCCTCCACAATCCTTTTAGTTGTAATATTTCTTAAAGGTATCACTTCAGGAAACCTGCTAGACACATCCATTATTGTCAGTGAATACTGAGTCCCACTTTTAGTCTTAGAGAGGGGTCCTACACAATCAATCACGACCCTAGTAAAAGGTTCTTCAAATGCTGGTATTGGGATTAAAGGTGCCGGCTTAATCACAGCTTGTGGCTTTCCTGTTACTTGATATGTATGACAGGTTCTACAGAATTTGACTACATCCCTATGCAATCCTGGATAAAACAAATACCTCTGTATCTTTTCCTGTGTTTTCCTAATTCCTAAATGTCCCCCATTGGAATTTCATGAGCAACCTCAGAATCCTATTTCTATGCCCTAATGGGATAACAATCTGATGCACCTCCCTCCAGCTTCCATTTGCTGAGACATGATTTGACCTCCATTTTCTCATTGAAATATCTGCCTGAAGGTATTAACATACTGGAATACATTTTGCTTCTGTCTCTGAGTAAGCTTTCTGATATAACTGCTTTAATTGCAAATCATTTTTCTGTAACACCACTGACCTCCTTGAGTTAAACACTTCATCTGAATTGTCCTGTATTCATTCCTCCTGAACAATGCTATCAAACACAGTGCCAGCTAATTGGATTTCAACACCTTTTTCTTGCCTTTGAACTGCCTTCCCTTCTTGTTTATCTTGTTCTTTCCTATGAGCCTTTGATCTCGTTACAACACAATCAGGAAACAATCCAGGATGTTCCTTCTGTAACACTTCTGTTGAAAATACTTCTACAGGCTGTTCAACTACCATAGGCATCATCCACATTTGCGATCCAGCTATATCATTACCCAGAATAAATTGAATCCCTGCAATGGGCAATTTTTCCACCACTCCAACTATAACTTCACCTGCCTTCCATTTGCTCTTTAAATTTACCTTCCACAACGGAATAGATTTAGCATCTCCATGAACCCCACTTATTATAACCTGCTCCTGCAATACTGCCTTTGAACAACAAATATCGCTATCCCACAACGTTAAGGATTGACTAGCTCGTGCCCCTTAAAATTTTAACATATTTACCTACTCCACCCAGGACACATGGAAAGACTTTCCCTTCACACACACAGTCTTTAAACATTTCTGCAACCTGCTCCTCAGAATTATCTTGAGTAAACTGTGAATACATCCCCACTTCTTCACCTATCACTAATTCTCCCTGTTTCACCTGACAGAAACCACTGGTTTCTCCTGTGCCGGAACCGCAGTACTTTTACAGAGCTTTTTGGCACCCCAATAATTCCAACAGATTTTTCCTGCAATTTCCAACACACTGACTTCATGTACCCCACTTTATTACAATGAAAACACCTCAATTTTCAAATGTCACTTCTACCTTCAGCACCTTCCTTTCTATTCTGAGAAAAAACTTCCTGGGAATTCCCAGCCACTCCTCTTCCCTGACTACCTACCTTCCTTTCACCTTCCCAGTTCATCCTTTTCCAATTTGAAAGGGTGACGAGAAAAAGGTCTAGCTCTATGAACTAACTCATAATCATCAGCTATCTCTGCTGCTTGTCTTTCAGAATCAACCCTCTGTTCCTCCACATGAGTTCTCACTACCGAAGGGATTAAATCTTAAAATTATTCCAAAAGAATTACTTCCCTAAGAGCTGTATATTGTCTTTATTTTTAATGCCTGTATCCACCAGTCAAAATGACTTTGTTTTACTCTTTCAAACATGATATAAGTTTGCCCAGGCTATTTGCTCATATTCCTAAATTTCTGCCTGTATGTTTCAGGAATCAACTCATATGCACTCAAAATAGCCTTTTTCACCACATCATAATTCACCAACATTTCTTCTGATAGAGAAGCATATACCTCATGTCCAGTTTTCCCGTGGCCATTTCATCTGTTTAACTAGCTTCTCAAAAGAAATAAAGAATACTTCATTATATTTTTCCTCAAACTTTGGAAGAGCTTGTGCAAATTCAAACATCTGCCCACTGGGTTCTACTTTGTAGCTAAGTACTTCCTCACCAACTGGCGTCTTTTTTTTTAACTGCCAACATTTTCGGCTGGAATTCTCTCTCTCTCTTCTTTTCTTTCCTCCCTGTCTATCTTCACAATTTCTAATTCCCTTTCCTGTTTTCTTTCTCTCTCCTGCCTTTCAACTTGTTTCCTTTGGAATGCCCGTTCTCTTTCCTTTGCTTCTAATTCAGGCTTTTTCAGCTTCTTTGCTTGTTCAAATTCAAGCGTCTTCATTTGTAACTGAAGTCTCACTACCGCCAGCTGTGACTCACTTGTGTCAGGTATCACTTCCAACTGTAGATGCTGTGCTATACTTTTAATTATAACTGATTTCCTAGCCAACACAGGTAACCCCAATTTTAACTTATCTACCAACTCTGTTAACTTACTCTTGGTTATTTGTTGTAACCCAATCAGAAGTGTATCTTCTATTCCCAGACAAGTCTTAGCAGTTGCCAAAGCCATCTTTCAGTCTCACCACTTCTAAAAAAAACCTCACCAACTCCTGAGTTCAAAGTGCTTCTCGTACTCGTAACCTTAAGATTCACCAATTCCAAACCAATCAAGAAATTATAAATATTAATCCCGTCAAGAGCCCCCAATTGTTATGACACAGCAGTTGGTAAAGGCTGCTATGTAAAATCCCAGAGGAAACTTTAAACAACTGTCATAACCTATATTTTCAATTGGTATGTTTGAGATGCAACTCTGAATTCAGAAATGAGACCAACCAGCCCCCAGGGGTTTTTATATCAAACTAAATGAAACATTTATTAATTTACAACAAGGTATTAAACACATACACATGTCTACAAATTACTATCATAACTTTTTAAACAAATTCCCAAATTAATCTCCACTAAGGCAACAATAACCAATAGACTTTAAGCAGGCACCAGGCAAAGCATTTTCACCTTACAAATACAAATTTAGGTTCCTTTGCAGACAGTTGTAGGCTTACAGGCTTAGATCTTACATGCCTCTGACCTGCACACACAAGCTCTTTGTATATCCCAGCCTTACCCTTTGAATGTAAATTTTCATTGTATCACCAGGCCCTTTGATCCCCTTTCAGAGTACCAATTTTACTAGTAATATGAACATTGCTTGGTGTCTCCTAGCTAGGTGCAAGATTTCACTCCCACTCTTGAATGCTCCATTCAACAAAATGCAAATGTACCTCTACCTACTGTTTACATCTCAAAACGACTATACATCAAAGCACCCAGACTAGCTGGCTTTAATCCAATTAACACACACACAGACTAAACCTCTATTTAAAAAAATAACTTCCAATAACACTGTATACATTAATATCTCTTCCTGACACTGCACAGGCAATTAAGCTCCCTTTTCACCAGGATTTCCTCTCACTTTTACTTTAACCATCTTTTTAGACTCCTGTTATAACTTCATTTATCCCTTTGCTGTCAATATCCTCCCTTATTTCATTCTTTCTTTCCTATGTTCTCATGCCCTGAATTTTAGTTTGCATTTAGACTGCTTACGTTTCTCATGGATCCCTCCCTCCAACCCCCCCCCCCTCCGCCCCCTATTGGTTTAAAGCCTTTGCAGCTCTGTATTAGGACATGAGTCCCATCCATCATTACAGGTCCATCCTGTCCCAGTACTGGTGCCAGTGTCCCATGAGAAGAAACACCTCTTTCCCATACCAGCCCTTTAGCCATGTGTTATCTCTTCTGATTTGTCTGCTCGTATGCCAATTTGCTCGGCTAATCCATAGATTATTCTCAAGGTCATGTGTTTTAATTTAAAGGTTAACTCCTGATACTCTTTCAGCAGGACTTTCCCCCGTTCCTACCTACGTCATTTGTTCAAACATGGACCATGACAACTGGATCTACTCCCCTCCCTTTCCAAGTTCCCCTCCAGCCGCCATGAGATATCCCTACCCTGCCACCCTTGGAATTCTAGTTCTTAGCTGCAGAGGACACTATCTATCCCCCTAGTTACAGAATCCCCCTATTACTATTACTTTTTTAAAAAGGGATACTTATGCTAAGTAATTTGTATGCTAATTTGCTCAGGCCACCGATTTACTAGTTAAATTCCATTTTTATCAAATGAGATTCTGCCATATTTACTGGATTTGGGGGATAAAATTCAATGTACTGTTGGATTAGTCTCACCATCTTTAAAGCTGGGGTGCATTGCAGGATGGAACACAAGGTGTACCAGTTGGAATTAGATATCTATTATGTGGCATTACTGGGTGAAACGGGAGGGAGATGGGGACAACAAAATGGTCTTGGGCCTTGGTTGTGTTAGATAACAGTCCTCGATTTTCACAGCACCAAGAGACAACCTTGATCGTTAACAGCATGGGAGGACTGTTTGGTCTCTATGGAGCAGGAATCTGGGATTTGGTTGAATTGTTCAGCGAAGAGAGCTGGAATGGAATATGGGTTCTGCCTTACTGATGGATTCCTTGTATCAGTAATAAAGGAAGAAGGAGAGCTCTGTGCATGTTCTTGAATCTTTTTGTCAATAAAACAATGTAGCTTCCTACATAAATAAAGTACATTTCCCATTGGAACATTACCTTGCTTTTTAATTTTTAGTTCTGTGATTTATCAAAATAAAGTTTACTCATGTCATCCTTCTCCAATCTGTATACCCCATGTTGTTCTAATTTATAGATACATTTATAAGAATACATAGCAGAATGCAAAAATAACAAGTTGTTTTTATGTAGTGCCTTTTAAGTAATAAGGTGTCTCAAAATGCTTCATAGGAGCGTTATCAAACAAAATTTGATGCCGAGTCACAAACGGAGCTATCAAGACAGATGGCCAAAGGCATGGTCAGAGAGGCAGTTCCTATAACTGATAATTCAGCTGAATCTCCACATAAACATCTATGCACAGTCCTGAACTGGATTGCTTTCATTTAGATCAAAGCAATCCTAATCGAGTCTGATGCTCTCTACAACAGGGCATCACCTAGGGAAGTTGTTCAGTGCAGTTCTGCAAAGTGCCATAATTGGTGACGAGCAGCAAAAGTTATTTTTTTTTAATATATGCATTGTGAACACTCAACAAATCTCCAAATTTTCAAGCATGGCAAAAAAAAAAGCAGTTAGATTTGCAAACTAATTTTACCCTCGTCCACAGTCCTATTTTTACAATATTGTTGACCTGCATACAAATGAGCAACGTACAGTGCAATTTTAATTTTCTTGCAAAAACGCACACTACCCACAACCTGCAAAATTTGCATTGTGCAGATATCAACACTTCCAAAGTAATTGATAGAATCTGCAAATGTAGCACTACAAAGTAAAACAGTGTGATTAAATTTATTTAAGAATCCCTTTTTAACTTACATTTTGATTTATCCTGTAAGATACTTAAAATTTCTTTACATGACATTCAATGTTGTAGTCCAAATGTCAGAAACAGTTTATTATTGCTTGCACTACATTTAAACAAAACAGGTTTACAAAATAGACCTGTTACAAGATACAAAATAATATCCCACAGAAGTAAAAACCATTAACAATCTGTGAAATTTCATTTCTTTAGTTTTATTTTCACTACGATTTACAGGACAATTTATTTGGAGATGTAAAAAAAAGACTCCTACAAGGATAAAATAGTGCAAGATCAATAAAACACTGAATCATCTCGTCTTCGACTCAAAAAGCATATAGTGTTATAATTTATGCTGGTACAATCATACATTTGTACAGATCAAGACAAGCAATATGAATTAAAATATGTCCCTAACCAAAGTGCTTCACTCAATGCCATATGCATAGTAACTAGATGTCTGGAATCAAGCCAAGGTTCAGCTGCCAGCAAAAACTTTGTCACCTGCTTTGAACATCTGAAGTATGTTTACCCAATAGATTTCATTAAATTACATTTCCATTAGGAAGCATACAATGTTGATACTCGTCTCAAAGATAAAAGGAATGGCTAAGAGGCATGTCATTTGCCTTCCAGCTGATTGCAGTTGCTGAGCCAATCAAGAGAAGCAGCCAGAACAATACTTTGTAAAGGCAGTATCCCTAAGGGCTGCAAGTTGGGTACTGCAATACCATTAAAAAGGACCACATAATTAAAACAAGCACATCATTTTTAAAAAGTAAAAAAACAAATTAAAATGTTAACATGCTTGAAATAAGTAACCAATTAAACTGGAACTCTAAAACTGATAGATAAATTTTGTTTTAAAATGCAAGTTAAATAGTTAAACTATTACTAATTTTTAAAAATAAATAACGTATTTTAATTTGTGCTCTTTCGTCTCCAATGTTCGCTCAGCTGATGTTATAGCACAATTGATAATACCATGCATTTGAATATTAAAAATAAGATTGCACCCATTTTTTATTTTACTATGAAATGAGTATCAACAGACCAATTTGATGATGTATCAAGATACCTGTTCAATGCTTGACAGTTCTGAATATTTTATTGAAAAGCACATTTTTTATTTAATATTAATACATAAAATGTCAGAAGTACTGGATAATGAAGGTAAAGCCACGCACACATAGAACACTTTTTAAGAGATCAATTTGATGCCAGCCACAAATAAATTTATGGTAAATATCCAGATATATTGTTTGTTTCTTGATCATTATTCCTGATTATGCAATAACTATGATATACTGGACAAACATTTACCCCATATAATGAATCTGAGCTCTGGGGACCACCAACATTTCTCCTTGAACTGGGCTATTACTCAGAGATGCCGAACAGTGATCAAACTGGTTAGTTTGAGTTTAATTGGTTCTATCCATCAGCATTGGGACTATTACATTATGTGTGTCGCTGTTTATTACTAGTTCTCCCGCCCCACTATCAATCAAAAATGGAAATCCCATGCATGGTCATAGGTGGAAAAGTATTGATTTTTTAAATTTACTTTTCAAAATTTACTATTTGTTTAATTTCCATTGAAAATTTTGTAGTTATTAAAATGGGAATATGGGTTCATATCTATGATTCTTTAGGATACGTTGTTTCAGATTTCAACTTTGTTATTTGGGGAAGGTGCTAAGTGGAGAGAGAGAGAGAGAGAGAAAAAGAGAAAGAGAGAGAGAGAGACTCCTCCCCAAATGGAGGCTGCAATATGTTGGGTTGCATGGGGGATTACATCACTTAAAATATTAATATTTGATGGGTGGAAAAGCAAAAATAAATCTAATGTATTCAATGATGATTTGGTACATTTCTACTTTGCATTAACTTTTCAAATAGGGAGAAGGGATTCAACATATTTCAACATGAAACACTTCCTAAATATTACAAATGAATACAGAATTAATATTTAATTATGTGCTTTTTCTTAATTAATCATACACTCTCACTCCATATGTGAGAAAGTAGGCTATATTAAAAACTTATTTGTGCATCTGTGTAAGCATTGAGTTCCAGCTTCACAAGTAGCAAAACAAATATGAAACACCTCTTGGAATCGTTCTAGCATCTGGCATTTAAAGCCTGTGCATAGGTTACCAGGCACAAGGAGAAAGGTTGTCTATTTCAGGAGGCTCCTCTTAACAAACCCATCATTCGCAAACTCTTGAATAGTATGGATACTATATACAATTGAACACATGTAACCAAAAGTAAGATTATTGTGCAAACCATCTTCAAAAGATGATACTAATGTACTCTTCATTAGAAATAAAAATTGAATAAACAAAACTGATGACTTTCATTATAGGGCATGTATTTGTTATTTTTCTCCCTTTTGGCAGATATAGAAAAAAAATCATCCAACAAGAAAACAGCTGATTGATTCAAACTTAATGAAACACCATTTTAAGACTGTGTGTCACTGTTATATAAATGTTGAAGGACAATATTACCTTACGTTTTAGGCCCAGACACTCATGTCAATTGTATAAGTTACGGAAGATGCAACCAATACACTATGTATATCTAATACATTGTAACCAAGCAACAAAAATCTAAATACACCTTAGTGCTGCATATCACAAGGCCATTTTGCAACAGAGCTAAGTTGGTTTGCAAGTGCCATCACAGCACTGTAAATGTTTTGAGAATTTGTAATAAATACTGAAGTTCTATGGTTGAAAAGCATGGCTATCTAATGAAAAATGGATTGCACAACTTCAATCACGCCAACCTACAAAATTACCAAAAGCTTCACACTTGTAGGACAATAGCTCACAGCTCAAAAATATACTGGCTGACATTTCACCAGCAAGCTGCGACCTCCGCTCTGCTGGACACAAAGACCATGACGGGGCTGTGTTTTACCAGCAGTAGCCATTTAAAAGGCAACCAGGACACCATCCAGTTCTTTTGATTCACTTACAGGATTTAGGCGCCGCTGGCTAGGGCAGCATTTATTGCCCATCCCTAATTGCCATCGAGAAAGTGGTGGTGAGTTGCCTTCTTGAACTGATGCAGTCCAGTGCTGTTAGGGAGTTCCAGGATTTTGACCCAGCGACAGTGAAGGAACGGCGATATATTTCCAAGTCAGGATAGTGGGTGGCTTGGAGGGGAACTTGCAGGTGGTGTTCCCATATATCTGCTGCCCTTGTCCTCGATGGTAGTGGTCGTGGGCTTGGATGGTGCTGCCAAAGGAGTATTGCTAAGTTTCTGCAGTGCATCTTGTAGATGGTACACACTGTTGCCACTGTTCGTCAATGGTGGAGAGAGTGAATGGTTGTGGAAGGGGTGGCTATCAAGCGGGCTTCTTTATCCTGGATGGTGTCAAGCTTCTTGAGTGTTGATGGAGCTGCACTCATCCAGGCAAGTGAAGAGTATTCCATCACACACCTGATTTGTGCCTTGCAGATGGTGGACAGGCATTGTGGTGTCTAGAAGGGAGCTACTTGCTGCAGGATTCCTAGCCTCTGACCTACAGTATTTATATGGCTAGTCCTGTTCAGTTTCTGGTCAATGGTAACCCCCAGAATGTTGATATTGGGGGATTCAGCGAAGGCAATGCCATTGAATATCATGGGGCGATGGTTAGATTCTCTCTCACTGGAGATGGTCATTGCCTAGCACCTGTGTGCTGCAAATGTTACTTGTCACTTGTCAGCCCAAGCCTAGATACAGTCCAGGTCTTGCTGCATTTGGACATGGACTACTTCAGTATCTGAGGAGTTGCGGATGGTGCTGAACATTGTGCAATCATCAGCAAATATCCCCACCTGACCTTATGATGAAAGGAAGGTCATCGATGAAGCAGCTGAAGATGGTTAGGCCGAGGACACTACCTTGAGGAACTCCTGCAGTGTTGTCCTGGAACTCAGATGATTGACCTCCATCTTCCTTCGTGCGAGGTATGACTCCAACCAGCGGAGAGTTTTCCCCCTGATACCCAGTAACTTCAGTTTTGCTAGGGCTCCTTGATGCCACACAGTCAAATGCTGCCTTGATGTCAAGGGCACTCTCACCTCACCTCTGGACTTCAGCTATTATGTCCATGTTTGAACCAAGGCAGTAATGAGGTCAGAAGTTGAGTTACCCTGGCAGAGCCCAAACTAAGTATCAGTGAGCAGGTTATTGCTAAGCAAGTGCCACTTGATAGCACTGTTGATGACCTCTTCCATCACTTTACTGATGATCATGAGTAGGCTGATGGGGTGGTAATTGGCCAGATTGGATTTGTCCTGCTTTTTGTATACAGGACATAGCTGGGCAATTTTCCACATTGCTGGGCAGATGCCAGTGTTGTAGCTGTACTGAAACAGCTTGGCTAGAGGCGTGGCAAGTTCTGGAGCACAAGTCTTCAATACTATTGCAAGAATGTTGTCAGGGTCCATATCCTTCGCAGTACCCAGTGCCTTCAAAAGTTTCTTGGTATCATGTGGAGTGAATTGAATTGGCTGAAGACTGGCATCTGCAATGCTGGGGACCTCAGGAGGAGGGCAAGATGGATTATCCACTTGGCACTTCTGGCTGAAGATTGTAGCAAATGCTTCAGCCTTATCTTTTGCACCGATGTGCTGGGTTTCTCCATCATTGAGGATGGGGATATTTGCCGAGTCTCCTCCTCCAGGTGAGTGAATTGTCCACCACCATTCACAGCTGGATGTGGCAGGACTGCAGAGCTTAGATCTGATCTGTTGGTTGTGGAATCATTTCGCTCTATCACTTGCTGCTAATGCTGTTTGGCACGCAAGTAGTCCTGTGTTATAGCTTCACCAGGTTGACACCTCATTGTTAGGTATGCCTGGTGCTGCTCCTGGCATGCCCTCCTGCACTCTTCATTGAACCAGTATTGATCCCTGGCGTAGTGGTAATAGTAGAATGGGGGATATGCCGAGCCATGAGGTAACAGATTGTGTGGTTGAATACAGTTCTGCTGCTGCTGATGGTCCACAGTGCCTCATGAATGCCCAGGCTTGTGTTGCTAGATCTGTTTGAAATCTAACCCATTTAGCACGGCGGTAGTGCCACACAACACAATGAAGGTTGGTCTCAATGTGAAGGCAGGACTTTGTCTCCACAAGGACTGAGAAGTCGTCACTCCTACCAATACTGTCAGGTTGGTGAGGTCAAGTATGGTTTTCCCTCTTGTTGGTTTCCTCACCACCTGTTGCAGACCCAGTCTAGCAGTTATGTCCTTGAAGACTCGGCCAGCTCGATTTGTGCTACTGAGCCACTCTCGGTGTTGGACATTGAAGTTCCCCACCCAGAGTATATTCTGCATCCTTGCCACCATCAGTGCTTCCTCCAATTGGTGTTCAACATGGAATAATACTGATTCATCAGCTGAGGAGGTGCAGTATGTGGTAATCAGCATGTGGTTTCCTTGCCCATGTTTGACCTGATGCCATGAGACTTCACAGGGGCCAGAGTTGATGTTGAAGACTCCCAGGGCAACTCTCTCCCGACTGAATACCACTGTGCCACCACCTCTGCTGGGTCTGTCCTGATGGTGATGGTGATATCTGGGACAAGATCTATAAGGTATCATTCCGTAAGTGTGACTATGTCAAGTTCTTGCTTGACTAGTCTGGGACAGCTCTCCCAATTTTGGCACAAGCCCCAATGGAGTGACTTGCTCGACAATTTCAGAGGGTATTTAAGAGTCACATGTAGGCCAGACCAGGTAAGGCCTCAGATTTCCTTCCCTAGAGGACATTTGTGAACCAGGTGGGTTTTTATGACAACCAGAAACTGAACTGGACTAGCCACATAAATACTATGGCTACAAGAGCAGGTCAGAGGCTAGGAATAATGCAAAAAGTAACTCACCTCCTCACTCCCCAAAGCCTGTCCACCATCTGCAAGGCGCAAGTCAGGGGTGTGATGGAATACTCCCCACTTGCCTGGATGAGTGCAGCTCCCACAACATTCAAGAAGCTTGACACCGTCCAGGACAAAGCAACCCGCTTGATTGGCACCACATCCACAAACATTCACTCCCTCCATCACCGATGCACAGTAGCAGCAGTGTGTACCATCTACAAGATGCACTGCAGAAATTCACCCGGGCTCCTTCGACAGCACCTTCCAAACCCACGACCACTGCCATCTAGAAGGACAAGGGCAGTAGATAGATGGGGACACCACCACCTAGAAGTTCCCCTCCAAGCCACTCACCATCCTGACTTGGAAATATATTGCTGTTCCTTCACTGTCACTGGGTCAAAATCCTGGAATTCCCTTCCTAACAGCACTGTGGGTGTACCTACACCACATGGACTGCAGCGGTTCAAGAAGGCAGCTCACCACCTTCTCAAGGGCAACTAGGGATGGGCAATAAATACTGGCCAGAAGCCCACATCCAGTGAACAAATAAAGAAAAATCAACAACAGTTTCATGGCCATCATTAAACTTATAAGTGCAGGCTTTTACTGGATTCAAATTCCACTATCTGCCATGGTGGGATTTGAACCCAGGTCCCCAGAGCCTTACCCTGGGCTTCTGGATTACTAGTCCAGTGACAATACTGCTACGCCACCGCTTCCAGGTCACCTAAGGAGATTTTACGATCTTAAGAAATAGAAGCAGGAGAAGGCCATTTGGCCCACTGAGCCATAGCTGATCTGATTTTGGCCTTAATTCCACTTCCCTGCCTGTACCCCCATAACCCTTGACTCTCTGGACAATCAAAAATCTGGCCCTGAATTTAATTCAATGACCCAGCCTCCACTGCTCTCTATGGAAAAGAATTCCAAAGACTAACAACTCTCAAAGAAGAAATTCCTTATTTCTGTCTTAAATGAGACCCCTTATTTTAAACCGTGGCCCCTCGTTCTAGGTTTCCCCATAAGGGAGAATCTACCCTGTCAAACCCCCTATGTCGCATTAAGATCACCTCTCATTCTTCTAAACTCCAATGAGCATAGGCCCAACCTTCCCTCATAAGACAACCTTGTCATCCCAGGAATCTGCCAAGTGAAGCTTCTTTGAACTGCTTCCAATGCAAGTATGTCCTCCGTTAAGTAAGGAGACAAAAACTGTACACTGTACTCTCGGTGAGGTCTCACCAATGCCCTGCACAGTTGTAGCAAGGTTTCACTACTTTTATACTCCCAACCCCTTGCAATAAAAGCCAACATTTCATTTGCCTTCCTAATTACTTGCTGTACCTGCATGTTAACTTTTTGGATTCACATTTCTTTATGATCTTCATTCAATGGACTCTCCCTGGTAGCAAGGGAACCTCAAATTATTTGCACAAACAAACTGAAGGCAGCACTCTAAGTTACAGAACAAAACCAGGTATTCCAACTCGCGGACAAACAAGGCAATGATCCACATTAGTCATCACAGTATTTATCACCAAACCTACTCCTCATTCTTTTTTTCCCAAATCCTATCAATTTCTGGGTAGCATGCTGAAATAAAGGCAGTTAATGTATTTACACCAGGAAGCATACTCTATATAAAAGAAAGTGACTTCAATTAGTTTTGACAAAAAATAATCTTCATATCAAATGACAGCCAGGCATACTCCAGAAAGTATCTCTGAAGAAAAAGTTTTCAAAAGTTGGTTTAAAAAAGAGGAATTGTGGCAGAATAACTAGAAAGTTAAATGATGAATATGAAACCAAGAGCTACGTAAATGTTGCTTGGATTGGAGAAGGAGTGGAAGTGGTATAGCTTAGTGATATATACAGATGATTTGGACTTGAGATTAGATAGCATGTATCTACTGAAGACACAAATATAATGTGGCTGTCAAACAGACAATTGTACGAGACTAAGCTGACAAGAGAGAGATCAGGGCGGGCAGGTGTCAGATGTTGTTTAGTGAAGAGGAATGAGAGTTATTGCATTTTAAGAGAAAAAAAACCAAAAAATGAAGTAAATATTGAAGGGTGTAGAGGAATAAACAGATCCAGGAGTACAAATACACAATTCATTTGAAATGCGAATGCAGTAATTAAAGCCATATAACAGGTGCATAGAATACCCGAGCAGCCTAGATTCACCAGGATGATAAAGTCTAGGTGAGGGAGACTTGAGGTAGAGGAAATTTAAGAGCAGATTTCCTTTTTAGTAACCGTACAGGGTCAAGAGGGAAGAACAAGTCATTCCAGATGTCAGTATGAGCCAAACAAATCCATTAGAAAGCAGATCTGGAGACTGTGAGATAAGTCAAAAAGAAGAATGAAGGCAGTTAGAGCCAATTATTTTCCCTTCCAATGTTAGGGAAGTCAGTAGTGAGGTAATTAGTTATTAATATATAATTAATAATGTATAATTGAACAAACTGCCATGTACCCCCAAATAAATAAATTTGCCTTCAACTTCAACATAATAAAGCTATGGCAAGCTTATTCTAGTATTAGCTAATAAGAAGAGAGTTTTACGTAAAACAGCATTACAATCCCGGATAGTTGATTTTTTTAAAAATTAAAAGCAGAAACAAAATTGAGAGATTCAGTTAACATCAAATTGTGCTGCTGAAGCAGTTTACAAACCTCACTTGCATTGAGATTGAGAAAGTAATTATGTGCTATTTAGTTCTAATCTATTCTAAAGAAATGTTTCCAACTCCCTGTGAACTACTATAAGACTTCTAAATCTAAATAAAGTAGATCCCTTTATAATTTTCTTTCCCATGTTACAAGCTCTGATGCAAAAACTATATTTATGATTCCCCCTCCAACAGTAATCCCATAAAAGCATCCACTTTATAATGTTTCTACATGGTTTGAAAATCAGTGCTGCGAAAACAGTTACTGCCATTTCACATAAAACCTATGCCCCAAATCAGTAAATACACTTTGCATGATAACTAGCCACACAAGTTCACAGATCATCGCTCAAAATGGCATCTAAAATACCAGGCATTCAAATTCCCACCAACCTTTGAAGCACATCAAAAACATCAATTTCACCAAGTTGTTGACATGCATTAGTTTATGCTGTAGCTTCACCTAAAAAGCAGAGTATCACTCGTCACCATCACAAGCAGCATTTTTAATGAAAGGGGCATAAAGATGTCAAATCCTCAATCAAATTCTTCTACATTTCAGGCATGAAGTTCAATTTAATCAACCACTGTCATTGTGACACACCTTGACATATGAAGCTAACACTATGTGTGCAAACACACTTTCATTAATTGGACCTCATTGTATCTGGTAAGATATAGTATTTGAACAGAGTTCATTGATGCTTACAATTTTACAAATTTACAAGATCAACATCGGAGGTTAGAATCAGTTGCAAGTAAGAAAAGCATCTTCATGTTTTCATTATCATTGCTCCACGGGTAAAATTCAGTATGGCTTTCAAAGACTAATGCTGGGTTTCGATTATGTTTAACAGCTTAATGCCAAAAAAAAGCCACAGAACTCAGGTTTCATTAGCGTACCTGACTAAAACTGTCACCCCACTTTTGTGAATGGCAGGACTTATGGATAGCCACAAATATGGTTAATGGAAAATGTTGTAAGAATGTTAGATGCAAAAGAAATCCTTAGAAGAGAAATGAAGAGGAAAAAAGTAATTCCTACTAATGATTATAACGCTTAGAAAATCTTCTTGTACCTGTCCAATATTTGTCTTTGAACTGTGACAATTTACTTCTTTCAAAAACAAAACGGCAATAACTAAATACTGACTTAAATAATCTTACTTCATAATAGAAAAAAAGTGACTTGTGGAGCATTAAAAAAAAGGAATTTTTGTAATGTTTATACATCTATGAATCTCTTAGATTAGATTCTGCAGTCTGAACACATGCGATATGCACCATTTCCCAATATACACCAACAGGAAGAGTACTTCTCTTCAACCAGTAACAGTACATATCTATTATGAATGCATCCAAAATTATCTGAAGAAAAGCTAGGGGAGGAACTTCTGTGAAAGATAATATTGAATGGGTCTTTTTTTTTAAACTAGGGAAAGGTAGAGAAAGAGAGAAAGGGCAGAGAGAAACAACCACTTTAAAACATGAAGGGGGGGTCAGTGTTTACTACACACTTGTGGCCACAATTGTTAATCTTCAAATTCTGAAACAAACTATTTTCCAGAGTGATAAAGTCAAATTATGAGTGTATGTAACATTATTTGCTTTTGAAATACAAATGATCAATTCAATTAGATTTTCAAACAAAAATTTTAAATGTGTTGATATTGAGATCTTGAAAATGGGAAACCTCTGGTGTAATGTGTAGAATTCCAATGCTAATGCAAGTGGGAGGCAAGAGATAAAGTAATCTGTTGCAATCACCCAAGAGAAAAAAAGGTTTTAAACAGCAAAGAAATTTTAAAAAGGTGCATCTTAAACAAGTGCTGCAACTTGATTGTGGGAGGCAAAGAAAGAACTTGTATTTCACTTTTCTTTTCACATCCTGAAGCGCTTTACAGCCAGCCAATGAAGTACTTGTGGAACTTAGTTATTGTTGTAACGTAGGGAAGCACAGCAGTTAATTTTCATCCAAGGAGGTCCGACAAACAATAATGAGATAAATGCCCATATAATCTCCACAGATAGTGTTGGTTCAGGGATAAATTTTGGCCAAGACACCAGGAGAACTTACTCTGACTTCTTCAAATAATCCATTTTACGTCCATCTGAGATAGCAGATGGGTCCCCGATTTAGCATTTCATCCAAAAGATGGTAACTCCAACAACACAGAGCTCCTTCAGTACTAATAGAAAAATACTGTTCAAAGCTAACAAGGTTTTAGGGGCAAAAGAACAAAGTTACTTGCACCTTAAAGTTTTGTAAAGTGGTAAACAGCATTAAAATATTAGATATGAGGCTGTTGCTTGCAGTATCAAAAATAAGTAATATATTACTTTCATTTGACATTGCTTCAATAAATTTGATGTATTACAGTGATGATACAGTGAACCAGCACCACATTTAAAACTTTTCAATTGCAGTAAGTATCAGAAACTGCATGCAGAGTCAGAATAGCTGTAAGCAATGTGCTATGCCTAAGAGTACTGTCGTTGATTCTATTATCACTTTCCATTGTGCATCATGACTTCTGAAAACTGCACCATGATAAAGCATATCCTTCATAACAGTTTTGCATGGCTCTCAAAAGATTACACAATGGGAAAAGGAGATCAGTTACTGTTTATGAAGCTATCAACAGCTGTATAATATGGCAAAACGTTTATCAGTTAACATTGGATATAAATCTTTACATATTGAAATCAGATTTGAAATAACTTGGATTCCATTTCCTTACACTTTAATGTTACAGCGATTTTGTGATATAAAACTTCAGTATTTTAGTAAGAGATCTAGAGTAGAAAAGAGTTCAAACACATGTAGAAATCAGAAAAAGCAACAAACAGAACTACTTGTAAGATAGAATGTGTGATTTCTTTTTCTCTTTCTGATACTGCTCTCCAGAGCATAAAAACAATTCTCACAGACTTGTTCGGTGAGTTTGAGGTTATTATTTACTGTTTTATTCCAAATGACAGAACTTCCGTTCTTTCGTTCCTTTACTTAATGTGCTGCCCACATTTCTCTTGAGCAGCAATTGCTGGTCAAGAAAGTTGCAGAGCCAGAAATGTCACTCCATAATGGAAGTTAAAACAGGTAAATTCATAGAAAGTAAAATTAGAAAGAAAAGCACACTGTATTGCAAGATACAAAACACCAATAAGCCAAGAAAAATTTAAATAGAAGGATACACAATCGTATTCCTGACATTTAAAAAAGTTAATATTCACCTCATGTTAATATGTTTCAAAACGACAACTCTACTGTAGTTTTAATTTACCCATTATTGAAGTTTAAAAGTTGATGATTTTAAAAACCTGTAGCTCTGCTTATACTGTCAATATTTGAAAATGAAAATAGCTCCCAAATAATAATCTCCATATTTTCAACATGCTTGGAAACAAAAAAAAATCTTCATACTTCAATCTTTGCTAAATACGAGAATCTGATCACTGGCAACAAGTTCAAAACGGGCACAAAAAGCAACATCTTTCAAATGAAGGGAAAACCCCTGCCCCAGGGTCAGTCAATTGACAAGCCCAAGAGAGAGGCCAGGTGGGTCCCGGCTTCAACCTTCAGTCTTTGTTGAGTTAACAAATTGCAACTTAAACAACAGCGAAGGCATTACAAATGGCTTTAATATTTCTGGGCAAAGGGGAAGTAAAAGATCAACCAGGCCCAATTTTAAGCCTAAAGGCCATATGTGGTTCAGTGCCATGGCAGGCCTGGAGGATCAAAGGAACTGTTCAAATCTACTGGCTTATTTATAATTAAATGCTACATCAGAACATCTAGTCTGACTAGTTTCTATAACTTAAGATTTATGCAAATCATGGCCTTATTTGTATGTAACCTGAAGACTCTATTGGTACACAAAGAAAAATGATTGGACACCCCAGCTAGCTTTTGTACTATTTATCAATTTACAGCGACCCTTCCTAGAAAATACATGCATAGATGCCAGGTGACTACAATGAGTTCATTTGCGATGTCCCCAAGACATGAAGGTGGAGCTCACTGTTTAGATCTAAGAGGTCAGACATTATAATATAAACATTTCGCAGAGGGAGACTGTCATTAGTGGAACACGTCCACATGTTCAAGACAGAAAGAAGAGCAGTAGTAGTTAAAAATCCAGTGATTTCTGCAGCATCAATTGAAAAGTCAGAAAACACTACCATCTAGTGGCGAGGTCATTCTATCGCTATTTATAATCATAAAACCCTAGTAAAACTATTTTTAAAAATTCCTTGCCAGCACATACATTTAAAAAAGGCATGCTGACATTAATTTATTTTCCCAATTTTGATGGGCATGACTGAGAAGGCACAAGACAGCACTCGTTTCCAAACGCAGAATCAAAAAATGGATCCATGTCAGTAAGTCACCCGGAACGGTGTCATTCACCTCTTAGTACAAGCAGACACTGCCAGAGTTGACAGTCTGTTTCACATTGGTGAACGAAACATCACACAATGCATCACATAACACAAATAAGCAACAATGACCGCCTTGTTAAATGTTACTCTTGATGCTGTTTTCTACCAGTCACAATAATTTAACCTTCACCACAGCACCAGTCTTTACTGATATAATCGGATGAGAAATAAACTTTTGTCCACACATTGCGAATGTCATTCAGCCGATCACATCTGAATTTAATCAGCCATGAGATTACATCACAGTACAGTAACACATGACTTGCAGCAATCTTTCACAATGATTCAATTTGGGACATGGAAATACAGTTTGCAAGGATTGAAACAACAAAAAGAAAATTAATTGATGTAACAAGCAGTACCTAATAAAGGTAGACAGCTGGAAAAATGTTAAAAACTTCAAAATATTTGCAATAAATATAGGTTTCATTGCTTGTTAATATTTACCACAGTGCTTTTTAATCTGGAGAACTACACAAACTATTTTATGTAAAGTACTCCTATGCAGAAACTCATCCAAAATAGCTTTAGTGGACAACATTGTCAAGGTCTGCTGAATATGGCCACAAACTTTGAAACATCAGCTTTGACTGGTGCAATAAATATTCTGCAAGCTGCCTTTCAGCAGTTTCAGAAAGGAAATATTTTGCTTCCTGCCTTCTGTCACAGAACTCTTGCTTTCCTTGTGGGCATTGTCACAGAATATTCTTGCAAGGAATCAAAACAAAAGCTACCCAAATATTATAGTCACTCCACCTTGAACAAATACACTCAAAAGAACTCTGAAGATTCATGGTTGCCTGCCCAACTACACCCCTCATAGAAAGCTACCAATTAAGTGACTGTCAGACCCAAATCTTCAACACATGGCAGGATCACTGGCATCCTTTCCCACTTAGCTTAGGTGCAGCAGCTTCCAATCCAGAGAACAAGGGAGTAGTTTACATTGTGAATTCAGGTTCAAGTTACACTGAAGATTCCCATTCATAGACATAATATTGTTTAGAGTGTCAGTAATTCCAGCTAAAGATGGTGACATATAGCATGTTTAAGGTATCTTAGGATACATAATTAAATTAACTGGTTAAGCTAACTTGATAGCCCAGATCTTTCGGTCTCCAGATAAGAAACCGAACATACGACCCAAGATAAGCATCAGCATCCTGCGGAGATCCCAAAGCGCTGACTCCGTGGGAATTGCCCGTGAAGTTTGAACTTCCGACGGACAATTCCCCAGGAGCCTCCACAAAAGTCTCTGACTCATTCATTAACAGTCTTCCATCATCCATTCACTAACGTTCACACTGGACATTTAAACTTACCTTATGGCAGCTAGTTCCATAAAAAGGGGGTGTTGTTTTTTGCACTGATTCTCTTCGCTACTCTCTGTGTGGATTCGTGCACTGAGGAAGTTCTCTGGCTGCTGCATCGAAGTCAGAGCCTTTTAAACATATCCAGGTAAGCGCGCGGTTTTCTGTCTGATCAGCGTCGGGTATCCCAGTTCCAACATTAATCGGAAGATTTAGACCAGTATTTCATAACTTTTAGTTGTCTCTAAAACCAGTGTGTTGGCTAGCAAAGCATTGGTATTACATTTATCGGAGGCTTGGTGTTTGGTTTGGTGTTTTGAATTTTGGAAGAAGAGGACATTAGAAGTCTGTTCTGCCAAAATTATAAGATCGTAAGAAATAGGGGCAGAAGTAGGACATTTGGCCCTCAAACCTGCTCAGCCATTCAATAAGATCATGGCTGATCTGGTTGTGGCCTTAACTCCACTTTCTTACCTATTCCCCCACAACCCTAGATTCCCTTGCCGATCAAAAGTCTGTGTAACACAGCCTTGTTATTGTTCTAAGAAACTGTCCCAAATACACTCTATGAAACTCATCCTCCAGGCTACCTTTGCCAATTTGATTCATTCAATCTATATAAAGATTAAAATCGTTCACAATTATTCTTACAAGCCCTCATTACTTCTTGATTTATTCTCTGTCCTATACTGTAGCTACTTTTGGCGGGCCTATAAACTACTCCCACCAGTGACTTCCTTCTTTTGCTGTTTCTTATCTCTACCCAAATTGATTCTATATCTTGATCTTCTGAACCAAGAGCATTTCTCACAACTATACTAATCTCATCCTTTATTAACCACCCTGCCTCCTGGAGATTCTTTTCTGTCTGTCCTACTGAAATGTCAAATACCCTTGAACATTCAGGTCCCAGCCATGGTCACTTTGCAGCCATGTCTTGGTAATGGCCATCATTTCATACTCATTTATTTCTATTTGTGCTTTCAATTCATCCATCTTGTTACGAATGCTGCGTGCATTCGGATAAAGAGCCTTTCATTCTGTCTTTTTACCATATTTCCCTACTGTTGACCTTATTTGCTGATGCACTCTTAAGTTTGTATGCTCTGTCCCTTCCTGTCACACTACAGTTATCATTACCCATATTGCTACTTTGCACTATTGCCTTGTCTTTTCTCTAACTATCCAAATCTTCCCTGAAATGAACTGTCTCCCCAACTATTTAGTTTAAAGCTCTCTCTACAACCCTAGTTATATATATATAGCATCCAGCATTATATATGTAATCCTAATAACATAAATCAAAGCAATAGCACTGTTAGCAAAGTACACAAAAATTAGCAGTATGTTGTGAAAAGAATAGTGTGGTCTTTAAGGAAGTCATATAAAAACTATGGTAAAGTTATTCACAATCACATAAATATGCGATCTATTATCATAGCAATGTATAATTGATACAGCTCAATCTAGGTAGTTGGGGAATAAGGTGAATCACAGTAATAGAAGCTAAATTGCGTTTTCTTTAAAAATGTTTTGGAAATGAGAAATAGAGTGCTACATTCAAGATATTGCAGTGAAGTATAGAACTGAAGCCAATCTTTAAACACATGTGTAAGCTTTCATTTACAGAGATACACATCACAAACATGTACCTCCTAACCCAACAACCACAGTTTCAGCCAATCCCTATCCATAAGAATAAAGTTAAATCCCTAGTTAATGCCCACACCTGTATAAAATTAAATACAATTAACATAGAATATGCAACAGAAAGATTAGCATGTGAAGCATCACAAAAAATGATTAGCTTTATATTTTTGGGGTCACTGAAGGATGCATATTTATCCAGATTTTATTTTCTTCATGTTTTATTTTCCCTTAAAACATTCTCTACTTCAGGGTTTTACATCATGGTACTTAACTCCAATACATCAAGATGAGCGTCAGGTCTAATCTGAGTGCACAACCAGTTCAACTAACCAATCAGGCTTCGTAATTGCTTCATCTCTTCTTTACATACAGCATCACTTTTCACTGATCTCCTAGGACGATTAACCAGAACAAGAGTAACACTCCTTGAATAGGATTACTGATTTAAACTTATTCCAGGAGTTACTTTGCTTAATATCTAAACCAATATATTTAAAAGCCCACAAGCTAGACTCAAATTTAAATTCTGCTCTGATCTTATTAACACATTTCTCATCTTTTGCAGTACCACCCGATTTGAAATCATCAACATACATCATGAAGACACCTGAAAGTTTTCCTTTACATTACCAAGAGAACATAGCAGGATCTGTTTTTAGTTGAACTTATTTTCAGCCGAACTTATTTTCAGCCAAACAGATCTCATCAAAAAACACCATACCCAGAAGTATCATTCAGCCCAAAGACACATTTGTTTAGTTTCCATAGTTTTCCTTCTACATCTGCTATCCCTTTCGGTGGTTTCAGGAACACTTCTCTCAGCAAAGTAACACCTTGCAGAAACACGGCTTTAATCTCGATTGACCTAGATTCCAATGAATGTACAGCCAAAAGGGCTATAAAGATTTTCAAGATTACTTTACTGGCTGTGGCAGAATCCACTCTAACACCTGTATCATCCAGTTGCTCTTAAAACGCCTAGCCCTCGTCTTAGCCTTAAGTCCCATCTGCAAAGAATTTTTCAGTACAAATCCACTCATGTGACAAACCTTATTTGTTTCCTTTGAATAAATTCCAAACTCTCTTCAACAGTTTATCTCCCTTTACTTTGCCTTGCCTTTCTGATTAGTTTACCTTCATGTTTATTGGTAGCCATCAAAACTGCACGATCACAAGGACTTCTGCTTCTAGTTGTTATGAGATTGATCTGTGGTCTTTATTTCATCAACAAATCTTTTCAAGCTTCAGCCTCTACTTCAACTTCTATGCCTATTGCAGCCAGTACTGTGAGATCTCCCTTGTACTTTTGGAGGTTCGTTCTCCAGTATGTGATTGTTTTCCAACAAAAGAGCCATTTCAAGCTCATTATCAGTACTTGCACTGTACTTTTGTACTTTCCACTATTTTCATCCCATTCTACTAATCCATGGACCTCATTTCTTAGCCATCACCCTCAACATTCAACCAATATTTAAACGTGTTACTAGCTGTTGCTGCACACCCCACAATTGTTGCATCTATCCATTCACTAGACTCCACTGGACTACATGTTACACAAACACCCACAGAGGGCAATTGGCTTGTGGATATGATAGCATCATGTGTCATTATCACTTACATTACCATTATCCAACCCTTGATCTAACGCATTCTGTTCCTTAGGTTTGTGGGCTTTTAAATATATTGGTTTAGATATTAAGCAAAGTAGCCCTGAAATAAGTTTAAATCAATAATCCTATTCAGAGAGAGTGTTACTTCCTTACTAAACACATGAACACTTGAGGTGCAAGGAATCTCATTTGCATCTATCAGCTGCTCAGAATCTAAGATTGTGTCCTTAATTTTTATTGCAATCATGATTAATGAACCTTAATAGTTTGATTGCCATATTCGATAATTTGATATTTTCTGCAGGTAAAGCATTCAGATGTGCAGGGAAAAAAAAACTGATCGTAGTACCTTCAAGAGAATGAGGGCTAAAGGAAAACTTTCAAGCGCCTTCGTGAAGTATATTGATGATTTCAAATTGGGTGGTACTGCAGAATATGAGAAATGTGTTAATAAGATTAGAGCAGAATTTAAATTTGAGTCTGGCTTGTGGGCTTTTAAATATATTGGTTTAGATATTAAGCAAAGTAGCCCTGGAATAAGTTTAAATCAGTAATCCTATTCAGAGAGTGTTACTCTCCTCAGGACCTTCCTCACTAAACACATGAACACTTGAGGTACAAGGCATCTCATTTGCATCTGTCAGCTGCTCAGAATCTGAGATTTTGTCATTAATTTTTATTTCAATCATGATGAATGAACCTTAATAGTTTGATTGCCACATTTGATAATTTGATATTTCCTGCATGTAAAGCATTCAGATGTGCAGGAAATAAAACTGATTGTAGTACCTTCAAGAGAATGAGGACTATTGCATAGGACAGAAGGTAACTTGGGATTTTGCCGAAAAACTGATTGGGACTATAGTCACCAACCATCTGCAGTAAACTCTTTGCATGAACCGCCTATGCCAGCTCGGTTGTCAACTTGCTGTCTGGCTGATCAACTAAAATTTTATGCAGCATTTCAACAATCACCGTAAGGTTCCTCTCCCAAAGCCCACTGCTGAAAGGACTTTCAGCATGACCACGACGTTCATGTTTTCCCATGTCCTGAACTTGTCATTGGCAAATTCCCCTCCATTACCATCAGAAACTTAGCTGGTGTCCAAAGTCTAGCCCCTATCTATTTCTCCAAGATTTTGTTCATAATAACCTTTTCGCCCTTATTAGATATTGCTGCAGAAAGACTAAATCTGGTCGCCAGGTTTGTAAAATGTAGGATGAAAATATTTCTGGTTTTTTTTAGGCTTTACTGCAAACAAATTACAGTACACAATTATTTACAGCTAGTGAAAAGAGCAGTCTCAATATGTGCAAAATAAATTTGTTATGCATACAACAGAACTATACTGTCATTCAGTGCCCATATCTAACTTCAATATCTGTGCATGGTCTTGACAAAGTCTTTTATTATATCTGGCAATTGTGGGTCTTTGTAAATGTTGTTATGCTTGTATCTAAGAAATGCAGGAAATGAAACAAACTTGACTTGTCTTCCTGATATCCATGAATCCAATAGACTTTCATAGAGCTTTCTGCCCAACTCAAATGGTATGATATCTTCAGCATGCAGAATCAACACTGGTGTAGAAATTGACAGCAGATTTTCAACATTAATTTCTGTATTATTTCAATATTATTTTCTGTTATTGTATCCATAAAGAACCATTCAAATCCAGGAAAAAGCTTGTAATACACAGCAAATGGGCGATGGGCTACTTCTTCTCACAGAGGTAAATGGAGCTTCCAGTATAATAGCATCAGCTGTGCTTCCTTTCCCTTGTAGGATCCGTGCAGTATTTGTGGCAAAACACTTGAACCCAGACTAGTTTATCTTACTGCCTTCTTAAGTTCTCTTCATTATGCATTCTCCAGACATGGGTGACACTGGCCCATGCCAAGTGTGGTTTGCTGGCCACTTCAAAGAGCATTAAGGGCGAACCATATTGGGTGAGTTCATGTAGGTTAGATCAGTGAAGCTGGCAGGTTGTCTTCCATGATGGACGACCCATACATTTTAATCCATGGCAACTATCTCATTAGACTCAAGTGGCAGTACCTTTTGATACTTTTTTGAAAAAACAGATTTCACACTTCCCCTTGCATTGTATACTCTTCATCAACTACACCTGTATCTTTTAGGAGGATTTTTGATCTTTGGCAAGTAGTGAGAGCAAATTATCTATGTAACTTTAATCTTTTCTCTCTGATCCTTATCACCTGATGCCATTAAAGCTTGTCTAACACTCTGATGAGAAAGTGGGGTATAATAACGTCAAAAGAAGAAAACACAAGAGATCGAAGCAGGAGTAGACCATACGACCTGTTAAGCTTGTCCCGCCACTTACTATGATCATGGCTGATCTCGGGTTTCAACTCCAATCTGCTGCCCACTCACCATATCCCTTGGTTCCCTGAGAGAACAAAAATCCATCTATTCTAGCCTTAAATATATTCAGTGATGGAGCATCCACAACTCTCTGGGGTAGAGATGTTCTGATTGGGTAAACTGAAGATCAACTGACTTTCCAAAAACAAATTGCCTTATCATGATCAAGTTTTATATGTGCATTTGTCATAGAAGGTTTACCCAACTCTATCAGAATCTCACTAGAGATAACACCAGTACAGAAAAATACAGGGCCAGGCTGAGAAATCATGGGCCCTGGTGTTTTTTCTGTTTCCAGGCCCCTTATTCCACCCATACCCCCTCCTCCCCCAACCCCACCCCAATGCATGTTATGTTTTCCCCTTTCAATATTCACCAATCAATCCACCAAACAATCACAAAAAGGGTCCTGGTAAACTAGTAAAATGATAACACCCATTGCTGGCATGTGGGATATGTAACATGGGTCACTAATATTAAGAGCAGCAATGATATAATAGCGTTAGTTTGTGTGCCCCCAATAGGTGATCCACCGTGACTATTAAACAAACCAGAGAGTACAAATATTAACAGCATCTTGTAAATTTTTAATTTCACAGGATAATATCCAATTATTATTTATAACATTGTGCAGACGATAAAACTGATTTCGACGATTCGTCGGAAGATCTGCTTTTAGTAGTGCTGACTGAAAGAGAAATAACATATTCTCCAGATTGCACCATATGTACATGGTGACAGTAAATTCATATTTAGGGGAAAGATTCAATACTTACAACCAAGATTGCAAGGAAACCTTTCAGGTTTTCCTTTATATATTTCAACTACCTGTTCTGTATAGAAAAGAAAGGCTGTCCCCATGCTGCATTTCGCATTGTTTCATTGTTGGATAGTGACAGGGGAAAAAGGGGAGGGGAGGAGAGGGAACGGTCCCGCTCACTTGCTGCTGCCTAAGCTCTCTCCACCCTCAATAGAGGCACTGACACAGTACTCACTCGCCTCACTCAGTATCCATGGAGTGGCCCATGCTGTGAACGTGGATGGCAGCAGGGACCAGCTTGGCACAAGGCTGAGTGACAGCCCACCCAGGCCTGCTCCAGCCTCGTTACCAGCGGAGAGTCCCTCCTGTTCTTTCATTTTGTTTCTTCTCCATGGCCTCCCAGGAGATGTCATCACAAATCGTTCAATGCAGCTGAAGGGCTCCTGTATGGTGGCCAGTGGGAACATCCATAATAACTGCTCTAGCTCCTCCAATCACAAGTTTCCTCTCTCCAGCCCTTGCTGTTCCTCCAGTCATAGATTCTGTTTCTGGAGGAGTGGCAAGAGGAGGAGGGAGGAGCTAGAGCAATGACTGCACAGTCCTGCCTTATCTCATTGGTCTCCCCTATAAACTGTATTCAACAGGTCTTAACAACTTCAAGGCAAGATAACACAAGAGCTTCAAAAGATCGCCCTCAGTAGTACACTCACACCTGCAAATCTGTTCATACATTATAACTTGTTCATTTCATTTTCATACATAAAATGTAGTGCATTGCTAGATGACCTTTACAGATCAATGGGCAAATCAAAAGGTAAGCAGCTAGAAAAAAAAAACCAAGGAAAAACAACCAATCTTAACTTCCAGTCAAGAGAACGTACCAATAATAAAAAGGAAATAAAGATGAACCAATTGAATCGCTCAAATGTTATTTGCTAGTAATTGAAATTTCTAAGATCCAACATAAGGTTTTGAACAAAATAAAAATACTAAAAATTACATAATTCATGATAACATGGTTAAATCTAGCCAGCTTTTAATACCTATAGGGCCAAATTGCCATAACCGATAGCACAGGTCCTCCTCTAAGTCAGAGGTTATGGATTTGAGTTCCACTGCAGTCTAACGCCAAGGGAGTGCTGCATTATCAGAAATGCCATATTTTAGATGGAATGTTAAATGGATACTCCGTCTTGTGTGGACATAAAAGGTTCAACTATACAATTTCTAGACTTCTGTGTAATATTTCTCCCTCAAACAACATTACGAGAAGCAGATCTTCTGATCAATCATTTATTTCTTATTTATGCAATTTATAATTGTCTGCCACTGGTTCACCTACCTAAAAACAGGGGCCACCTCAAAAATAATTCGCTGGTTATAAAGCATTTTGGGATATTATGAGGACCTGTTTAAGTTCTATCTAAATACATATTTTTATTTTTTTGCTGCTACCCTTCAATTGAAGGCCACAGCCTCACCCAAAGCCCTGGTCTTAACATAGTATTTTTTGCCTAGAGCTGCAATTCTGCTAGCTAAAGGAAGATTTGACAGCCTGAGCAGTAGTGCTCATAATTGCCTAGGATGAATCAATAGTACTTAGTGAGCTCAACAGATGCTTCTCTTCAGTTTCTTCAACTTTTTGGTTATTTTTCAAATTATTTAAAGAAAATCTGGATTGCAAATTACAAAAACTTTATTCAGGTAATGTTTGTATTAAGTTTAAATTAAGAAGAAACAGGCTGTTTGTTTGAGAGTGGAATCAATTTCAGACATGACAAGCTTATACATACCAGTTGTAGGTTTTGTTTGTGTTCAAATTATAAACAAATCTATAATCTTCATGCCAAGAGGAACAGAAGACCCGATTTTATGCTAACTCACCGAGTAGAAACAGGTTTGGGTTGGATGTTCATTTCACACCCTGCTAAATTTACTCTTCGATACAGTTATTTACCTCAGTAATCAACCCTCCTGACATCCAAGACCAGCTCCAATGCCTCCAAACATTTATGAGGTGTTATTTCAGGCTGCTACAGACCTTCAGGCAGCTGGCAGGCTTTAAAAAAAACAGAATCACGAAGGTGCCCAAAGGTTGGAAGCCGCAGCGCAGCAACCATCAATGAAATTGACCTGATGGTTCTGATTTTTTTTAAGCTGGTCTTTCAGATCTGAAGCTCCGGCTGCTCAGTCTGGACAATGGCGAAAACTCCATTTATGATAACAAGCCTGGGCTCCCCTAATCCCCGGTGTTTTGCACCTTGTGCACTCCTCTCTCCCGGGACCTGAGAAAATGGCTTTCTCCAGCTACTTTACATGGAATTACAATATTCTTTAGTAACCTCAATGGTTAGTCATTAACAAACCTAAAGAAAGTAGTCCTTTTATATTCTTTAATCTTGCATCAATCATCTCTATTTAGTGAATCACAATAGCACTTTAACCAAGCTGTCCCACATACGGTTAAAATACAAGCACCATGTTGTACCGCACAGTTAAGGAGTCCACGACTAACACATGCATCAAAGGACTAAAACTCCTTGTGATCATATAATTTGTTTATATTCATTATCTTTATCCTCAGAATTCTCTTCATATACCATTTCAAGGTTGTTTGCTTTGGGAAATTCACTGCATAATGATACTTGAAGTCACAGGTGAAACACCTATTAACTGTTCTTCGGACATTCATGGGATTCATTTGCCCATTACTGTTGTTCTAATTTTTGCTGTAATAGCCAGATCTGCAAATATTTCTTTCATTCTCATTCTGCCTGTCTTTAATCTTTCCTTTGTATTAGCTGCTGCATCCAGTATCTGGACTATTTCGAAATCTGGCAATCATGGAGTCTTCTATTCCTTGCCACCATGAAATGCCTCATTTATTCCATGAAGGTTGAGGAAATGACAGCTTCCCTAGGAAATCTTTAAAGGCAGCAGACATCTGATCCAACAGAGTATCCTTCTCTGAGACTCGAACACCAGTTAGAGCCAAATAAAAACAGGAAGCGCTGGAAAAACTCAGCAGGTCTGGCAGCATCTGTGGAGAAAGAAACGGAGTTAACGTTTCAATTCCAATATGACTTCTTCACAACCCCTCACAGATGCTGCCAGACCTGCTGAGTTTTTCCAGCTCATCCTGTTTTTATTTCGGATCTTCTACATCCACAGTATTTTGCTTTTATACCAGTTAGGGCCAGTTGCGTGAGATACCTTAGTATAATCAAGTAACTTAAATGCTACTACCAATCCAGAGATCTCCAAATTGAATTTCATCAATCTTTTATACAATTTGTTAAAGCCCACGATATATTCTTGCAATGGAATGACCATCTGTTTTCTGAAGTCTATCAAATTTTGACCATGTCTCATAGGCATTGAGTAAATCATCATTCTTATAGATTTCATCTAAGAACTCTAACAGAATGTTCAATCCTTTGTCACTATCCAACTGACTGGCATCTGTCTCACAAAATAATTTACTTCTGACTTTACTTCTTGTAGGAAGTAACACGCCAAGGACAAATCTTGTTTTCTATTTTGTAGGTTCTTAAGCTGGGTCAACATATCCAATTCATTCTTCCACCGCTCATGTGGTTCAAATTCCAAGAACATCGGAGTATAATCATACCCCAATAATTTACACTTGCATTCTGCCATTTTCAACAACGGCCACTAGGATTTTAGGTTTATATCTGAAAACTAGTTCTTAGTTTCCAACCTTCACCTTTAGGCAACCATCCTCTGCTACATATTCAGGAAAGCTAGGCAGTGAAGGATCGAATTGGAGCCAATCTTACTTTTAAGCTTTTACTTAAAGAAATTTACATTACAAACAATTACTTCCGAACCCAACAACCAGTTTCAATCAGTTCCTATGGATAGGAGTACAAGTGAATCCCCAGTTAGTGCCACACTACTGCATTTTAAAAACTTTTTTATTTATTCGTTCATGGGATGTGAGCGTCCTTGGTAAACCAGCATTTATTGCCCATCCCTAATTCCCTGCTCGAGAAGGTGGTGATGAGCTGCCTTCGTGAACTGCTGCAATCCATGTCATGTAGGTACACCCACAGTGCTGTTAGGAAAGAAGTCCAGGATTTTGACCCAGTGAGAGAAGGAAAGGCAATATAGTTCCAAGTCAGGATGGTGTGTAACGTGAAGGGGAGCTGGCGAGTGGTGATGTTTCCATGCATCTGCTGCTCTTGTCCTTCTAAGTGGTAAAGGTCACAGGTTTGGAAGGAGCCTTGGCGAGTTGCTGCAGTGACCCATAGACGTTTACAGCACAGAAGGAGGCCATTTGGCCCATCGTGTCTGCACCAGTCAACAAAGATCTGACTACACTAATCCCATTTTCCAGAGCTTGGCCCATAGCCCTGGGGGTTATGGCAATGCAAGTGAATATGTAAAAACTTCTTAAATGTTACAATAGTTTGACTCAATCACCCTTTCGGGCAGTGAGTTCTAGACTTCCACCACCCTCTGGGTGAAAAACTCTCCTCAACTACCCTCTTAGCCTTCTACCTCTTCCTTAAATCTATGCCCCCTGGATTATTGACCCCTCTACTAATGGAAAAAGTGCCTTCCTATCCACCCTACCTATGCCCCTCAATCTTGTACACGTCTATCAGGTCCCCTCTCAACCTTCGCTGCTCCAAGGAGAACAACCCCAGCCTATCCAATCTTTCCTCATAGCTCAGATCCTCCAGCTCAGGCAGCATCCTGGTAAATCGCCCCTGCACCCTCTCCAGTGCAATCACATCCTTCCTATAATGTGGTGACAGAACTGCATGCAGTATTCCAGCTGTGGCCTAACCAGCGTTTTATACAGTTCCAGCATAACCTCCCTCCTCTTGTATTGTGTGCCTCAGTTAATAACGGCAAGTATCTCATATGCCTTCTTAACTACCGTATCTACCAGCCCTGCTACCTTCAGGGGTCTGTGGATATGCACCCCAAGGTCCCCCGATCTTCAGTACTTTCCAGGGTCCTGCCATTCATAGTGTAATCCATTGCCTTGTTAGCCCTCCCCAGGTGCATTACCTCTCACTTTTCTGGGATAAATTCCATTCGCCACTGTTCTGCCCACCTGACCAGTCCATTGATAACGTCCTGCAGTTTATGTCTATCCTCCTCCCTATTTACCACCCTACCAATTTTCGTGTCATCGGCGAACTTCTTGATCACATCCTCTACATTTAAGTCCAAATCATTCATGCACACCACAAACAGCAAGGGCCCCGGCACCGAGCCCTGCAGAACCCCACTGGAAACAGGCTTCCAGTCACTGAAACATCTGTCTACC